>NC_058090.1:64491861-65091861 GCF_014858855.1 Bufo gargarizans
CAGCTCCGCCAACAATTCTTGACCTCATCGACTTGTAATAAAAAGACAAGAAAGGAAAATGTAGGCAAATATGCAATCCTACAGAGGAAAACCTATGACATGTGCTATACTAGGGAGGATAACCTATGACATGTGCTATACTAGGGAGGATAATGTATCACATGTGCTATACTAGGGAGGATAACGTATCACATGTGCTATACTAGGGAGGATACCCTATGACATGGCCTATGCTAGGGAAGACAGCAAGGATCACACATGTATACATTGGCTACTTACCCACATTCTGGGGACTTTGCCCTTTGGTTTTCTTACAGATGGTGGAAAAAAGCTCCTGAGTTATCTCCACCCAGGCCACATCTTTTTTATACCGGTTGTGGTAGTCGCCCTACCGCATATCCCAAATGTAGGGCTTCTCCTGGACGAGGACAATGAGCCTCTCCACATCCATTTACTGTGGTGTCTTTGGCATGGCGTAAAATGGTCCGCAAGGGCTGGAAAATTCAGCAGTAAACTCCTGCCTCAAGTGCTGCCTGGAGCCAGACGCTGAGAAACTCAACTAACTGTCTAAAATACCTTCACTGTTGCTAAGTTACTTGCATTAAAAATGCAACGCATTGCATCCGGATGCGATACGATTTTCACGTATCCCCATTCACTTTTATAGGGCCTGCGATTTTCACGCAACACACTAGTGATGCGCGAAAAATCAACGCTCATGTACACAGACCCATTGAAATGAATGGGTCCGGATTCTTTGCAGGCGCAATGAATTCGCATAACGCAATGCCTTAGGCTACTTTCACGTTAGCGTTTTTTGCGGATCCGTCACAATAATAGAAATACATGCATCCGTCATGAACGGATCCGGTTGTATTATGTCTTCTATAGCCATGACGGATCCGTCTTGAACAGCATTGAAAGTCAATGGTGGACGGATCAGTTTTCTATTTTGTCAGCAAAAACGGATCCGTCCCCATTGACTTACATTGTGTGTCAGGACGGATGTGTCTTGCTCTGCACCACATTACGGACAGAAAAACACTGCTTGCAGCGTCCGCGATGGGGACACAACCAAACAGAATGGAACGTATTTTAGTGCATTCCATTTCGTTCAGTTTTGTCTCCATTGACAATAAATGGGGACCAAACTGAAGTGTTTTCTGCTGCTATTGAGATCTTATGATGGATCTCAATAGTGGAATTGAAAATGCTAATGTGAAATAGTGTTAAACGCAAATATTCGAATTGCAAATTTTTTTCTCGAATATCGCGATTTTGAGATTTCGCGAATATTTAGAATATCGTGCTATATATGCGTGAAATCGAATATTCGTTTTTTTTTGTTTGTTTTTTTATGCTCCAGTCAGTGCCCGTTGCCGCTTCGGCCGACTTCCGTGCTCATGGAGCGTCCCCATCACCATGGGAATGTCTCCATATACTAGAATGTACTGTCGGATTTGAGAATTACATTGAAATTGCAATTCGATTAATTCAAGTTATAATAATCGAATTGCGATTTCAACTTAAGCACTGCTATATTCCATATTCGTTAATTCTAGCCTAATATGGAATATAGCAGTGCTAAGTTGAAATCGCCATGCGATTATTTCGAGTTATATTAATCGCATTGCGATTTCAACTTGGACCTGGTTTACTATGGTTGGCTTCAATGGCTTGGTAGAATTTGCGAATATGACGAATGTATTCGTCATATTCCACAAAACGAAGATAACGAATGTATTCGTCTATTCCACAAAACGAAGATATTCTCCATCTTCGTTTTAGCTACCTATTCATCAACTTCGCGAATTCTAGCAATCATATAGGAAAGTTGACTATAGAGACAGCTAAGTTTAATTCGCTATGCGATTATATTACTTAGCTTTTTTTTTTAAATAAATAGAATAATTGTAATGCCTGATAATTATTATAATTATTCTATTTAGAAAAAAAAAAGCTAAGTAATATAATCGCATAGCAAATTAAACTTAGCTGTCTCTATAGTCAACTTTCCTATATGATTGCTAGAATTCGCGAAGTTGATGAATAGGTAGCTAAAACGAAGATGGAGAATATCTTCGTTTTGTGGAATAGACGAATACATTCGTTATCTTCGTTTTGTGGAATATGACGAATACATTCGTCATATTCGCAAATTCTACCAAGCCATTGAAGCCAACCATAGTAAACCAGGTCCAAGTTGAAATCGCAATGCGATTAATATAACTCGAAATAATCGCATGGCGATTTCAACTTAGCACTGCTATATTCCATATTAGGCTAGAATGAACGAATAAGGAATATAGCAGTGCTTAAGTTGAAATCGCAATTCGATTATTATAATTTGAATTAATCGAATTGCAATTTCAACTTGGACCTGGTTTAGTTGAGACCCAGCAGCAGCATCAAGTTGAAATCGCAATGCGAGTAATATAACTCAAAGTAATCGCATGGCGATTTCAACTTAGTACTGCTATATTCCATATTCGTTAATTCTAGCCTAATATGGAATATAGCAGTGCTAAGTTGAAATCGCAATTCGATTATTATAACTTGAATTAATCGAATTGCGATTTCAACTTTTTACGTATATTCTTAATATTGCTCTAACTTCGTCTTTTAGAATATTCGTAATATTCTAAAAGACGAAGTTATAGCAATATAACGAATATTCTAAAAGACGTAGTTAGAGCAATATTACGAATAGTCTAAAAGACGAAGTTAGAGCAATATTACAAAATTTAGTAAAATACACATAGATTGTAATTTAGCTAATATACTGCTATAGTAATTTTTTTAATAGTGTACATCTTTAACAAAACTTAAGTTCAGAAGAGGCAAAAAAAAAAAAGATTATAGCACTATATTAGCAAAATTTCAATCTATATGTGTATTTTACGAAATTTTTTAATATTGCTCTAACTTCGTCTTTTAGAATATTCGGAATATTCTAAAAGACGAAGTTAGAGCAATATTACGAAATTTCGTAAAATACACATATTAGCCTAGCCATAGTCAATTAGTCATAGGGACGCATATTATTTGCGATAATTGGAAAAATTACGAATATTCGATTTCGACGAATATATCACGAATATTCAATCGAATATTCGCGAAATATCGCAAAATCGAATATGGCACCTCCCGCTCATCACTAATGTGAAAGTAGCCTTAATTTTCACCTGGCCATGTTGCTAGCTGTGCATATGTTGCCGTGCTCCTTACCAGAGTGTACTGCCTTTAGAGAGGTGATGCAGTGGGCTCAGCTTCACTGGAAGATACCTACTCAAACATTATTTCTTCAAAAATGCCACCCCAAAAAGAGCTGTAAAGAACTGATTCTTTGGACACACTGACCAGAATGGCAAGCTGTAGGCTTGCTTTTTTAAATACCGACAGGCATATCATTCACAGAAAGCAGTCTGATTATTACTGGGTAGCCATGCTTTTAGACGCTCGCTATTAAAGCAAAATAGAGGAATGTTTTTGTCCTGCCAGAAGGGAGGCCAAATTACTTTATTACCAGGAAACACTGTGTACGCAGCTTGCCACATCATTTCATGAGCAGATGCCTGCCACCGATTTGTCTGAAGCCTCTTTCCAACCCCTTTCACCCACCTCCTGCTGTTTCCACAATAACAAGCAGCAAAACCGCAGCAGTATTATCAATGTCAGGCTGAGGCAAATCAGCAAGCGGAGACCTACTGCCTCAATGCCCAGGTTCAGTTCTACCTAGACTCTGACTCTCCAGCGCATACTGTGTTCCCTGACCCTATGGGCTTCTGGACAGGCAGACTAGAACAGTGGACTGAACTGACCCAGTATGCGCTCTCTGTTCTCTCCTGCCCAGCATCCAGTGTAATCTCAGAGAAGGTTTTTAGTGCAGCAGGGGACACCCAGAGAAAGTTGTACCTCCGCCAATGTCCAAAACATCACTTTGTCAATATAAAAGCGGCATATATCCATAAGGTTTTTCACACTATACTAGCTGAGGCTGATAAGTAGATCTGCCCTTGCTGATGCTGTCCCATCACGCTACTTGCTGTTGCTGTCACCACTGTTGATGTGACTATTCCCTGCTGCTGATCCCCTACTGCCACTACCATTACCACTTTACTACCACCCCTCCTTACACATCGAATACACCCCGCATACACATCGAATGTCTTGTCTGTTCCACACTGTGCTGCTATTGCTGCCGCTACTATTGTGGCCAAATGTCTCTATTACGTTACCCTTCCCTTATCCTCACTGAACTGCTGTTGCTCCTAATTAAAATTTTCCCAGGCTTGTTCAAAAGAAACCACTCTTTCTTCTGACAATTTATCCCATTATGGCATAATTTTCAATGCTTGTGCAGAACAAGCTATTCTTTATAAACAAGGGCAGGGATCTTCCGCTTTTGAAGCCTAATTTGTGGACACTTGGTCCCAACAAGCCACTTTTCCCATAAAATGTTGTTTATTTAAACACTATCTGCAGCCAATAAAGGGCAATTTGTGCAAGCTTTGTAATATAAAGAAGCAGAACACATGCAATGGCACAGTGTGCTTTTAATCACATTGGGGAACATTTATCAAATTGGTGTAAAGTAGAACTGGCTTAGTTGCCCACAGCAACCAATCAGATTCCACCTTTCATTTTTCAATGCTCCTTTGGAAAATAAAAGGTGGGATCTGATTGGATGCTTTGGGCAACTAAGCCAGTTCTACTTTACACCAGTTTGATAAATCCCCCCTACTTTTTGTAAATACCATCATACATGCATTTGTACAGTATATGTCAGTGTCACTGTGACATTATTTACTAATGCTGTCATTACATTAAAGAGCTGAAAAAGTGGAAGGGGTGGGTAGAGAAATAACAAAAATGTGTGCAAAAAAATTAACAAAAAGAGATAACATCTTTTCATTAAAAAAAAAAAGATTCCAAGGAGACTAGAGGGTGTTTATACCAATTTACAGGGCAAGTGTTAAGCAATGTTTACATTGCTGGGTTTGTGCTAGGGGAGGCGAGGCCACATAGGGTTAAAAGGAGGCAGCCTGAGGTACCTGCTGCTGCTGCTCCTTCATCGGCACGTCTGAGGCACTTCTGGGTCGTTCAGGGTCAGGTTCGGGTCTGGAAAGCAGCTGGTGCAGGTCGCATTATCGCGACTCCAAGTAAGACAGGGGCGGCTGCACGTCTCAGGACACTGAGGGGGCGGGATGGCAAACACCGGCGGGCGCGCTCTGCTCTGCTAGCCGGCGGCTGATGTGTCGGGGGGGGGGGTTCAGCGGCAGCCAGAGACCTGGCACTCGGCATAGGCTGCTGCAAGCTGAACTCCAGGGCTGTTGTCCAGCGCCTCCCCCTGGCTGCAAGCAAGGGCACCACATGGTTCAGCCACACACTGGAAATAAATAAATATATAAATAAATGAATGCAAGGGGGGGGGGGAGGGTTGCACAGATGCAATACAGTGTCACGTTCACCGGCACGCCACGCATGTCATCAGGGAGGGTTCTGCTTTGGTGCTTGTCAAAATGCATTTTGTTCATCCTACACGTACCTCAGCAACCTCTTCATACCGCCGTAGTATTCACGCCCCAGGTTCAGGCGACCGCACAATCAGGTCACATGCGACTTGCCGTGTCCTCATCAGGCGACGGTCTGGTGGGATGGCGGCCTTCGCAGTCCCGGTCGCCAGCCACTCCTTGTGGGCGGGGGGGGGGGGTCAGAAGGCCAGGGAAAAATAAAACCCATGTCCATGTTTTACAGTTCGTGTCACGGCGGGTGGCACCATAGGCATACACGGAAGCAAGGTATGTATCAGGTTCCGCCATAGCGCAAGCAGGCAGTCATCCACGGCGTGAAGTCCACGGTGGAGGGTTGGCCACAAAAAAAAAAAAGTCTGTCACGTCCTCAGACTCACTTAAGTCCTGTCACGACCACGGGCATCCATAACGCGTCTGTCACGTCTTCAGACTTGCAATACAATCCTGTCACGACTACAGGCATTCGATAAAGGAAAAAAAAAAAAAAAACCCTGTCACGACTACAGGTGTTCGTATCTCAACGTCTGTCACGTCCACAGACTCGCAATAAAGTCCTGTCACGACCACAGGCAGTCTTGTCATACACAACTTCCACGTCCACAGGCTGGTCAAAGTCCTGTCACGCCTACAGGCACACCACCGCTCTTCCACACATCAGCACGAAGTCCTGTCACGTCCACAGGCACACGTACCAGGATGTCTTCTCAGTCATGGTCACTCCACAGGTGCCACCTGGACATCCCAATACGGGCCAGGGCTGGTTCTGTCTTCGGGCCTCACAGCCCGGGAGACTACGGGGGGCGATCACGCAGGTGGCGGTAGCACGCTGGTCCGCCCCGGCCACCCGCAGGGCGGTCAGGCTCCCGCAGTGGCCAGGCACTCGAGCACAAGGTCATACTCGCAGCTCGGGAAAGGGGGGTTCTAATCGCTCTCAATTAATAACCAATAGGAAGATGTCGCAAGAATTCACTCCTGGTGGCTCTTCCGCGTTGCGAGACAATGGGGACACCCAGTCGGAGCGAAGCGTGGGACCCTCGTTACGTTCCTGGACCATCCCAAAGTTGTCCGCCGAGCTGCGCCGAAGAGGCATCCCCTTCCCAGCATCAGCAAGGAAAGCCGAGTTATATCGTCTTCTGATGTCAGATGGACCACCAGTGAGTCAAGACGAGGTTTCCATGGGTACCATTCAGACGTCACTAACCCAACTACACGCCGTGATCAACAATATGGCGTCATCCATGTCAGACCTTCAAGCCAGAATGGATTCGGTGGAAGCCAGGTCGGCGGCGGCAGCATTAGCGACACCAACACCTGCGGAACCTGTGGCAGGGCCATCCGGTGCTTCGGGTGGGTCATCCCACTTTCCCTCAATCGCCCCGTCCCACTTCATTCCGGCCAGTATAAGGCAGGACATATTGGAGGGCAAAGACGTCAACCTGGCGTCCCTGCTTATTGCGACACATGAGGCCCCGGACAATAGAACCATTGCGTGTGGGGAGGTCTCGGTAATCCTGAAGTCTAAGGACGCTAGGCTTAACAGGAAATTGAACGTCACAGAATTCGTTCTAGCGTTCAGCTTATATCGGGACGTGATCTGCACAGTCAACCCGCATAGGAGGGCTGAACTGGATCTATACATGTACAAGGTGGTGGAATTGGGTTACAAATATGGCGGCACAGCATTCTTTGACTATCATCGGTCCTTCTCAGCCAAAGCAGCAGCTGCACTCATCCAGTGTCAGCACGTGCTGGATTGGTCGGATATAGACACAGAATTGTTCTGCCGCCATTTTGCAGGGCTCAAAGCCCCGACCTGCACGGTCTGCAACTCGTACTCTCATACCACGGGTTGGTGTTCTCAGACAAGCCACGTAGCAGATCCGGCACCACCTTACTCAGCCCCAGGTCCATCCAACACCAAGCCAGCATCCGGGGTAGACAAGTTAGGTCGTCCCATTAAATACCTTGGCAGAAGCCAGATATGTAACAACTATAACTACGCCATTTGTCACTACAACCAGTGCAGGTTGCTACACTTGTGTGCGACTTGCTTTAGGGCCCATCCACGCACGGCATGCCCTCAAAGGAATCAAGGCCCAGCGTGACTAAGCGTGGTCAACGTGGCTCTGCTGGTGGTATTATTGGCGGAACATCCACACCCGGCCTGGGTCCAGTTTGTCATCCACGGATTGACACACGGGTTTCATACAGGGCTTCTCGCACTCCCTCAAACCACGTTCGAGTGTGACAATTTGCAGTCCGCAGCCAGGGACCCCGAGGCGGTAACCCAGTTGATCCACACTGAGCTAGACCGGGGATACTTGATAGGACCATTTAGCCAACCTCCCTTCGCATGCTGGAGAGTCAATCCAGTAGGCATCGTGATCGGCAAATTTAATAATAAAAAACACCTAATCTATGATTTGTCCGCCCCACATTCTTTACACATACCAAGCTTGAACTCTCTGATTCCATCCGAAGAATTCACCATGAGATACGCATCTGTAGACGAAGCTATACAGGTCATAATCAGGTTAGGCAGAGGCACCTGGCTGTCAAAAGCAGACATCACCGATGCTTTCAAATTACTTCCCATCCATCCTGAGTTATGGCAGTGGCATGGCATGAAATGGCAGGGTGCTTATTATTTTGCCAGTAAACTGACCTTCGGGTCAAAGTCCAGCCCCTGGTTGTTCGACCAGCTGGCCAGCGCGCTGCATTGGATCTTGACCAACACCTTCAGGGCAAACCACGTCATCCACTACTTAGATGATTTTCTCCTAATAGAATCCTCGGATCAAGTACCTCAAGACCTACAAGTCCTGCGCACGGCATTTTCAGACCTGAGAATTCCATTGGCCCCGCACAAAGTGGAGGGACCCAGCACGGAGATCACCTTTCTAGGAATCCACTTGAACACAGTAGACATGAAGTCCAGTCTTCCTCAGGACAAGCTGGCCAGAATCAAGACGGTTGTTCACACACTGGCACAAGTGAGGGTAACCACCAGGGCGGATCTTCAGTCGCTCCTTGGAATGTTGAATTTCGCCATGCGCATCATGCCGCAGGGCAGGTCCTTCATTTCAAGGCTCCTGGCACTCCTCCCGCTAGCACCCTGCCAAGACAGCCCAGTCCAGCTGGACCAAGACGCTATCGCTGACTTGGTGATGTGGGACAACTTTCTCTCCCAATGGAATGGGGTTTCCCTGTTCATCCCGGTGGCATCCAGTGATTCCCCGGTGATCCACACAGACGCCTCGCCCGCTGCTGGATTTGCAGCCATCCACGGCACTCACTGGTTTGCCCAATCATGGCCGGCAGAGGTCACCAGCATCGCAGGGTTTTCAAGGAGTTCCTCACTCTTTGAGATTTATCCCATAGTAGCAGCAGCTGTCACGTGGGGGGCTCAGTGGAGCAACCAGACAGTCCTGTTCCTAACCGACAATGAGGCTCTCGCCAACATTCTAATGAAGGGCAGGTCAGCCTCCAGGCACATCATGGCGTTCGTGCGAAAGCTGGTGTGGCTGGCTCTGCAAAACAATTTCAACTTCATATGCACGCACATAAGTGGCCAACGCAATGTCGCAGCCGATGCTCTATCTCGCTTTAACTTTCCCCTCTTCTTTCAGGTCTTTCCAGAGGCAGATCGTTCCCAAACACCAACCCCGCCTCATGGCCAGCTGTTGTTGGAATAGCACCATTTCTCCAGTTGGCTAGGAACATCATGTCCGATTCTCTATCTAGCAACACACGCAAGGCGTACAGGACAGCCTGGCGGTTGTTCAACAGGTTCAAAATCTCTTACCCTCCGGCCGGGGAGGGTCCTATCACTTACCTGCTGGCGTTTATAGCTTTTTGCCACTCTCAGCTAAAGCTATCTTATAGCACCATTAAGCTGTACCTCGCGGGCATACAGCATCATTGGTATGTACAGTTCCCGGATCAACCATCTCTGTTCACGGCCCATCCGGTCAAATCCTTGCTGAGGGGCATCCAAGAAACAGGCCATCAAAAGAAGACCTGCCAGGCAACCTTTCACCGGCAACATGGTGAGGACAGTCTCCGACGCACTGGCCAACGACCCCTTCGGACACTACATCAGCTCACTCGTCAGGGCGGCATTGTATCTGGCGTTCTACGGGTTCCTCAGGCCAGGTGAGTTCACGTGTGTAAAATCATCCAAAAAATTATTGCGGAGAAACCAACTGGTTTGGGACGGTATTCATCTCATCCTCAGCTTGGACTCCAGCAAGACGGGCCGACCTGGGGAATCCGTGCCGGTCATGTACTTCGCCACCAACAACAGGTGGTGCCCAATAACGATCCTATGCGAATGGTTGCAGTACACCGGGGACATGCCCGCGGAGGCCCCCCTCTTCCAGCTAGATGGGTCCCCCTTGAACATTCAGTCTTTTCTCAGATACGTTCGGTTATTGATCTCCTCGTCAGGGGGCAACCCGTTAGCCATCACCGGGCATTCATTTCGCATAGGTGCCGCCTCCGCAGCTTCCAAAAATAATGTACCGGCACACGTCATTCAGAAGTTGGGCAGGTGGAAATCGGCGTGCTACGCTCGTTATGTGCCTGATCCTCAACAGGAAATGTCCCTTGCTTTCAATAATTTATTGTTGTAATTTCACTTAGAATACACAGATCCTAACCTTTCCTGCATCCGTGTGGTTTTTGGCCCCTTCAGGCTACCCTCAAAATACAGCAGTTCCGGCATAACTCCACTGCTTCAGGTAGGTACAGGCACGTACTTCTCAGCTAGCCGATCCTGGCACAACTGGAGCAACTTTGATTAATTTAGAATCAGTTTGGGTACGATTCGAATTTGATGAATCGGACATGAAAGCAATTTAAAGAAATTCGTTCATCTGTAGTGCAAACCTATTAACATCATTATGCTCTCCTCCGTTTTTATTTGGAAGAGGAATAAATTGTTTGTGTACTTGTGGTAAATGCAGCAACTATTGCTCGTGAGAGACAAATTGATAATAAGGGCAGATGGTGTGATGAATGACTTTGTGTAGACAACCTAATTGCTCTTCTTTTCTTTATGTGCCTTTGTTTGTACACTGGATGGGTACTCTGCAGGCAGGTGTGGTACCATCTTCTGCCTTTCTTCTTTATTGCTGAATAGAACACTGCACCTACGGTAGGTTTTAGAATTAATATATATATATATATTATACATATTTTTTTTATATATATTTTAACCAATTGGTGTGCTAATATATTTAATAGATCTGCGGCTGACACTATTATGGAGGGTTTTTGGATTACCGGTACACACTTATGGAGGGGATTTTTGGCTGACACACTGTTAGGGCTCTTGCACACGAACATATTTTCCTTCGTGTCCGTTCCAGTTTTTTTTGCGGACCATATGCGGAACCATTCACTTAAATGGATCTGCAAAAAAAAGGAAGTTACTCCATGTGCATTCCGTTTCCGTATGTCTGTATTTCCGTTCCGCAAAAAAATAGAACATGTCCTATTTTTGTCTGCACTACGAACAAGGATAAGACTGTTCTATGAAGGGCCAGCTGTTCCGTTCTGCAAAATACGGAGAACACACGGATGTCATCTATATTTTTGGGAGATCCGTTTTTTGCGGACTGCAAAATCCATATGGTCGTGTGCATTAGCCCTTATGTGGAATCTGTGGCTGACACACTTATGAGGGATCTGTGGCTGACGCACTTATGGGGGAGGGGGAATCGTGGAGGACACACATAGGAGATCTGTGGATGATATGGGTTCAGTCACTTTAGTTCCCCTCATTTGTACACACTCATTTCTTTACTCTAGTACCTCCGGGCAGGAGATAAGCCTGCACCTAGCCACCAACTTCCACTGGAAAGCATGTGACTCAAACACCTGCCCACACACGATCTGGATCCCTCACCTCTCTGGCCACCAAATCTCCCACCAAGGGATGGCAACACCTGCAGGAGTTCTGCTCCAGAAGACGTCCAGGTGCCAATCCAGGCGAAAAACAGGTTCAGCCATGCACTGAGTGTAACAGCTAGAGATGAGCAAAGTTTTCAAAAATTCAATTCGGACGCTTTGACAATTAAAAAAAACCAAACATTTGCTTTGTTCTGAATTAATTTGTTACAAAGCGCATTAAATCAGCTACCGTATATCCTAGCTGGCAGGGAAGAGTGTATGTCGGTGTACATCACTGTGCATTGCAGCAACATGCATAGCTAGTCCTTTCTGGTAGTGAAACACATACTGTGCATCAGTATCACAGGTCACATACAGCACAGTATATGGATGAGTGTATCAGCATGCGTCACTATTAGGCCTCTTGCACGTGAACGTTGTGCATCCGTTCTGTGCATTGGGGACCGTAAATTGTGGTCCCCAATGCACAGGCAACCTCCGTTTGGCGGCCGTAATGGATTGAGACCCATTCAACTTCAATGGGTCCGTGATCCATCCGCACCTCAAAAAAATAGAACAAGTTCTATATTGCGGTGCGGAGGCACAGACAGAAACACGATGGAAGCACTCCGTTGCGCTTTCGTGGAGTTACGATCTGTGTTTCCATCATGATGCGGAGTGCACACGGGCCGGTGCCTGTGTATTGCGGACCCGCCGTATGCTGGCAACAATATGGCCACGGACACACAACGTTCGTGTGCAACAGGACTTAGGTTCACATTTCACTTATTTGGTCAGTTACGGGTCCAAAACAACAGGTGCAGAGTAGGATTTACAGCGCACAGTGAGCCCGTCTCCAGAGGCTCTACTTGTTCCAGGGTTAGAATGCTAGCAGTGGTATGGTTATGTGGGGTGTCACATGCTCCTACCTGGATCTGGCGGTTACGCAGAAAGTTCATAATTGGTAGGAACTGAAATGAGTAAGGTCCAGATGCAAATCGAGTTGATTTACTCAATACTGGCATAAACGGGTAGTAACTCATACAGAATCAAAGAAATTCTTGGCTCCAGCAGATTCTAAGGTACACTGGCAGCTGAACTGGGTTCTTTGTATAGAACTCTCCCTCTTGTCTGGTATCTTGTAAGGGCCCTCTTTCATCTAGGCTACATGCCACTGATAACAGAATTAATGACCGATGGGCTTCTGACAACACTTTGATAGACTGTGGTGTCTCGGTTGCAACTCTTACAACCCCTGGGTTAGGGCCGACTTGACTGTGGCTGCAAATTGCCTGCTGTGATTCCTGCTTGGCTTCTAGGATAGGACTGCACTGCACTACTTCTTTAGTCTCCGGCTAGCACCAAAACTCAGACTCAACTCAACAGGCAAGACACACCTCCCCTTGGCTCACTGCCAGGCACACTGCATGAAATACAATAAACAGTAAATAATAATAATATTTATAACAGTTACATAGTACTTTCTTAACAGACCTGGAAAGAAAAGGCATACTGGTGTCACACATTGGTTAGGCATTAGAGAAGATTGGCTCCTCATTTTGGCTCACTATACAGTAACTGCTGGAATTAACTGACCAAATAACTGAAGTGTGTACTCAACCTTAGGGTACTTTCACAATAGCATTTTTCTTTTCCGGTGTCGAGTTCCGTCACAGGAGCTCAATACCGGAAAAAAACTGATTAGTTTTATCCTAATGCATTCTGAATGGAGAGCATTCTGTTCAAGATGCATCAGTTCAGTCCCTCTTACGTTTTATGGGAGGAGAAAATACTGCAGCATGCTGCAGTTTTCTCTCCGGCCAAAAATCCTGAACACTTGCCGGAATGCCGAATCCGGCATTAAGTTTTCCGGCAAAACTGATCCGGTTCTCCGGTCTGCGCATGCGCAGACCTTTAAAAATCCAAAAAAGTAATAAAAAATACCGGACCCGTTTTTCAAGATGACACCGGAGAGACGGATCCGGTATTTCAATGCAATTGTCAGACAGATCCGGATCAATCTGACAAATGTCATCCATTTGCGTCAGAATTGCAACGGAACTGCCTGCCGGAATCCTCTGCTGCAAGTGTGAAAGTACCCTTACAGGTCAATGCTAGAATCAGGTATAATATACTTAACTATGCAGTGGCCTAAGAATCTGTAGAGTGAAAGAGTGGTCTCATTTTATACCGTCTGCTGTTTCCAGATAGATTGCAAGTTAACCTGTTAGCCACTGATTCTACTAAATTGTGAAAGAGCGGTCTCATTTCACTGTTTCTGAGGTGTCCACATTGATTGATAGATAAGCTATTGTGTTACCCACTGAAACAAGCAGTCTCGCCATGAATGTGGAGGGTGTCACAGTAAGTTTGTGTTGATGTCAATGTTCATTTTTCCCTTCTTCTGATCCATCAGAAGAACCCCCCCCCCCCAAAAAAAAAAATTGGGTCAGTAAATGATCAGTATTAGTAAGGCAAAAACAGGAGAGTGCCCAAAACAGAAATAACACATGAAGGAAATATTTGAAATATTTTTTGTGTTTTGGACCCACTCCTGCTTTTGTCTTTCAAATCATGATCAAATCCTAATGCTAAATACTGACTGTTTGATAGAGTACTAATGCTCAATTTACATAAGTTTTGATCATTTAGGTGTGACATCGGTTTTACTCAGATGCAGAACTTTAATGGCTTCTATCACACAGCCAGTATTTGGTTAGTTTTTTTGCATCAGTATTTGATCAGTATTGGTAAGGCAAAAACAAGAGTGTCCCTAAAACAGAGATAACACGTGATGGAAATATTTGCATGTCTCCTGTGTTTTGGACCGACTCCTGCTTTTGGCTTCCAAATCATAATCAAATCCTAATTAAAAATACTGATCATGTAATAGAGGCCTTATTGATGCTCCAAAGACAGGATCCATTGTGTTTTTTCATTTTTCGTCTCTGATCAGGAGAATGGTAAAATAAACTGTGATGTCAACAAGGCCAAACAGGGACACTAGTGTCTCTGTTATATAGAAGTAGAAGAAGCACTGATGCCCAACCACTTATGTTTCAAGATGAGTACATGGGAGGACCATCGAAGCACGTCTCGGATGATGATGAAACACAGGTGCCAACTGCTGGGGCTTTCGAAAGTGTGCAGACCGACAAGGAAGGGCAGGGGTGAAGATTAGGTGGAAGATGATGTGGAGGACGATGATGATGGGGATTCAAGGTTATGTGAGTGACCTATGTAGTTCGGAGGAAGAGGCGGTAGTTGCAGAGAGCCACCAGCACAGAAGAAGAGGAAGCAGGGTGCAAAAGCGGAGCGGCCGTCCTCTAGACAGTACACCTGCTACTGCCCACCGCAGCAAGGGACTGAGCACAACAAAGCCAGCTCCAAGGAGTTCCCTGGCGTGGCAGTTCTTCAGACAATGTGCTGACAACAAGACACCAGTGGTTTGCACGCTGTGCAATTTAGGGCCTGAAGCGAGGCATAAACGTTCTCAACCTGAGCACAACCTGCATGACCAGTCATTTAAGTGCAAAGCACGAGCTGCAGTGGAGTAGACACCTCAAAAACCAAGAAAGGTCTCTGGCTCCTCCTGCTTCCTCTTCTGCTGCAGTCTCGGCCTCTTCATCCACCTCTGTGACAGTGCCACCTGCCACCCCGCAAACAGAGGATCTGCCAGCAATACCACAACCTGGGTCACCAAGCATCTCCACAATGTACCACGGAAGCGTTCAGCTCTCCATCTCCCAAACACTGGAAAGGAAGAGGAAGTACCCCCCTACCCACCCGTGATCCCTAGCCTTGAATGACAGCATTTCTAAATGACTTGCTTTTTAAATGCTGATAAATTTAAAGGCCTTATGGAGGTTGCTGTCCCACAGTACATCGTGCCCCGCCGCCACTACTTTTCCAGGCGAGCCATCCCTTCCAACCAAGTAGGGGACAATCAGGTGTGCACTGCGCAACGCCATCTGTGGCAAAGTGCACTTCACTACGGATACGTGGACCAGTAAGCACGGTTAGGGACGCTATACCTCCATAACAGCACACTGGGTAAATGCAGTGGTGGCTGGGCCTGAGGCGGATAGCAGTTTGGCGCATGTCCTTGCACCACCGAGGATTGAAGGGTGCTTCAGTTTGCCTCCTGTTGCTTCCTCCTCCTACTCCGCTTCCTTATCCTCTACCGGCTCCTCATCCGGTCAGCGTAACACCTTTACCACCAACTACAGCCAGGGGTAAATGACAGCAGGCAGTTTTAAAATGTATCTGTTTGGGGGACAAACCCCACACCGCGCAGGAGCTTTGGACGGGCCTTCAACAACAAACCAATGAGTTGTTGGTGCCAGTGAGCCTCAAGCCCGGCCTGGTGGTGTGTGATAATAGGCAAAATCTCGTAGCAGCTCTTGCAGTAGGCGGTTTGACGCACATCACTTGCCTGGCGCATGTGCTGAATCTGGTGGTGCAGAGATTCCTTAAAAATTACCCCGATATGTCAGAGCTGCTGCATAAAGTGCATGACGTCTGTGCGTGCTTTCGGCGTTCTCACCCTGCTGCAGCGTAACTTCGGCCTTCCCACTCACTGCCTCATATGCGACGTGCCCACAAGGTGGAACTTCACCTTGCACATGCTGGCCAGAATGTGCGAACAGCAGCAGGCGATAGTGGAGTTTCATCTGCAGCACGGGTGAGTCGCTCTGCGGAACAGCACCACTTCACCACCAATGACTGGGCCTCCATACGAGACCTGTGTTCCTTGTTGCGCTGTTTCGAGTACTCCACCAACATGGCCATTCTCAGCGTAACTATCCCACTTCAATGCCTAGGATGTGGCACAGGGGGAGGAGGAGGAAGAGGGATCATTTAGTAGAGTTTCCGGCCAGTCATTCACAAGTGGCTCAGAGGGTGGGTTCCTGTACCCAAAAACGCCAGGCAGGGCACAGTTCTGGAGGATGACAAGGTGGAGGATGAGGAGGAGGAGATGGAGGAGGAGGAGGAACCATGTTCACAGCAGGGTGGCACCCAGACCAGCTCATGGCCATCACTGGTGTGTGGCTGGGAGAGGGGGATACAGAGGACACAGACGATACACCTCCCACAGAGGACAGCTTTTTGTCGCCTCTGGGCAACCTGGCACACATGAGCAATTATATGCTGCAGTGTCTCTGCAACAACCGCCGAGTTGCCCACATTCTCACTTGTGCTGATTACTGGGTGGCCACGCTACTGGATCCCCATTACAAGGACAACGTACCGTCCTTAATTCCCTCACTGGAGCGTGATCGTAAGATGCGCGATTACAAGCGCACGCTGGTAGACGCACTGGTGGCATTCCCACCTGACAGCGGGGACACAGTGGAAGAACAAGGCGAAGGCAGAGTACGAGGAAGAGGTCGCCAACTCAGCTGAACTCCACCTCATAAATCAATTTTTTTTTATTTGTACGTATTTTATTTTATTCTATGTCATTTCACTACTTTGTTACATTTTCGGGTGAGATTCACCAATTTTTGGGTGTGATGTACCACTACTATACCTAGTAGACAGGTAAAAAATAAAATAAAAAATTGTCAGTTATTTTCGGTTGAAATTCAACAATTTTTGGGTGTGATGTACCACTGCTATACCTATTAGACCAGTAAAAGAAAAATAACAATTTGTCAGTTACATTATTGGTTGAAATTCAACAATTTTTGGGTGTAATGTACCACTGCTATACCTATTAGACAGGTAAATAAAAAATAATAATTGTCAGCTACATTTTCGGTTGAAATTCAACAATTTTTGGGTGTGATTGTACCACTGCTATATCTATTAGACAGGTACAAAAAAAAATTGTCTGTTACATTTTTCGGGTGACATTTACACATTTTTGGGTGTAACATACTTGTGTGGAACTACCTAGTTGGTGGAACTACCTAGTTGACAGCTTAATACATTTCACAAATCTTTCTTTTACATTTTCTGGTGACAATAAACAATTTTTTTGTGTCATAGACACCTGCTCTACCAAGTAGACAGGTTAATAAAGTTCTGCAAGTTCTGTCTTGGGTTGACATTTTACAATTTTGGACGTGAATAAAACCCTGCTCTGTATAGGTGACATGGAATACAATTTCAGAAACTCTTCTTTAATTGATGGGTGTCACCTTTCATTCAATGCTTAAACTTTAACAAGTTGTCCCACATTTGCGCTTCAACAATTTGGCCCACATTTGCGCTTTACCAATTTTTACCACATTTGCACTTCAGTAATTTGTCCCACATTTGCGCCTCAATAACTTTTCCCACATGGTACCATATTTCCGCTCAATCCCAAAAAATGTTTATACATTTATCTTCCTTGGATGTGGTCTCTCTTTCTCATTCTCACGCTCCCTCTCCGGCATGGAACCCTGATTCGCCGATAACCGTGATCAACATGGTAGGCTCAGAAAAGAACATCGAAAGTTGATAGAAAAGATATCCAAATGGATGGTGGCCGTCACAGGGACATGCGATCAGGCAGAAGTTATCTAGAGTCAACAAAGCGGTAGCAGGGCCTCTCCTGGCTAACGTTTACAAATCAAAAATACCACAGTGACATTCCCTATAATTTTTTATTAATATTCCAATAACAGGACATATTAAGAGTCCTGTATTGTTATTTATCGTCACTACCTCCCCGAGTCGGTAGTGGGTAATTGCCTCAGGCCCCCTCCTTAACTTGGAAGCTTATGCTTCAATAGTTTGTCCCACATTTCCGCTCGATTAAATTTAATTTCATCCATTAACCTCCCTTGCATGTGGTATCCTTTTCTCAGGCTCCCTCTCCGGCCTGGAACCCTGATTCCCCGCCACCCGTGATCACCATGGTAGGTGCATAAAAGAACATCGAAAGTTGATAGAGCAGATATCCAGATATCAAATTGCATCGTGAACATGTGCGACATGGTGGTGCAGTAAGTGTGAAGACGCCTACACAAACTGACTGACAGAGGTGGGCCCCTGCAACTTCTGGGTCTCCAAATTGGGCACATGGCCTGAGTTTGCCCTTTACCCCTTGGAGGCGCTGGCCTGCCCTGCAGCCAGTGTTTTTTGGCTGAACGTGTGTTTAGCATGACTGGACGGGGTTATCACAGGTTATATTTCCTAATTTTTGGGGGTTTACCCTAATAAAAAAAAAAAAAAATTAAAACCAAAAAGCAGTGTAGGCTACCTCCTCCTCCTCCACCACTGCTTCCACCGCCTTCTCAACCTCCTACTCCATATGGACCTCGTCCTCCTAGATCAAGATTATAATTTTTATTTTTACATATTTTATGTTATTTAAAGTCATGTTCTTATCCACATTTGTTTGAAGAGCACTTGCCATGCTCTTAACCACATTTTGGTGCCATTTGCTCTCTAGCCCTTTCCATTAAATTTTTACAGCCATTTTAGTGCTCAAAAGTTTGGGGTTCCCATTGACTTCAATTGGGTTCGGGGTCAAGTTTTGGTCAAGTTCGGGTCCTGAACTCGAACTTTTTTGTCAAGTTCGGCTGAACCCGTCGAACCCGAATATCCAGGTGTCCGCTCAACTCTAGTCGTTAAGGGTTTTACTATTGTCGAATAGTTCTGAATACATTTTCGGTAATAGTTGGTGAACCCCAAAAACCGCATAAGAGCCTTTCGATTTTCGGGTCGATCCCAGCCCAATACAGCACAGACTTTCTCTGGATCAATTCAAAAACCTAAAGATGACAGCAGGAAGCCCAAAAACTGCACCTCGTGTACAGCAAAAAACACACTTCTCTCATTTTGCATACAATTTATTATCTCTTGGGTTCTGTAACACCTGTCTAACGTGATCCTGATGTATCTCCACGTCTGAAGAAAAAATCTGAATGTCATAGAATACACAACTACAAACCTCCCTACAAGGTGATGAAAAATGTCATTCACAAAATGCTGGAAAACCGCAGGAGGGTTGGTCAACCCAAAAGGCATGACCAGGTTCTCAAAGTACCCCTCAGGAGTATTAAAAGCCGTCTTCCATTCATCCCCTTCCTTGATCCAACTTGGAGAACGCCTTGGCACCAACAATATGGTTAAACAAATAGGGAATCAAAGGAAGATGATAAGGATAACGGATAGTAATCCGATTGAGTTCACGGAAATCCAGATATAGCTGAAGACCTACGTCCATTTTTTTAACAAGAAAGAACCCTGCTTCCACTGGAGATTTGGAAGGTCTTAAGTGTCCTTTATCCAAACTCTCGGCAATATTATCTCTCTTATGGCCAGTCTTTCAGGTCCAAAAAGATGATACAATCTAGATTTTGGAAATTTAGCTCCGGGAATAAGGTTGATAGGACAATCATATTCCCGATGCAGAGGTAAATCCTGGCATCCACTCTCAGAAAATACATCAGCGAAATAAGATATAAAAGAGGGTAATTACTTAGTAGTTAAAACAGAAAAATATGTATTCAGACAATTGTCAACGCAATAATCACGCCAATCCAAAATCTGTCTAGCTTGCCAATTGATGTTTGGAATTGTGCATGCTTAACCAGGATAAACCGAGAACCATCGGAGCAGGGAGACCCTCCAATACAAAACACGAGATAAATTCTTGATGAAAGTCACCCACTCTTAATCTGATATCATGCACCATTTGAGATAAACACTTCTGAGTTAGAGGTGCAGAATCAATAGCAAATACGGAAATGGTTTTTTTTTTCGAATGCACATGACAACCCGTGCATACGGATGAACTGAGCATCAATCAGGTTTACTCCAGCCCCGCTGTTGATACACACATCAATCCCAGCAGTTTTTGACTCTAGCGCAACCTCAGAGTCAGGAGAAATCGGGTACTACCCGTCAAAAACAAATGCACATTTTCTGACTCTCCACTCACCCCTTCAAGTGTCAGATGGGAATTAAACATCTCTCTTTTTTCTTTTTGCCGTTGAATGTATGGACATACTCTGATAAAATGTCCCCTCTGTCCCCAGAATAAACATACTCCTATTACCAGTATCCTTAACCTCTTCAGGACACATGACGTACCGGTACGTCATGTTGTCCTGGTACTTAAGGACACATGACGTACCGGTACGTCATGTATGGTTCCGATCACTGCCGCCCGGCGGGCGGTGATCGGAACCCGGTGCCTGCTCAAATCATTGAGCAGGCACCTTGGCTAGATGCGCTGGGGAGTCCTGTGACCCCCCCATGTCAGCGATCACTGCAAACCGCTGGTCAATTCAGACCAGTTTGCTGTGCTTTCTGCAGTTTGGGATCAGAAACTTTAAAATGCCGAAAATATAGATTTTTCACCCCCCTGCACCCCTGAATGATTATTATGCTGGCGGGTGGTGCAGGGGGGTGTTGCAGGCGCACCGGGCGGTGCGGCAGGCGAGATCACGATCCCCCGCCCGCCTCCTCTTGAATATTCATTGGTGTCCAGTGGTTATACCAGAGTGTCAGCACATTGCTGACACTCTGGTATAAACGGCTGACATCTGTGTGGCGATGTCAGCCGTTTGGGCCGCGGTATGGAAAGGGTTAACAGTCAGGGAGCTCCCTCTCTCTCCCATCGGGGGGCTGCTGTGCCTTTGCAGCCCCCAGACAGGATGGGGTGACAGAGGGAGGGAGCTCCCCTCCTTCCCCTTCCCCGTCTGCTCAGTTGCGGCAGACAGGGAAGGTTCCCATGGCAACAGGACGCCTTCTCAGGCATCCTGCTGTCCATGGTGCTGAACAGATCTGTGCTAAAGGCAGTACAATACACTATATAGTGTACTGTACCGTATTATACAGACATCAGACCCACTGGATCTTCGAGAACCAAGTGGGTCTGGGTCAAAAAAAAGTTTAAAAAAGTGAAAAAATAAGCAAAAATAAAAAAACACATTTATCACTGATTAAAAATGAAAAAATTAAATTCCCTACACATGTTTGATATCACCGCGTCCTTTACGACCTTATCTATAAAACGCTCATGTTACTTTACCCGAACGGTGAACGCCATAAAAATAAAAAATAAAAAACTATGATGAAATTGAAATTTTGCCCACCTTACTTCCCAAAAAAGGTAATAAAAGTAATCAAAAAAGTCGTATGTATGCCAAAATAGTACCAATCAAACGTCACCTCATCTTGCAAAAAATGAGACCCTACCTAAGATAATCGCCCAAAAACTGTGAAAACTATGGCTCTCAGAATATGGAGACACTAAAACTATATTTTTTTGTTTTTGTTTCAATTGTGTAAAACTTACATAAATAAAAAAAAGTATACATATTAGGTATCACCGCGTCCGTAATAACCTGCTCTATAAAAATATCACATGACCTAACCCCTCAAGTGAATACCGTAAAAAAAAAACGGTGTAAGAAAAGCTATTTTTTGTCACCTTACATCACAAAAAGTGTAATAGCAAGCGATCAAAAAGACATACGCACCCCAAAATAGTGCCAATCAAACCGTCATCTCATCCTGCAAAAATCATACCCTACCCAAGATATTTGCCTAAAAACTGAAAAAAACTATGGCTCTCAGACTATGGAGACACTAAAACATGATTTTTTTTGTTTCAAAAATGAAATCATTGTGTAAAACTTACATAAATAAAAAAAATAGTATACATATTAGGTATCGCCGCCTCCGTGACAACCTGCTCTATAAAAATATTACATGATCTAACCCCTCAGGTGAACACCGTAAAATAAAAATAAATAAAAAAACGGTGTAAAAAAAGCAATTTTTTGTCACCTTACATCACAAATAGTGTAATAGCAAGCGATCAAATAGTCATAGGCACCCCAAAATAGTGCCAATCAAACCGTCATCTCATCCCGCAAAAATCATACCCTACCCAAGATATTTGCCCAAAAACTGAAATAACTATGGCTCTCAGACTATGGAGACACTAAAACATGATTTTTTTTGTTTAAAAAATGAAATCATTGTGTAAAACTTACATAAATAAAAAAAAGTATACATATTAGGTCTCGCCGCGTCCGTGACAACCTGCTCTATAAAAATATTACATGATCTAACCTGTCAGATGAATGTTGAAAATAACAAAAAATAAAAACGGGTGCATCAGGGGGGCTTCAAATGGGACATTGTGTAAAAAAAAACGGTCCAGCAAAATCTGCCTTCCAAAACCGTATGGCATTCCTTTCCTTCTGCAGCCTGCCGTGTGCCCGTACAGTGGTTTACGACCACATATGGGGTGTTTCTGTAAACTACAGAATCAGAGCCATAAATATTGAGTTTTGTTTGGCTGTTAACCCTTGCTTTGTAACTGGAAAAAAAAATTATTAAAATGGAAAATCTGCCAAAAAAGTGAGATTTTGAAATTGTATCTCTATTTTCCATTAAATCTTGTGGAACACCTAAAGGGTTAACAAAGTTTGTAAAATCAGTTTTGAATACCTTGAGGGGTGTAGTTTCTTATATGGGGTCACTTTTATGGAGTTTCTACTCTAGGGGTGCATCAGGGGGGCTTCAAATGGGACATGGTGTCAAAAAAAACAGTCCAGCAAAATCTGCCTTCCAAAAACCATACGGCGCACCTTTCCCTCTACGCCCTACTGTGTGCCCGTACAGTAGTTTACGGCCACATATGGGGTATTTTTTGCAAACTACAGAATCGGGGCAATAAATATAGCATGTTGTTTGGCTGTTAACCCTTGCTTTGTTACAGGAAAAATTTATGAAAATGAAAAATTTGCCAAAACATTTAAATCCTCAAATTTCATCTCCATTTGCCAATAACTCTTGTGCAACACCTAAAGGGTTAACAAAGTTTGTAAAATCAGTTTTGAATACCTTGAGGGGTGTCGTTTCTTAGATGGGTCACTTTTATGGAGTTTCTACTCTAGGGGTGCATCAGGGAGGCTTCAAATGGGACATGGTGTAAAAAAAAAAACAGTCCAGCAAAATCTGCCTTCCAAAAACCATACAGCGCACCTTTCCCTCTATGCCCTACTGTGTGCTCATACAGTAGTTTACGACCACATATGGGGTGTTTCTGCAAACTACAGAATCGGGGCAATAAATATAGCATTTTGTTTGGCTGTTAACCCTTGCTTTGTTAGGCTACTTTCACACTTGAGTTCGGGGTTCCGCTTGTGAGTTCCGTTTGAAGGCTCTCACAAGTGGCCCTGAACGCATCCGTACGGCCCCAATGCATTCTGAGTGGATGCGGATCCGCTCAGAATGCCTCAGTCTGGCACCGTTTGACCTCCGTTCCGCTCAGCAGGCGGACACCTGAACGCAGCTTGCAGCCAAACGGATCCGTACAGACTTACAATGTAAGTCAATGGGGACGGATCAGTTTGAAGTTGACACAATATGGCTCAATTTGAAATGGATCCGTCCCCCATTGACTTTTAATGTAAAGTCTGGACGGATCTGTCTGACTAACTTTCAGACTTAGAATTTTTTCTGAAATATAATGTAGACGGATCCGTTCTGAACGGATCCCATCGTCTGCATTATAGGAGCGGATCCGTCTCTGCAGACACCAGATGGATCCGCTCCGAACGCAAGTGTGAAAGTAGCCTTACTGGAAAAAATTGATTAAAATGGAAAATTTGCCAAAAAATCTAAATTCTTAAATTTTATCACCGTTTGTCATTAACTCTTGTGGAACACCTAAAGGGTTAGCGAATACCTTAAGGGGTGTAGTTTCTGGGTGGTTTCTATTATGTAAGTCTCACAAAGTGACTTCAGACATGAGCTGGTCCCTAAAAAGTGGTTTTTTGAAAATATCTGCAAAATTTCAAGATTTGCTTCTAAACTTCTAAGCCTCGTAGCATCCCCCTAAAATAAAATATCATTCCCAAATTGATCCAAACATGAAGTAGACATATGGGGAATGTAAAGTAATAACTATTTTTGTAGGTATTACCATGTATTATAGAAGTAGAGAAATTGAAACTTGGAAATTTGCTATTTTTTTTTACAAATTTTGGGTAAATTTGGTATTGTTTTATAAATAAAAATGTTTTTTTTAAACTTCATTTTACCAGTGTCATGAAGTACAATACGTGATGAAAAAACTATCTCAGAATGGCATGGATAAGTCAAAGCGTTTTAAAGTGACAGATTTGCAAAAAATGGCCTGGTCCTTAAAGGGAACCTGTCACCAGTTTTATGGTGTCCTAACTAAGGGCAACATAAATAAGTGACTGATTCGCTTAGCAAAATGCTGGGTCACTTTCTTTAATTGACCCAGTCAATCTGCCAACATCTTGTATTGAAAAGCTCCAGCTGATAATGATGAGTCAAGAATATTCATGAGCTCCTGACTCTCCCCGCCCACCTGCTGCTGAATGACAGTTTTTTTCCATATGAGTCAGCAGCAGGTGGGCAGGGGAGTGGCTATAGCTCTGAATTAAATATACGCTGGACTCAATGACATCACACCGGACTAGAATCAGCTCATTAGCATGCGGCATCTTTGTGTGTATATTATGAGGTAACCATCTGTCACACAAGTAAGTGAATAAATCTAAGGTACTTTTTAGTAGTTAATGATTGTATATAATTAGTTAGATTGTAATCAAATATCCACATGACAGGTTCCCTTTAAGGTGAAATATGACTGTCCTAAAGGGGTTAAACATACTCTTCCAATTACCAGTATGCTTAAAGGCGGATCAAGGAGTAGCTTCCCCTAATTGCATGCGTTTGTCCCCAGACATAAACCCAGGAGTAGCTTCACCCAAAGTGTCAGGGTAGGACTATACAACATGTGATAGTACATCCTGAGAGTGGGGGCCCCTAGATCTCTCTCTCAAAGCGTATAGCAAGAGACATACAGCCTCCAGAGACACTGGGGTTTCAAGAAAGGCCAAAGCGTCCTTCAGCCTCTCAGATAACCCTTGACAAAACTGGCTACGGAGGGCAGAATCGTTCCACTACATATCCATAGCCCACCTCCTAAACTCAGAACAATAAATCTCAGTGGAACAATCAGCTTGGTTTCATCTGGAGAGGTCCGATCTGGATTATCATAGTTAATACCCAAAGCTTTGAAAAATGTATCTACTGACCAAAGAGACTGCGATCCTGTAGGCAGAGAAAAAGCCCATTCCCCTTATGCAAGGAAATAACCACACTGACTCGCTGTTTCTCATCCCCAGATGAGTGAGGACATGGCCTAAAATACAGTTTGCACGCCTCCCATAAACAAAATGAAATTATCACATTCCCCAGAAAATCTGTCTGGGAGGGCAATTTTAGGCTCCAGGACCAAAAGCCTGTGATCTCTGCATCTGCGAGACTGTCTTGCAGTGGTCAGGTACCTCCAAAGATAGCCCTTGCAGCTGACCTGCCAGTGCAGCTATAGGATCCATGGCTGCACACAAACAAACAAAAAATGACAGTTTTGGCGGGTTATAATGTCACACTTCGGTCTAGGAGGAAAGGGGGGAATAGGGAATCAGGCCTGATAACTAGGAAAGGAAAATTTGCACCTCCTAGCGAAAACCCTAACCAAAATCCTGACTTACTACTAGTATGAGCAGACCCCCAAAGGTAGGCGAGTTCATACACAGGAATACCTAGAGTCCTATCAAGCCCTATAGGACCCTGGTACTAATAGCAGGGACGAGAGTACCTATTCCTACCAAAGGAAGGATGAACAGGACCTATTACAAACAATAGGGAAATGCAACACACAGAACCAAAACAAAATACAAAAGGGAAAGGAAATACTTAACTTCAAAGGAGCAATGGAAGCACCAGTAACTCAGCTGAGATCCAGCCACAATCTATCCAAAGGTCCAAACAGAAGCTATAAACTGCACAGCATTGTGGGAGAAGCAACTATAAATAGAGAAGGGTAAATGACCCTAATAGCCACACCTGTGGAAAGAAGGTTTGGCAAGCAGCTGAAACAACACATACGTCATTTGATCCGGAAAACATGTCAGATCAAACCACGTGTTGCCAGTCTCACCGATCTCCTGCCACCTGTCGCAGGAACTATCCTGAAGAAAAATTAGTGCCCCCATAATAATAGTGCTCCTCAAAGTCCCACCAATAGTAATTACCTTCTAGAAAGCCCTCAGTGCCCCCAACAGTGATAATGCTCCCCAAGAATGCCCCCATTAGTTATACTGTCCCCAACCGTGATAACGCTCCCCAAGAGTGCCTCCATTAGTAGAAGAGCCCTCCAGTATTAATAATACACTCACAGAGCCCCCAGTAGAAATAAGGTCCCCTATTATTCCCCCAGTGGCAATAAAGCCCTCTACAGACCCATCAGTAGTAATAAGGCCCCCATAGTGCTCTTAGTAGAAATAAGGCAGATCTTTAAGTCACTCCTATGGAGCCCCCAGTAGTAATAAGAATGCCAATAATGTCCCCTGGATTTGCAGTGCCCCCTGTAGTTATATTCCTCCCTCCAACATACAGTCCCATGTAAATAACATCACACCATCTCTCCTGCCCCCTCCAAAATACAGTCCTATGTAAATAACATCGCTCCCCTCCCTTCAGCCCCTCCAACATACAGTCTCATGTAAATAACAGTATTTCAATCCCTCCGCCATAGAGTCCCATGTAAATAACATCATACCATCTCTCCAACCCCCTCCAATATACAGTCCCATGTAAATAACATCCCTCTCTATCTACAGCCCCCTTCAAAATACAGTCTCATTTAAATAGCATCATCTCCTGACCAGCCGCCTCCAACATGCAATCCCATGTAAACATCACCCCCTCAACATTCAGTCCCATGTAAATAACATTATTCCCCCCCACCAGCCACCTTCAACATACAGTCCTATGTAAATAACATGGCCCACTCAATGTTCAGTCCAATGTAAATTACATCAATCCCTTCCTCAGACCCCTGTAACATTCAGTCCCATGTAAATAACATCACACCTCCTACAGCCACCATCAACATACAGTCCCATGTAAATAACATCACTGCCTCCCCAGCCCCCTCCGCCATAGTCCCATTTGTTACGTACCCTTCAGGCTGATTCACCTCACGTCCTCACACGCTGTTACGCCCTGCGCTGAGCTGTAACTCGAGCATAAATCGCCACCTGAAGCCTGCAAGTAGGGTTGAGCGAACCTGAATTGTAAAGTTCGGGTTCGTTACGAACTTTAGGATTTTTGGACCCCGGACCTGAACATTTCAGTAAAAGTTCGGGTTTGGGTTTTGTGATTTATTGGCACTTTTTGAAAGGCTGCAGAGCAGCCAATCAACAAGCGTTTAACTCTGTTTATCAACCGACAAAATACTTAATTGGTAGTTGTAAGAAAAACGCTATCACTGAAACCAACTACCTTAAACATAACTTTTAATATTAATATAATAAAATTTCATCTGGGCCCCTCACATGGGGACTGGTATACATACAGACAGACAATAAGAAGCCAATGAGGACCAGGTAGGGAGGGTAGATGTTACCAGTGGTGGACAGGGGGCGAAACCATATGGGTCCCTAGTATGTCCCTAGGGTGTCCCTAACCTGTTCTCTGCCCAGAGATGCACCTAGATGGTAGGAGCACTCTGTCCCCATACCTAACCTACCTGTCCTGTCCTGGAGCACCCCAAGCCGCAGACCGTTGTCCAGAAAGGATGTACATTATCAGATGACTATTGAACTGGTTTCTCTTACTTGCATTATCTTTGTAAATTTCTGTTTCTGACAGCTGAACACCGTCTTGGGGGTGCTCCGGTATTTTGGTTTGACTTTGATGTTGATTTTTTTGATTATTGTTGTGCAGTCGCTGTGTATCGGCAGCGACCTACTTGATTGTCCATTTTTTGTCTCCTGACAAACCTTGCTAATAAGGGGAAACGCGTCGAGACAAGGACTGCAAACTAAGACAACCAATATAAATGTATTGTATTATATTGAATGACCCAGGCATCCATATGGGTCCATTTCTGTTGTAAGGGCGCTTTAAGGACAGGTAGGTTAGGTACGGGGACAGAGTGCTCCTACCATCTAGGTGCATCTCTGGGCAGAGAACAGGTTAGGGACACCCTAGAGACATACTAGGGACCCATATGGTCCCCCCCCTCTGTCCACCACTGGTAACATCTACCCTCCCTACCTGGTCCTCATTGGCTTCTTATTGTCTGTCTGTATGTATACCAGTCCCGACGTGAGGGGCCCAAATTTAATTTTATTATATTAATATTAAAAGTTATGTTTTAGGTAGTTGGTTTCAGTGATAGCGTTTAACTCTGTGCCCTTAGAAGCCATCACAGCCATGCCTACTAATTGAATGGCTGTGATTGGCCAGTGCAACATGTGACCCAGCCTCTATATAAGCTGGAGTCACGTAGCGCTGCACGTCACTCTGCTGTGCTTAGTGTAGGGATAGGATGCTGCTGCTGTGAGGGAGAGAATAGGAAAGAATCTCCAATCTGAAGTGCTTGTTAACTCAGCGATCTACATAGATTTAGTTTTGTGGGTGCAGTGCCGTCTGTTAGCAATCATTTTCTGTGTTTTAAAAAAACACCCTTTTTGGCCAAAATACTCAATTTTACAGCCCTTGCTGCATCTGTCAGTGTGAGATACACGCTTTAGATACTGCTGTAATTGTCTTTGCTGCATCTGTTATTGTTAAAACAAGCTTGAAAAACTTTATCATTTTCTGGGTTTTAAAAAACACCCATTTTTTGCAATACCCTCCATCTGGGGCCTCTGCCGCATTAGTCAGTGTACAATTTAAGCTTGAAATACAGCTATAATTTTCTAGGTTTTAAAAAACACCCTTTTTGGGCAAAATACTTAATTTGCTGCCTTTTCTTCATCTGTACGTGTGAGATACACCCTTTAGATACTGTTGTCCTAATCTGCTATTAAAAAAACACCCATTTAGGGCAAAAATCTTAATTTTGCAGCCTTTGCTGCATATGTAATTGTGAAATACATACGTTATACACTGTTTTTCTATTCTGTTACTAAAAAAACTGAATAGAGAAATATGAGGAGAGCGTCAAATAAGGGACGTGGAGTTTCTGCCAAACCTCAGGAATATCTACAACTCAATTTGATCCCTCTGCTGATAAAGTTGAGGGCTAAAATTAAGATATGGCAAAAAATTCTGCCTGCAAGAGCGGACAGAGTTTCCTTAATAAAAATGGTAGTGCTGCCCCAGGTTCTTTATGTTTTGCGCAACTCGCCGGTATGGATCGCAGACAAGTATTTTAGACTGATAGAGCGGATGCTTAACGATCTATTATGGGGGAGGAAGCGTGTGAGATTGAAGGTACTCTATTTTGCCATGCCCTATACTCGATACGAGTCCCTCGGCTATGAGATACTAAGGTGAATATATGTGAGGCACGGTTAAGCAGGGCATTAATACCTAATTTTAATCATATGGGGATGAGGCAGTAAAAATAGGCGAGTGGTTCTTCCACTATTGCGCTAGAAGACTGCTGGACCCCCTTGCTTGTTTTACGAACTGTTTGCGATCAAAGATTGTGTAAGCCCGCTACGTACGGTATGTGAGTATTAGCTGACTGGTCACATGACTGTTGGTCCTGCCGGTTGTTCTTACCCATGTCTGGGGGAGGGCGCGCAGGGTACGCGCTCGCTGCCTGGTGGCCGTCTGGGCTGCGGGCCTCTGATCTCTGCCCTTTAGTTATAGATAATATTAGGTTAAGTGAGATGCTTCGGGTGTCCGCTTTCGTAGGTTGTGGATGCCGGGCGATTCCCGCTTTTTTCCCCCAGTAAGTGAGATCTCCACTTGATTTTTACTATCTCTACAATCACGGATTTTTGTATGAAATTATTGTTAATTATTCCTACAAATTTGAAATTGACGGACTCATGGATTTTATAATATTGCAAATGTAATATGATATGAATTTTTTGTATTATAATTAATAAAATATATTAAAAAAATAAAATAAAACATAAGGGACGTGGCCCTGTTCATGGTGCTGCTGGTGGAGCTCCTGCTGCAGGGAGAGGACGTGATCGATCTGTGCCAGCTAGATGCACAAGCAGGGCCGGCGCCACCCATAAGCAGAGTAGGCCACCGCGTAGAGCGCACTCTGCCTGGGGACGTCGACAGGAGTTCGAATCCCAAGCAGTATCACCTGGCTGCCGCCTGCGCCCCCCCGCCCCCTACATCTGACATCATCTCCTTCACATCACTCCTTCTGTTCCTGTACTTGCCGGCCAGATGCGCTGCTAGTATGTCAGCACGCAGCTGACACACAGCTACGAGACCCTGGTGTATTTAAATCACATTTAGACTGTTTTTCAGAAAAGTTTCTCCTGGGATTCGAACTCACAACCTTTACACATCAGAGGCAAGGCATTTACCCTCACAGCTATGAAAGCTGTCTTGCCAGTTACTTTAAAGAATAAAAATAAAAAATAAGACTTCTACTATAGGTAACTTTGATACCTAGTGTACAACCATACATATGACAGCAGCACCAACACACCCAGCTCTGCTACATCCATACATAGTGTACTGGGGCAGCTGTCATGTGTATGGATGTACACTAGGTATCAAAGTTACCTACAGTAGAAGTCTTATATATATATATTTTGTTTTTTAAGTAACTGGCAAGACAGCTTTCATAGCTGTGTGGGTAAATGCCTTGCCTCTGATGTGTAAAGGTCGTGAGTTCGAATCACAGGAGGAACTTTTCTGAAAGTTTTTTTTTTCTTAAATACCGGACTGTTACTTTACTGCCACAGGGGAGGGGGGCTATTGGCACCATGATACTGGCACATGGAGGGGGGAGGAGAGAGGCACTTGATACTGGCACATTAGGGGGCATGGGGAGAGGATGGCACTATGATATTAGCACATGGGGGGCAAGAAATGGACATGAATCATGAGGGGCAGAAATGTGAAATGATGGGGGGGGGGGGCAAGAAATGGACATGAATCATGAGGGGCAGAAAATGGACATGAATCATGAGGGGCAGAAATGTGAAATGATGGGGGGGGAGGGGGCGCCAAAATGTAAATTTGCTTGTTTTGACAAAAATCCTTGCACTAGCCCTGACTTCGGGCGCGCAATCCCACGAGACCAGTGACCTCCAGAGGTGGGTCTCGCGGGATCAAGTGCCGAAGACACATGATCTTGGCAAGAGCCAAGGCAATGTGGACCTGGAGCACAGCGAGGAGCAGAACCTGGTGAGCACCCCTGGCAACCGGACTCTGACAACCTGCACTAGGGTGTCAGAGGCTGCAGGACAGTGACTGGCAGCAGGGTGGCACACACTTGTGTACAGGGGTCAGGGCACACCTGCTGCCTGACTAGGGGCCATAGATTCTGAGTGGCACATGGAGCCTAATAGGTGGCACAGACTGTCTAAAGGTCTATGAATGGTACAGGGTGCAGGACAGTGCCAAAATGGCAGAGGGCACAAGGTAGCATACTGTTTTATGTTGCCCTGGTGGCACAGGATTTCAGACAGTGGCTGAATTGCACCTGGCAGTGATCAGGTGGCACTGCTCGTGTTTGGTGTGCCAACCTGCTGAACAGCGCAAAGTGATTGGCATCACTGGGTGGTACTAGGTGGCAGACAATGGCTGGATATTATATATACATGACCATAGTCAGACTGGCACAGGGTACGCGACCATAGTCAGACTGGCACAGGTTATATGACCATAGTTAAATGTTACATGCAATAGGTGGCTGAAAAAGGGGCGGGTAAAGGGGTGTGGTCAATGGGTGGAGTCAAGGGGGCGGCAAAATTAGCTTTTGCCTAGGGTGGCAAAAATCCTTGCACCAGCCCTGCGCACAAGTGAAACACCTTCCTCAGGTGTGAGTAGGCGACAGAAACTTCTATAAACTATTTGGTAAAGCCTAATGTGGCTCTACAAATAGTGAGGCCAGAACAAGTACAGGCAATAGTAGATTTGGTTCCTTTACATTGTCTCCCACCAAGTCTCCTGCTGAAAGATCAGAGTTGGCACCTGCAGCTGATGTCCATCAGTCTTTCACCTCCCCCCCTTGCAAATCAGCCAAGCAGTCTGAGCCCCAAGTCGTGCAGCAGTCTCTTCTGCTTTTTGATGACTCTGTTAGCAGGGTTTTCCAGGGCCATCCACCTAGCCCTGCCCCAGAAGTAGAAGAGATTGAGTGCACCGATGCCCAACCACTTATGTTTCAAGATGAGTACATGGGAGGACCATCGCAGCACATCTCGGATGATGACGAAGCACAGGTGCCAACTGCTGTGGCTCTCGAAAACGTTGAGACTGACAAGGAGGGCAGGGGTACAGACTGGGTGGAAGATGATGTAGAGGACGATGAGGTCCTCGATCCCACATGGAATCAAGGTCATGCGAGTGACCTGTGTAGTTTGGAGGAAGAGGCGGTGGTCGCAAAGAGCCACCAGCACAGCAGAAGAGAGAGCAGGGTGCAAAAGCAGAGTGGCCGTCCCCTAGACAGTACGCCTGCTTTTGTCCACTGCAGCAAGGGACACCAAAGCCAGCTCCAAGGAGTTCCCTGGTGTGGCAGTTCTTCTGCTGACGACAAGACACGAGTGGTTTGCACGCTGTGCAATCAAGGCCTGAAGTGAGGCATAAACGTACTCAACCTGAGCACAACCTGCATGACCAGGCATCTAAGTGCAAAGCACGAGCTGCAGTGGAGTAGACACCTTAAAAACCAAGAAAGGTCTCTGGCTCCTCCTGCTTCCTCTTGTGCTGCAGTCTCGGCCTCTTCATCCTCCTCTGGAGTGACAGTGCCACCCACCCCACAAACAGACAATCTGCCAGCAACACCACCACCTGGGTCACCAAGCATCTCCACAATGTACCACGGAAGCGTTCAGCTCTCCATCTCCCAAACACTGGAGCGGAAGAGGAAGTAACTTAGTAACATAGAAACATAGTACATAAGGCCGAAAAAAGACATTTGTCCATCCAGTTCGGCCTGTCATCCTGCAAGTTGATCCAGAGGAAGGCAAAAAAAAAAACTGTGAGGTAGAAGCCAATTTTCCTCACTTTAGGGGAATAAAAATTCCTTCCCGACTCCAATCAGGCAATCAGAATAACTCCCTGGATCAACGACCCCTCTCTAGTAGCTATAGCCTGTAATATTATTACACTCCAGAAATACATCCAGGCTCCTCTTGAATTCCTTTATTGTACTCACCATCACCACCTCCTCAGGCAGACAGAGTCATAGTCTCACTGATCTTACCGTAAAGAATCCTCTTCTATGTTTGTGTACTAACCTTCATTCCTCCAGACGCAGAGGATGTCCCCTCGTCACAGTCACAGTCCTAGGGATAAATAGATGATGGGATAGATCTCTGCACTGACCCCTGATATATTTATACATAGTAATTAGATCTCCTCTCAGTCGTCTTTTTTCTAAAGTGAATAACCCTAATTTTGAAAATCTTTCAGGGTACTGTAGTTGCCCCATTCCAGTTATTACTTTAGTTGCCCTCCTCTGGACCCTCTCCAGCTCTGCTATGTCTGCCTTGTTTACAGGAGCCCAGAACTGTACACAGTACTTCATGTGTGATCTGACTAGCGATTTGTAAAGTGGTAGGACTATGTTCTTATCACGGGCATCTATGCCCCTTTTGATGCAACCCATTATCTTATTGGCCTTGGCAGCAGCTGCCTGACACTTTTTTCCAGCTTTGTTTGTTGTTTATTAAAATTCCTAGATCCTTTTCCATGTCAGTGTTACAGAGTGTTTCACCATTTAGTATGTACGGGTGACTTGCATTATTCCTTCCCATGTGCATAACCTTACATTTATCAGTGTTACACCTCATCTGCCACTTATCTGCCCAAGCCTCCAATCTATCCAGATCCCTCTGTAGCAGTATACTGTCCTCCTGTCCAGTTTAGTGTCATCTGTGAAAATTGATACTTTACTATGCAACCCTTCTACAAGATCATTAATAAATATATTGAAGAGAATAGGGCCCATTACAGACCCCTGAGGTACCCCACTAGTGACAGTGACCCAATCTGAGCATGTACCGTTAATAACCACCCTCTGTTTTCTATCATTGAGCCAGTTACTTACCCACATACAGACGTTTTCTCCCCGTCCGAGCACTCTCATTTTATATACTAACCTTTTGTGTGGTACAGTGTCAAATGCTTTGGAGAAGTCCAGATATACGACATCCATTGATTCGCCGCTGTCAATTCGAAAACTTAAATTAGTTTGGCAGGACTGATCCCTCATGAAGCCATGCTGATATGGCGTTATTTGCTTATTTCCATTGAGATGCTCTAAGATAGCATCTCTAAGAAAACCTTCAAACAGTTTAACCACAACAGATGTTAAACTTACCGGCCTATAGTTTCCAGGCTCTGTTTTTGGACCTTTTTTGAATATTGGCACTGCATTTGCCATGCGCCAATCCTGTGGGACATTCCCTGTCAGTATAGAGTCCACAAATATCAGAAATAAGGGTCTGGCTATGACATTACTTAATTCTCTTAGGATACGGGGGTGTATGCCATCCGGTCCTGGGAATTTGTCTATTTTAATCTTTTTAAGTCGCTGTTGTACTTCTTCCTGGGTCAGACAGGACACTTTTAATAGGGAATTTATTTTTACATTCTGCATGTCATCTGACAGTTTCCTCAGTGAATACATTAGAGAGAAAAATATTTAACAGCTTTGCTTTCTCCTCGTCGCTCTCTGCGACTCCCCCCTCAATACTCTTTAAAGGGTCGACACCTTCAGATTTATACTTTTTAACATTTATATAATTGAAGAACATTTTAGGGTTAGTTTTACTCTCTTTGGCAATTAATCTCTCGGTCTCTAGTTTGGCCGCTTTTATTTGTTTTTCACATGTTCTATTTTTTCCTTATAGTTCTTCAGTGCTTCCGTGCCATCCTCCTGTTTTAGTGATTTATATGCATTCTTTTAGTCATGTATTGCTTTCTTTACAGTTCTATTTATCCACATTGGTTTCTTTTTGTTCCTTAACCTTTTATTCAGATACGGTATGTACCTCTAACAATGACATTTTAGAACGCTTTTTAAAGAAATCCCATTTTGTGGCTGTATTTTTCATTTTAAGGACTTTGTCTCAGTTAGTTAGGCCTATGGCCTCTCTTAGTTGGCTAAATTTTGCTTTTTTAAGTTTGATATTTTTGTTCTCACTTGTTGAAACGCTCTTTTGAATGATAATTGGAAGGTTATTACGTTATGGTCACTATTTCCCATGTGTCCTCCAACCTGCACGTCTCTTGTTCTCTCAGGCCAATTGGTTAATACTAAGTCCAGGCATGGTGCACCTCACTACGGATACGTGGACCAGTAAGAATGGTCAGGGATGTTATATCTCCATAACAGCACACTTGGTAAATGCAGTGGCGGCTAGTCCTGAGGTGGATAGCAATTTGGCGCATGTCCTTCCACCACTGAGGATTGCAGGGTGCTTCAGTTTGCTTCCTGTTGCTTCCTCCTCCTACTCCGCTTCCTCATCCAGTCAGCGTAACACCTTCACCACCAACTTCAGCACAGCCAGGGGTAAACGACAGCAGGCAGCTTTACAGGGAGTGCAGAATTATTAGGCAAATTAGTATTTTGACCACATGATCCTCTTTATGCATGTTGTCTTACTCCAAGCTGTATAGGCTCGAAAGCCTACTACCAATTAAGCATATTAGGTGATGTGCATCTCTGTAATGAGAAGGGGTGTGGTCTAATGACATCAACACCCTTTATCAGGTGTGCATAATTATTAGGCAACTTCCTTTCCTTTGGCAAAATGGGTCAAAAGAAGGACTTGACAGGCTCAGAAAAGTCAAAAATAGTGAGATATCTTGCAGAGGGATGCAGCACTCTTAAAATTGCAAAGCTTCTGAAGCGTGATCATCGAACATTTAAGCGTTTCATTCAAAATAGTCAACAGGGTCGCAAGAAGCGTGTGGAAAAACCAAGGCGCAAAATAACTGCCCATGAACTGAGAAAAGTCAAGCGTGCAGCTGCCAAGATGCCACTTGCCACCAGTTTGGCCATATTTCAGAGCTGCAACATCACTGGAGTGCCTAAAAGCACAAGGTGTGCAATACTCAGAGACATGGCCAAGGTAAGAAAGGCTGAAAGACGACCACCACTGAACAAGACACACAAGCTGAAACGTCAAGACTGGGCCAAGAAATATCTCAAGACTGATTTTTCTAAGGTTTTATGGACTGATGAAATGAGAGTGAGTCTTGATGGGCCAGATGGATGGGCCCGTGGCCGGATTGGTAAAGGGCAGAGAGCTCCAGTCCGACTCAGACGCCAGCAAGGTGGAGGTGGAGTACTGGTTTGGGCTGGTATCATCAAAGATGAGCTTGTGGGGCCTTTTCGGGTTGAGGATGGAGTCAAGCTCAACTCCCAGTCCTACTGCCAGTTTCTGGAAGACACCTTCTTCAAGCAGTGGTACAGGAAGAAGTCTGCATCCTTCAAGAAAAACATGATTTTCATGCAGGACAATGCTCCATCACACGCGTCCAAGTACTCCACAGCGTGGCTGGCAAGAAAGGGTATAAAAGAAGAAAATCTAATGACATGGCCTCCTTGTTCACCTGATCTGAACCCCATTGAGAACCTGTGGTCCATCATCAAATGTGATATTTACAAGGAGGGAAAACAGTACACCTCTCTAAACAGTGTCTGGGAGGCTGTGGTTGCTGCTGCACGCAATGTTGATGGTGAACAGATCAAAACACTGACAGAATCCATGGATGGCAGGCTTTTGAGTGTCCTTGCAAAGAAAGGTGGCTATATTGGTCACTGATTTGTTTTTGTTTTGTTTTTGAATGTCAGAAATGTATATTTGTGAATGTTGAGATGTTATATTGGTTTCACTGGTAAAAATAAATAATTGAAATGGGTATATATTTGTTTTTTGTTAAGTTGCCTAATAATTATGCACAGTAATAGTCACCTGCACAGACAGATATCCCCCTAAAATAGCTAAAACTAAAAACAAACTAAAAACTACTTCCAAAAATATTCAGCTTTGATATTAATGAGTTTTTTGGGTTCATTGAGAACATGGTTGTTGTTCAATAATAAAATTAATCCTCAAAAATACAACTTGCCTAATAATTCTGCACTCCCTGTAAAACGTATCTGTTTGGGGGACAAACCCCACACCGTGCAGGAACTGTGGACGGGCCTTGAACAACAGACCGATGAGTGGTTGGTGCCAGTGAGCCTCAAGCCCGGCCTGGTGGTGTGCAATAATGGTTGAAATCTCGTAGCAGCTCTGGGACTAGCCGATTTGACGCACATCCCTTGCCTGTCGCATGTGCTGAATTTGGTGGTGCAGAGATTCCTTAAAAATTACCCCGATATGTCAGAGCTGCGGCATAAAGTGCGTGACGTCTGTGCGCTCTTTCGGCATTCTCACCCTGCTGCTGGTGTCCTGTCAGTGCTGCAGCGTAACCTGATACATAAGTGGTTGGGCATCGGTGCACTCAATCTCTTCCACTTCTGGGGCAGGGCTAGATGGATGGCCCTGGTAAACCCTGCTAGCAGAGTCTTTAAAAAGCAGAAGAGACTGCTGCATGACTTGGGGCTCAGACTGCTTGGCTGATTTGCAAGGGGGTGAGGTGAAAGACTGATGGACATCAGCTGCAGGTGCCAACTCTGATCTTTCAGCAGGAGACTGGGTGTGAGACAATCTAAAGGAACTGGAGGCACTATCAGCAATCCAATCTTCTATCCCCTGTACTTGCTCTGGCCTCACTATTCGTAGAGCCGCATTAGGCCCGACCAAATAACGCTGAAGGTTCTGTCGCCTACTCGCACCTGAAGAAGGTGTTTCACTTGTGCGTGTAGCTGGCACAGATCGACCACGTTCTCTCCCTGCAACAGGAGCTAAACCAACAGCACCACGACCGGGACCACGTCCCTGATTTGACGCTCTCCTCGTATTTCTCAAACTTAGGCTCTTGCCCAAAATGGTTGTTTTTTTTGTAACAGAATAGAACAACAGTATCTAAAGGGTGTATCTCACAATGACATATGTAGCAAAGGCTGCAAAATTAAGATTTGTGCCCTAAATGGGTGTTTTTTTTTAAATAGCAGAATAAACAACAGTATCTAAAGGGTGTATCTCACACGTACAGATGCAGACAAGGCCGCAAATTATGATTTTTGCCCAAAATGGGTGTTTTTTAAATACCAGAATAGCACAGCAGTATCTAAAGCGTGTATCTCACACTGACAGATGCAGACAAGGCTGCAAATTAAGATTTTTGCCCCAAATGGATGTTTATTTAATACCAGAATAGCACAGCAGTATGTAAAGGGTGCATCTCACAATGACAGATGCAGCAAAGGCTGCAAAATTTAGATTGTTGCCCTAAATAAGTGTGTTTTTTTTATAGCAGAATAGAACAACAGTATCTAAAGGGTGTATCTCACAATGACAGATGCAGCAAAGGCTGCAAAATTAAGATTTTTGCCCTAAATGGGTGTTTTTTTAATAACAGAATAGAACAACAGTATCTAAAGGGTGTATCTCACACGTACAGATGCAGACAAGGCCGCAAATTAAGATTTCTGCCCAAAATGGGTGTTTTTTTTAATACCAGAACAGCACAGCACTATTGAAAGCATGTATCTCACAATTACATATGCAGAAAAGGCTGTAAAATTAAGACTTTTGCCCTAAATGGGTGTTTTTTTTGTTCCTGAATCCTGACCTCGAGCCTGCTCGTTTGACCTTGCTTCTGCTCATCCCCTGTTGCTTGTCGTGATCTCCTGGTACTGACTTCCGGCTTGTGTTAGGACTCGCTCTTGTTGCTCCCTTGTACTGATATGACTTTCTGGTATTTGACTTCGGATAGTTTGACTTGCTTTGTGTTCTGTTTGTCCTGTCTTTTGTTTTCCCCTGCACATACTTAAGTTAGGGACTGCTGTCCAGTTGCTCCCCGTTACCTAGTACGGATCATGCAAGTAGGTAGAGGCAGAGGCGTGGGTGGCAGTCAGGGTGCGCGCTTCCCTACCCCCACCCTTGACAGAATCACAGGGCATTATGGACCCGATGTGAGTGCTCACTGATCAGGTCCATAACCTTGCACAAATTGTACAGGAGTTAGGGGAAAGATTACAGAAACAGGAATCTGCTCAGACCCTCCCTGTATCGTGTTCCTCCGTACAGCACATGGAACCCCACGTTAAGATGCCGGATCGGTTTTCGGGGGAACCGCAAATGTTTCCTTGCATTTAGGGAGAGCTGTAAGTTATACTTCCATTTGCGCACCTATTCTTCTGGATCCGAACAGCAAAAAGTGGGGATTGTTATCTCTCTGTTACAAGGTGACCAACAGGAATGGGCACACTCCCTGCCCACTGATTACCCGTGTCTTATGTCTGTTGAAGCATTTTTTCAGGCCTTGGGTATCCTCTATGATGAACCGGATTGGGCGAACGTGGCTGAGTCCCAGTTGAAATCCCTCACCCAGGGAAACCGACCAGTAGAGGAATATTGCACTCAATTTTGGAAGTGGTGTGTTCCCTCGGGCTGGAATGAGGCCACTCTGAAATGTCAGTTCAGGGCAGGACTCTCCAAAAGTCTTAAAGACATGCTAGTTATCTACCCCTGTCCTGACACTTTGGAACAAATTATGACTCTTGCTCTGAGACTGGACAGACACATTAGGGAACATCAGCGGAAGCATCTGTTCTTTCCACAGGCTACGACCAAACCTGACTCCTTTCCTCTGGGGGTCAAGGTGGAAACTCTTTTGGATGAGCCCATGCAACTTGGCATGACGAGGAGAGACCAATGTCACCAGCGCGGTACATGTTTCTATTGTAGCGACTTCGGCCATTGGGTACGACATTGCCCCAAGGCTCTTTCTTTCCGGAAGATCACCCCAACCGGATGTTTCCAAGGATAAGGTACTTCCAGAGGTGGTAAGGAAAAAACTATTAGTACCAGTGATGATGTATTTTGGTTCCAGTAAGAGTACTGGGGAGGCCTTTATTGACTCGAGTTTTGTTGATTATAAATGTATTCTTTCTATGGGAATACCCATGTTGGCTCTTCCTAACCCCATCCACATAGTTGCCATTGACTCTACTCCCTTGGCTGGTGGGACAGTCAAATTTTGTACTCCTGAGGTTACTATAACTGTGGGTGTTTGTCACACCGAAATTTGGTCTTTTCTTGTATTAGAGAACTTACCTATAGAAGTGGTTTTGGGCATGCCATGGCTTCAACTTCATAACCCTGTCATTAATTGGGCTACTGGCGAAGTTGAGAAGTGGGGTCCTAAATGTTTTTCGTATTGTTTACCGGTTGTCCAGGTTGGAATCACGATTGAATCTAAAAACCTCCCGCCACACATTAGTGACTTTATTGATGTGTTTTCCTCATCTGATGTTGAGAAGCTGCTACCCCACAGACCATATGATTGTGCCATTGATTGCAGACCTGATCAATCAGGTGCTTGGGGCCTGTTGGTTTTCTAAGCTTGATTTAAAAGGAGCCTACAATATGATTCGTATTAGGGAGGGAGACAAGTGGAAGACAGCTTTTAACACTCCTGAGGGTCACTTTGAATATTTGGTCACGCCGTTTGGTCTCTGTAATGCGTCGGCTGTATTTCAAAACTTTGTTAATGACATTTTCAGGAACTTTATTGGCAAATTTATTATAGTTTACTTGGATGACATACTGATCTTTTCACCTAGTTGGGAATCCTATGTTACCATACCAGGCAAGTGCTGGAAGTTCTTAGGGAAAATGAATTATTTGCCAAGAAAGAAAAGTGTATTTTTGGGGTACAAGAGATTATGTTTTTAGATTATATACTTATCCCTCAATCTTTTAAGATGGATCTGGGAAAAGTACAAGCCATTCAAGAGTGGGTGAGACCTTCTTCCCTTAAGGCGTTGCAACGCTTTCTGGGGTTTGCTAATTATTATCGAAAATGTATTAAAAACATTTCGGTAATCGCTAAACCTCTGAACGACCTAACCAGGAAGGGGGATGATCTTGTTAATTGGCCATCTGAGGCCATAGAAGCCTTCGAAACCCTCAAGAGGTGTTTCGGTAATTCTCCGGTCCTGATTCAGCCCGATCAAGAAAAGCCGTTTATTGTCGAGGTCAATGCTTCTCAGGACGGAGTAGGAGCAGTTTTCTCTCAGGGATCATCTAATCTTACTAATTTAAGGCCATGTGCGTTTTTCTCCTGGAAGTTCTCCCCTACCGAGAGAAATTACGACATTGGGAACCGAGAACTGCTAGCTATTAAATGGGCTTTTGATGAATGGTGACATTTTTTGGAGGGGGCTCAACATTGCATCACTGTTCTTACGAATCATAAAAATCTATTGTTTCTGGAATCCGCAAAACGTTGGAATCCTAGACAAGCAAGGTCGGCGTTATTATTTACGCTTTTTAACGTTTCTATTACTTTCAGGCCAGGAAGTAAAAATGTAAAAGCCGATGCCTTGTCCCGAAGTTTTCATGCCTTTCAACTGCCAGACACTCCTCCTGAACCTATTTTGCCCGCTGGTATCATTGTGGCCTCAATGTCCTCTGATCTTACCACCGAAATTGAGGTGTCACAAGATCTAGCTCCGGTACTGTCTTACCATGATAAATTGTTTGTTCCAGTAGACCTTGGTCACATATTTCCATGGATTTTACCACCGACTTGCCAGTCTCCAAGAGTAAGTCATTGGTATGGGCAGTGGTTGATAGATCTAGTAAAATAGTGCATTCTGTTCCACTGGCAAAGCTCCCTAATGCTAAAACTTTGGCTTCTTTGTTTGTGGATCATGTGGTACGTCTCCATGGGATTCCAGAGAATGTTGTCTCTGATAGAAGCTTTTAATTTGTTTCTAGGTTCTGGAGAGCCTTCTGTCATAAATGTGATATTTCTTTGTCCTTTTTTCCACCTTTCACCCTGAAACTAACGTTCAAACCGAACAGTTGAACCAGTCGTTGGAACAGTTCTTTAGATGTTATGTTTCTGATAATCAACTGTTGTGGGTGCGACATCTACCCTTGGCTGAGTTTGCTATCAATAACCGGGTGAACTCATCCACTGGAGTGTCGCCATTCTTCTGTAATCTTGGGTTCCATACATGATTTAATTCATTGTTGCCGTCTTCTTCACAAGTTCCGGAAGCAGATAAATTGGTTAGAGAACATCCAGAAGGTTCAGAAAATCAAGGCTAATAATAGACGCTCTCATGGGGCGGATTTTGTGGTGGGTGAGAAGGTATGGCTATCTACCAAAAATCTGTCTCTTAAAGTACCATCTAATAAGTTTGTTCCACGATTTATTGGTCCTTACGAGATTATTAAGGTTAATAACCCTGCATCATTTAAACTAAAACTACCTGATTCCTTTAACATCCACAATGTGCTTCATAAATCTTTACTAAAGAAGTATGTGTCACCTGTTGTTCCTTCAGAGGAACCTCCGCCTCCAGTGGAGGTTGCCAGACAAATAAAATTTGAGGTCTTAAGGATTATTAATATTAGAAAGGTCCGGAATTCTTTCCAGTATCTGGTGCATTGGAAGGGTTTCGGGCCAGAAGAGAGGTCTTGGGTGCCGATGAGTAAGTTACATGCTGCCAGACTGGTAAAGAGGTTCCATCTGGCTCATCCGGAGAAACCCAATCCTATGACTCTGGGTCCGGTGGCCCCTTATAGAAAGGGGGGGTGCTGTAACGAGGGGCAGGCGGTGCGTGGATCCTTCGCAGCACCGCAGGCAACCTGCGCAAGAAGAGGGGCAAGGACATAGCCTGCGTCCTCGTCTCCATGGCAGCAGGCGAGCAGCAGGGGAGCCGAGCGCTGATAATGATGATCGGTGCTCGGCTGAGTTGGGCTGCTGTGAGTCATGTGACGATGGCCACATCATGTGACTCACCAGCCAGGCCTATTTAAACAGGCAGCCTGCTGGCCACAGATTGCCTTTGATTAAGGTCTTTATACGCTCCTGTATTCCTGGCATTGTGTTCCTGAATCCTGACCTCACTTCTGCTCATCCTCTGTTGTTTGTCGTGATCTCCTGGTACTGACTTCCGACTTGTGTTTGCACTCGCTCTTGTTGCTCCCTTGTACTGAGTTGACTTCCTGGTATTTGACTTCGGCTAGTTTGACTTGCTTTGTTTTCTGTTTGTCCTGTCTTTTGTTTTCCCCTGCACTTACTTAAGTTAGGGACTGTCGTCCAGTTGCCCCCCATTACGGGGGACGGATCGTGCAAGTAGGTAGGGGAAGAGGCCTGGGTGGCAGTCAGGGGTGCAGGCTTCCCTACCCCAGTCCGTGACAACAGTCTCATGAAAACATGACGCCCTCACAAATTTTTGTTCTGTACATTACCACAATGGATTTTGAACCAAACTATTCAGATGCAGTTGAAGTTTAGACTTTCAGATTTAATTCAGTGGGTTAAACAAAATGATTGCATAAAAATGTGAGGAACTGAAGCATTTTTTTGACTCAATCCCTTCATTTTAGGGGTTCAAAAGTAATTGGACAAATTAAATAATTGTAAATGCAATGTTAATTTTTAATACTTGGTTGAAAACCCTTAGTTGGCAATGACTGCCTGAATTCTTGAACTCATGTACATCACCAGATGCTGTGTTTCCTCCTTTTTAATACTCTGCCAGGCCTTTACTGCAGCGGTTTTCAGTTGCTGCTTGTTTGTGGGCTTTTCTGCCTTAAATTTAGTCTTTAAGAAGTGAAATGCATGCTCTATTGGGTTCAGATCAGGGGACTGACTTGGCCATTCAAGAATATTCCACTGCTTTGCTTTAATAAACTACTAGGTTGCTTTGGCTTTATATTTTGGGTGATTGTCCATCTTTATTATAAAACGCCGACCAATCAGTTTGGCTGCATTTGTCTGGATTTTTAGCTCTGAAAACCCCAGAATTCACCCGGCTGCTTCTTTTTCTTTTTAAAATCTTTTTATTGATTTACAAAAGGAGAAATAGGTTATACAGGTACAAATGTAAGTAAACAGCATAATAAATAATGTGTCAGCAGTGAACAACAACTGGATGCAGTATAGACGGTAAAATATGCAAGAAACAATTGTACAGCGGAGGGTCAGGTCCTAGAGAAGATTTGCATTATCCCTTATTTAATAAGCAAATACTGGAGTGTGGAGATAGACCTGTATAGGAACTAAGATAACTACAAGAAAATGGAAAAGTAGAGTGTGAGTAGGAGAGGGTAGGACGGACGAGGAGGAGGAGGTGGGGGGGGGGGGGACGGTGTGGTAGAAACAAGCTACAGAGCGGCCATAGCTAGCATTGTAGTAGTGATTGAAGGAGAGGGCATGAGGTGGATCCCTATGGAGCAGCTAATAAATTGCTGTTTGCAGGGGCAGACACAGACAGCAGAGGTCCCCTGTGCAAAGAATGTGCCTGCCCCCCTTTCCCCCCCAAGCCAAATTCTCAACATAACCTATTCCGTCCTAACATTACTTATAGCAATACAAAACATTCAGGTTAAGGCTACTTTCACACCTGCAGCACTACGCTCCGGCCACCTGATCTGGCAGAGAATGTATTGAATTGGCCGGACACAAACTCAGGCATGCAGCGGTTTGTGTACCACTGATCCTCTGCATTTTGCCAGATTGTGGCCGATCTCTGCCAGACCCCATTATAGTTAATGTGGCCGGCGGGCATTCTGTCTGCATCCAGCAGTGCTGGAGCATTCCAGCAGGCTGTTCTCTGCTGGAAGAGCCTGCCAGAATCACTAACTCAGATGTAAAGGTAGTCTAATACAGGTCCACATAACTCTTACATCCAGGGACATCTTCTTTGTAGATGTTCTCTGTCCTCATCTTCTCCTTTCAGACCACACCGCCATGATGATTTCTTTCAGTCATCTCTCTGCAGGGTTTAACAGACAGACATCTTAGTTTCCTAGTTTTCCATCATCCTCCCACCTAATCAACACCCCTCTAATACTGTGCCTGCTGTGCTCCCTATACAAGTTACACACAGGTAGTTCCCCTTCAATAATTATTGGCACACAGTGTCCTAAAAAATAACTGCGCCTAAGAAAAGTGTCCCTGACACTAATAGTGTAAACATAATGTTCCCCAAAAATAATTGTGCTAAGCTGATACTGTGCCAGGGTGCCCCCCACAGTAACAGTGCTCCCCAAAATCCCACCAATAGAAATAATTATCTACCAGACAAAACGTAGTAGTAATAGTGCCCCTACAATAATGACCCCACTGTGTCCCAGAAGTAATAATGCTCCCATAATGCTCATGCTAGTATTCAAGTCCCTCATAGTCCCTCAACTGTAATAAAGCCCACCATAATGCCTCCAGTAGTAATAATTCTCTTTATAATGTGTAACAGTAGAAAAATGCCCCCTTATAATGTGCGCCCTGTTGTGTGGCAGCATAAAAAATACCTCATTCCGCCACCTGCTCCGCCCTCTGATAGGTTGCAGACCTAGTGCCTGTAGCCTATGAGAGGACTGGGGAAGGTAAAAGCCTCTCCTTTGCCCCGCAGCAGCATCCATCTGTATCACCGTCCTAAGGACAGCGATACAGATGAATAGAGATGAGCGCTTCCACAATAGAAGCTCTCATCTCCCCCTGCTGCCGGTAAGAAGGGGCCCCCTCCTGCTCTGGGCCCCTGTGCAGCCGCACTGGCTGCACAGGCGGTATGTCTGCCCCTGGCTGTTTGATATAAATGGATTGAGAGCTAGGAATCCCTGTATACCAGGAGTACATCTGTGAAATAATAAATGGGGATGCGGGGGGGGGGGGGGGGGGAAGAGGGCGGAGGGTATACGTATGAGAGGCATTGATGAATTTTGGTTACCAAACATTCACTTTCCTACCAGCCCTCCATTGTATCCATGGTGACCAAATACTGCTATACCTATTGTAGGATCTCTTCTCCCAGTAGGAGAGTTCCTTCAGCCTGGAAAGGGATACAGTCTTGACAATCGAGAGAGGAATGGAGGGGCTGATACTGGACTTCCAGTTAAAGGCTATTAATTATCTTGCTGCTGCCAGGACACGTAACAGTGATTTTTTTTTTCTGGTTTGTCAGTGTGTCTGGTAGTAATGTTAGTAAAGCAATTTTTGGGCAAGTGGGTAGCTGAGTGTCCGCAATTTTGAAGATAGCCTTGATGTTCTTGAAAATCTCTCTCCAAAAGGTGTTAAGCAGGGGGCATGACCACCATAAGAAGGTACCTCTGTCAGACTGGCATCTCCAGCATAAATCTGAAGTGGAGCCATATATCATGCTTAATTTATCTGGTGTCAAATACAGCCTGGTCAGCAACTTGTAAGCATTTTCTTGAATGGTAATGAATCTAGAGGTGAGTTTAGGTAACATTAAGATGTTGTGCAAGTCTCTGTCTGAGAATTTCACATCCAAGTCTCTCTCCCACTCTCATATAAAGTAAAGAGAGGTTGGGGTCTCTAGTTCTAACAGATTCTGGCTTAAGATAGAGATTAGTTTGGTTTGATGTTGTGTCTGGGACAGAAGCTTCTCAAACCAAATGAGTGAAGGTGTCTGGCTAGCTGGTGATACGGCACCCTTAATGGAAGAACTAGTTGGAATTTTGACACTATTGTGGGTGGGTCTATAATTTTTCTGTCTTGGTCTAGAAACTCTGATATTACAGCTTTAGAGTTGCGGATTTGTGGTGGTAGGGAAGAATAGCCACTCTTGGAGGAGAGTAGACAATCAATTATAGTCAGCAAAGGGGAGGGAAATTTGGAGCACAACTTTCTGGTTTCCTGTTTTTTTTCCCAAATCTTAAGTGTTTCTGTAACCAAATTATTGCCTTTTGGGAGTGGTGAGATATCTGCAGGGTTAGAGAAAATCAAAGCTCTTAATGGGTGGGCAGCCAAACACTCCTATAGTAAAATCCAATGTTTGTGGGTTGGTCTTCTCATCCAGTCTATCACTCTACTAAGGTGGATAGCTTTGTAGTATGTTAATATAGAGGGTAGACCAATCCCATCTTTATGTAGTGGAAGTAGGAGCAGCTTATTGGAAATCCGGGTTTCTTTATCTCCCCATACATAAGAGGAGCAAAGTCTGCGAAAGGAGTCAAAGAAGCTGCAAGGAAGTTGTATAGGTAATACTTGTAATAGGTATGTGACCATAGGTACAGTACCACTAGTGCATTGAATATGTTTCTACGTCCCAGCCACAAAACAAATGATGGAGACCATGAGCTAAGTATCTCTGGTATGGACCTCAGTAGAGGAAGGAAATTGAAGTGATACAGTTTTTTAACCCCTTAAGGACACGGCCATATTTCACCTTAAGGACCATGCCATTTTTTGCAAATCTGACCAGTGTCATTTTATATGTGAATAACTTTAAAAGACTTTCACTTATCCAGGCCATTCTGAGAATGTTTTTCCATCACATATTGTACTTCATGACAGTGGTCAAATGGAGTAAAAAAAAATCATTTATATTTATAAAAAACAACAAATTTACCAAAAATTGGGAAAAATATCAAAATTTGCAAATTTCAATTTCTCTACTTTAAGAATAGATAGTAATACCTCCAAAAATAGTTATTATTTTACATTCCCCATATGTCTACTTCATGTTTGGATCATTTTGGGAATTACATTTTATTTTTTGGGGTAGTTACAAGACTTAGAAGTTTAGAAGCAAATCTGGAAATTTTTCTGAACATTTCTAAAACCCACTTTTTCAGGACCAGTTGAGGTCTGAAGTCACTTTGCGAGGCTTACATAATAGAAACCAACCAAAAATGACCCCATTTTACAAACTACACCCCTCAAGGTATTCAAAACTGATTTTACAAACGCTGTTAAGGTGTTCCACAAGAATTAATGGAAAATATACGGGGCACACAGCAGGGCGCAGAAGGAAAGGAATACCATATGGTTTTTGGAAGGCAGATTTTGCTGGACTGGTTTTTTGACACCATGTCTCATTTTAAGCCCCCCTGATGCACCCCTAGAGTAGAAACTCCAAAAAAGTGACCTCATTTTGGAAACTACGGGATAGGGTGGCAGTTTTGTTGATACTATTTTAGGGTACATCTGATTTTTGGTTGCTCTATACACTTTTTGTGAGGCAAGGTAACAATAATAGCTGTTTTGGCACCTTTTTTATTTTTTGTTATTTACAACATTCATCTGACTGGTTAGATCATGTGGTATTTTTATAGAGCAGGTTGTCACGGACGTGACAATACCAAATATGACTACTTTGTTTGGTGATTTGTTTCAGTTTTACATAACAAAGAATAAAAAAAATATATGATGTTTTAGTGTCTCCACATTCTGAAAGCCATAGTTTTGTTTATTTTTTGGGCGACTGTCTTGTGTAGGGGCTCATTTTTTTTTGTTTGATCGGCACTATTTTGGGATGCTTATGACTTTTTGATCGCTTGCTATTACACTTTTTGTGATGTAAGGTGACAAAAAATTTACTTTTTTTTTTAACGGTGTTCACTTCAGGGGTTAGCTCATGTGATATTTTTATAGAACAGGTTTTTACGGACGCGGTGATACCTAATATGTATACTTTTTTTATTTATGTAAGTTTTACACAATGATTTCATTTTTGAAACCAAAAAAATCATGTTTTAGTGTTTCCATTGTCTAAGAGCAATAGTTTTTTCGGTTTTTGGGCGATTATCTTGGGTAGGGTATGATTTTTGTGGGATGAGATGACGGTTTGACTATTTTGGGGTGCACATGACTTTTTGATCGCTTGCTATTACACTTTTTATGATGTAAGGTGACAAAAAATGGTTTATTTAGCACAGTTTTTTTTATTTTTTTTACAGTGTTCATCTGAGGGCATAGGTCATGTGATATTTTTATAGAGCCGCTCGATACGGATGCGGCGATACCTAATATGTATACTTTTTTTTATTTATGTAAGTTTTACACAATAACAGCTTTTTTAAAACAAAAAAAATGATGCTTTAGTGTCTCCATATTCTGAGCCATAGTTTTTAAATTTTTGGGGTGATTATCTTAGGTAGGGGCTCATTTTTTTCGGGATGAGGTGACGGTTAGATTGGTACTATTTTGGTGGGCATACGCCTTTTTGATCACTTGCTGTTGTACTTTTTGTGATGTAAGGTGACAAAAAAAATTGTTTATTTAGCACTGTTTTTGTTTTTTATTTTTTATTTTTTACGGTGTTCATCTGAAGGGTTAGATCATGTGATATGTTTATAGAGCTGGTCAATACGGACGCGACGATACCTAATATGTCTATATGTCTTTTCCCTTTTTTTCTTTACAATTTTTTTACTTGATTTTTGGAAAACTTAAATTTTATTAACTTTTTTATTAACTTTATTTTTTGTCCCACTATGGGACAGGGTCTGATCCTTGTTTCAATACAGCACAATACATCTGTATTGTGCTGTATTGAACTGTTAGTGTCTTACACTGTAAGATGCTAACAGTTGCCTAGGAGACCCAGCCTAGGGGCTGGGCCTCTTAGGCTTCTGTACATGACAGGCCCCAAGCCTTGGAACGGCTTGGGGCTGCCATGGCAACCATCGAGTCCCCGCCACAGCAGCGCGGGGACCCGATGTATGAGGTAAGGGAGCGCAAACCTCCCATATGCCGCGGTCAGCGCTGACCGCGGCAAATGAGGGGTTAATCCACCGGCATCGGCGTTATCGCCGATGCCGGTGGATGCAGCAGGGATCCGGCTGTCAGTAACCGCCGGATCTCTGCTGCTGATCGGGGGGACCGCACGCGGGGGGAGGAACGACTACAGGACGAGAGCGCTCAACCTCGAGCGCTAAGTGCTGGCGATTGAGGACGAGCATTCTCGTCCTGGGTCGTCAAGGGGTTAATGTATGCTTTAGGGTATACATACATAGTAAAAATTGCTTCAATGTAGGAAGGTGGGAAGCCCAGTCTGCATAGAGTGCACTGGATGAAAGGCCAAGCCACTCTATCAAAGGCCTTTTCTGCATCTGTTCCCAACATAACCAAAGACTGGTTTCTTCTTTTTATTAAAGCAATGGAGTTTATTATCTTGTATGTGTTGTCTTTACCTTCCCTGTTGGGTATAAATCCTGTCTGATCAAAATGTATCAGATCTATTAAAAGGGATTTTATTCTTGAGGATAGTATTCTAGCATAGATCTTTAGGTCCAAATTAAGTAGTGAAATAGGTCTAAAGCTGGAGCAGAGGGTTGGATCTTTTTGAGGTTTATGAATCAAGGTGATGTGGGCATTAAGGGTTTGTGGGGGGAAGGGGCTCCCTGACAATGCTTCATTAAAGGCCTGGGTGACATAAGGGTGTCTTTGAAGTTATTGTAGTATAACATGGGAAGCCCGTCTTGTCCTGGGAACTTCTCTTTAGCTATTTGTTTCAGAGTTCTAATCTAGCATCAGATAGTTCTTCAAGGTGCTGTTTATTCTGGATACATTTGTGTTCGCATTCCAACTTGGAGATCCTGTCTTGTACTGATGATATTACCTTGCGTCTCTCTTTGTTTAAGTGGGAAGTCACCGAGATAAACTCTCCTCTTATGACCGATTTGTGTGCTTCCCAAATCATGTGGGGAGAGGTGTCTGTCGAGGTATTTTCTATTTTTTATTTTACATTGGGCCTGTCTAGAATTGTTTCATTCAGACACCAAACAAACATCTTGGGAATGGAGTTTGGGATTCTGGAGGTGAGATAGACCGGGGAATGGTCGGAATGGACCAGAGAGCCTATCTAGGTCTCTTTACATAAATGCAATTTGGAAATAGTCTAGTGTGTGATACTTATTATGAGGGTATGAGAAGTGGGAGAAATCCTTTGTATCAGGATGAAGCATACGCCAAACATCTGTGAGGGTGCTTTTATGGATCAGTTTTTTTTATGGTGTTCAAAGTCTGTTTGGGAATAGCAGACCTACCTGAGGAAGCGTCTAGATGGGGGTTGCGGGAGACATTAAAATCGTCAGCTACAGTTGTCAGTCCTTCTCTAAACTCTTAAATCTGTTGCCAGATTTCTGTGAACCATTGTCTGTGTGCTACATTAGGCGCATAAAGATTGACAAATGTGTATAATTGTGTGTTTATTTTTCCTTTGACGAATAGGAAACGTCCTGAGCTGTTTGCTTTCTGGTCAATTAAGGCAAAATCTATGTGTTTATGGATTCCTATGCTCACCCCTAGCCTATTCGAATGATCTGATGAACTATGGAACCATAAGTTATAACAGGAACGCGAGAGGTTAGGGATCTTATTGTGCTTGAAGTGAGTGACTCTTTCCTTTTGAAAATGTTGGAGAATTTGGCCTCTCTTGGCAGGGAACTTAAAGCCTCTTACATTATACTGTATGTTACTATTCTGAGAATGTCAGGTGTGTAAAGTGGGTTGCGTACATACCCTGTGCTGAGTAGTTCTGTTGTGGGAGATGATCTGGTGGAGGATTACCACCTCGCTTGCGCTGAGAGGAACAGGGAAGAAGAAAGTGAGAAGGAAAGATCTAAAACACATGGAATTAGAACACAGAAAAACATTAATGAAAACAATCCTCCATATAGGAAGAAATATAGGGAATTTTGACAACCCTACATAAGACTAATTTAGGTCTATACTTCTCACCGAGGCGAGAAGTTGGCCTCCTGTTGAAGTCACAGGTGGCGTCCTGGATTTTGTGTGTCCAGAAGTGGTGTGTATATACAAACATTAGCAGTATATCAGTAGTATTTAACCAGTGGCGTAACTATCAGGGAAGCAGGGGAAGCAGCTGCTTCTGGGCCCGAGCTCTGAAGGGGCCCGGGAGAAGTCACTGTACTTCGTCACCTCGGGCCCCTGTCAGAGCAGCTGACTTCTCCTGCACCGGGTCCAGAGTCCTGCACTTGCACCTCTGTCACTGACCTGACATCAGTGACATTGCTCTGCCTCTCCCCTCCTTAGTTCTTATGATGGACAGTGACCAGCAACAGGATGGCCCGATGTGGGCGGAGCTATAATAGCCCCGCCACCTTTCATACCCGCGATTCCTTCAGCCTGAACCTTTCCTGCCCAGCATGCTGAACATCAGTTGGATTGCCACAACTGCACCAGTGATGTGAGTGGCAGGGGAACTGCGGTTATATTCAGCTTTCCCAGACTGTGCACATGTCACATGCAGTACAGTAGGAAAGCTGGGTGAATTATATCATGAAATGTCATCCAGCTTCCCTGCTATCCAGCTGTCATCCAGCTTCCCTGCTATATGTGTGCGTCCATGTATGTGGTGACTGTGCGCATGAATGCATCCATGTATGTGGAGAGTTTGTGTATGAATGCGTCCATGTATGTGGAGAGTGTGTGCATGAGGGCATCTATGTATATGGTGAGCGCATGTATGAGTGTGTCTATGTATGTGGAGAGTGCGTGTATGACTGCGTCCATGTATGTGGAGAGTGTGTGTATGACTGCATCCATGTATGTGGAGAGTGCGTGTATGAGTGCGTCTATGTATGTGGAGAGTGCGTGTATGACTGCGTCCATGTATGTGGAGAGTGCGTGTATGACTGCGTCCATGTATGTGAAGAGTGCGTATACACGCACTCTTCACATACATGGACGCAGTCATACACGCACTCTGAGTGTGTCTATGTATGTGGTGAGCGCATGTATGAGTGCGTCCATGTATGTGGAGACTGTGTGCATGAATGCATCCATGTATGTGGAGAGTGGGTGCATGAATGTGTCCATGTATGTGGAGAGTGTGTATATGAGTGCTTCTATGTATGTGGAGAGTGTGTGCATGAATGCGTCCATGTATGTGGAGAGTGTGTGCATGAATGCATCCATGCAGCCATATAAGAGGGGTTTGCACAGGAGGAGGTGGTTTGTGAAGAAGTGTGTAAGTGTGTGTGGGGGGCCCCGTACAAAATTTGCTGTGGGGCCCAGTCAGTTCTAGTTACGCCTCTGTATTTAACTGACCACTGAGAAACAAAGGAACTTAATTGTTGATAAGTGGGCTGATGACATGAGAGAACCCTGTGAGGAAGAAGCCAATTTTCCCCACTTAAGGGGAAAAATATTCCTTCCATTCAGGCAATCAGATAACTCCCTGGATCAACGACCCCTCTCTAGTAGCTATATTCTGTAATATTATTACACTCCAGAAATACATCCAGGCCCCTCTTGAATTCCTTTATTGTACTCACCATCACCACCTTCTCAGGCAGAGAGTTCCATAGTCTCGCTGCTCTTACCGTAAAGAATCCTCTTCTATGTTTGTGTGCAAACCTTCTTTCCTCGAGGCGCAGAGGATGTCCCCTCGTCACAGTCACAGTCCTGGGGATAAATAGCTGATGGGATAGATCTCTGTACTGACCCCTGATATATTTATACATAGTAATTAGATCTCCCCTCAGTCATCTTTTTTCTAAAGTGAATTACCCTAATTTTAATAATCTTTCAGGTTACTGCAATTCCCGTAATTACAAACTGGATTCCCAAAAAGTTGGGACACTAAACAAATTGTGAATAAAAACTGAATGCAATGATGTGGAGATGGCAAATGTCAATATTTTATTTGTAATAGAACGTAGATTACAGATCAAACGTTTAATCCGAGTAAATGTATCATTTTAAAGGAAAAATACGTTGATTCAAATTTTCACTGTGTCAACAAATCCCCAAAAAGTTGGGACAAGTAGCAATAAGAGGCTGGAAAAAGTAAATTTGAGCATAACGAAGAGCTGGAAGACCAATTAACACTAATTAGATCAATTGGCAACATGATTGGGTATAAAAAGAGCTTCTCAGAGTAGCAGTGTCTCTCAGAAGCCAAGATGGGTAGAGGATCACCAATTCCCACAATGTTGCACAGAAAGATAGTGGAGCAATATCAGAAAGGTGTAACCCAGCGAAAAATTGCAAAGACTTTGCATCTATCATCATCAACTGTGCATAACATCATCCGAAGATTCTGAGAATCTGGAACAATCTCTGTGCGTAAGGGTCAAGGCCATAAAACCATAATGGATGCCCGTGATCTCTGGGCCCTTAAACGACACTGCACCACAAACAGGAATGCTACTGTAAAGGAAATCACAGAATGGGCTCAGGAATACTTCCAGAAACCATTGTCAGTGAACACAATCCACCGTGCCATCCGCCGTTGCCAGCTGAAACTCTACAGTGCAAAGAAGAAGCCATTTCTAAGCAAGATCCACAAGTTCAGGCGTTTTCACTGTGTCAGGGATCATTTAAAATGGAGTGTGGCAAAATGGAAGACTGTTCTGTGGTCAGACGAGTCACGATTCAAAGTTATTTTTGGAAATCTGGGACGCCATGTCATCCGGACCAAAGAGGACAAGGACAACCCAAGTTGTTATCAACGCTCAGTTCAGAAGCCTGCATCTCTGATGGTATGGGGTTGCATGAGTGCGTGTGGCATGGGCAGCTTGCATGTCTGGAAAGGCACCATCAATGCAGAAAAATATATTCAGGTTCTAGAACAACATATGCTCCCATCCAGACGTCATCTCTTTCAGGGAAGACCCTGCATTTTTCAACAAGATAATGCCAGACCACATTCTGCATCAATCACAACATCATGGCTGCGTAGGAGAAGGATCCGGGTACTGAAATGGCCAGTCTGCAGTCCAGATCTTTCACCTATAGAGAACATTTGGCGCATCATAAAGAGGAAGGTGCAACAAAGAAGGCCCAAGACGATTGAACAGTTCGAGGCCTGTATTAGACAAGAATGGGAGAGCATTCCTATTTCTAAACTTGAGAAACTGGTCTCCTCGGTCCCCAGACGTCTGTTGAGTGTTGTAAGAAGAAGGGGAGATGCCACACAGTGGTGAAAATAGCCTTGTCCCAACTTTTTGGGGATTTATTGACACCATGAAATTCTGATTCAACATGTTTTTCCCTTAAAATGGTACATTTTCTCAGTTTAAACTTTTGTTCCGTGATTTATGTTCTATTCTGAATAAAATATTAGAAGTTGGCACCTCCACATCATTGCATTCATTTTTTATTTACAATTTGTATAGTGTCCCAACTTTTTTGGAATCCGGTTTGTACTTTAGTTGCCCTCTTCTGAACCCTCTCCAGCTCTGCTATGTCTGCCTTGTTCACAGGAGCCCAGAACTTTACACAGTACTCCCTGTGTGGTCTGACAGTGTTTTAACATTTAGTATGTAAGGGTGACTTGAATTATTCCTACCCATGTGCATAACCTTATATTTGCCAGTGTTAAACCTCATCTGCCACATCTCTGCCCAAGCCTCCAATCTATCCAGATCCATCTGTAGCAGTATACTGTCCTCTTCAGTGTTAAAGGGAATCTGTCACCGGGATTTTGGGTATAGAGCTGAGGACATACCCAGTCCCCATAGCTCTGTGTGCTTTTATTGTGTAAAAAAACAAAAACGATTTAATACATATGCAAATTAACATAAGAGTCATATCTTACTTGTGTGACCAGAGAAGAGTCATATTTTCAAGCTCTGACTCCTCTCAGGTTAATTTGCATATGTATCAAATCGGTTTATATACACAATAAAAGCACACAGAGCTATGGGAACTGGGTATTGCGGATGTGCTAGTGGCCATCTAGCAACCCATGTCCTCAGCTCTATACCCAAAATCCTGGTGACAGGTTCCCTTTAATTACTTTACACAGTTTAGTGTCATCTGCAAAGATTGATATTTTACTGTGCAAGCCTTCTACAAGATCATTAATAAATATATTGAAGAGGATAGGGCCCAGTACTGACCCCTGAGGTACCCCACTGGTGACAGTGACCCAATCTGAGTGTGTACTGTTAATAACCACCTTCTGTGTTCTATCACTCAGCCAGTTACTTACCCACATACAGACGTTTTCTCCCAGTCAAAGCATTCTCATTTTATATACTAACCTTTTATGCGGTACAGTGTCAAAGGCTTTGGAGAAGTCCAGATATACGACATCCATTGTTTCACCACTGTCAAGTAACTATTTCAACAAGAACAGCAATAGAGGTCTACCAGGTCACGGTAACTCATTGGGGACCAGTCTTCTTCAGAGATGATATGTCTTGGGATCAGTCTACACAGATTTTTTTTAGTTTTTTTTGTGCTTTTCCCGATAGCACTGTTTCCCAGGGTGTTGATGGGGCGATCTCTAGAGGGATGCAGACTTTGTTGGTAGCTGACCAGTCTAGAATGTCTATGTCTTCCATTTCCAAGGTGGCAAGGACATCTGGAAGGTATTTCAGAGATCTAATGGCGTATTTCTTGTCCTTCCAAGATATCAGCATCCCAAATGGAAATAGCCAGCGGAAGGCAATGCACCTGTGTCTCAGATACTCAGTCAGATGTTTGAGAATGTGTCTCTTGTTTAAAGTTGCAGGGGCAAGATCCTGAAATAAGAGGATGAGTGATCCTTCGTATTCTATGGTCGCGAGTTCCCTATCTTTTTTTATCACCTGTTCTTTCTGTGGAAAGTTGCGGAGTTTGCATATTATATCTCTTGGCGGGTAATTTGGTTTTGGTTTAAGGCGTAAGGCACGGTGGGCTCTTTCAATAATGACAGGTTCCTAGTAGTCATCACCCAGAAACATTTGACAGATTTCAGAGACAGCTTTCGGTATTGTGTCAGGGGCTACCATTTCTGGGACTCCTCTTAGGCGGATGTTGTTTCCTCTGCCTTTGTTGTCTTGGTCTTCAATATAGTTGTATACAGTGGGATGTGAAAGTTTGGGCAACCTTGTTAATAGTCATGATTTTCCTGTATAAATCGTTGGTTGTTACGATAAAAAATGTCAGTTAAATATATCATATAGGAGACACACACAGTGATATTTGAGAAGTGAAATGAAGTTTGTTGGATTTACAGAAAGTGTGCTATAATTGTTCAAACAAAATTAGGCAGGTGCATAAATTTGGGCACTGTTGTCATTTTATTGATTCCAAAACCTTCAGACCTAATTATTGGAACTAAAATTGGCTTGGTAAGCTCAGTGACCCCAGACCTACATACACAGGTGAATCCAATTATGAGAACAAGTATTTAAGGGGGTCAATTGTAAGTTTCCCTCCTCTTTTAATTTTTTCTGAAGAGTAGCAACATGGGGGTCTCAAAGCAACTCTCAAATGACCTGAAGACAAAGATTGTTCACTATCATGGTTTAGGGGAAGGATACAGAAAGCTGTCTCAGAGATTTCAGCTGTCTGTTTGCACAGTTAGGAACATATTGAGGAAATGGAAGACCACAGGCTCAATTCAAGTTAAGGCTCGAAGTGGCAGACCAAGAATAATCTCGGATAGACAGAAGCGACGAATGGTGAGAACACAATTGGATTAGTAGAACTACAGGTAACAACACTCTGCTAGTCAATTGCACAAAGATATAAGCAAACACTGAAATAATAAATACTTGGTGGTCATACTTACTGCAAATGCAGCTAGAAGTTCTTGCATATGTTTGCTTATATCTTTGTGCAATTGACTAGCAGAGTGCTGTTACCTGTAGTTCTACTAATCCAATTGTGTTTCAGCCAAGGTAGCGTGCACCTGCGTTCTCATATTCACTTATTATGGAGGTGCTGGTTCGTTTATTTATTTTTTCCCAAATGGTGAGAACAGTCAGAGTCAACCCACAGACCAGCACCAAAGACCTACAACATCCTCTTGCTGCAGATGGAGTCACTGTGCATCGTTCAATCATTCGGCGCACTTTACACAAAAAGATGCTGTATGCAAGAGTGATGCAGAGGAAGCCTTTTCTACGCCCACAGCACAAAAAGTGCTGCTTGAGGTGAATTAAAGCACATTTGGACAAGCCAGGTTCATTTTGGAATAAGGTGCTGTAGACTGATGAACAAAAATTGAGTTATTTGGCCATAACAAGGGGTGTTATGCATGGAGGAAAAAGAACACAGCATTCCAAGAAAAACACCTGCTACCTACAGTAAAATATGGTGGTGGTTCCATCATGCTGTGGGGCTGTGTGGCCAGTGCAGGGACTGGGAATCTTCTCAAAGTTGAGGGAAGCATGGATTCCACTCAGTATCAGCAGATTCTGGAGACCAATGTCCAGGAATCAGTGACAAAGCTGGAGCTGCGCCGGGGCTGGATCTTTCAACAAGACAACAACCCTAAACACTGCTCAAAATCCACTAAGGCATTTATTCAGAGGAACAAGTACAATGTCCTGGCATGGCCATCTCAGTCCCCAGACCTGAATATAATTGAAAATCTGTGTTGTGACTTAAAGAGAGCTGTCCATGCGCGGAAGCCATCAAACCTGAATGAACTAAAAGATGTTTTGTAAAGAGGAATGGTCCAAAATACCTTCAACCAGAATCCAGACTCTCATTGGAACCTACAGGAAGCGTTTAGAGGCTGTAATTTCTGCAAAAAGAGGCTCTACTAAATATTGATTTCATTTCTTTTTTGTGGTGCCCAAATTTATGCACCTGCCTAATTTTGTTTAAACAATTATAGCACACTTTCTGTAAATCCAGTAAACTTCATTTGACTTCTCAAATATCACTGTGTGTGTCTCCTATATGATATATTTAACTGACATGTTTTATCGTAACAACCAACGATTTATACAGGAAAATCATGACGATTAACAAGGTTGCCCAAACTTTCGCATCGCACTGTAGATGGTTGATATGCTGTTGCTACATGGCCAGTGTACTGGTATTTTGTTTTATGCAATTTGTTAGAGCATATTGCCTGAATTCAAAAACTTCTACACTCTTGCCAATTTGCCTCACTTCACGTTTGATTTCTGACAGTTCTTCTAATACTGGGTTAATAATGGGGAAATAATTGATATGGATATAGGGAGGTCGGCAGAGGCATCTGTATGGTCCTCTTCATTGCTGTTTTTTTTCAGTTTGTGTGAGCGTTTGGCATTGTGAAGATCATTTGGGTGTTGAGGATGGTGCTCCTCCATGTACTTGAGTTTTCTTCATCATGTACCTGTCAAGGTCCGATTGTGAAAGAGCGGAACTTCCTGAAGATTTGTGGGTGTCTTGGCTCAAGCCTTTATATCTGCCGACTTTCAGAATATGTGCTAAGGATCGTGGGTCCCTTTTGAAGATGAAAACCACCTCTTCTGTAGGTAGTGGTAGTGGTGAAAAAACTGTGGAGGGTGCAGTTCTCACATCCACTGTGCTTTGGTATTCTACATAGTAGTATGAAGACAATCAACTTAAGGACAATCTCAATAAAGTGGAAGAGGATTTGATCTTGTTCAAACAGAATAAGTTCAACAGGGACCTTTTGGATTACAGTAATGATGCAGTATATACATGGGCAGAGACTCGTGCGAATACACCCTGCTCTATCTTGCGGAGATCCCATTCTAGGCACAGACGAATGTCCAAAGTATCATTTAGTTCAGCTGAACGAGATTCAGTGGAATCTTCACCTGAATTTGATAACCTACCTGATGATAAAGAGGGGGGTTCGGAGCACTTCCCACGACCAGCTGGCCAGCATGAGAGACAGTCAAAAAACGAACGGCAGGCAAGCGGCACAGGGAAAAAAATCGCTGCTACCCGTCTCGACAGAAGAAATGAAAATGGACATTCAGGTCCTAAACATGTCGGCATCCATTCTTTCATCTGATCAGGTCGGTGTTTTGAAAAAAGGTTTATCATTTTCCCCTACTTATCATTTTGACTTATATCGAACCATCTTGGACGTTAACAGATTTGCTCGTAACCTCACTTTGAAAAAACACTTCCAGGATGAATTGATGGAAAACGTCCATGATCTTACTGCTATACCCTCCCCGCCTGTAACATCTAAATTGAATGTATGTGAGGGGTTAACCGATATATCTTCTCTGGTTACATCTGTGTGTGATATACCTAGTGATTTGGAGAGTGGGAGTTGCAGTGCACCATCCACTATCAGTTGCACCAGTGGGTTGAGATTTATTGAGTTGTTCCACTGCAATTCTCTACAGACCATGCTGAACAATGAGCCTGGTCATATTAACTCTTCGAGTCACTTCAGGACCTCCAATCCAGGTTTCTACCCAATACAATCTCGATCTGCAGCACTAGACAAGTATCGGGAACTAATAGAAAAAGACCTATGTCTCCTATATGATACCATACAATCTAATAGTCATTTTAACATGACTCTGGCAGAGAGAGCTGCATTTCGTGATTTAAGGGACAGACAGGATATTATAATAAGGGAAGCCGACAAGGGAGGGGCAGTAGTTATTTTGGACAGGGGCCTATATAAACAGCTTGTTACAACCATGCTACATGACACCCAGGTGTACACCCGATTATCTGGGGATCCACTCATACCTTTTCAACGAAAAATGAGGAGTATTTTGGAAACAGGAGTGTCATCTGGATGTCTTTGTAGCAAAGAAAAGGATTACATTTATGTGGAACATCCGGTGATCCCAATTTTTCATGCATTGCCCAAGATCCACAAAAATATCTCCCCTCCCCCTCTGAGGCCGATTGTAACTGGGATTGGATCCCATTCTGAATGGTTTTCAGAGTGGGTAGACTCCCTCCTTCAACCCCTGGTCCAATTGATTCCTGGATTTCTACAGGATTCATGGTCTGTATTACAGGCTTTTACAGGTTTTGAATGGAGGGAGAATCTTGTGTGGATCACAGCAGACATTAAGTCTCTATACACCAATATTCCACACAACCTAGCCCTTACGTCCCTAAGTTAGTTCATGAACCATTATAGCGAGTATACTTTTGAACTTAGAGCATACATCATTTCAGTTGTGGATTTCCTCCTCAGGCATAATTATTTTTTATTTGACAATACTTTTTTCTTGCAGTTGTCAGGGGTGTCGATGGGGGCTAAGTTCTCTCCCTCCATTGCCAACATATTTATGGCATGGTGGGAGGGTTGCTTCCTCCTCATCGACACCTCTCCCTTTATGGATCGCCTGCTCAGGTATGGACGGTACATCGATGACCTGCTTATGGTATGGTCTGGGGGTGGGGCGTCCATACCAGAGTTGGCTGCGTATTTCAACTCTTGCTTGGATCCCATGCAAGTTATTTTTCATTTTGATACCACAGAAATTCAATTTTTGGATTTATGCCTGAGGGGTAACCCCCTAATTGGTAGGGTTTACACATCTACGTACCTCAAAGAACTGGCTGGTAACACCACACTATTTGCACACTCATGCCATCCACCCCACACCATACATAACATTCCAAAGGGAGAGCTGATACGGGAAATCCGCAATTGTTCGGACATCGATACTTATAACAAGGAAGCCTCTGAAATACAAACCAAGTTATTGCGTAGGGCATACACACCTAGCAACATAGAATGAGCTAATAGATCTGTTTCAGATATGGATAGAAACCAATTGGTATTTCCGAGGCTTCGTACTGATCGTGCCTGTGCCAGCGCTCCCAGTTCGGGTAAACATACCACCCACTTTGTAACACAGTACAGTCAGGAATTTCCAGAGATTTGTAAAATCATGAAAAAATATTTTCATGTTTTGAATTTTGATGGGCAGTGGGCAAATGTGGAATCTGATGGCATGAGATGTGTTGCAAGAAGAGCTCCCACTGTAGGTAATTTAATCAGTCCGAGTTTTTTCACTGAGGAAAAACTCAGACAACCAACATGGCTCAATTTTAAAGGCACCTTCAAATGCGGACACCGCAAATGCATTTGTTGTGAGCATATGATCACTGATAAGGTTTTCAGGTCTACAGCAGATGAAAAAACATTTAACATACAATCATATATTAATTGCAATACTAAATATCTGGTATACCTGATTACCTGTGAAATATGCTCAATGCAGTATGTAGGCTGCACAATCAATCCCTTGAAGAATAGAATGCGCAAGCATATTTCGGACATACCGCATTACAAGAGCCGCAACGTCTCAACTGCTAGTCTACACTTCGCGGTATTACATGCAGGGGATACATCTGGCTTGAAAGTGCAGGGTATAGAGAGGGTCTTCTTACCACCAAGAGGGGGTGACCACTGAAGAAAACTTCTGAATAGAGAGGCCTTTTGGATCTTTCAATTGGGATCCCGTCAGCCAATGGGTCTCAATAAACGCCATGACCTCATCTTGCAATACTAAATTTGCTGAAACTACTATTATTTCCTGCCCTGTGTATGCATTTATTATCGTGTTTCTTTCTATGTTCCTGTTTGTTGCACTTGTATTGAGATATGTATATATATATATATATATATATATATATATGTAAAAATATCTATGAACGCACTATTCCCTCTCACGATTTTAATAATAATTTTTTGTATTTTTTAACTGAGGACATTGCGGGACCTCGCCCTGATACCTCCCTCTCCCAGGTGATATACATCAGTCTGCGATTGGACAGGGATTTATCAGAGGGTGCTCCCATTACATTTTGTGTTTGTCATGAAGAAGGACCCTTATGCTATAGAGGTCTGAAACGCGTCACTGTTTGCACCTTGCTGTATGGAAATTTTATAACCGCTGAAATAAAGAAGCCAAGTATTTGCACCTGAACTGATCTGGACTTCTTTTTCCTTTCAAGCTATTTCATTAATTCCCGCGTCCAGGTGCGGTGTCCGTGCCCGGAGGGTGTCGTGGAGCAGGTGAAAGCTGCTTTACGCCTAATTATCTACATAGTAGTAAGTTAAAATAGTTTTCGACTATGCAGCCTGAAAAATTGGGTCTGTGACCCTTTGTATCTTTCTAATCAGAAAGGCTGACCTTTGTCTATAGATCAAGGTACAGAATTTTTTTGGCAGAGCCTTGTTGGTCCTGTAAAGGATCTTATGAGGCGGAGTGAAGTGTAGTACAGTATACTAGGAGGGAGGGGGGGGGGGGTAGGTCCAGAAGCAAGGGGGCAAGTTCAGTAACCCTGGTGGGCTTAAAGTGCCTGTAAAAAGTGGATATTTGACCTCCTCTGCCTAGTGACCTGTAACACGATACATAGAGCCATTCATTTATCTGAATTGTGCTGCAGGCGAGTTCCCGGATCTGGATGGCGGTCTTGTCGCAGGCAGGTAAGACACTGCAACTTGTCCAGAGAGCCTCTATTGTGCTTCTAGAATGGTCCGGAGTATATACCATTGGGATTTTCGCATAGGCTGAGCAGTCAGGGAGAGTGCCAGGTCTTATGCAGGGGTCTCCCTTTTGTTCCTTAGTTTTGGATCCAGTGAGTCATATATTCATTTTGCATTGTCTTGTTTCCTGTACACCTTCCGTGACATTATAAGCCGCCAAAACCGTCTCTAGCATGGATCCGGTTTCACTTTTGACTGAACGCTTCCAGGGTCTTTCATTGGAGGTAGCTGACCTCCGTAAGACTTTTTCTCAGTTTCTAGTGATCGGTTCAGCTTGCATACATGGAGTTTGTTCTGAGCCTAAGATCTCGCTCCCGGATACGTTCTCCGGAGGTAGTGAGAATTTTGTGCATTTCAGAGAGGCTTGCAAACTCCATTTTCGCCTTCTTCCCCATTCCTCTGGTGATGAGGAACGGAGGGTGGGGATCATTATATCGCTGCTCAGGGGTAACGCTCAGTCGTGGGCCTTTTCGCTGCCGGTGGGGGCACGGCCCCTCCGTTAAGTGGATGATTTCTTTTTAGCCCTGGGTCAGATATATGATGATCCGGATCGTGTTGCTTTGGCTGAGTCTAGACTACGTCTGTTATGCCAGGGTAAACAATCCGCAGAGATATACTGCTCAGAATTTCGGAGATGGGCAGCTGATACTGGTCGGAATGAAGCTGCACTCCGAAGTCAATTTTGCCATGGTCTTTAAGAGGGATTGAAATATGCATTTGCCTTTCATGAGAGGCCTATCTCCTTGGACTGTGCTATGTCTCAGGCCTTTCTTATTGACAGGCGTCTTAGAGAGAGAGGAGAGATCTCTCCTTCCTGTCATACTCAGTCCCAGGACAGTGCAGCGGTCTATGCGCAGGGGTCTCAGTCACTGTCAGCCCCTTCTGAGCAGGAGCCCATGCAGCTGGGGTTGATTGCCTCTGACAATAGAAGATTCAGCCCGCATGGGAAGGTTTGTTTTTGTTGTGGAGGTATAAATCATTTGGCAAATGTTTGTCCCTCTAGGAGATTCAGGCAGTTTTCTGGGAGTAATAAAGAAACAAAAAGGAAAAAATCTTTTAAAAATGTTCCATCTGTTACTATTGGCAGGGTTGAGGCGGAAATTGAAGGTTTTCCGTTTGCTTGTAGTTCCCGTTTTGTCCGGCCTGCCAGGGTGGCGCTAGAGAGCAATAACATTTTTTGTGCGATTTTTGGAGATAGTGGAGCAGCTGTAAATCTCATTGATAATCATTTTGCGATAACTCATGGTTTCCAGGTGTGCACTTTGGGAAAGGATATTCCTGTTTTTGCTATTGATTCCGCTCCACTTTCTCAGAAATCATTAAAGGGCATAGTTCACAATATTCGTTTAATTGTGAGTGATGCTCATGTTGAGGATGTGTCATGTTTCGTCCTTAGCGGATTACATACTCCTCTAGTGTTGGGGCTACCCTGGCTCACTAAACATAACCCCACCATTGATTGGCAAGCGAGGCAAATAAATGGTTGGAGTGACTTTTGCAGAGAGAATTGCCTCACGACATCTGTTTCTGAGGTTTCTACTAAGACTGTACCACTGTATTCTCTCTGAATTTGCGGATGTCTTCTCTGAGAGTGGAGTTCAGGATTTGCCCCCGCACAGGGAGTACGATTGCCCTATTAATCTCATCCCAGGCGCCAAGCTCCCTAAATCTCGTTTATACAATCTTTCCCAACCTGAAAGGGTCGCTATGCGTGCTTATATCTCGGAGAGTCTGAGAAAAGGACACATACGACCCTCGAAGTCACCTGTTGCCGCTGGTTTTTTCTTTGTTAAGAAAAAAGATGGTTCTTTAAGACCTTGTCTGGATTTCAGGGAGCTGAATAGTATCACTATTCGTGACCCTTATCCGCTTCCTCTGATCCCAGACCTGTTTAACCAGATTGTTGGGGCTAAAGTCTTTTCCAAATTAGATCTAAGAGGGGCATACAACCTGGTCAGGGTCAGAGAAGGAGACGAATGGAAGACGGCCTTCAATACCCCTGAGGGCCATTTTGAGAATTTGGTTATGCCTTTTGGTTTGATGAATGCCCCAGCCGTTTTTCAGCATTTCGTGAACAGCATTTTTTATCATTTAATGGGAAAATTTGTAATAGTGTATTTGGATGACATTTTGATTTTTTCTCCTGATTTCAAAACTCGTAAGGAACACTTACATCAGGTCTTGCTCATCCTGTGGGAGAATAAATTATACGCGAAACTGGAAAAATTCGTGTTTGTGGTTCCAGAAATTCAATTTCTGGGGTTTCTTCTCTCCGCTTCTGGTTTTCGCATGGACCCCGAGAAGGTCTGTGCTGTGCTTGAGTGGGAGCTTCCTGAGAATCAGAAGGCGCTGATGCGTTTTTTTGGGCTTTGCCAATTATTACAGGAAGTTTATTTTGAATTATTCCTCTATTGTTAAACCACTCACTGATATAGAATGTGTCGGCAGATAAGAAGCATTTGGCCCATCTAGTCTGCCCAATATACTAAATACTATGGATAGCCCCTGGCCCTATCTTATATGAAGGATGGCCTTATGCCTATCCCATGCATGCTTAAAATCCTTCACTGTATTTGCAGCTACTACTTCTGCAGGAAGGATATTCCATGCATCCACTACTCTCTCAGTAAAGTAATACTTCCTGATATTACTTTTAAACCTCTGCCCCTCTAATTTAAAACTATGTCCTCTTGTAGCAGTTTTTCTTCTTTTAAATAATCTTTCCTCTTTTACCTTGTTGATTCCCTTTATGTATTTAAAAGTTTCTATCATATCCCCTCTGTCTCGTCTTTCTTCCAAGCTATACATGTTAAGTTCCTTTAATCTTTCCTGGTAAGTTTTATCCTGCAATCCATGTACCAGTTTAGTAGCTCTTCTCTGAACTCTCTCCAAAGTATCAATATCCTTCTGGAGATATGGTCTCCAGTACTGAGCACAATACTCCAAATGAGGTCTCACTAGTGCTCTGTAGAGCGGCATGAGCACCTCCCTCTTTCTACTGGTAATTCCTCTTGCTATACACCCAAGCCTCCTGCTAGCATTTCCTGCTGCTCTGTGACATTGTCTGCCTACCTTTAAGTCTTCTGAAATAATGATCCCTAAATCCCTTTCCTCAGACACTGAGGTTAGGACTGTATCACTGATTTTATATTCTGCTCTTGGGTTTTTATGTCCCAGGTGCATTATCTTGCACTTATCAACATTAAATTTTAGTTGCCAGATTTTTGACCATTCCTCTAGTTTTCCTAAGTCCTTTTCCATTTGGTGTATTCCTCCAGGAACATCAACCCTGTTACAAATCTTTGTATCATCAGCAAAAAGACACACCTTACCATTGAGGCCTTCTGCAATTTCGCTGATAAAGATATTAAACAATATGGGTCCCAGAACAGATCCCTGAGGTACCCCACTGGTAACAAGACCTTGGTCTGAATATACTCCATTGACTACAACCCTCTGTTGTCTGTCCCTCAGCCACTGCCTAATCCATTCAACAATATGGGAGTCCAAGCCCAATGACTGCACTTTATTGATAAGCCTTCTATGTGGGACAGTATCAAAAGCCTTACTAAAGTCTAGATAAGCGATGTCTACTGCACCTCCTCCATCTATTATTTTAGTCACCCAATCAAAAAAATCAATAAGATTAGTTTGACATGATCTCCCTGAAGTAAACCCATGCTGTTTTTCATCTTTCAATCCATGGGATTTTAGATGGTCCACAATCCTCTCCTTAAGTATGGTTTCCATTAATTCCCCCACTATTGATGTCAGGCTTACTGGCCTATATTTGCCCGATTCCTCCTTACTACCTTTCTTGTGAATGGGCACAACATTTGCTAATTTCCAATCTTCTGGGATGACTCCTGTTGCCAGTGATTGGTTAAATAAATCTGTTAATGGTTTTGCTAGTTCACCGCTGAGCTCTTTTAATAGCTTTGGGTGTATCCCATCAGGCCCCTGTGACTTATTTGTATTAATTTTAGACAGTTGACTTAGAACCTCTTCCTCTGTAAAGACACATGCGTCAAAAGATTCATTAGTCTTCTTTCCTAACTGAGGTCCTTCTCCTTCATTTTCCTTTGTAAAAACTGAACAGAAGTATTTATTGAGGCAGTCAGCTAGTTCTTTATCTTCTTCCATATACCTTCCTTCTTTAGTTTTTAATTTGGTAATTCCTTGTTTTAGTTTCCTTTTTTCATTTATGTATCTGAAGAATGCCTTATCGCCTTTTTTCCCTGACTGAGCTAATTTCTCTTCTGCCTGTGCTTTAGAAGCTCTTATAACTTGTTTGGCCTCTCTCTGCCTAATCTTATAAATTTGTCTGTCATCCTCATTTTGTTTTTTTTTATAATTCCTAAATGCTATCTTTTTGTTTTTAATGATTTTGGCCACTTCTGCTGAGTACCACAGTGGTCTCTTCCTTTTTTTGCTTTTACTGACAAGCCTAATGCAATTTTCTGTTGCCTTCAATAGTGCCACTTTTAAGTAGTCCCATTTCTCCTGGACTCCAATGAAACTGTTCCAGTCTGATAGGGACTCGTGTACCACTAATCTAATTTTAGAAAAGTCAGTTTTTCTAAAATCTAAAACTTTTGTTTTTGTGTGGTGTGACTCAGTCACTGTACTTATAGTAAACCACACTGACTGGTGAGCTTGTCATTTCTTAACCTTTGTGCTACTGGCCTCTTCTGGCATTGATCCGGGGGGAAGTCGGACTGCTGGATTATCTCTCTTTTGCCCCCCTTTCCTAGTTTAAATGCTTCTTAGCAAATACTTGGAACTGTTCACCGAGGACATTCGTTCCCTTGAGAGAAAGATGCAAATCATCTTTCTTGTACAGTTCTTTTCCATTCCAACAAGAGCTAACATGAGACACAAAGCCAAACCCTTGGTTCAGACACCATTCACCAAGCCATACATTGAATTCCTTAATGCGCATCTTCCTGTCATGCTGAAGGTTCTGCACAGGCAAAACTGCAGAGAATGAAACAGTTGATGCAACCTCCCGTATATCCTTTCCAAGTGTGTGAAAAGCTTCCTTCACCTTTGAAACCTCATTGCATGCCAGATCGTTTGTCCCAAGATGGAGAATAACATCCACTTCCCTTTCCTGCTTTGCTTGCTTAACAATATTTAGGATCCGTTGTCTATCCCTGCTAGCGGTAGCACCAGGGAGACATCTCACAACACCATTCTTCTCAAACTTCACACCTCTTATGATGGAATCGCCCACCAACAGCTGCTTACTATCAATCCTCACCTTCTCCTTTTTGTCTTTGGCTGCAGTCTTGCATACTTTAGGCTTGGGAGATGATTGTTTCTCACCCACTGTGCTTGAGCCATCCTCCATGTTGCTCTTGCACTCTGAAAGTGCTGCAAATGAATTATGGAGAGCCACAGACTGTGGGACATGCCTTCTATCCACAACTCTCAGTCTACCAGAACCTACAGTAACCCATCTTCCATTTCTAGGGGGCCTCTGTGGCAGTGGCATTGCAATGTTCTCAGCCTGAGTTTGTTTAGTAGTTAATTTAAAAATCTCATGTTTCAAAAAGGTAATTTCCTGCTGCATTATGGAGAGCTGTCTACAGATCAGACAGTATCCAAACCTCTGAAGAGTGGAACCTGAAATAAAAGCATAACAATTCCTGCACAGAACCAGGTCTGCCATTGTAAAGAGGGGAAAGATTTTAAACAAACAAATCTTACTTGTTTAGATTGTATCCACCTCCAGATTGCCTCCTGAGTATCGCCTGAATATCTCCAATGCACTTAGACCAGCAGCACTTGAATTAGCAGCAAGCTATGATTAGCAAGCTAATACTGTGTGGAGATATATACACACACTCCCACAAAGGCTCCTCCCCCAACAGCAAATTAACACCTTACTTGCCTATGCTCATTTGCAATCAGACAATAGAGATACTGTGTCTAGCAAATTCCTTACCTCTTTTGAAACACAGTGTCTGAGTATTCACCAGAAACACCACTGACGTTCTGCTACAGTGGAAAAACTCTGAGTTAGACTGTTAGTCTCCTGAATATCTCCAATGCACTTAGACCAGCAGCACTTGAATTAGCAGCAAGCTATGATTAGCAAGCTAATACTGTGTGGAGATATATACACACACTCCCACAAAGGCTCCTCCCCCAACAGCAAATTAACACCTTACTTGCCTATGCTCATTTGCATGACCAGAAAGGGGGTAGATTTTTCTTCCTGGTCGGTAGAGGCGCGTAAGGCCTTTTCTAATATCAAGGAGAGTTTTGCTTCCGCTTCCATCTTGGTACAACCTGATATTTCTCTACCCTTCATAGTTGAGGTTGATGCTTCTGAGGTGGGTGTGGGTGCGGTCTTGTCTCAGGGTTCCTCTCCTGCCAAATGGTGACCGTGTGCCTTTTTCTCGAAGAAACTCTCCTCCGCAGAGAGAAATTACGATGTGGGAGATAGGGAATTGTTGGCCATCAAGTTGGCTTTTGAGGAATGGCGCCATTGGCTAGAGGGAGCCAGACACCCTATTACCGTGTTTACTGACCATAAAAATCTAGTCAGCTAAGCGTCTGAACCCGAGACAGGCCAGATGGTCTTTGTTCTTTTCAAGGTTTAATTTTGTTGTCACGTTCCGCCCTGGGGTTAAGAATGTGAAGGCAGATGCCCTGTCAAATTGCATGGTATTCCTTCAGACATAGTCTCTGATAGGGGCACGCAGTTTGTTTCCAGATTCTGGAAGGCTTTCTGTTCTCGCTTGGGGGTTCGGTTGTCATTCTCTTCTGCTTTCCACCCGCAGTCGAATGGCCAGACAGAGCGCGTCAATCAGAATCTGGAGACATATCTGCGCTGTTTTGTGGCGGAGAATCAGGAGGATTGGTGTTCTTTTTTGTCCCTTGCTGAGTTTGCTTTAAATAACCGTTGTCAGGAGTCCTCTGATAAGTCACCATTTTTTGGTGCATATGGGTTTTATCCGCAGTTTGGGACTTTCTCGGGAGAGGGGTCTTCTGGTTTACCTGATGAGGACAGATTCTCCTCGTCTTTGTCTTCTATTTGGCAAAAGATTCAGGATAATCTAAAGAGCATGAGTGAGAGATATAAGCGTGTGGCAGATAAGAGACGTGTGCTTGGTCCGGACCTGAATGTTGGTGATCTGGTGTGGTTGTCTACCAAGAATATCAAATTGAAGGTTCCCTCCTGGAAGTTGGGTCCAAGGTTTATTGGGCCTTACAAAATCCTGTCTGTCATCAATCCTGTTGCCTACCGTCTTGATCTTCCTCAGACTTGGAAGATCCATAATGTTTTTCATAAGTCCTTATTGAAACCTTATGTTCAACCCATTGTACCCTCGCCTTTGCCTCCTCCTCCGATTATGGTTGATGGGAATCTTGAATTTCAGGTCTCTAGGATTGTGGATAATCGTCTTGTCCGTGGTTCTCTCCAGTACCTCATTCATTGGGAGGGTTATGGTCCTGAGGAGAGGATGTGGGTCCCAGTGACGGACATTAAGGCCTCTCGTCTCATCAGGGCTTTCCATAGGTCCCCATCCTGAGAAGGTGGGCTCTGAGTGTCCAGAGTCCCCTCGTAGAGGGAGGGGTACTGTCACAACCAGACAGCTGGGAAGCTCTGACAGAGGCCTTTCAGAACCTCCTCCTTGAGTTTTCTTTGTTTTGAATTTCAGTTCCTCATCTCGTTAGCCTCTCTCAGCTGTCATGTAGTTGGACTGATTGCATCCCTTTAAATTCCTCCCCATAATGCATTAGTGTGTGGCTTATACAACTTCCTGGAGTGTGTGTGCATGCTGATCCTATTTTCCAGCCTTCTACAAGATAAGTGCTTTACATTTATTTGTGATTTTCTGTTTGCTGGATCCCAGGTGACCCTGACTCCCTCCGTGTCTAGTGTAGGGAGCCAGAGGTCGTGTCCCCTCACTATTGTAGGGTGTTCAGGTGGTATATAGTCGAGGTACGTGGATATGCGATCATCCACCATTGGGATTTTCGAATAGGCTGAGCAGTCAGGGAGAGTGCCAGGTCTTATGCAGGGGTCTCCCTTTTGTTCCTTAGTTTTGGATCCAGTGAGTCATATATTCATTTTGCATTGTCTTGTTTCCTGTACACCTTCCGTGACAGTATGGCTGTTTGGACCGGAGAGTGGTGGGGAAGGTCGGGTCGGGCCCTGTGAGAAACACGCGCTACCTTCAAGTAAATGGAGCTCTCACTTATTTTAAAGCTGCTTTCTGCGCCAAAGCTGCAGCTAGATCTTAGGCCATGTCTTTTCTCCTGCTACCTCCCTGAGAGGTCCGCGAGATCTTCTTGGTATGGATTTAGCGGCTGTGGAGATATAGCGGGCTGCTATGGGCTGCACGTACCTCCAACTTTAGTCTGCGGCTGTTTGCCGCCAGTAGGCTGAAGATGGATAGTCAGGTCAGGAAGGTCAGGCGGCCCAATGGACGTCTCAAATTGTAGCTGGAAGTGAATCCTGCACTTCAGGAGCAGCGATGAGCTGATGACGGCATTTTTTGGGAGTAGATGTCGGTGGATTGTGAAATCTTAAACGGAGCTGTACATTAACAAGTCTTCCCAGCTTGACTTCTGGCCATTCCCCCCCACCCAGTTGCTTCTGTCCTGTGTCACATCATCAATAAACACTAGGGACCCAGTGCCACTGGCAGACATGCATGCCCAAGCCATCATACTGCCTCCGCCGTGTTTTACAGATGATGTGGTATGCTTTCGATCATAAATTGTACCATGCCTTTGCCATACCTTTTTCTTTCCATCATTCTGGTAGAGGTTGATCTTGGTTTCATCTGTCCAAAGAATGTTCTTCTAGACGTGTGCTGGGCTTTTTAAATGTTATTTAGCAAAGTCCAATCTAGATTTCTTATTCTTGAGGCTTAGGAGTGGCTTGCACCGTCCAGTGAACCCTCTGTATTTACTTTCATACAGTCTTCTCTTTATGGTAGATTTGGATATTGATAAGTCTATATTTTAGAGAGCATTGTTCACTTGGTTGGCTGTTGTGAAGAGGTTTCTCTTTACCATGGTAATTATTCTGAGATCATTCACCACTGTTGTCTTCAGTGAGTGTCCATTTTTTTTTTTTTTGCATTGTTGAGGTCACTAGTGCTGTCCTTCTTTCTCAGTATGTACGAAACTGTAGATTTTGCCACTTCTAATAGTGTAGCAATTTCTCGGATGTGTTTTTTCTGTTTCCGCAGATGAAGGATGGCTTGTTTCAACTGCATGGAGAGCTCCTTCGACCGCATGTTTACTTCTCCGCAAAATCTTCTAAATGCAAGCACCACACTTCAAATCAACTCCAGGCCTTTTATGTGCTTAATTGAGAATAAAATAATGAAGGAATTGCCCACACCTGCCCATGAAACAGCCTTTGAGTCAATTGCCCAATTACTTTTGGTCCCTTTAAAAAACAGGGTGCTACATGTAAAGGAGCTGAAACTCTTAAACCCTTCATCCAATTTTAATGTGGATACCCTCAAATGAAAGCTAAAAATCTGGACTTTGTGTCCATGTCCATTATATAACTATGACTTGAATATGTTTTAGTAAACAGGCAATAAAAACAAAATTTGTGCCAGTGTCCAAATATATATGGACCTAACTGTAGTCAGTCCAACATGTGGAGAATGGAGTTCCAATGTGTTGAAATGTCGCATATGAGGCAATGTTGGGGAACACTATTCTGCCTTTGCAGCTCAAAGAGGACGTGTTTTGCACCATCAGAATGACTGAAGTGCATATCGTTTCCTGGCTATTTTCAAAACATCTTGCATATGGGTGGAAGACTTTACCAGATTACAACCAGATTAAAGACATGCACCATGCAGGGCACATGAATCAGCCCTCCTTGACGCAGGGCCAAAATAATGTTCTTCCTGTTATCAGTGACCATGTTTCCGATCATCTTCAGTTGGCGAGGAGACAGCGAGCATTCAATTTCTTGGTTGATGACGTGGAGCAGTTCCTCCCTGGTATGACTTTATTCGCCCAGGCTGGCCAGATGCAGGAAAGTGTGACACCGCCGTGCTCTGCATAGGTGGAATGCTGGAAGACCACTCCATACTGTGTCCACAGTAGGATAAGGAGGCAGATGAGGACATTGGTGCCGCAAACACAGCATGAGAACGCAGAGGCAGCATTGCTATCACCTGGCCAAGTTGCTGGTGTGCCTGAGCAGAAACCACATTTGCCCAGTGGTCTGTAAAGGACATATGTTGTTCTTGACCATAGTTATAGCTCCACATGTCGGTGCTGCTATGATCTGTACCAAACACAGACAGGCTCAAGGACTGGGGAACTTTCTGCTCAACATGAGTGTGCATGGCTGGGACAGCTTTTTTAGAGAAGTAATGACGGGTTGGGACCTTCTACCTTGGCTTGGCACAAGCCATCAATTCTCTGAAATGGGCAGAGTCAACCACATGGAAAGGGAGGGACTGAAGTACCAGCAACTTGGCCAGGAGCATGTTCAGCTTCTGTGCCTTTGGATAAGTGCACGCATACTGTTGTCTTTTTGCACTTCCACAAGGAGTAGGAGGAGGATCATCAGGACTACTAGAAGATGGGATGGAAACATAGCTCCCTTCTGCTGAGGTGGTGGAGCCTTGACTGGTTGCTGTGTCAGGCTGTACCACTATATTAGCTCCATGGTTTTCCCAGGCCACTTTATGGTGACACTCCATGTGTTGACACAGGGCCGGGGTGTCAACATTGCAGTGATGCCAGAAAGGTGCTTCCCCTTCTGCCCTCAGATCCTACATACAGCCACACTGACATCCCCCGTCAACTTGATCAAAAATGACCACACGAGTATTACATTTTACCCCCACCACTGAGTGCTGACTGCCTGTCGCTGTCTCTATGAACCCATGCACCGCTAGTTGTTTTCAGACAGGTAGGCTCCTGAGTAGCAGATGGTCTACCTCGGGCACGTTAGGCTCCCGATCTCACACTGCTGTCACCCTGCTGACTTAAGGCTACGCTTGCACCTTGCTGGCTCAGCCACACGCCTGCCGCTGTCTCATGCGCAAGCTGCCACCCTCATCTCCTGATGATGATTATGAAGACGCATCTTCACCCTGCTCCCACGTGTGATCAGTTACATCATCATCTACTACTGTCTGCTCCTCAATTATGTCACCCTAACGAGTTTCATGGCTCTGTCCCTAACCGCTTGCATCGCCTGCACTACTTGAACTCCTACAGGAGGAAACAGCAGACCTCTACTCTAAATATGGGCTGGGCAGTAGCTGTTGACTGTCCTCAATAAGCTCATCCTTTACTGAAATTCGGAGCAGAGTTGGCAGCATACAATACTTCCTGAAGAGAAGGAGCAGAAAAAAAATGAGGCAGGTTCATGACAGGTGAGAGCACAGAGCTTGTTCCTGGGCCATGCCAACTAAGTGTGGTGACAGAGGAACCCACTGACTCCTGTCTGATGTCATTTGAGATGATGTTGAATGGGTGTCAACTAGAGTTGAGCGAACACCTGGATGTTCGGGTTCGAGAGGTTCGGCCGAACTTCCCGGAAATGTTTGGGTTCGGGATCTGAAATCGAACCGAACTTCGTCCCGAACCCCATTGAAGTCAATGGGGACCCGAACTTTTCGGCACTAAAAAGGCTGTAAAACAGCCCAGGAAAGAGCTAGAGGGCTGCAAAAGGCAGCAACATGTAGGTAAATCCCCTGCAAACAAATGTGGATAGGGAAATGAATTAAAATAAAAATAAAATAAATAAAAATTAACCAATATCAATTGGAGAGAGGTCCCATAGCAGAGAATCAGGCTTCACGTCATCCACCACTGTAACAGTCCATTGTCAGATATTTAGTCCCAGGCACCCAGGCAGAGGAGAGAGGTACCTTAACAGAGAATCTGGCTTCATGTCAGCAGAGAATCAGTCTGCATATCATAGCAGAGAATCAGGCTTCACGTCAGCCACCACTGTAACAGTCCATTGTCATATATTTAGGCCCAGGCACCCAGGCAGAGGAGAGAGGTCCCGTAACAGAGAATCTGGCTTCATGTCAGCAGAGAATCAGTCTGCATGTTATAGCAGAGAATCAGGCTTCACGTCAGCCACCACCTGAACAGTCCATTGTCACATATTTAGGCCCAGGTACCCAGGCAGAGGAGAGAGGTCCCGTAACAGAGAATCTGTCTTCATGTCAGCAGAGAATTAGTCTGCATGTAATAGCAGAGAATCATGCTTCACGTCACCCAACATTGGAAAAGTCCATTGTCATATATTTAGGCCCCGGCACCCAGACAGAGGAGAGGTTCATTCAACTTTGGGTTGCCTCGCAATATAATGGTAAAATGAAAATAAAAATAGGATTGAATGAGGAAGTGCCCTGGAGTACAATAATATATGGTTAAGGGGAGGTAGTTAATGTCTAATCTGCACAAGGGATGGACAGGTCCTGTGGGATCCATGCCTGGTTCATTTTTATGAACGTCAGCTTGTCCACATTGGCTGTAGACAGACGGCTGCGTTTGTCTGTAATGACGCCCCCTGCCGTGCTGAATACACGTTCAGACAAAACGCTGGCCGCCGGACAGGCCAGCACCTCCAAGGCATAAAAGGCTAGCTCTGGCCACGTGGACAATTTAGAAACCCAGAAGTTGAATGGGGCCGAACCATCAGTCAGTACATGGAGGGGTGTGCACAAGAACTGTTCCACCATGTTAGTGAAATGTTGCCTCCTGCTAACACGTTGCGTATCAGGTGGTGGTGCAGTTAGCTGTGGCGTGTTGACAAAACTTTTCCACATCTCTGCCATGCTAACCCTGCCCTCAGAGGAGCTGGCCGTGACACAGCTGCCTTGGCGACCTCTTGCTCCTCCTCTGCCTTGGCCTTGGGCTTCCACTTGTTCCCCTGTGACATTTGGGAATGCTCTCAGTAGCGCGTCTACCAACATGCGCTTGTACTCGCGCATCTTCCTATCACGCTCCAGTGCAGGAAGTAAGGTGGGCACATTGTCTTTGTACCGTGGATCCAGCAGGGTGGCAACCCAGTAGTCCGCACACCTTAAAATGTGGGCAACTCTGCTGTCGTTGCGCAGGCACTGCAGCATGTAGTCGCTCATGTGTGCCAGGCTGCCCAGGGGTAAGGACAAGCTGTCCTCTGTGGGAGGCGTATCGTCATCGTCCTGCGTTTCCCCCCAGCCACGCACCAGTGATGGGCCCGAGCTGCGTTGGGTGCCACCCCTCTGTGACCATGCTTCATCCTCATTCTCCTCCACCTCATCCTCATCCTTGTCCTCCTCGTCCTCCAGTAGTGGGCCCTGGCTGGCCACATTTGTACCTGGCCTCTGCTGTTGCAAAAAACCTCCCTCTGAGTCACTTCGAAGAGACTGGCCTGAAATTGCTAAAAATGACCCCTCTTCCTCCTCCTCCTCCTCCTGGGGAAGTGTTTTCTCAAGGAGACATAGAAGTGGTATTGTAACGCTGATAACGGCGTCATCGCCACTGGCCATGTTGGTGGAGTACTCGAAACAGCGCAATAGGGCACACAGGTCTCGCATGGAGGCCCAGTCATTGGTGGTGAAGTGGTGCTGTTCCGCAGTGCGACTGACCCGTGCGTGCTGCAGCTGAAACTCCACTATGGCCTGCTGCTGCTCGCACAGTCTGTCCAGCATGTGCAAGGTGGAGTTCCACCTGGTGGGCACGTCGCATATGAGGCGGTGAGCGGGAAGGCCGAAGTTATGCTGTAGCGCAGACAGGCGAGCAGCGGCAGAATGTGAACTCCGGAAGTGCGAACAGACGGCCCGCACTTTATGCAGCAGCTCTGACATGTCGGGGTAGTTGTGAATGAACTTCTGCACCACCAAATTCAGCACATGCGCCAAGCAAGGGATGTGCGTCAAACCGGCTAGTCCCAGAGCTGCAACGAGATTTCACCCATTATCGCACACCACCAGGGGAGCTTGAGGCTCACCGGCAGCAATCACTCGTCAGTCTGTTGTTCTATACCCTGCCACAACTCCTGTGCGGTGTGGGGCCTGTCCGCCAAACATATGAGTTTCAGAATGGCCTGCTGACGTTTACCCCGGGCTGTGCTGAAGTTGGTGGTGAAGGTGTGTGGCTGACTGAATGAGCAGGTGGAAGAAGAGGAGGAGGAAGCTGAGTAGGAGGAGGTGGCAACAGGAGGAAAAGAATGTTGCCCTGCGATCCTTGGCGGCGGAAGGACGTGCGCCAAACAGCTCTCCGCCTGGGGCCCAGCTGCCACTACATTTACACAGTGTGCAGTTAGGGAGATATAGCGTCCCTGGCCGTGCTTACTGGTCCACGTATCTGTGGTTAGGTGGACCTTGCCACAGATAGCGTTGCGCAGTGCACACTTGATTTTATCGGATACTTGGTTGTGCATGGAAGGCACGGCTCTCTTGGAGAAGTAGTGCTGGCTGGGAACAACATACTGTGGGACAGCAAGCGACATGAACTGTTTGAAGCCTAAATGACAGCATTCATAGGCCAGTAGTTTAGAAATGCTGGCATTCAGGGCCAGGGATCGAGGGTGGCTAGGTGGGAATTTACGCTTTCTCTCAAATGTTTGTGAGATGGAGAGCTGAATGCTGCCGTGTGACATGGTTGAGATGCTTGGTGACGGAGGTGGTGGTGTTGGTGGTACATCCCCTGTTTGCTGAGCGGCAGGTGCCAACTTTCCTCCAGAGGCGGAGGAAGAGGCCGAGGCGGCAGCAGCAGAAGAGGCCGAGGCGGCAGCAGCAGAAGATGCCGAGGCGGCAGCAGCAGAAGGGGTAGCAGGGGGAGCCTGAGTGACTTTCTTGTTTTTAAGGTGCTTACTCCACTGCAGTTCATGCTTTGCATGCAGGTGCCTGGTCATGCAGGTTGTGCTAAGGTTCAGAACGTTAATGCCTTGCTTCAGGCTCTGATGGCACAGCGTGTAAACCACTCGGGTCTTGTCGTCAGCACATTGTTTGAAGAAGTGCCATGCCAGGGAACTCCTTGAAGCTGCCTTTGGGGTGCTCGGTCCCAGATGGCGGCGGTCAGTAGCAGGCGGAGTCTCTTGGCGGCGGGTGTTCTGCTTTTGCCCACTGCTCCCTCTTTTGCTACTCTGTTGGCTGGGTCTCACCACTGCCTCTTCCTCCGAACTGTGAAAGTCAGTGGCACGACCTTCATTCCATGTGGGGTCTAGGACCTCATCGTCCCCTGCATCGTCTTCCACCCAGTCTTGATCCCTGACCTCCTGTTCAGTCTGCACACTGCAGAAAGACGCAGCAGTTGGCACCTGTGTTTCATCATCATCAGAGACGTGCTGAGGTTGTATTCCCATGTCCTCATCATCAGGAAACATAAATGGTTGTGCGTCAGTGCATTCTATGTCTTCCACCGCTGGGGAAGGGCTAGGTGTATGCCCTTGGGAAACCCTGCCAGCGGAGTCTTCAAACAGCATAAGAGACTGCTGCATAACTTGAGGCTCAGACAGTATCCCTGGTATGCATGGGGGTAATGTGACAGACTGATGCGCTTGATTTTCAGGCGCCATCTGTGCGCTTTCTGCAGAAGACTGGGTGGGAGATAATATGAATGTGCTGGATCCACTGTCGGCCACCCAATTGACTAATGCCTGTACCTGCTCAGGCCTTACCATCCTTAGAACGGCATTGGGCCCCACCAAATATCGCTGTAAATTATGGCGGCTACTGGGACCTTAGGTAGTTGGTACACTAGGACGTGTGGCTGTGGCAGAACGGCCACGTCCTCTCCCAGCACCCGAGGGTCCACTAACACCACCACGACCATGTCCGCGTCCTTTACTAGATGTTTTCCTCATTGTTATCGTTCACCACAACAACAAAAATATTATTTGGCCCAATGTATTGAATTCAAATTCAGGCCTTTTTTTACAGACACCTAACACTATCTGGCTATCTATTTAGGTACCGTATTACACTAATACAGGCACAGCAGTAACCACAGATTTAGCTGACTATAAATTTGAGGTCTATTATTTAGGCGCTGGGTGACAAGTATATGTTTACAGACAGAATTAGACTGGGATATGCACAGTAGCGTGTGTGTGAAGTTATTGAGAATGACCCTATGTGCACCTTGAATCTTATATACCCTTTTAGGGATAGATTTAAAGTAGGTCTGATACAGCAGAAACCACTAAATTAGGAAATTGCAAAATTGGGAATTGTATTTTAACCCAGAACAAAAACTGTGCTTTGACGGACACTAAATAACTTGACCAGCTACAGCAATAATGATAGATTTGGATGAATATAAATTTGAGGCCTATTATTTAGGCGCTGGGTGACAGGTATACATTTACGGACAGAATTAGACTGGGATTGGCACAGTAGCGTGTGTGTGAAGTTATTGAGAATGACCCTATCTGCACCTTGAATCTAATATACCCTTTTAGGGATAAATTTAAAGTAGGCCTGATACAGCAGAAACCACTAATTTAGAGAATTGCTAAATTGGGAATTGTATTTCAACCCAGAACAAAAACTGTGCTTTGACGGACACTAAATAACTTGACCAGCCACAACATACAGCAGTAACGACAGATTTAGCTGACTATAAATTTGAAGTCTATTATTTAGGCGCTGGGTGACAGGTATACGTTTACAGACAGAATAAGACTAGGATATGCACAGTAGCGTGTGTGTGAAGTTATTGAAAATGACCCTATGTGCACCTTGAATCTTATATACCCTTTTAGGGATAGATTTAAAGTAGGTCTGATACAGCAGAAACCACTAAATTAGGAAATTGCAAAATTGGGAATTGTATTTCAACCCAGAACAAAAACTGTGCTTTGACGGACACTAAATAACTTGACCAGCTACAGCAATAATGACAGATTTGGATGAATATAAATTTGAGGCCTATTATTTAGGCGCTGGGTGACAGGTATACGTTTACGGACAGAATTAGACTGGGATATGCACAGTAGCGTGTGTGTGAAGTTATTGAGAATGACCCTATCTGCACTTTGAATCTAATATACCCTTTTAGGGATACATTTAAAGTAGGTCTGATACAGCATAAACCACTAATTTAGAGAATTGCTAAATTGGGAATTGTATTTCAACCCAGAACAAAAACTGTGCTTCGATGGACACTAAATAACTTGCCCAGCTACAGCAATAACCACAGATTTAGCTGACTATAAATTTGAGGCCTATTATTTAGGCGCTGGGTGACAGGTATACGTTTACAGACAGAATTAAACTGGGATATGCACAGTAGCGTGTGTGTGAAGTTATTGAGAATTACCCTATGTGCACCTTGAATCTTATATACCCTTTTAGGGATAGATTTAAAGTAGGTCTGATACAGCAGAAACCACTAAATTAGGAAATTGCAAAATTGGGAATTGTATTTCAACCCAGAACAAAAACTGTGCTTTGACGGACACTAAATAACTTGACCAGCTACAGCAATAATGACAGATTTGGATGAATATAAATTTGAGGCCTATTATTTAGGCGCTGGGTGACAGGTATACGTTTACGGACAGAATTAGACTGGGATGTGCACAGTAGCGCGTGTGTGAAGTTATTGAGAATGATCCTATCTGCACCTTGAATCTAATATACCCTTTTAGGGATAAATTTAAAGTAGGCCTGATACAGCAGAAACCACTAATTTAGAGAATTGCTAAATTGGGAATTGTATTTCAACCCAGAACAATAACTTGCCCAGCTACAGCAATAACCACAGATTTAGCTGACTATAAATTTGAGGCCTATTATTTAGGCGCTGGGTGACAGGTATATGTTTACAGACAGAATTAGACTGGGATATGGCCAAAAAATAACCACACTATTGATGGTTAAATGCACTTGGTGTGACAGCTTGACCCTGATGTAGGATATAGCCAAAAAATAACCACACTATTGATGGTTAAATGCACTTGGTGTGACAGCTTCACCCTGATGTAGGATATAGCCAAAAAACAACCACACTATTGAGGGTTAAATGCACTTGGTGACAGGCTCAGCTTGCCCCTGATGTAGTATATGGCCAAAAAATAACCACACAATTGATGGTTAAATGCACTTAGTGTGACAGCTTCACCCTGATGTAGGATATAGCCAAAAAACAACCACACTATTGAGGGTTAAATGCACTTGGTGACAGGCTCAGCTTGCCCCTGATGTAGTATATGGCCAAAAAATAATCACACTGTTGATGGTTAATTGCACTTGGTGTGACAGCTTCACCTTGATGTAGGATATAGCCAAAAAACAACCACACTATTGAGGGTTAAATGCACTTGGTGACAGCTTGCCCCTGATGTAGTATATGGCCAAAAAATAACCACACTATTGATGGTTAAATGCACTTGGTGTGACAGCTTCACCCTGATGTAGGATATAGCCAATAAATAACCACACTATTGAGGGTTAAATGTACTTGGTGGCAGCTTGTGCTGGCGCACCACAAGACACAAAATGGCCGCCGATCACCCCAGAAAAAAGTGAATGAAAAACGCTCTGGGCAGCCTAAAAACAGTGAGCAATTGAATAGCAGTTCAATCATCCACAGCTGCAGATCGATCTCTGAATGAAGTCTTTTGGAGGAGTTAATCACTGCCTAATCTCGCCCTAACGTCGCAGCTGCAACCTCTCCCTACACTGATCAGAGCAGAGTGACGTGCAGCGCTACGTGACTCCAGCTTAAATAGAGGCTGGGTCACATGCTGCACTGGCCAGTCACAACCATGCCAATAGTAGGCATGGCTGTGACGGCCTCTTGGGGCAAGTAGTATGACGCTTGTTGATTGGCTGCTTTGCAGCCTTTCAAAAAGCGCCAAGAAAGCGACGAACACTGAACCCGAACCCAGACTTTTACGAAAATGTTCGGGTTCGGGTCCGTGTCACGGACACCCCAAAATTCGGTACGAACCCGAACTATACAGTTCGGGTTCGCTCATCCCTAGTGTCAACCATTCAAGGACAGCTAAATTGCTGTACAAAACACAACCACTGGATAACAGTGGCAGCTGTGGCCTCTTACTGCGACTGCTGCTACCACCCCCCTTCTGATGCTACTTCTGTTGGCTACAGCAACAGTTTTGCTACTGCACATTCCCTCAGAGGGCCCTGGCACCTGTTTGTTGGACATACTGTACAGTAACAGTAACTGTATATGTAAAACTATTCAATGTCAATGTGGACATCTCAATAACAGAAGTATTAGACAGCTTATTCACCCCAATTTTATAATGACTTTGTCTATCCTGCTGTCCGACCACCACAGTTGTGTTGTTTTTAATTTTTAAACTAGTTTGTGTATGCCAATCATGTTGTTGATATGTGTTTAATAAAATATAATGGTATAATCATGTTTACGGTGTGACTATTAAGTGATTTATTATCTAACTACATATACTCTTATTGGAGTATTGTCCAAGTAGGTATTGCAAGTGAAGTACAGGGCTTCATTGTTCCTACCCTATCTTACAGAATCACAGGCTGTACGTAAAACCTCTCTGTGGTGTTTTTGTTTGTGGCATGGATCCTATTTGGGCCTTGGTAGACCAAATGCACAGTCTCCCCCAGCTGGTGCAGGACCTTGCGGAAAAGATCAGACACTAGTAAAGTACTACGTTTTCACCTATTGCAACTATTGACTGTTCCCTCACACCTCCTAGAATCCAAAGTTAAGTTGTCTGATTGCTTTATGTGTGATAGGAAGCAGTTTATGTCTTTCAGAGACAGTTGCAAATTATATTTTCGTTTAAGAGCTCTCTTCTTAAGGTCAGAGCAACAGAAAGTGGGGATCATTATTTCTCTCCTACAGGACGATACACAGGAATGGCCTTCTTTCTTTCCCCAGGTTCTCTTGAACTGTTATGTGTAGATAATTTTCTTTCCTTGATTTACGTTATGATGAAGCCGACATAGTTGCATTTGCTGAATCTAAGCTGGTCTCGCAGATCTGGCCCCTGCTCCCATTTACTTCTATGGGGCCGATGGAAATAGCGCAACCAGCGCTTGGCTATTTTCGGCGGCCCCATAGAAATCAATGGAGGGTGGCTGTGCATGTGCGGTGCGCTCCTTTTCACTTGTATAGGAGCAGTGCTTGGTGGTAGCTGGTCCCACTACTTTCCCCGCTCCGTTCTCCGTTTAGGTGCCGGTCCCAGAGGTGGGACCCGCACCTATAAACAATGGGGGCATATCATAGCGATATTCCCCATTGTATAGGATGGCAAAACCCCTTTAAGATACAGGATCTGTTTTATTTTATTTTATTATTTTTCTGTTCTTCTGATGGATCAGATGAATGGAAAACTAAACAGTGATGTGAACCTATCCTTACAGATATTTTATGATAGCCAACTGTATGTTAAACTCAAAAACTTTCTTGGATACATTCTTACCCCAAAGGCATTTATTATAGATCCTACCACGGTCCAAACTATTATCTATCGAGTCAGCTGCTTTTGTCTTAAAGCTTTGCAAAGACTTCTCAGTGTTGTTAATTATTACCACAAGTTCATAAAAATGTTTTCTGTTATAGCAAAGCCTCTTACTGGCACGACTAAGAAGGTAGCGGATCTACTTTGTTGGCAACCAGAGGTGATTGAAGCTTTTTATGTCTTCATACATTCATTTTACACCATGTGTTTTTTTCATGTAAATTCTATCCCACTGAAAGGAATAATGATATTGGCAAATGGTAAGGTCCTGGCCATTAAGTGGGCCTTTGAAGAATGGTGCCACTTTCTGGAGGGGGTTCAACACCAAGTAACGGTCCTTACAGACCTCAAGACTTTGCAATACATCTGAATCCCAGATTGCCCAGGCTTGGTGGGCACTAATTTTGACCAGTTTTAATTCTCTAAATATGTTTAGACCTGGTTCAAAGAATATAAAGACTGATATTTTATCTTATTAAGCTTTGTGCTTGTTCCAAAACCCCAAGGACACATTCTGTTGTCCTTTACCCATTCCTAAGAGGCCTTGGTCTCATCTTTCCATGGATTTCATCACAGAACTGCCTTCTTCTCAGGTTAAAATTGATAGATTTATCAAAATGTATCACTTTGTTCCGCTTGCTTAGTTGCATAATGCTAAAGAGTTGTCTCTTTTTATCGATCACATTGTACAACTGCATGGCATTCTGGAGAGCATTGTGCCTGATCATGGTGTTCAATTTGTTTATAAGTTCTGGAAGACATACATGCGGACAAGTTAATTAAAACATTTCATGAAACGCATCCAGATAAGCCTGCACTGTTGGTTAAGAGTCCAATGGCCCCTTGTAAAAGGGGGGCATTGTCATGTACTCACCTAACTCGCTGTGGTGTTGCCACTGGCATCACTCGGTTGCCGCAGCAACCTTCCCTAGTGAAAGTAGGTTAGTGTCACTGGGCCAATCAGGCATGGCACTGGCGTCATTTGCTTTCTGTCAGTGGAATACTCAAACAGGCATCTGCTGCCCATATTTGCCTGTGATTGGTCTTCTTGGCCTCACTAGCGTGTGTTAATATTGTTTGAATCCTGGTATTCTGACTTTTGGATTGGCCCTGACTGTCGACTATTCCTCTGACATTATGCCCTGGAACTGACTCCATCTGGAATTTGACTCTATGTTTGTATCCTGTGTTGGTTCTGACTTATTTGTCTGGTTTGGACTCTGGTCTGATTTTGACTTAGCTTTTGGATTCTGATCTGCTCCTGGTTGTTCCTGTGTGGTTGTGACCTCTTCCTGTCTGGCCACTCTTTTACCCCACTAGCTTTAGGACCCTTTACTTAGTCAAGTTAGATACCATTGCCAAGTTGGGGGCCGCCATTTAAGGTGTTACTCTCTTTGTGATAAAGAGCTTGAATAGAGAGAGAGAAATTTTGAAAAAATAAATAGAGAAAGACAGGAGAGAACAATTTGTGTCTTAGGAGATCTCAGAGTCAATCACCAATTTTAAGGTCAACTGGATTGGTTTTGATTCAGGTCAGATTTATTTGTACCCTAATTAAATGTTATGGCTGATTTATTAGATCTGGACCCAAAAATAATTTTAAGAAATTCACTCATTTCCAACTGGCAGGCAGGGATTTATCAGCTACCCTGAAAGACTTGTTCTCGCTGGCAACCCCGATATATCTTCGATCCAGGAAGCATCTCAGGGAATCAGCTCTAGAGAGAAGAACTGCATGACAAGAATGCCATGACAGGCACCTTCATTCCAGAGACCCTTTCTCCCTTCTTCTTTATCCTTTCCAGTGAAATCTATGCAACTGGAAAGAGCCGTGCTAATCATGCGAATTGGCAACATCGACATAGTAACAACCTATGCTTCTATTGCGGTGGCAAGTGTCATTAAGTTAAGACTTGTTCACTCAATCTATCTGGTACACCCATGGACCTCCAAGTAGTTGTACTGAGATATTGAAAAGATGTCCTTCTACATTGTGCCATGATCCTCTAATCCTCTCTTGCTGGAGTTCTGTGGTTCTGCCTCCATGCAACTGTGATTGATTGGTACAATGGGCAAATCCTAAGCATGGGGTCATGACATTGTTCATCCTGTCTGGTCACCGTATTGACTGTCCAGGGACCTCAGGTTCCTCAGAATTTACAGAGTCTGCTTCCATCCTATGCCAGCTATGCAGATCTGTTTGACAAGAAGGATACAAAGACGCTGCCACCAGATCAGCCATAAATTGCCCCAGAACAACTCCTTGAGGTCAAGTGTATCCATTGTCTCTGCTGGAGACCAAAGCTATGGTTGAATACATTAAAGATAATTTAAAAAGAGGATTCATCTGAAAGTCTTCCTTTCAGACTGGAGCCAGATTTTTCGTTGAAATAAAACCCAAGGATAGATCTTGTTGGCTCTGTGTAGATTATTATGGACTAAAGAAGATTATAGTGAAGCATAAGCACCCCTTGTTACTGTTCTCTGAGCTCTTTCACAGGAATCATAGAGCCAGTATTTTTTTCCCTAAATTGGATCTCCGAGATTTTATCTGCATCAGTGGGCAATGAGTGGAAGACCACTTTTAACACCCGTAGCGGACGTTATGATAAACTTGTCATATTCTTTGGAATTGATCAAAAGCATCTTACTGTAATCTGTGTCATGGTTTATCTGGATGACTTCTTGGTTTGCTTGTCTAACCTGACATCTCACTCAACGCATATTAGTGCTGTCCTCCAATGATTGTGGGAGAACAAACTCTATGCCCAATTTGAGAAGTGCCTTTTTGAAAAAACATCTCTGCTTTTCCTAGGCAATGTGATCTCAGACCTTGTTAATCAGATGGATCCAGAGAAGACGAGTGGACTGGCTTTGTCTTATGAGTCTGAAAGCCAATCAATGGTTCTTGTTCAAGACTCGAAGCTGTGCTTACTCAGAAAAGTTCCTCCGGTATGATAGTCACGTGTGGCTTATCCCCAAATCCTTTTCCTCAGCAGAATGCAATTATTCCATCAGGAACAGGGAACTGTTCAGCATCAAGTAGTCTCTGGGGGAATTGAGACATCTCCTGGAGGGAACCTGTCATTTTCTCATGCCTTACACTAATACATTAACTTAAATCTCCAGTTTCCAAACTGTTTCAATCCCCGTCAAAACTGAAGGTTACTATTTTTCACCCATTTTAATTTGGTTTTGTATTTCTGTCCAGCAGACAAGGCAGATGCCCTCTCCTCGTCTTTTGACTTTATTGACCAAGTATCAGAACCTCAACACATCATTGATACAGCCTGTGTATGTCTGTATTACTGCTGTCTTGGTAAAGGATGTTCCTCCGGGTCAGACATATGTTCCAATATGCAAAAGCCGGTGCATCCTCACTTAGGGGCATAAATCTAAGCAATCAGGTAATCCAGGTTTCCGAAGACTCTCTGTCTTATTTCTCAACAGAACTGGTGGCCTACTCTGTCTCAGGACTACCAAAACTTTCTTGCAACCTGCTGTGCCATATGTGCCCAGAACAAGTCTACAAAGGAGGAGCCTGCGGGTCTACTTTTCCATTTGCCTGTACATAATGTTGTATACCGCCATCTTTTGGATGCACAGTGGTCTGGATGGTTTTTCCAAGATGGCAATTTGTTTCCCTCTGTCTGGTCTTCCTTCTGCAGTTCAAATGGCAAATCTGTCCATTGAACAGCAGCAGAGGGATCCCTGCAGCAACTTTGAGAAGGTGGGTGCCTGAGAAAAGAGGATACTGGCAGTCCTCAGTAGTCTGTACCTATATCTCAGCCACCTACTTGCACCTATAATAATAAACTGGGTAGTTTCTTAAATAATCTACCCAGTTTTGTATATGGACATAGACTGGTTGAGGTGCCTTCTTCTCTGCCTTCTTACATGTAGTACAGTCAGTCTACTGTGTTATGTGCCACTTGTGCAGGAGCAGGAGACCAGGGGCTCACCTTGCTCAGGGGTCCATCAGGAGATTCACCTGTACCCTTGTGGGCCAGTCGAAGCCTGGACAGAGGAGTGCAATTTATATTAAAGTTCTGGAGATCCAATTGCTGAACATCAAACTGGACTTTAACTCTGCCTACCACATGGAGTTCAATGGACAGGTGGAGTGAACCAGTCAGATCCTGTAACATAACCTAGGACTAGAGCTGAGCGGACACCTGGATGTTAGGGTTCGACTGGTTCGGCCGAACTTCGGAAAAAAAGTCGAGTTCGGGACCAGAACTTGACCCGAACTTGACCCCAAACCCCATTGAAGTCAATGGGGACCCGAACTTCTGAGCACTAAATTGGCTGTAAAAATTTAATGGAAAGGGCTAGAGAGCTGGAGTAGGAGGTTGAGGAGGCAGTGGATGTGGTGGTGTAGGTGATAGTGGTGGTGGAGGAGGAGGAGGAGGTAGCCTAAACAGTTTTTTGTTTTAAAATGTATTTTTTTTTTATTTAATTAGGGTACACCCAAAACATTGGGAAATATAACCCTCCAGTCGTGCTAAACACACGTTCAGACAATACACCGGCTGCAGGGCAGGCCAGCACCTTCAAGGCGTAAAGGGCAAGCTCAGGCCATGTGCCCAATTTGGAGCCCAGAAGTTGCAGGGGCTGACCCCTGTCAGTTAGTTCGTGTAGGTGTGTGCATACTTACTGCCCCACCATGTCGCACATCCCCGTGATGTTCACGATCCAATTTGATATCTGCTCTATCAACTTTCGATGTTCTTTTATGCGCCTACCATGGTGATTACGGGTGGTGGGGAATCAGGGTTCCAGGCCGGAGAGGGAACATGAGAAAAAGAGACCAAATTTAAGGGAGATACATTTATTTTAAAAAATTGGGATCGAGAAGAAATGTGGGAAAAGCTATTGAGGAGCAAATGTGGGACAAATTACAGAAGCCCAAATGTGGGCCAAAAAAATCATGTGGAATTGTGGAAAAAAAGCTATTGAGGCGCAAATGTTGGCCAAAAGAGTATAGCGGAAATGTGGGACAAAGTATTGAAGATTAAATGTGATACAACTTGTTTAAGTTTAAGCATTGTATCAAAGGAGGTGGCGCGCATCAATTAAAGAAGCATTTCAGAAATTGTATTCACTGTCACCTATGCAGAGCAGGGGTTTATTCACGTCTAAAATTGTATAATGTCAACTTAAGAATGTAACAAAAAAATTACAGAAATTAATTAACCTGTCTACTTGGTAGAACAGGGGTCTATGACATAAAACAATTGTTTATTGTCACCCGAAAATGTAAAATAAAAATTATTGAAATTTATTAAGCTGTCAACTAGGTAGAGGAGGGGTATATTACACCCAAAAATGTGTGAATTTGACCATAAAATGTAACTGACAATGGTACATCACACTACAAAAAATGCTGAATTTCACCAGAAAATGTAACTGCCAATTTTTTTTAAATTTTTTTTACCGGTCTACTAGGTATAGCAGTGGTACTTCACACCAAAAGATTGCTGAATTTCTCCAGAAAATGTAACTGACACATTTTTTTTTGTTAACCAGCCTACTAGGTATAGCAGTGGGACCATACACCCAAAAATTGATGAATTTTACCCGAAAATGTTAATGACAATTTATTTTATTTTTTTAACCGTCATACTAGGTTCAACTGTCACGTATGTAGTAGGGGAGAACACCAAAAGACAATCAAGAAGGAAGGGGAAAGACACTAGGGATGAGCGAACCCGAACTGTATAGTTCGGGTTCGTACCGAATTTTGGGGTGTCCGTGACACGGACCCGAACCCGAACATTTTTGTAAAAGTCCGGGTTCGGGTTCGGTGTTCGTCGCTTTCTTGGCGCTTTTTGAAAGGCTGCAAAGCAGCATGTGACCCAGCCTCTATTTAAGCTGGAGTCACGTAGCGCCGCACGTCACTCTGCTCTGATCAGTGTAGGGAGAGGTTGCAGCTGCGACGTTAGGGTGAGATTAGGAAGTGATTAACTCCTCCAAAAGACTTCATTCAGAGATCGATCTACAGCTGTGGATGATTGAACTCCTGCTATTCAATTGCTCACTGTTTTTAGGCTGCCCAGAGCATTTTTCATTCATTTTTTTCTGGGGTGATCGGCGGCCATTTTGTGTCTTGTGGTGCGCCAGCACAAGCTGCCACCAAGTACATTTAACCCTCAATAGTGTGGTTATTTTTTGGCTATATCCTACATCAGGGTGAAGCTGTCACACCAAGTGCATTTAACCATCAATAGTGTGGTTATTTTTTGGCCATATACTACATCAGGGGCAAGCTGTCACCAAGTGCATTTAACCCTCAATAGTGTGGTTGTTTTTTGGCTATATCCTACATCAGGGTGAAGCTGTCACACCAAGTGCATTTAACCATCAATAGTGTGGTTATTTTATGGCCATATACTACATCAGGGGCAAGCTGAGCCTGTCACCAAGTGCATTTAACCCTCAATAGTGTGGTTGTTTTTTGGCTATATCCTACATCAGGGTGAAGCTGTCACACCAAGTGCATTTAATCATCAATAGTGTGGTTATTTTTTGGCCATATACTACATCAGGGGCAAGCTGTCACCAAGTGCATTTAACCCTCAATAGTGTGGTTGTTTTTTTTGGCTATATCCTACATCAGGGTCAAGCTGTCACACCAAGTGCATTTAACCATCAATAGTGTGGTTATTTTTTGGCCATATCCCAGTCTATTTCTGTCTGTAAACGTATACCTGTCACCCAGCGCCTAAATAATAGGCCTCAAATTTATAGTCAGCTAAATCTGTGGTTATTGCTGTGGCTGAGCAAGTTATTTAGTGTCCGTCAAAGCACAGTTTTTGTTCTGGGTTGAAATACAATTCCCAATTTAGCAATTCTCTAAATTAGTGGTTTCTGCTGTATCAGGCCTACTTTAAATCTATCCCTAAAAGGGAATATCAGATTCAAGGTGCTGATAGGGTCATTCTCAATACTTTCACACACACGCTACTGTGCATATCCCAGTCTAATTCTGTCTGTAAACGTATACCTGTCACCCAGCGCCTAAATAATAGGCCTCAAATTTATATTCATCCAAATCTGTCATTATTGCTGTAACTGGTCAAGTTATTTAGTGTCCGTCAAAGCACAGTTTTTGTTCTGGGTTGAAATACAATTCCCAATTTTGCAATTTCCTAATTTAGTGGTTTCTTCTGTATCAGACCTACTTTAAATCTATCCCTAAAAGGGTAGATAAGATTCAAGGTGCACATAGGGTCATTCTCAATAACTTCACACACACGCTACTGTGCAATTACAAGTCTAATTCTGTCTGTAAACGTATACCTTTCACCCAGCGCCTAAATACTAGGCCTCAAATTTATATTCAGCTAAATCTGTCGTTACTGCTGTTCCTTTATTAGTGTAATACGCTACCTAAATAGATAGCCAGTTAGTGTTAGGTGTCTGTAAAAAAAGACCTGAATTTGAATTCAATACATTGGGCCAAATAATATTTTTCTTATTGTGGTGAATGGTAACAATGAGGAAAAGATCTAGTAAGGGACGCGGACATGGTCGTGGTGGTGTTAGTGGACCCTCTGGTGCTGGGAAAGGACGTGGCCGTTCTGCCACAGCCACACGTCCTAGTGTACCAACTACCTCAGGTCCCAGTAGCCGCCATAATTTACAGCGATATTTGGTGGGGCCCAATGCCGTTCTAAGGATGGTAAGGCCTGAGCAGGTACAGGCATTAGTCAATTGGGTGGCCGACAGTGGATCCAGCACGTTCACATTATCTCCCACCCAGTCTTCTGCAGAAAGCGCACAGATGGCGCTTGAAAACCAAGCCCATCAGTCTGTCACATCACCCCCATGCATACCAGGGAAACTGTCTGAGCCTGAAGTTATGCTGCAGTCTCTTATGCTGTTTAAAGACTCCGCTGGCAGGGTTTCCCAAGGGCATCCACCTAGCCCTTCCCCAGCGGTGGAAGACATAGAATGCACTGACGCACAACCACTTATGTTTCCTGATGATGAGGACATGGGAATACAACCTCAGCACGTCTCTGATGATGACGAAACACAGGTGCCAACTGCTGCGTCTTTCTGCAGTGTGCAGACTGAACAGGAGGTCAGGGATCAAGACTGGGTGGAAGACGATGCAGGGGACGATGAGGTCCTAGACCCCACGTGGAATGAAGGTCGTGCCACTAACTTTCACAGTTCCGAGGAAGAGGCAGTGGTGAGACCGAGCCAACAGCGTAGCAAAAGAGGGAGTAGTGGGCAAAAGCAGAACACCCGCCACCAAGAGACTCCGCCTGCTACTGACCGCCACCATCTGGGACGAGCACCCCAAAGGCAGCTTCAAGGAGTTCCCTGGCATGGCACTTCTTCAAACAATGTGCTGACGACAAGACCCGAGTGGTTTGCACGCTGTGCCATCAGTCCCTGAAGCGAGGCATTAACGTTCTGAACCTTAGCACAACCTGCATGACCAGGCACCTGCATGCAAAGCATGAACTGCAGTGGAGTAAACACCTTAAAAACAAGGAAGTCACTCAGGCTCCCCCTGCTACCTCTTCTGCTGCTGCCACCTCGGCCTCTTCTGCTGCTGCCGCCTCGGCCTCTTCCTCCGCCTCTGGAGGAACGTTGGTACCTGCCGCCCAGCAAACAGGGGATGTACCACCAACACCACCACCTCAATCACCAAGCATCTCAACCATGTCACGCGGCAGCGTTCAGCTCTCCATCTCACAAACATTTGAGAGAAAGCGTAAATTCCCACCTAGCCACCCTCGATCCCTGGCCCTGAATGCCAGCATTTCTAAACTATTGGCCTATGAAATGCTGTCATTTAGGCTGGTGGACACAGACAGCTTCAAACAGCTCATGTCGCTTGCTGTCCCACAGTATGTTGTTCCCAGCCGGCACTACTTCTCCAAGAGAGCCGTGCCCTCCCTGCACAACCAAGTATCCGATAAAATCAAGTGTGCACTGCGCAACGCCATCTGTGGCAAGGTCCACCTGACCACAGATACGTGGATCAGTAAGCACGGCCAGGGACGCTATATCTCCCTAACTGCACACTGGGTAAATGTAGTGGCAGCTGGGCCCCAGGCGGAGAGCTGTTTGGCGCACGTCCTTGCGCCGCCATGGATCGCAGGGCAACATTCTTTGCCTCCTGTTGCCCCCTCCTCCTACTCAGCTTCCTCCTGTTATGTTATGTTATGTTACTAAGTCCTTATATAGCGCTCTATAGGAACTCAATCCGATCGAAGCGCTTGTCGGCGGCTATATTGGTCCTCGTCATCCTACACAAAAAGCCAGGTCTTAACCAACCTCCTGAATTCCAGGTAATCTGATGTTGTTCTAATGTGTTCTGGGAGGGAGTTCCAGATTTTGGGGGCCATTACTGAGAAACGTCTGTCCCCCCCTTGTCTTGAGGCGGGTTCTTGGCACTGACAAAAGGGAGGCTGAGTTGGATCTCAGTTCTCTAGGAGGATGGTGACGTGTTATCTTCTTTTGCAGGTAGATGGGACCTGTTTTGTAGAGAGCTTTGTGTGTTAAGCAGCACAGCTTAAACTGCACTCTCTCTTTCACTGGGAGCCAGTGGAGTTCCCTGCGTGCTTTTGTGACAGAATCTGTTCAGTCTAGTTTCTTGATGAGCCGGATGGCTCTGTTTTGACAGTGTTGTAGAGCTCCCAGATCTTTCTCTGGCAGCCCCGCATACATTGCATTACCATAGTCCAGGTGGGAGTTGACTAGAGCTCCCACCACGACCTGTCTGCATGTGTTGGGAAGAAACAGTAGGGCTGTTTTTAGAAGGAATAGGGCGAAGTTTGCTTTCCGTATTACTTCTTTAATCTGGGGACGGAGGCTCATTTCTTGATCCAAGATTATCCCCAGACTCTTTCCTTGTGTGGCAATGGCAACATTTTCCCCGAAGATAGACGGGGCGGCAGCCTCAGGTGTTTTATGTAGTGCAATAAGCTCAGTCTTGGTCGGGTTGAGTTTGAGGTGGTTATATGCTAGCCAGTTCCTGGCCTTATTTAGTCCTTCTTGCGTGAGCTTATAGTCATCAGCGGATTTCGATACTCTCAAAAGAATCTGTGTATCGTCCGCATAAGACTCATAGCTGATGTTATACTCCTTCAGAATAGCGAGCAGAGGTCGGACATAAATGTTAAAGAGTAATGGCGAGAGGGGAGATCCCTGAGGGACTCCCCACTCCACCTTCTCCACTGGGGAAAAGAATGAGCCTAGTTTGACTCTCTGAGTTCTGTTTTTCAGAAAGGAGTCAAACCAGGTAAGTCCGTGGCTATCTACTCCGATGTCAGCTTTTAATCTATTTAGGAGGATGGGATGACTGATAGTGTCAAAGGCTGCCGACATGTCTATGAGGACCAACCAGATCCCCCCTCCCTCGTCTGCGACCCCTAGGGCTTCATCCCATAGGCTGACCAGGGCTGATTCCGTGCTGTGTGTTGGCCTAAAGCCCGACTGGTGTTCATCTAGAAGTCGATGCTTTTCTACGTGCAGCTGGAGTTGGCTTGCCACTGCTGTCTCCATGATTTTAGCTATTAGGTGGATGTTGGTAATCGGTCTGAAATTGGCCATTATATTTATGTCTGCTCCTGGTTTCTTGAGGAGGGGAGTTATGATTCCTAACTTGAGAGTCTCAGGGACGTTGCCACTGAGAAAGGAGTCATTTATAATTGTTAGAATTAACGGGGCAATGGTGGTCGTGCATTCAATAAGAGATTTTCTCCTGTGGTTAGCTGCTTCGTGTTAATTGGGATGTGGAGTTCGAAGGCTATGAGTCTATGGTCGGTCCAGAGCAATTCTTCTGGATCTTCTACCGTTAAGTTTAGATTTTTTTCAAAAATCGGATCGAGCAGGTGACCCGCTTTATGTGTGGGTTTGTCAACCCTTAAGGTGAGTTGGGCTAAGTCGAGCTGTGTGGTGACTTTTTGGGCTGGGGTATCTTGCTTATCGTTGAACCAAAGGTTAAGGTCCCCTAGAATAAGGAGTCTATGATGTTTTATTGTGAGATCCTCCTCTTCTTCCACCTGCTCATCCAGTCAGCCACACACCTTCACCACCAACTTCAGCACAGCCCGGGGTAAACGTCAGCAGGCCATTCTGAAACTCATATGTTTGGGGGACAGGCCCCACACCGCACAGGAGTTGTGGTGGGGTATAGAACAACAGACCGACGAGTGGTTGCTGCCGGTGAGCCTCAAGCTCGGTCTGGTGGTGTGCGATAATGGGCGAAATCTCGTTGCAGCTCTGGGACTAGCCGGTTTGACGCACATCCCTTGCCTGGCGCATGTGCTGAATTTGGTGGTGCAGAAGTTCATTCACAACTACCACGACATGTCAGAGCTGCTACATAAAGTGCTGGCCGTCAGACTGTGCGAGCAGCAGCAGGCCATAGTGGAGTTTCAGCTGCAGCATGCACGGGTCAGTCGCACTGCGGAACGGCACCACTTCACCACCAATGACTGGGCCTCCATGCGAGACCTGTGTGCCCTGTTGCACTGTTTCGAGTACTCCACCAACATGGCCAGTGGCGATGATGCCGTTATCAGCGTTACAATACCACTTCTATGTCTCCTTGAGAAAACACTTAGGGCGATGATGGAAGAGGAGGTGGCCCAGGAGGAGGAGGAGGAGGAGGAAGAGGGGTCATTTTTAGCAATTTCAGGCCAGTCTCTTAGAAGTGACTCAGAGGGAGGTTTTTTGCAACAGCAGAGGCCAGGTACAAATGTGGCCAGCCAGGGCCCACTACTGGAGGACAAGGAGGACAAGGATGAGGAGGAGGTGAAGGAGGATGAGGATGAAGCATGGTCACAGTGGGGTGGCACCCAACGCAGCTCGGGCCCATCACTGGTGCGTGGCTGGGGGGAAACGCAGGACGATGACGATACGCCTCCCACAGAGGACAGCTTGTCCTTACCTCTGGGCAGCCTGGCACACATGAGCGACTACATGCTGCAGTGCCTGCGCAACAACAGCAGAGTTGCCCACATTTTAACATGTGCGGACTACTGGGTTGCCACCCTGCTGGATCCACGGTACAAAGACAATGTGCCCACCTTACTTCCTGCACTGGAGCGTGATAGGAAAATTCGCGAGTACAAGCGCACGTTGGTAGACGCGCTACTGAGAGCATTCCCAAATGTCACAGGGGAACAAGTGGAAGCCCAAGGCCAAGGCAGAGGAGGAGCAAGAGGTCGCCAAGGCAGCTGTGTCACGGCCAGCTCCTCTGAGGGCAGGGTTAGCATGACAGAGATGTGGAAAAGTTTTGTCAACACGCCACGGCTAACTGCACCACCACCTGATACGCAACGTGTTAGCATGAGGCAATATTTCACTAACATGGTGGAACAGCACGTGTGCACACCCCTCCACGTACTGACTGATGGTTTGGCCCCATTCAACTTCTGGGTCTTTAAATTGTCCATGTGGCCAGAGCTAGCCTTTTATGCCTTGGAGGTGCTGGCCTGCCCGGCAGCCAGCGTTTTGTCTGAACGTGTATTCAGCACGGCAGGGGGCGTCATTACAGACAAACGCAGCCGCTTGTCTACAGCCAATGTGGACAAGCTTACGTTCATAAAAATGAACCAGGCATGGATCCCACAGGACCTGTCCATCCCTTGTGCAGATTAGATATTAACTACCTCCCCTTAACCATATATTGTTGTACTCCAGGGCACTTCCTCATTCAATCCTATTTTTATTTTCATTTTACCATTATATTGCGGGGCAACCCAAAGTTGAATGAACCTCTCCTCTGTCTGGGTGCCAGGGCCTAAATATCTGACAATGGACTGTACCAGTGTTGGGTGATGTGAAGCCTGATTCTCTGCTATGACATGCAGACTGATTCTCTGCTGACATGAAGCCAGATTCTCTATTACGGGACCTCTCTCCTCTGCCTGGGTGCCGGGGCCTAAATATCTGACAATGGACTGTACCAGTGTTGGGTGACGTGAAGCATGATTCTCTGCTATGATATGAAGACTGATTCTCTGCTGACATGAAGCCAGATTCTCTGTTACTGGACCTCTCTCCTCTGACTGGGTGCCGGGGCCTAAATTTATGACAATGGACTGTTACAGTGGTGGCTGACGTGAAGCATGATTCTCTGCTATGATATGAAGACTGATTCTCTGCTGACATGAAGCCAGATTCTCTGTTACGGGACCTCTCTCCTCTTCCTGGGTGCCTGGGCCTAAATATCTGACAATGGACTGTTCCAGTGTTGGGTGACGTGAAGCATGATTCTCTGCTATGATATGAAGACTGATTCTCTGCTGACATGAAGCCAGATTCTCTGTTACGGGACCTCTCTCCTCTGCCTGGATGCCGGGGCCTAAATATATGACAATAGACTGTTACAGTGGTGGGTGACGTGAAGCATGATTCTCTGCTATGATATGAAGACTGATTCTCTGCTGACATGAAGCCAGATTCTCTGTTACGGGACCTCTTTCCTCTTCCTGGATGCCTGGGCCTAAATATCTGACAATGGACTGTTCCAGTGTTGGGTGACGTGAAGCATGATTCTCTGCTATGATATGAAGACTGATTCTCTGCTGACATGAAGCCAGATTCTCTGTTACGGGACCTCTCTCCTCTGCCTGTGTGCCGGGGCCTAAATATATGACAATGGACTGTTACAGTGGTGGGTGACGTGAAGCCAGATTCTCTGCTATGGGACCTCTCTCCAATTGATATTGGTTAATTTTTATTTATTTTATTTTTATTTTTATTCATTTCCCTATCCATATTTGTTTGCAGGGGATTTACCTACATGTTGCTGCCTTTTGCAGCCCTCTAGCTCTTTCCTGGGCTGTTTTACAGCCTTTTTAGTGCCGAAAAGTTTGGGTCCCCATTGACTTCAATGGGGTTCGGGACGAAGTTCGGGTCGGGTTCGGATCCCGAACCCGAACATTTTCGGGAAGTTCGGCAGAACTTCTCGAACCCGAACATCCAGGTGTTCGCTCAACTCTAGTCACCACCTATAAAACCCTGCTCCTGGCCCTAACTCCTATCCGTATGGGCACCTCTCGATGGTAGAGATACCCATAAATGGGAACCTAGAAAACCCGGATGCCCTAAAGATAATGACAGGGCAGAGACCACCTGTTCCTTCACTGGTAAAGGAACTAGCATCTCTCTGAGGCCTAGTAAACAACCGGAGGGGGGGGGGGTACAAAACACAAGCGGAACACTTAACTTCAGAGGATGAAGGATGAACAGGACTTCAACACGAACCACACTCCAGCTCTTCCAAGACCAAATTAAGCTATCCCAAGCAAGGAGTAATGGGAAAAGTCAGACTAAATGGGGCGAGATAAAAGTCACATGATCCCCACCTGAACAGGAGGTGTGGACATACCAGCAACACACAGACAAAGTGAAAAAAAAAGAAGCTGTCAGATCACTAATGCGTAGATAATCTTTCAGACCTTCTGGGACCACAGTACCCCCTCTTCTACGGGTGACCTCCGTGCATTTAGGACCGACCTTTTCAGGATTAGCTCTGTGGAATGCTCTCACCAGACGACTAGCATTAACATCGGTCTCTGGAACCCACATGCCCCAAAAACGGCGACTTATCAGTGGATTCCTGTCTACGGTTATTTATAGCAAACTCAGCTAACGACACAAATGAAGACCACTCTTCCTGATTCTCGGGAGCAAAACATCTGAAGTAAGTCTCCAGATTCTGATTGGTGCGCTCCGTCTGTCTGTTCGACTGAGGATGAAAAGCCGAAGAGAAGGACAATTGTACACCCAGACAAGTACAGTACACTTTCCAGAATCTGGAAACAAACTGAGTCCCTCTATCGGACACCACATCAGAGGGAATGCCATGTAGTTTCATGATGTTGTCGACAAACACCTGTGCAAGAATTTTAGTATTGGGTAGACTAGGTAATGAAATAAAGTGTGCCATTTTACTCAAACGATCTACAACCACAAGAATCACAGTTTTTCGCAAAGAATTCGGAAAATCTGTGATAAAATCCATGGACAAATTGGTCCAAGGTCTGGATGGCAGTGGTACTATACACCCAAAAGTTGGTGAAATTCACCCGAAAATGTTAATGACAATTTTATTTTAATTTTAACCGGCATACTAGGTATAGCAGTGGTACTATACAGGGAGTGCAGAATTATTAGGCAAGTTGTATTTTTGAGGATTCATTTTATTATTGAACAACAACCATGTTCTCAATGAACCCAAAAAACTCATTAATATCAAAGCTGAATATTTTTGGAAGTAGTTTTTAGTTTGTTTTTAGTTTTAGCTATTTTAGGGGGATATCTGTGTGTGCAGGTGACTATTACTGTGCATAATTATTAGGCAACTTAACAAAAAACAAATATATACCCATTTCAATTATTTATTTTTACCAGTGAAACCAATATAACATCTCAACATTCACAAATATACATTTCTGACATTCAAAAACAAAACAAAAACAAATCAGTGACCAATATAGCCACCTTTCTTTGCAAGGACACTCAAAATCCTGCCATCCATGGATTCTGTCAGTGTTTTGATCTGCTCACCATCAACATTGCGTGTACTGAATTCCCTCCTTGTAAATCTCACATTTGATGATGGACCACAGGTTCTCAATGGGGTTCAGATCAGGTGAACAAGGAGGCCATGCCATTAGATTTTCTTCTTTTATACCCTTTCTTGCCAGCCACGCTGTGGAGTACTTGGACGCGTGTGATGGAGCATTGTCCTGCATGAAAATCATGTTTTTCTTGAAGGATGCAGACTTCTTCCTGTACCACTGCTTGAAGAAGGTGTCTTCCAGAAACTGGCAGTAGGACTGGGAGTTGAGCTTGACTCCATCCTCAACCCGAAAAGGCCCCACAAGCTCATCTTTGATGATACCAGCCCAAACCAGTACTCCACCTCCACCTTGCTGGCGTCTGATTCGGACTGGAGCTCTCTTCCCTTTACCAATCCAGCCACGGGCCCATCCATCTGGCCCATCAAGACTCACTCTCATTTCATCAGTCCATAAAACCTTAGAAAAATCAGTCTTGAGATATTTCTTGGCCCAGTCTTGACGTTTCAGCTTGTGTGTCTTGTTCAGTGGTGGTCGTCTTTCAGCCTTTCTTACCTTGGCCATGTCTCTGAGTATTGCACACCTTGTGCTTTTGGGCACTCCAGTGATGTTGCAGCTCTGTAATATGGCCAAACTGGTGGCAAGTGGCATCTTGGCAGCTGCACGCTTGACTTTTCTCAGTTCATGGGCAGTTATTTTGCGCCTTGGTTTTTCCACACGCTTCTTGCAACCCTGTTGACTATTTTGAATGAAACGCTTGATTGTTCGATGATCACGCTTCAGAAGCTTTGCAATTTTAAGAGTGCTGCATCCCTCTGCAAGATATCTCACTATTTTTGACTTTTCTGAGCCTGTCAAGTCCTTCTTTTGACCCATTTTGCCAAAGGAAAGGAAGTTGCCTAATAATTATGCACACCCGATATAGGGTGTTGATATCCTTAGACCACACCCCTTCTCATTACAGAGATGCACATCACCTAATATGCTTAATTGGTAGTAGGCTTTCGAGCCTATACAGCTTGGAGTAAGACAACATGCATAAAGAGGATGATGTGGTCAAAATACTAATTTGCCTAATAATTCTGCACTCCCTGTACACCCAAAAATTTAGTGAATTTCACCCTAAAATGTTAATAACAATTTGTTTTGTTCTTTAACCAGCCTACTAGGTATAGCAGTGGTACTATACACCCAAAAATTTGTAAATTTCACCCAAAAATGTAAATGACAAAGTAGTGAAATGATATAAAATAACACACGTACAAAAAAAATTATTGATTTGTGAGGTAGAGTTCCATATAGAGTAGGAGTTTGAGGAGGCGGTGGACGTAGAGGAGTAGGTGGAAGCGGCGGTAGAGAAGGACGAGATAGCCAACACAGGTTTTTGGTTTTAATTGAATTTTTTTTAATTAAGGTACACTCCAAAAGAGTGTGAAATATCCAAAATACAAACATGAGCAATTGCGCTGCAGTATAACAATGGCTGGTTAAGGCCGGTATACATGTCTATTCTGGACAAGGTACGGACAAGTTCTGAGGGATCCATGCCTGGTTCATTTTAATGAACATGAGCTTGTCCACATTGGCTGTGGACAGGCTTGTCTGTGATGACGCCCCCTGCCATGCTAAACACACGTTCAGATAATACACTGGCTGCAGGGCAGGCCAGCACCTCCATGGCGTAAAGGGCAAGCTCAGGCCATGTGCCCAATTTGGAGACCCAGAAGTTGAAGGGGGCAGACCCGTCATTCAGTACGTGTAGGCGTGTGCACACATACTGCTCCACCATGTTGGTGAAATGCTGCCTCCTGCTAAGATGTTCCATATCAGCTGGTGGTGCTGGTTGTTGTGGCATGCTGACAAAGCTTTTTCACATTTCGGCCATGCTAACCCTGCCTTCTGAGGTGCTGGCGGTTCCCCAGCTGCATTGGCAACCTCTTCCTCGTCCTCTGCCTTCGTCTTGTGCTTCCTTCCACTGTGCCCCTGCTGTCAGGTGGGAATGCCACCAGCAGCGCGTCTATCAGCGTGCGTTTGTACTTGCGCATCTTACGATCGCGCTCCAGTGATGGAATTAAGGACGGTACGTTGTCCTTGTATTGGCGATCCAGCAGCGTGGCCACCCAGTAATCAGCACAAGTTATAATGTGGGCAACTCGGCGGTCGTTGCGGAGACACTGCAGCATGTAATCGCTCATGTGTGCCAGGCTGCCCAGAGGCAACGAAAAGCTGTTGTCACCGCCAGTTCTGTGAGAAGATCTGGCAGATGTTTTTCTCTACCTCTTGTATGATGTTCTTTGTTTTGGTTTCACTTTCTCATCTCCTTTCCTTCTGCCAGGTGTCATTTATTTCGACTAATCATCTTTCTTTATAATCCCTCCCATACTGCCTCACTTTGCGGTTTATACTACTTCTTGGATGAGGTGTTCACTGCTGGAGGCTGCTTCTGCTGTTTGTACAGATAAGTCTTTTACTTTATTGTGTTTCCTTGCTGGCTTGATTCTAGGTGACCCTGACTCCGTCCGTATTAAGTGCAGGGAGCCGGTGGTCGTGTCCCCTCACTATTATAGGGTTTTCAGGGGTCACACAGTATTAGGTACGCAATCGTCTACCATACAGACCCTTGCATGTGCATAACAGTCAGGAAGAGCTCTTAGGGTTTTATAGGGCTCACCTATAAGCTCCTTAGTTTGGGATCAAGACAGTTGCTTGTTTATTTATAAGTTCCAGCTATCTGCTAACCCGGTGAGCGGGAAGGACGAAGTTACGCTGCAGCGCTGACAGGCGAGCAGCAGCAGGGTGAGAACGCCGAAAGCGCGCACAGACGTCCCACACTTTATGCAGCAGCTCTGTCATATCGGGGTAATTTTTAAGGAATCTCTGCACCACCAAATTCAGCACATGTGCCAGGCAAGGGATGTGCGTCAAACTGGCTAGTCCCAGAGCTGCTACGAGATTTCGCCCATTATCGCACACCTCCAGGCCGAGCTTGAGGCTGACTGGCACAAACCACTCATCGGTCTGTTGTTCAAGGCCCGTCCACAGATACTGCGCGATGTGGGGTTTGTCCCCCAAACAGATACGTTTTAAAACTGCCTGCTGTCGTTTACCCCTGGCTGTGCTGAAGTTGGTGGTGAAGGTGTTACGCTGACCAGATGAGATGCTGGTTGAGGATGAGGAAGAAGAGTAGGAGGAGGAAGCAACAGGAGTCAAACTAAAGTGCCCTGCAATCCTCGGTGGTGGAAGGACATTCACCAAACTGCTATCCGCCTCAGGCCCAGCTGCCACTGCATTTACCCAGTGTGCTGTTATGGAGATATAACGGCCCTGACCGTACTAACTGGTCCAAGTATCCGTAGGCAGGTGCACCTTGCCACAGATGGTGTTGCGCTGTGCACACCTGATTTTGTCCCCTACTTGGTTGTGCGGGGAAGGGATGGCTCGCCTTGAAAAGTAGTCGTGGCTGGGCATGACGTACTGTGGGACAGCCACCGCCATAAGGCCTTTAAAACTATCCGTCTCCATCTGACGGAACAACAGCATTTCAAAGGCCAGTAATTTAGAAATTCTGGCATTCAAGGCTAGGGATCGCAGTTGGGTAGGGGGGTACTTCCTCTCCAGCGTTTGGGAGATGGAGAGCTGAACGCTTCCGTGGGACATTGTGGAGATGCTTGGTAACCCAGGTGTTGGTGTTGCTGGCAGATCCTCTGTTTGCGGGGTGCAGGTGGCACTGTCACTCCAGAGGTGGATGAAGAGGCCACGACTGCAGCAGAAGAGGAAGCAGGAGGAACCAGAGACCTTTCTTGGTTTTTGAGGTGTCTACTCCACTGCAGCTCATGCTTTGCGCTTAAATGCCTGGTCATGCAGTTTATGTTCAGGTTCCTCGCTTCAGGCTCTGATTGCACAGCGTGCAAACCACTCATGTCTTATCGTCAGCACATTGTCTGAAGAACTGCCACGCCAGGGAACTCCTTGGAGCTGGCTTTGGTGTGCTCGGTCTCTTGCTGTAGGGCAGTAGGAGGTGTACTTTCTAGAGGACGGCTGCTCAGCTTTTGCACCCTGCTCCCTCTTCTGCTGTGCTGGTGGCTCTGTGCGACCAACGCCTCGTCCTCCGAACTACATAGGTCACTCGCATGACCTTGATTCCATGTGGGGTCAAGGACCTCATCGTCCTCCACATCATCTTCCACCCAGTCTTCACCCCTACCTTCCTTGTTGGTCTGCACATTTTCGAAAGCCCCAGCAGTTGGCACCTGTGTTTCGACATCATCCGAGACGTGCTGCGATGGTCCTCACATGTACTCATCTTGAAAGATAAGTGGTTGGGCATCAGTGCACTCCATCTCTTCCACTTCTGGGGCAGGGCTAGGTGGATGGCCCTGGGAAACCCAGCTAACAGAGTCATCAAAAATCAGAAGAGACTGCTGCATGACTTGGGGCTCAGACTGCTTGGCTGATTTGCAAGGGGGTGAGGTGAAAGACTGATGGACATCGGCTGCAGGTGCCAACTGTGGTCTTTCAGCAGGAGACTGGGTGGGAGACAATGTGAAGGAACTGGATCCACTGTCAGCAACCCAATCTACTGTCGCTTGTACTTGTTCAGGCCTCACCATTCGTAGAGCAGCATTAGGTCCGACCAAATACCGCTGCAGGTTTTGTCGCCTACTTGGGACCTGAAGAAGGGCTTTCACTTGTGCGTGCAGCTGGTACAGATCGACCACGTCCTCGTCTTGCAACAGGAGCTCAACCAGCAGCACCGCGACCTGGGCCACGTGCCTTATTTGACGCTCTCCTTATATTTTTCAAATTTAGGATCTTGCCCTAAATGGGTGTATAATTAATAGTAGAATAGAACAACATTATGTAAAGGGTGTATCTCACACGGCCTGAACCAGACTATGCCTCAATTAAAGATTTTGCCCAAAATGGCTGTATTTCAAATGCCTGAATCAAACCCCTGTATGTAGAGGGTGTATCTCACACGGCCTGAACCAGTGTAGGCCTGAATTAAATATTTCTTTCCCCAAAATGGCTGTTTTTCAAATGGCTGTATTTTAAATGCCTGAATCAAACCCCTGTATATAGAGGGTGTATCTCACACAGCTTGAACCAGTGTAGGCCTGAATGAAATATTTATTTGCCCAAAATGGCTGTGTTTCAAATGCCTGAATCAAACCCCTATATGTAGAGGGCGTTTCTCACACGGTCTGAACCAGTGTAGGCCTGAATGAAATATTTCTTTGCCCAACAAGGCTGTATTTCAAATGGCTGAATCAAACACCTGTATGTTGAGGGTGTATCTCACACGGTCTGAACCAGTGTAGGCCTGAATGAAATATTTTTTTGCTCAAAATGGCTGTATTTCAAATGGCTGTATTTCAAATGCCTGAATCAAACCCCTGTATGTAGAGGGTGTATCTAACACGGTCTGAACCAGTGTAGGCCTGAATGAAATATTTCTTTGCACAAAATGGCTGTATTTCAAATGGCTGTATTTCAAATGCCTAAGGCCTCTTTCACACTACAGTTTTTTGCGTTCCGTATACGGTCCGTTTTTTGCGTTCCGTATACGGTCCGTATACGGAACCATTCATTTCAATGGTTCCGCAAAAAAACGGAATGTGTTCCGTATGCATTCCGTTTCGTATTTCCGTTTTTCCGTTCCGTTGAAAGTAGAACATGTCCTATATTTGGCCGAGATCACAGTCGTGGCTCCATTCAAGTCAATGGGGCCGCAAAAAACGGAACACAAACGGAAAGCAATCCGTATGTCTTCCGTATCCGTTCCGTTTTTTGCGGAACCATCAATTGAAAATGTTCTGCCCAGCCCAATTTTTAATATGAAATTACTGTATACTGTATTTGCCATACGGAAAACGGAACGAACACGAACGGAAACGGAACCACACTGGAAGCAAAAAACGAACACGATCCGTGAAAAACGAACGCAAAACACTGAATGCAACATACTGTAGTGTGAAAGAGGCCTAAATCAAACCCCTGTATGTAGAGGTAGTATCTCAAAGGGCCTGAACCAGTGTAGGCCTACATTTAATATTTATTTGCACAAAATGGCTGTATTTTAAATGGCTGTATTTCAAATGCCTGAATCAAACCCCTGTATGTAGAGGGTATATCTCACACGGCCTGAACCAGTGTAGGCCTAAATTAAATATTTTTTGGCACAAAATGGATGTATTTCAAATGGCTGTATTTCAAATGCCTGAATCAAACCCCTGTATGTAGAGGGTGTATCTCACAGGGCCTGAACCAGTGTAGGCCTAAATTAAATATTTCTTTGCCCAAAATGGCTGTATTTCAAATGCCTGGATCAAACCCCTGTATGTAGAGGGTGTATCTCAAACGGCCTGAACCAGTGTAGACCTGAATTCAATATTGGTGCACCAAATGGCGGTATTTAAAATCTCTGAATATAACCAAAATGTATTAAGGGTGTATCTCACAATGACATCTGCATCAAAGTCTGCCAACTAAATGTTTTGTGCCCAAACGAGTGTTTGTTTAACAACTGAATTTAACAGCAGTATATAAGCCTGTAATTTCACACGTGCTGATGCTGCTTGAAGGCCTGAAAATAGTGTTTTTTGTCAAGTGTGTTTTTCAAACCCTAGAAAATGATGGGTGTATTTTTAGCTAAAATTGCACACTGACTAATGTTCTAGATTGCCAAAAAAGTGCTTTTATGGTAACAGAATATGAAATCTGTATATATTAAACTTGAATTTAACACTTGCAGATCAGGAAAATACAGTTTTTTGACCAAAGAAAGTGTGTTTTTCGATACCCCAAAAAATGATGGATGTGTTTCTACCTTAAATTGCACACTGACTAATCCAGATGTTTTAGATTGCCAAAAAAGTGTTTTTATGGTAACAGAATATAAAAACTGTGTATCTTAAACTTGAATTTAACACTTGCAGATCAGGAAAATACAGTTTTTTGGCAAAAAAGTGTGTTTTTCAAACCCCAGAAAATAATGGGTGTATTTGTACCTTAAATTGCACACTGACTAATCCAGATGTTGTAGTTTGCCCAAAAAAATGATGATTTGCAATGCTCCAAAAGTTCAGATGCAGTGCTGGTGCACTGAGCTTGCATAAAATGGCCGCCGCCGCCCACCTAACAGAATTATAAAAGTATTTTTTTTTTTTTGGTCAATGGCCTCAGGGCAGGGTAAAACGATTGTGCCCTGCACCCACACAACTATTTCTCTATAGATCGCTGAGTTAGATTCTCTCCTATTCTCTCCCTGAAATCACAAGTCCTCTCCCTACACTAGTAACAGCAGAGTGACGTGCAGCGCTACGTGACTCAAGCTTATATAGAGCCTGGGTCACATGCTGCTCTGGCTAATCACAGCCATGCCATTAGTAGGCATGGCTGTGATTGGCCAGAGGTCAGATAGTTAACCGCTTGCTCTGCAGCCTTTCAAAAAGCGCCAAGAAAGCGCCAAACACCGAACCCGAACTTTTACGGAAATGTTCGGGTTCGGGTCCAGGGTCTAAAAGTCCTAAAGTTCGGTACGAACCCAAACTTTACAGTGGGCCAAGTTCTCCTATAACAATCACTCAGATGTGTCTATAAGCAAGTCACCATTTTACATTGTATATGAACATTATGTACATCGCCCTCCCCCATTTCCAACTCTTCTGAACTACCAGCTTTAGATGCCACCCTCAAATGTTTCCTTCAAATCTGGTAGGAGACTAAAACTTACCTGGAAAAGGCATCTGTTCGTATGTAGAGATTTGAAACAGGAGATGCAGATTGGCACTGCACTTCTCTCCTGGGGACAAAGTCTGGTTATCTGTCAGAAATATTCAGCTATAAGGTACCTTCCTACAAGCTGGCATTTTGATTCTTAGGTACATTTGACGTTTTGAGCCAAATTAACCCCAACTGTTACCAGCTGAATCTCCCACCATCCATTTGCATTCCTAGCAACTTCCATGTGTCTTGGATGTGTCTTCACTAGATCTTATCTTGCAGTATACTATTGCTCACCACTGAATCCCATAGACTATAATAGGATCTGATTAATAAACACAGGTTACATGGAATTAAATAAATCATAGGCCCAAAAACAATACTGGACGACATCACAAACCCTCAACAAGCCCACTCAACATGGAATGGATATACCTACACAAAAAAGGCTCCAAATATATAATACATTTTATTCAAATACATATACAAAACATTATTAAAATAGAGACGAAAGACATCAAGAATAAAGTGCCGTGTCCACCTCAGGTAACCTAGTAGCAGAGAGGGAATGGGATATAGTTTATTCACATCCCTTGGCTATAAGCTTATACATAATCAAATGTGTCAGATAAAAACAAACAGGGTAATGCACACCATAATTTACATGCACCTTGACCAAAAGCCGACATATAATCAAATGTATCTGAACTACTGCATAACAGTATAAAGATGCAAGTGCATCATAAAAGGGGCAATAATAATCATCCCCAGATCAAACATTTAGCATATGTACAAAGTGTGTCATGCAAACATAGGTGTATCCCAGTACTCATGCCAAACACCATAAAGGCACCCCTCATACTTGCTGTAACATATGTTGCGGCAGCACCTTCATCAGCAAGTATGAGGGGTGCCTTTATGGTGTTTGGACACAGCACTTTATTCTTGATGTCTTTCGTCTCTATTTTAATCATGTATTTGAATTAAATGTATTATATATTTGGAGCCTTTTCAGACTCAGACTTTTTTTGTGTAGGTATATAATGTGATCTGGCAGGGATCCAACATACATTAAGTGTCACGTTTCTGCCAGACAAAAATCATTGCATGCAAAAGTTGTTAGGGTACTTTCACACTTGCGTTTTTCTTTAACGGCACTGAGTTCCGTCAAAAGGGCTCAATGCCGGAAAATAACTGATCAGTTATATCCCCATGCATTCTGAATGGAGAGCATTCCATTCAGGATGCATCAAGATGTCTTCAGTTCAGTCTTTTTGACTGATCAGGCAAAAGATAAAACTGCAGAATGCTACGGTTTTACCTCCGGCCAAAAAAACAGAAGACTTGCCTGAATGCCGGATCCGGCATTTATTTCCATAGCATTGTATTAATGTCGGATCCGGTGTTCTATAAAATTTCCTACCCATAAAATTTCCCTACCCTTGTCACTTCCGGCCGCACTGGACATGACGTTCCCAGCTTTGGAAGGAGGTGTGCCTGTGATCAGTCTTACAAATTCCATTAGTTGGCATACGTTTTTCTGGATCTGGCAGGTAGTTCCGGCGATGGAACTGCTTGCTGGATCACTATGACGCAAGTGTGAAAGTAGCCTTATCCATCCGAAACCCAGCACTCATGCCGGAAAGCAGCCGAATTCCATTATTGTCAATGAGGTCCAGCGGTGAATTCTAGCAGCAAGTTCAGAGTGGTACAAAACAGCAATAAATGCATAATACAAATATGACAGTCATTTAAAAAGAATGTAGTCTTGCTAGTATATGGACATTATTTGTGAAATCATGATAGCACCATTCCAATTGAGGACCTCCAGTGCATAGTGGCAAATACAACCCTCTCTAGGATCGTAGGGGCTGTAATTCACCATAGCCATTTATTACATACATACTGATATGTGAATTTTTTATAGCATTACTAATAATTACCTTAGTTAGCAAACATCCAAATGGAGAAAATATTTAGAAAACTACCCTCTTAGTTAAAAAGAAAACAGTAGGCAAAACATGGTGGTTTTGTTATCATTTATTACTGAAGTTCCCATGCATATTAATGAATTTAAGGCCAATACCCCCCCCCCCCCCCCCAATGCTGCACTACAGACACAGAAGCTTTTGTCACTGATATAATACATCCATATATATATATACAGAAAATATTCACACATTTATGGATCTTTCTTTTGCTCTCGAAAAAAACTTCTGCTAACCACATTTATCAAACTATTGAATTAATAAGACATATGGCAAGGCACCCTTTTCTGTGAATGTCCCCCTTAGTGTAATATGCTTATGAACATTGCAGTAATTGAAATTAATTCTGGATAAGACTTTTGTATTTTCCTTAGATAAAAGAGAATGGACGAGCCTAGAAGACAAATCTTTTTACTCTAACTCCACACTTCATAATGGAAAAGGCTCAGACGGTATGTTGTTGCTGACATATGTGCCAATCTGATCTATTTTAATATTGGGAGGTGTTGTACTGCAGTAGTATGTTTATTATGTATAAACAGAGCATAATCCTTTAAAATGTGAAACAATGGGGGTCATTTACTAAGTGATATATGGCACTTTTCTGGCATCTATCTATCGTAGCTTATTTGAGCAGCAACCTGCTAGTTTTCCACGCTCACGCCAGCTCTAAAAAGGGAGTGTGGCGTGGGCAGGGAAGGTGACAAGCTGGCAAGCCTGTCTCATTTATCATGTTCTATGCCTGTTTTAGGCATAGATAATGGTCTAAATTTAAGCCAACAAGGAAGCTAGCTTACATTTAGACCGGTGGTGGATGTGCCGAAGTTATGTAGAGGCAGACACCTCTAATAACTAAATAAATGACTCCCTATGTTTCTTGTGTAATGTTAATATTACTTTTTACCACCATGCTCTTATTGAACCCATGGTCTTTTTGTTTCTCAAAGCAACACTATTTGTCATTGAACATAAAGTTACCTGCAAGATATGTATAATAACCAAGCCGTGGTTTTATGCAATTTAAAAATGTATATATGAAGACATCTCCCATTGTAAAGGTTTAGTTTTATTTTTGAATGCTAGTTAGAAAGGTACATTACACAATAAATACGAATTCCAATTCAGTGAAGTGACAAATTAAGAATAACTCACAATTTTGTTGCCATGAATATATTTCAATATCATAGACTAAGTTCCTTTGGATAATGTGAATAAGCTTTGATACAACACTTATCCTACATTTAGCAGGTGAAATTTAATAAACTGGTGCCCACTATGACGCTGAAATCACTTTTTGTCAAAATGTTGGTTTTTACTAGTACACTCTTAGTTTTAAGACACATATTGTTAGCATAATATTGATCATTTTCGCTTGATTTTTTTTTCACATTAGGCCAATAGCATATCAAAGCTCAGTAAAACCTCTGTGTTGTATGGTATCCATTAAAATAGGGACCCTATTGACATGTAATGAAGAAAATTGAACGGCACGCCACTTACCATTAGATTGCAACTTTGTTTTGTACTGAGTAAAGTGAGTTGACCCCAACTCACTCCCTTCTGATCATGTGAAGATACCAATGATACTGTGGTATTTCTTCATTACATGGATATATTTACTTGGGACTGCTATTGCTGACAATATAATGTTCCACTTTTACCACCTCTTCGATCCTGTTTATTTGGTAGTCTATATATGCCTCTGTAGAGGCTTCATGGCCATTATGTGCATGGAGCTTGAGAGTGAGGATAAACCTGATCTATCTTGATTACAGTTGTCCCTGGTATGTTTGCATAAAAGTAGGAGCTTAACCATTAGTCTTTACCATCATTAAAAAAGACGGAGTAGTGCTCTGAATGGAAGAATGAAATCCCCACACGCAATCTCCTATCCACAAGACCTCCTTCTCTCCTCTCCTCTTATCACCTCTTCTTACAATCACCTCCAAGATTTCTCCCGTGCATCCCCCATTCTCTGGAACTCTCTATCCCAACATATCAGACTCTTACCTACGGTGGAATCCTTCAAAAGAAACTTGAAAACCCACCTCTTCAGACAAGCCTACAATCAGTGACTCTGCTGCCCTTATACCACCATGACCAGCTTCCGGCTCACCTACCGTGTCCTTCTCCCATACCATGTAGATTGTAAGCCCTCACGGGCAGGGCCCTCTCTTCTTCTGTACCTCTTCTTCTGAACTCATCTTGTTCATGCTTAGTGCAATTGAACGTATTATTTATGTATACCCCTTTTCATATGTACATTGTTATGGAATGAATGGCGCTTTAATAATAAAAAAATAAAAAAATAATCCGACTCATAGTATGTGGCGCTGACTACATCGTATGTGGCCCATTCTAATTCCTCTGTCCCTCTAGACTTCTCAATTTATACTAAGTATTGCATGTTGCCTATCCCATATACCATTACAAAGTTATCTTGAAAAACCACATGCTTATCCCTGCAAGTACCCTGCAGGATCAGAATATTGCATTTACACTTTTTTGAACTTTTGTACTTACAAATCTTCGTGGTTTGTAGGTACGGTTGGCACCAGCTCCTAACTATCAAGTTCATTCTCCTGTTATTAAAGGGGTTGTCTCACTTCTGCAAAATGGCATTTATCATTTAGAGGAATGTAATACAAGGCACTTACTAATGTATTGTGATTGTCTCCATATTGCATCATTTGCTGGCAGGATTAATTTTTCTATCACATTATACACTGCTTGTTTTCATGGTTATGACCACACTGCAATAAAGCAGTGCTCTGGCCGTGCTTGCACAATATCAATCACAATACATTAGTAAGTGCCTGGTATTAACTTTGTCTACATGATAAATGCCATTTGCTGAAGACAACCCCTTTAAGATTTATGTTTAACGACAGTGACACATGCTGCCACATGGCCATATTAGGAACCAATTCAAATGAATGAGACTATTCACATGGCCATTATTTCATTGGCAGGGGTATGGTCGGCCATCCAAAGATAGGGCATTTCCTATTTTTGGCTGTTTTCATGGCCAGATGGACCCCATATAAATTAGACATGAGTGATCATTAAACAAGAGGCACACTAATAAAAAAATGGCCTTTTAGGGGTTAAAAAAGAAAGAAATTACTCACGCACAGGGACAGTCGTTCCTCAATTGATGCAGAAGGACCTGCGCTCCCAGTGTGATGATGTCACCATGCGCTTAGCATATGTAATCAGGCTGGGAGGGCATGGTGATGACATCATGCTGGGAGTGCAGGTCCTTCTCCATCAAAAGAGGAGCGATTGTGCTTTTAAGTGCAAGTGGATGAGTTGTTTTGTTTATAACTGAAGGGCACTAGTGTGGGCATTATTATATACTGGAGGCCACTAATGCGGGCATTATAGGGAACAGGCTAGTTTACACCTAAAGCCACTTTCATGCGACACTGCAAAAAAAAAAAAGCTGTTAAAAATAGATACACTGTCAGTATTTCATGGCCATTTTGCATCAGTGGGTTCATCCATTTATGGCTATTATCTGTTTTTGACAGCTGTTTAGCATCAGTTTTTATTGTTGTTAAAAATGATGTTCAGAAAACCCACAGCAACTACTAAATGTTTTTTTTTAGCTCTGGGTATACAAAATAAGAGAAAGAAGCTGATATCTGTGGTGCTGGGGCTGTTAGTACATCCAGTAATATACTCAATTGGCTAACTGTAGATATGGTCCAAGACAAGTTAAAGGGATTCTGTCACCAGGATTAACGATATGTAGATATTTATATGTGCCCATAAGTCTTCATGCAGTGTTTACAATGATCCCTCTGTTTATGCTCTGTGTGCCTTATATTCTTATAAAAAGCGATCTTATTCATATGTAAATGACCTCGGTCAGGAGCCCAAGGGGTTGTCCCACAATCTCCTGGAGCCCAGGCGCGCCCATTGATACAGAGCCCAGCACCGACTACTACTTAATTTATTCACTGCACTATCCTGACGTCATGTAATCCCTGCTAGTCTCGCGCAGGCGCAGTGGACACTATGCAAGTCGGTCAAAATTGTCAAAGGATCGATTGCTGCCAGAATATTCCTCTGCCTAGGACCGACTTGCGCAGAGAGAGTCTTTTCCGGTCCTATCGGGGTGCGCATGGAGCCGGCGCATGCACAGTGGACAAGTTGAAGCCGGTGCCAGTAGTCCGCAATGGCGCAGACTACAGTGTCCACTGTGGCTGCGCAAGACTACGGAGCAGAGATTACATGAAGTCAGGATAGTGCAGTGAATAAATTAAGTAGTAGGCGATGCTGGGCTCCGGATCGATGGGCAGTTCTGTGCTCCAGGAGATCGTGGGACAACCCCTTGGGCTCCTGACAGAGGTTATTTACATATGAATAAGATCGCTTTTTATAAGAATATAAGGCACACAGAGTATAAACAGAGGGATCATTGTAAACACTGCATGAAGACCAATAGGCACATGTAAATATCTACATATCGTTAATCCTGGTGACAGAAACCCTTTAAATCCCCAAAAGTGCTTAAAGAGCTCAGTTCAGTCATTGCTATGCCCCTGTTTATATTTTTTTAAGATTCTCTAGGTACTGGTACAGTGGTAAATGATTGACACAAGGCAAAAGTGGTGCCCATATTCAAAAAAGGATCAAGGTCCTTCACAGGTAATTATAAACCAGTTATACTGTTCCTCATAGACGCTTAATAGGTAAAGTAAGGTCTATAGGCTTGGAAAGTATACAAACCGGATTCCCAAATAGTTGGGACACTAAACAAATTGTGAATAAAAACTGAATGCAATGATGTGGAGATGGCAAATGTCAATATTTTATTTGTAATAGAACGTAGATGACAGATCAAACGTTTAATCCGAGTAAATGTATCATTTTAAAGGAAAAATACGTTGATTCAAATTTTCACGGTGTCAACAAATCCCCAAAAAGTTGGGACAAGTAGCAATAAGAGGCTGGAAAAAGTAAATTTGAGCATAACGAAGAGCTGGAAGACCAATTAACACTAATTAGGTCAATTGGCAACATGATTGGGTATAAAAAGAGCTTCTCAGAGTGGCAGTGTCTCTCAGAAGCCAAGATGGGTAGAGGATCACCAATTCCCACAATGTTGCGCAGAAAGATAGTGGAGCAATATCAGAAAGGTGTTACCCAGCGAAAAATTGCAAAGATTTTGCATCTATCATCATCAACTGTGCATAACATCATCCGAAGATTCTGAGAATCTGGAACAATCTCTGTGCGTAAGGGTCAAGGCCGTAAAACCATACTGGATGCCCGTGATCTCCGGGCCCTTTAACGACACTGCACCACAAACAGGAATGCTACTGTAAAGCAAATCACAGAATGGGCTCAGGAATACTTCCAGAAACCATGGTCAGTGAACACAATCCACCGTGCCATCCGCCGTTGCCAGCTGAAACTCTACAGTGCAAAGAAGAAGCCATTTCTAAGCAAGATCCACAAGCTCAGGCGTTTTCACTGGGCCAGGGATCATTTAAAATGGAGTGTGGCAAAATGGAAGACTGTTCTGTGGTCAGACGAGTCACGATTCAAAGTTCTTTTTGGAAATCTGGGACGCCATGTCATCCGGACCAAAGAGGACAAGGACAACCCAAGTTGTTATCAACGCTCAGTTCAGAAACATAAATAAGTATAAATAATGCCCCCCTTTGTGACCTCAGTATAGATAATGGCACCTTTTTTGCCCCTAATTAGTTCTAAAAATACCCAAACATGGCTGTTTTTCATTGTGGTGTGATTGAGGTCTAAGTCCCTAGTGGTAAAGGCATCCAAGACAATTAAATTATAATTTGTCAAGAGATGTTGAGAAAGGGTGCTGTGTGACTGTGCAAATTTTTGCCACTGCACAGTAATCTTATCACTAGGAGAGGTTACTGGAAAAACAAAACTAGTGGAAATGTATGTTTATAGGACTGTGAACCATTTTCTGAGCAATCAGGCTACCATAGTTTTCATTCCAGCCTCTGACAGCAGTGAGAAGGTTCACAAATAGGATGTTTAAAGTTGGTTGTTGCTCACACATTTAGGTGGTCATTTATTAATCTGAAATATGTCTAAATTTAGTGTATTTTAGGCACAGACTGCCCAAATATGTTTACTACTATGTGTGGCTTTCCTGATGAACAGTTCAGGAGCCAATCAATGCATGAAGTACGCGCCCACTAGTTTTGTTTTTGTTTTGAATGTCCTGTCTTACTCACAAGCTTTCTTTAGAAAAATAACTATTGGTAACTGTTGACAGACTGATGATGAGTATCTTAGAAAGCTTCATAACTTGAATAACAATACTCAAAGACATTTTCTGAGTAAATAAAAAAGATCCCTCGGCAGAAGTGGTTATATGGCTGTAAAATAATAAAAGAACATATACTCGTTATTAGGGCTGTTTCACACGAGCGGATGCCGTGCGTGGCATCTGCTGCGTGAAAGAGTGCCAAGACCCGATGCAGACTGCAGAGGCACGGAGCATTATCAGTCCTGTTAATGCTCCGTGCCTCTGCAGTCTGCATCGGGTCTTGGCACTCTTTCACGGAGCGGATGCCACGCACGGCATCATCTCGTGTGAAACAGCCCTTAGTGTTGAGGGAAGTAAAGCATTCGAAGTGGAATTCAGTCCAAACTTTAGGAAAACTTAGATTCGAAAATAATGGGAATTTTCTTGCGCTTCTTGGTAACAAATCAGAATCTCCTAAAATGGCAGCTGCATGTGTTACAAAGCAAAACTGAGTGTAGAGGAGATAAGCGGGGGAACACAAGATCACCTATAATGCCATACAGCCAGCCAATCCAATCATTAATAGAAGAATATTGGAGAGTGCAGGGAGACTAATGCTGCATCATTTACTTATTCTGACATCAAGTGTAAACTAAGATATGTAATTCAGTACCAATAAGATGGAAGCCTTTATCATTCCACTGCCAGCATGCCAACCAATACCATCCAGCCTGCACCCCTTGGGGGAGGGGGGGGGGCAGGTCTTAATGATGACCATCCTCATCGTTTGTTGGCTTTACTTCTTTCAAATTATATTTCACAGTCTCCATGTCCTAGAAAAGTCAACAAGATGCAAAAAGAGGAGGAGATGGATGTTCCTTATGACATATTCTCATCAATATTAGATAATGTCGTAAAGGAGGAAAATCAGATAGCAGATGAAGGGCTCCCACCTTTAGGGCAGGAGAGCCCTGATGTTGGAGAAGTGGGCATGCCAGAGCAGGCAAGAACAGCAATAATGGGCATATTGTGCCCCCACCTAACCAGCCAAACCCCATACCAACAATAGCCCCTGTTTAAAGGTGCATTAAAGGGCATTAGCTGTCATGTGTCATATACCACTGAGACCAATGATTGGCTTCAGTGGTGTCTGGGGTAAACAGGCACATCAGTGCTGCAGTTGAAATCACAATAACTGCAACAAAGTGGGGAAGGGGGCCGTATTGGAACGTCAGTGCCGAAAACATCAGTGAGTAAAATATGTTCTTTTATTATTTTATGAACATTTCTGACTAAGGGGGAGAGGGCTTTATTTTTAAATAATTCAGACAACCCCTTTAACACAAAAAAATTATAGTGATACAGTTTTCCTATATAAATATATGGATACACACTCACCTAAAGAATTATTAGGAACACCTGTTCTATTTCTCATTAATGCGATTATCTAGTCAACCAATCACATGGCAGTTGCTTCAATGCATGTAGGGTTGTGGTCCTGGTCAAGACAATCTCGGTCTGAGTATTTCACAATCTGCTCAGTTACTGGGATTTTCACGCACAACCATTTCTAGGGTTTACAAAGAATGGTGTGAAAAGGGAACAACATCCAGTATGCAGCAGTCCTGTGGGCAAAAATGCCTTGTTGATGATAGAGGTCAGAGGAGAATGGGCCGACTGATTCAAGCTGATAGAAGAGCAACGTTGACTGAAATAACCACTCGTTACAACCGAGGTATGCAGCAAAGCATTTGCGTAGCCACAATACGCACAACCTTGAGGCGGATGGGCTACAACAGCAGAAGACCCCACCGGGTACCACTCATCTCCACTTCAAATAGGAAAAAGAGGCTACAATTTGCACAAGCTCACCAAAATTGGACTGTTGAAGACTGGAAAAATGGTTTCTTGAACATGACAATGAGTTCACTGTACTAAAATGGCCCCCACAGTCACCAGATCTCAAGTATCCTTGGGATGTGGTGAAACGGGAGCTTCGTGCCCTGGATGTGCATCCCTCAAATCTCTATCAACTGCAAGATGCTATCCTATCAATATGGGCCAACATTTCTAAAGAATGCTATCAGCACCTTGTTGAATCAATGTCACATAGAATTAAGGCAGTTCTGAAGGCAAAAGGGGGTCCAACACCGTATTAGTATGGTGTTCCTAATAATTCTTTAGGTGAGTGTATATTAATATTTTTTTTCTTTTTTTTTTTTAGAAAGCATGATCCCTACATTTAATTTCTACTAATGCCATCAAGTATGATACCCTTTAAAAGTAACCCTGAGATGCTAATATGAAAAACTTTTAGAACAGTTGTAAAAATGTTGTACAAGAACATAACTCAATTTTATATTAGAAATCTGTCAGCACAAGCTTTAAGTGACACCAGTTGTTACAAATGTGGGAAAGTGCCATTACTTTTCAATTTTAAGGCTGATAATATCCTATGATCACCTTGTAAGAAGTGATAAAAAAAGAGAGTTGTCTGCAATACTTTCATTGAACATTATATGGGCTGTCTGAATCTTAAAATAAAGTAGGCATAGAAGCTATTAGAATAATAAAAAATGAGTATGCTCGTCGTCTAGAAGCCCCTCCATTCAGCACCACCAGTCCAATCCTCCCCACCGCTGCAGCCATGACATTGTGTTCTTGGCTGGAATTATGAGGTGCTGGTATATCACATGTGACTGTTGCAGGCAGTCGATGGCCCTAGCACTAGACTGCTGAGGTCAACTGAATGGGAGCTAAGCAGCAGTAACCTAGGGTTTGGGGTGTAATAATTCTAAGGGTAGGCCATCAATAGCTATAGCGCTGGAAACCCCTTTAATTCTGCAGAGTATGATTAGCTGAAAGACTTTGTCCACTTTATTAACCTTAACAAAGTCACCAGTGATCCAGGAGTACATCTTTACTTATCAAACAGAGCCACACAGGGGATGATACTACTCAATAAGATTAAACAATAAACTCTTTAAATGGATAATCATATCAAGTGTGCTGTGCCAGAAAATTGAATTGATTTTGCCTGTTTTGTGGGTGAACTAGGCATTTGCAACAAATTTATGATGTATTTGCGCCATTTATGTGTGTTTTTTTGCCATGCCTCTATATTTACTATGGGGTGGTCAAATGTTTTGTGGACAGATCTACATTTTTACAGAAAAGTGAAGATAAAAAACATCCTGCACGATATGATAAGTAGATATGCGGATGTGCATGGCTACATGTATGCAAAAAAAAAAAAGAAAATAATGGATGCAAACATTATATATGGACTAAGCCCTCATTCTTATATGATGAAATCTGATACCACCAGCAAATATATTTTGGCGCTGGTAGGTGGGCACAGATGTGTTTTGACCAAAATATATTGGCTGAGGGTCTCATTTTTTTTTTTATATCAGAATGAGGGCTTTGACTTTGCCCACATATAATGTTTGAAGCTACATTTTTAGCCAGATTTATCACAGTGACTTCTTGCAAAAAGTCACAAAAAGTTGCAAGTTTACACTAGTTCCCAGGTGGTGCACAAATGGACAGAGCCTTAGAAACAAATATGACTAGACTTTAGGCTAAAGAATCCAAAGGTGTTTCATACAGCAAATGAAAAAAATGTATGTGCTACATTTTGTAAATTTGTCACAAAAAAATGGTTTCAAACCAAGCAGAGCAAAGAGAGCAAAAAGTTGCATATTGATATTGATGCATTACCTCCTAATGGAAGAATATATCAAGTGGGTAATATTTGAAGTCAGTTTTGCTCCAGTCTGCATTAGTGTACTTTGAACTAAATTTAACAAATGTCAAGTCTGTTAAATTTTATGCATCTTAAAAACATTGATGTAGACATCTAAGGCTACTTTCACACTTGCGAACGGATCCGATCATATTAATGCAGACGGAGGCTCCGTTCAGTACGGATCCGTCTGCATTAATAACTTAGAAAAATTTCTAAGTCTGAAAGTAGCCTGAGCGGATCCGTTCAGACTTTCAATGTAAAGTCAATGGGGGACGGATCCGCTTGAAGATTGAGCCATATGGTGTCATCTTCAAGCGGATCCGTTCCCATTGACTTACATTGTAAGTCTGAACGGATCCGCTCGCCTCCGCACGGCCAGGCGGACAGCTGAACGCTGCAAGCAGTGTTCAGCTGTCCGCCTGGCCGTGCGGAGGCGAGCGGAGCGGAGGCTGAACGCCGCCAGACTGATGCAGTCTGAGCGGATCCGCTCCATTCAGACTGCATCAGGGCTGGACGGAGGCGTTCGGGTCCGCTCGTGAGCTCCTTCAAACGGAGCTCACGAACGGACCTATGAACACTAGTGTGAAAGTAGCCTTACTCCAGCTTTTGTACTCCACCCCCTACTGGAGTGAGTTTGAAACTTTTTTGTGACTTTTTAAAAAGTGGTAGTAATAAGTTTGGAGTAAAACTAATTAACATAGCTAACCACTTACAAAACACTTAAAAAACTGGAGTAGTGTAAAAATGTTAAATGTCTCTTTTTGCAAGTATCCTCAAAAAGTTGCAAACACCTTAATTTGTGACTTTTTGAAGCCAGAATTCTGGATTACAGGGCAAAAAATGTTTGTGATACGTCAGGTAAAAACTTTTATTATAACTTAGCGGGAAATTTGTCAATCTGCTGCTCTGTTTTGTGGTGTAAAAATGTCGCAAGTGATGTAGCGTGCAACATTTTGGGCATTTTTTGTGACTTTTTATGATCGTCCCCACTTTCGAAAATAGAATAGTTTGTTAGGATTACAGAATAGAAAATATTTATGTCTGATTTCTGATATCCAGCTTTTTAAAAGTTGCATCTACCAGGCAACAACCTGACGTACTTTTATTGAAATTGGTGAAACAACATCATACTTGAGCCAAATTTAATAAAGCTGAGCATGATCTTCAAAAATTTGGCGAATGGAGCAAAGCAACTGCGGTCCCAAACACACCTACAATGATAAATTACCCCCTTAGGCCGCCTACACATATATCTGGCTATCTGGCTCAGTTCCTGCAGCATTCTGCCATTGTTATCCAATACATTACAGAACTGTAAGGGTTGCATAGCATCATAAATCAGTTAATGCTATGTGACCCCTAACAGTGCCAGGAGTTCAGAACGGGAGCTGCGATGCAGACTCGCAGCGTAACCAACGCTCGTCTGCATGAAGTAGAAAATGCCTGAGGGGAACTGGGTCAGAATTTATCTATGAGATCATTCTCATACATCTGATACATCAGTTGTGATGCCGTATGTTAAATAGCGGCGGACAATAAAACGCAGCATTCTCAGTTTTTCTGACCAGTGTTATCATTGTACAGACTCTGAATCTATGCACTGGAGTGCAGTGTACATATCAGTTGTGTCTGGATACAGCATAAAACAACTGGCCAGGCATACTAATACATGTATATGAACACCTAGCCTTAGTGTTTATAGTCACTATATATATAGGAAGTGTGTTGTGTACAAGATTTTTCCACAGCGATAGGATGTCAATACTGAACAGGCAATAAGCGACTAAGCCTACTTTCACACCAGCGTTTTTGCTTTATCTGTCATGGATCAGCAAAAATGCTTCCATTCTGATAATACAACCGTTTGCATCCGTTATGAACGGATCCAGTTGTATTAACTTTAAAATAGCCAAGACGGATCCGTCATGAACACTATTGAAAGTCAATGGGGGACATTGTTTTTTTTTACTGTTTCTGAGAAAAAGAATCCATCCCCATTGACTTACATTGTGTGTCAGGACGGATCAGTCTTGCTCCGCATCACATAGCGGACAGAAAAACGCTGCTTGCAACATTATTCTGTCCGCAATTGGGATGCACCAAATGTAACGGAATACATTGCGGTGCATTCCGTTTTGTTCAGTTCAGTTTTGTCCCCATTGACAATGAATGGGGATAAAACAGAAGCGTTTTCCCTCCGCTATTGAGATCCTATGACGGATTTTAATAGCGGAAAGGGAGAGTGCAATTTTAAAAGTAGCCTTATCTGGAACATAATGTAGGATCCCTATGGAGTTATAACGCTAATAAAGATGTGAAGGATTGATTTGAAAATTCCTCTAAAAAATGTAAAATGAGAAAATGGCTAAATTTGGCATTCAAAATATTTAACACACCTAAGTGAATCTGTAATGCTAAGGCCCTAGCATACTTTGTCATATATTAAGATAATCATAGGTACAGTATGAGTAATTGGTTATATTAGTTTATTTTCCAAGTCCCTTTTATTGCTTACCGTCACCTCTGAATATAAGCCACTGTAAATGAATGTCTTCTTTTAGTAAAGAGAACTGAATACTGCAATGAAAGATGCCCACTTAGGCAGGCAATGGATTAATCCAACACAGACCCTGCCATATTTCCTATCTTAGCCTCTGTTTTTGTAGGATGAGGAGACTGATGTGAGGTCTGCCTAGTGTGCACATCTTGAGATCACTTATAGCAATAGTATTCCAAAAGCAGCTGACTTCTGCACCATAGAACTGTCTGGATCCTATCCCACAGTTTCAGTGAAAACTTGTGTTTGTACTGGGGCTATGACTAGAGTGAACTTAATGGTCGGAAATGCATCAGTGCTTCTCTTCGTTTCATGTGGTACTGCATTTAGTACTGGAACATTTTTAACTGGATATAACAAAAAAAAATAAAAAATTGAAGTCAGTTGGTACATTTTCACCTTTGCATTTTCCACTATTTTAACCCCTTATGCACTTACATGCTAGGCTTTCTTAGTTCTCAAACTTTCATTTTTCTTTGTTCACATGCTTGTTTATTTGCTTTCTGGTCATACTAATTTTACCTTCCTAGATCCTCACAAACTACATTTCCTCGGTTATTATATGATAGGTAAAATGTTATCCCTTTAGAGTCTCACTCCATTTTACTATGTCCATCGTCAATAACACATTTTCATCTACTGCCTTCAAAACAAATAGTTTTAAAGCCCCAGGAGCCTGTATCTTTATATTAGCACCCAAGAGCCAACATTTCAGGCCTTTTCTGTCTTACCAAAAAATGCAAGGCTCATACTCAGTGTTGTTGGTGATTGCCAGGCATAGAACAATTTATCATCTATACCCTGTTTTATATCCAAGTAGTCAAAGGGTTTATACATTTTTAGTTTCTCACAAAAAGCAAGTTGATGAAATCCCAAGATGCTGTGCGAGAGGAAGCATAGATATGAGAGCAGTGCATACAACACTGCCACCATCACCCTCGTAAAGGATTTGCCCTAGCAAAGAGGATTTACAAGTCCTTGTTGGTTTTGAATCCATTCAATGGTCTCTGGAAAAAAAAAAAGGAGAAGATTATTTTACCTTCATTGTACCTCACAAATTAGAAAGACTGACATTTACAATGTACATACTGATAAAATCTATGAATTTGGTTCAAACAGGTATTTTACATTTATGTAAATGCAGGTTAGTCATTGTGCAGTATAATAAAAAGTTATGGATCTTGGGTTTCTTTCCACACTCCAAAGACATACTGATAGGGAATTTAGATTGTGAGTCTCACTGCAGCAGACAGTGTGTGAAGATAATGTCTGTAAAGCGATGCAGAAGATGTTGGTGCTATATGAGCAAATAAAATAATTAAAAAATAAATATACTTTGTGTAAAAGATTTCTGTTTGCTGTCAATGGAAAGGAACATTCTTCTTAACTTGCAAAGGTTGAAAACCCTTAGGCCTGATTCAGACAGTCATATTTTCCACCTGTGTATTATCTATATGAGCAACAAACTACACATAAACAGCACTTGGACATATACAAGTCAGAAGTGCACTTCCCAGATTCAATTTTCCACATGGATCGAGGGCATTATTCTAGTCTGTGTCTCACCGAACACAGACCTTGACCCCCTAGGAGACAATTGTGTAGTTACTAGGTCCATGCCCTAGGGGCCTAGGACATACAGACCTCATTGTGTGTTAAAAACTGGCGTGTGTTGCAGCCACAGAACAGACAATTTTTAATACAGCCATTTGCATTTGGCATGTGGATTTTCTGCTGCTGAGCAGTGGACAGACAATCGGTAGCATTTGCAGTAGCAGCAAAAAGGCTATATAAAAAATATGCATGGCTGAAAGGAAATTGACCTGTGGTGTTGATTTTACAGAAGATTTGTTGCAGATTTTGTCACAGATATCAAAACAGGTGGCAGTTTTTGCACAGCAATTTATGTCCCATGTAAGTACCTTTAGGCCTAATTCACACAGTGATTGTTTGCCAAAACCAGGAATGAGGTCTGCACAGAGACAAGGTATAATGGACAGATGTGCACCTGACTTGTGTTTTTGACTAACACCTGGATTTGGCTCACAATTACTGATGAAAATCAGTAACCAAACAACAGACCAAAACACTGATGTGAGAAATAGACCTTACTAACCTAAACCATTGGCATAGTACATTGTAAATTGTGAGGAATTTAATCACAACATTTTATGGCCACTGCCAGCAAACTCAGAAAACTGTTACAAGTCTTCCTTATCCGTTCTGGTTGATAGGATGCTAAGGCTATCCGTGGGTTCTTTACCAGAGCCTGCAGCAAGGCCAGATGGACTTGGCTGCTCGGGACCCAGTTTATGTCTGTGGAGTAAGTTAGCAGAAAACATGTGCAAGCTCACTAGAAGCAGACCTTTCAGAACTGCTGGGGTGTAGAGAATAGTAGAGAAGACATGCAGGGTCTAAACCCAGAGAGAGAGATAGTGCCAAAATAGTGAACAAGGGGTTAACCCAGAAACTAGCTGCAGTCCGAAAACAAGCAACAGTCAAATTGCCAGAAGTTCAAATAAAGTAGTAGTGAGTAGCACAGGGGCCAGTATACAACTAAATGGCAATTTACAGAGTTGCAGTCTGTGTTTCGGAGTGGCACTGAGGAAGGAGTCGTAGCCAACTCCGAAACGCGTTTGGTGAAAGAGGATCCCATGCAACCAAATCTACCATCGGAACATTGAAGCGCTTTAAATCTTCTGTAAAGAGAGGGATCGGTATCAACTATAATTGGCAGAAGAAAGCAAAGACAGACCGCCGAAGTAAAAGCTATCCTGCTGCCTGCTCTGCTTGATCTCAGTATCTGGCAGCAATCTTTACGCAAAAAAAATGTTTTAAGTTCGGCACCCCTGCAATTGATGACCGAGGATCCCCCGGACTTTACTTTGGAAGCTACATCACTGTTTGCAAGCGGAATACACGTGGGACGCCACGCTAACCGCAATACACCCAGCCTAACCGTGAGTAGTGAAACCAGCATTTAACTAATATATGCATAGAAAGTAAAAAACTTTGGAACTCCAATTATATTGAATATAAGCGAGAAACATTTTACCTCTATCCGACCACATTGGAATTTTTTCTATGAATTTTACTCTACATTTATAAATTACGGACTGTGCAATAGAGTTCAACCTTTCAGATTTGCTGTGTGAGCAATTTATTGCGGTTATATAGTTGAAAGACCCAATTCCGTTTATAATGTGCATTTTATCTGTGATGTTCATCTTGTCTTTGCTGCCCAAAGAAGCACAGGCCGGAGATTCTGCACTTTAGGAGCAGAAAAATAATCTTGTTTCCTATCTACAGCGCTTTAAGTCCTTCAGAAAATCTTTAAAGAACCTTGTCAGGCTTCATCTGCGGCATCCTCTTTGCTTCAGCTTCGCAAAAGTACATCTACTGTTAGACAGTACACCTTCACACTTTGCCTGCAGAACTGAACTAGAATAATGGGGTTCTGGTAGCTACCTTCTAGGAAGAACTTTCTTGTTATATTAAATCTGAGCTAGCTGAATGAGACTTGTGTGACAGCGGAGATTTATTTAGCTAACCATATTGTTACCAGCTTTCAGGAAAGGCAACAGGAAATCAATTGTACCTGTTGGATATTTCAGTTAGCTCCAAACTTTCAAATACCTCTTCAGTCTTCTGCATATGCCTCTCAAGAAGAACCTTTGCAAGTAGAAAGGCTCAAGCTCTCTGTAGAAGAGCATCAACATAGGCATAACAACAATTTGTATTTATACTGTCGGTGACATAGCAAACATATTCTGTGTATACACCTACGCTCACTGTGCCTGGCTGTATCACAGCAGTGCATGGAAGCTTTATATGCTGGTGTGAGATTTTGCTCGGTTAGCGCTGACATCAGAAAACAAAAGGGTAGTGTGGGAGAGACAGAGGGCAGGTCCTGACTCCCCTCAGGTAAAACAATGCCCTGATGACTCCATAAAGTACGTGGTCATGACATCAGAAACATTTTTAAATTTTTATTTTTTTTGGGGTCATGAGGAGAGATCCTGGGAGCATCAATTCTCCTGATCTCATTTGCATATTAATACATGACAATAAGAAGAGGTTGCATAAAGAAAGGGGTACTTTCACACTCTATGCCTGCTATATCCACTGCTGCTGACATGATTCCATGTGTCTAAGTCATTTGTGCTCACTGACTCTACTATGTTACCTGGCCATGACCAGCTCAATAAATAAACAGTCCTTTATCCTCTCAGTACTCTATGACTATTTAAGGACTCCTCCACCTCATCTCCTTGCCTGACCAACAGATTTTATTAGTTTCTGTAGTGTTTGGATCTGACTTGAATTACCTCTTAGTATTTCTTCTGCTTGCCTTTGATCTTGTATGATTTGATTATTGTATTGCATGACCTCTTTCAGCCCTGACCTTTTGCTAAATTGATTACAAATTCTGTCTCCTGATTCTGCAAGTATGATCTGGTTTCTACTTAGAAACATAGAAACATAGAATGTGTCGGCAGATAAGAACCATTTGGCCCATCTAGTCTGCCCAATATACTAAGTCCTATGGATAGCCCCTGGCCCTATCTTATATGAAGGATGGCCTTATGCCTATCCCATGCATGCTTAAACTCCTTCACTGTATTTGCAGCTACCACCTCTACAGGAAGGCTATTCCATGCATCCACTACTCTCTCAGTACAGTAATACTTCCTGATATTACTTTTAAACCTTTGCCCCGCTAATTTAAAACTATGTCCTCTTGTAGCAGTTTTTCTTCTTTTAAATATTCTCTCCTCTTTTACCTTGTTGATTCCCTTTATGTATTTAAAAGTTTCTATCATATCCCCTCTGTCTTGTCTTTCTTCCAAGCTATACATGTTAAGGTCCTTTAATCTTTCCTGGTAAGTTTTATCCTGCAATCCATGTACCAGTTTAGTAGCTCTTCTCTGAACTCTCTCCAAAGTATCAATATCCTTCTGGAGATATGGTCTCCAGTACTGAGCACAATACTCCAAATGAGGTCTCACTAGTGCTCTGTAGAGCGGCATGAGCAGCTCCCTCTTTCTACTAGTAATGCCTCTCCCTATACACCCAAGCATTCTGCTAGCATTTCCTGCTGCTCTATGACATTGTCTGCCTACCTTTAAGTCTTCTGAAATAATGACCCCTAAATCCCTTTCCTCAGATACTGAGGTTAGGACTGTATCACAGATTTTATATTCTGCTCTTGGATTTTTACGCCCCAGGTGCATTATTTTGCACTTATCCACATTAAATTTTATATCAAGACACGGAGGCTCCTATTGCTTAACCCTTTCTTTACTGTCACACAATAGCAGCAAAGAATTCAACAAGAAAATCAACCAATGGGCACACGGCCCTCCCCTTTAGTCCTAGTATAAAGGGAACACCCCTTCCGTCTGACTTCCTCTTTCTTTGCTGCTGCACACAAAGTTAAGTACCCCACCTCCCTGCCTGCAGGGCTGGTGGTTTTTATTATCGCATTATCGTTTGGTCCTTTTTCGTCTATATTATATTTTGTGTTATGGTTGCTTTGGGGTGACGTTTTTTCCCCTTATTAGGTGAAAGGGTGTCTGTTTGCCCCTCTGTCGATTGATCCTTTTTCCCTTGCGGTCCGGTTACCGCTTCTGCCTCTACCCTCTTACCTCTGGTAGTTGTTCTGTTTCCCCCTGCTCCTTTTCCCTCTTCTACCTGTTTGGGGCCGGAGTTCGGGGGTTCTCTTATTCGCGTCTGCGTCTTTCGCTGCGCGCCGGGTACCCGAGATCTCGCTCTTCTCGCGGGATCTCGGGTGCTTTTCTCTCCGCTTCCCGCTTGCGCTCCTGCGTGCGAATTTTTCTTCCCGCGCGCAAATTTTCCTCCTGCGCGCAAATTTCCTCCTGCGCGCGAATTTTCGCGAGTCCGCGCGAGATTTCGGCCGCCATCTTGAGTGACGCACCGCTATCGGTGTCAGTTCTCTCCGGCGGCAGCTGCGGACGGCGGCCCCTCTCTACACAGGGTGACTTACTCTATATGGAGTGCTAGTTTTACTTATTATCTTTTACTTGCTTCAGGGTCTGATTAGGTCTATTTTGGGGCATAATATACTCGGCACAATGTCTTTACACAATGCCGCCCCTTCAGCCCAGGGGACCCCTTCCCTTGGGGGCTCTCTCCTGTCCCCTCAGAATTTGGGGATCATCCCACGCTCAGGGAGCGCTACTCCTGCTCCGCAGGATGCACAGGCCTTGTCCCTGCAACAATCGATTTCTGAGGCCATCGCCTCGGCCATGGGGTCCATGTCCTCTGTCCTGCAACACTCTATTTCTTTAGCACTTAGCACCAATGCCTTAACCACGGTATCCCCTGACAATGCTCCTATCCCAGCCCCTGATGCCTCCAGAAATAATGTGACTGATGGCCTTGTTCCATCCAATGACGGCGCGCTTCGGCCGCGCAAAAGAGCCTGTCCGCGCCAGGCAGAACGAGCACGGCATTGGAAGTCTGCCCGGTCTCAACCCGAGCTGGATTCTGATTCTAATAGGGAATCTGATGAGGAGGCTTTGCTCGAATCCTATGACGATATCGAGGATTTGGACATTGATGGGTCCCCCATCCAGGGGACGTCCGTCTCTTTTTCTTCATTACCCCGGCGACCGGAGGGGGTCGATCCGGCGGTCCCTGACCCTTCCGTCTCCCTTGTGGATCCGACGGGGGTCCCGTTATTTGACCCAGATTCCCTGCATCACCCCAGGTCCGCGGAGTGGCTTCCCGCCCCTCACGTGTCTGATTATCTGGAGTCCATGGTCCGTAAGCCCCTTAGCAAGGAGACACGGAATAAATTACGGGCAGAATGCCCCCGTCCGGCGGTACCTAATAAGGTTTGCGAAACTCCGGTCGTGGACCCAAAGATGGTCCAGTTCCTGTCCAAGACAGGGTTTAGTCCAAAGAGAGGCCTGGACTCGGCTCTCAAGGCTTGTCAGGACAAGCTGCTGGACATTATGGGGCCCCTTACGAAGATCTTTGATCTGGCAGAGTCTGCCAAGGCAGAGGGTCAAATGGTCGACCCGGAGGAGCTCCGTGGTTGGGCGCAGAGAGCCATTTGCATGGCAGGTAATGCAAACACCTCTTTAAGCATTGAGAGACGCAAAGCCATTTTGCTGAAAATAGAGCCGAAACTGACGAATATGGCTCTGTCAGAGTCGGGTAAGGATGCCCAAGGGTTCCTCTTTGGGGATCCCTTCATTAAGGAGCTGGGGAAGTTTGTGGGGACATTTACCGCCCTGGATAAAGCCCAGGCATCGATGCGTAGAGTGTTTAGTAGTAGGGTTTCCGCTAGGGCCGGCAGTATTAGGGGCCGTCTGTCCGGCCGCTCCTCATTCCAGACCCGTGGTTCGGGCCGAGGCTCCTTCACGTCCTACCGCCAGCCCGCCCATGAGCAGCGGAACCAACCGTCCTTCTTCCCTTCCCGTGGTGCTCCCGGACGTGGAAGACCTTACAGAGGAAACCAGACTCACAGACGCCCATATGGTAAGTTTACCTCCTCTTCTCCCTTTTTCGGAAAGTTATGTAGGGGGCAGACTCCGACATTTTTTGCATGCATGGATGTTCATTACCAGCGATCCCTGGGTGTTGGCCACGGTCCAGGGGTTTCATATAGAACTGGTCAATCGCCCGGTGGTCCCGCCCCCTCTTCCCCCCTCTTTTCGGTCTCGGTTGTCTCAAAACCTCGTAGACACCGAATTGCGGACGTTACACCTCAAGGGTGCTGTGGAACGGGCACCCCCGCTCGATCAGGGCGGAGTGGTCAGCAGTATATTCCTGGTGGAGAAGAAGGGCGGTCAGTTCCGTCCCGTCATCAACCTCAAGGCCCTCAATGTCTTCGTCAGGTACAGGCATTTCAAAATGGAGGGCATCCATCTCCTCAGGGACATGCTACTGCCCGGGGACTGGATGGCCAAACTGGACCTCAAGGATGCCTACTTGACGGTTCCTATAGCGCGTCCCTCCAGGGATCTTCTTCGCTTCCACTGGCAGGGGGCGTTGTGGCGCTTCACTTGTCTCCCCTTCGGACTTTCGTCCGCCCCCTGGTGCTTCACCAAACTGTTGCGTCCGGTGGTGGCGTGGCTTCGTTGTCGAGGGGTGAGATTGATAATATATCTGGACGATATTTTGATCATGGCCGAGGACCGTTCCTCCTTGCTGTCCCACATTCGGGTGTCGGTTCACCTCCTCTCCGCCCTGGGGTTCATAATCAACCGGGAGAAGTCGTGTCTGGTTCCTGCTCAGTCCATGGAGTTTTTGGGGTTCCGGGTGGACTCCCTGTCCTTGTCTCTCAGTCTACCTCCGACGAAGGTTCGTGCGATTCGCAAGGAGCTGCGTCACACCCTATCTCTGTCGCAGGTTTCCCTGCGTCATTTGGCCAGAGTGATAGGTCTCCTATCTTCTTCCATTCAGGCTATCTTTCCGGCCCCTCTTCATTATCGGGCCCTCCAGCGTCTCAAGATTGCTCATCTGCAGGCCGGTGCTTCTTATGCGGATCTGGTCTCTTTGGATCCGGAGACCAGGGACGAGCTGGAATGGTGGATTGCCAATCTTTCTGCCTGGAACGGCAGGGCCCTGTTTGGCCCGCAGCCGGATGTTGTGATAGAGTCCGACGCCAGCCTTCACGGTTGGGGCGCCCATTGCGAGGGTGTGTCCACGGGAGGTCCTTGGTCCACTGCGGAGTCCCACTTGCACATCAATGCCCTGGAGCTCCTGGCGGGTTCTTTCGCGATTCGCAGCTTCACCTGCGGGAGGGCCAGGGCGTGTATTCGCCTCCGTATGGACAACATCTCGGCCGTCCGTTACATCAATGCCATGGGGGGGACCCGCTCGAGGATGTTGACGCACCTGGCCAGGGACTTTTGGGATTATTGTCTGTCCCGCGATGTGTCGGTGGTGGCGGAGTATCTTCCGGGATTGCACAACACGCTGGCCGATTGGAATTCGAGCTACATCTCGGATTCGAGCGACTGGAGATTGGATGTGGTGGTTTTCTCTTCCATCGAATCTCGTTGGGGCCCGTTTTTTCGATAGACCTTTTCGCTTCACGCTGGAACGCCCAACTCCCCAGATACTTCAGCTGGAGACCGGACCCGGCCGCGGAGGCGGTGGATGCTCTTCTTCAACCGTGGTCGGAGGGGGTGTTGTATGCCTTCCCACCATTTTCACTGATTCCCCGGATTTTGGCCAAGATCCGCCTGCAAGCCTCGGAGATGATGTTGATCCTCCCCTTCTGGGGCACTCAGTCGTGGTTCCCTCAGCTGTTGGACCTTCTGGTGGAGGTTCCCCTTCTACTCCCGTCCCGTTCGTCGCTGCTGCTGGACCCTCGGAACCTGCCTCATCCGCTGATACTGGACGGGTCCCTTCGGCTGCTGGCCTGCAGAGTGTCGGGCTGTCGTGGCAGGCCGAGGGACTTTCGGAGACGGCTTTTTTCCTGTTGGAGAGTGCGTGGGCCCCGGGTACCAGAAGAGCCTACAGGGCAGCTTGGAGATCTTGGACTGGTTGGTGCCTCCTTCGGCACGTGGATCCCACTACGGCCTCTGTGGGCGAAATAGTTCAGTTCCTTAGTTCCCTTTTTGAGGACGGGAAAGCCTATCGTACTATAAACGTGTTTCGGTCGGCTATTTCATCGGGGCATCTGGGTTTTGACGGTTGTCCTGCTGGTCGTCATCCTCTGGTGTGCCGTTTGCTTAGGGGTTCTCGCTTTGCGAGGCCTCCTAGACCTCGTTTTTCTAGTTCTTGGGACGTTTCTTCCGTTTTATCTTTCCTTTCGGCCTGGCACTCCAATGAGGACTTGTCCCTTCGCCAGCTGTCGGCTAAATTGGTTACCCTTTTTTGCCTGGTCTCTTGTAAGAGGGTGTCTGATGTTCGGGCTTTGGATCACGACGCCCGGTCTTTCACTCCGGAGGGCGTCACGTTCAACATTTCTCGGCGTACTAAGACTAACATTACGTCGGTTTCTTACCCCGCTTTTCCTTCGTCGGTGGCGCTCTGTCCGGTCGCCTGTCTGAGGGAATACGAGTCTAGGACTCTTTCCTTACGGTCCTCTTCGGCTCCTCAATTGTTTGTTTCCTTCCGGAGACCCTTTGCCCCGGTGGCTGCTGTTACACTCTCACGTTGGGTGAAGTGGATCTTGTCTCTCTCTGGTATTGACACCTCCATTTTCACAGCACATTCGGTTCGGGGGGCGGCTGCAACCTCCTTGACTCTGTCCGGGGCACGCTTGGAGGATGTCATGAGGTTGGCGGATTGGTCGCGGGTCTCCACGTTTAGGGAATTTTATTTCCGTCCAGGTCCGCATCCTTTCGCCTCTATTGTTGGTAGGCTTTAAACTAGCAATAGGAGCCTCCGTGTCTTGATATAAAATTGAATGATTTTCCTAAAATATGACGTAAAGTCATGATTTTATGAAAGACACGGAGGCGAGTATTGCCCCGCCCGTTGGTTTTTTCCCTCCCTGGGGTGTTTTTTATATGTACTCTGTTGGGGGTGTTGTTCACGTTGTTTGTGTTTTGTTATTTATTGGACTAATGTTAATTTATTGTTGCCATATTGACATGTCGGTTGCTTCCGGACGTAGGTATGATGTACGCGTCTTTGACGTCTTTACTATTATTCTTTTATTTGTCTCTCTTTAAGGTGGACCGCATTGAGTCGGTTGGACTGCTGTGCGTATCATTCGTCAGATTCCGGTTTTGGCGCCATGCCTTCCTAGTTCGTCGTTCGTGGATGTGGTGATCGTTTCGTTGGAGTTTCCTGGTGCCGGTTGTTCCTGTGTGTTCGGTGGATGGAGTCGTCGTGTCAAAGAAAGAGGAAGTCAGACGGAAGGGGTGTTCCCTTTATACTAGGACTAAAGGGGAGGGCCGTGTGCCCATTGGTTGATTTTCTTGTTGAATTCTTTGCTGCTATTGTGTGACAGTAAAGAAAGGGTTAAGCAATACTCGCCTCCGTGTCTTTCATAAAATCATGACTTTACGTCATATTTTAGGAAAATCATTCAATTTTAGTTGCCAGATTTTTTTTTTTTTAAATTGTATTTATTTATCATTTTCTTCTTCTCATTAAAACAAGACATAGATAGGGATTAGCCATTACAGAAGTACATATATACACCGTCATAAATTACAAAAGTGTATCCTAACAATTTTTTCCCGTCCTTTTTGCTTTTACAAAGATCCAGAATCATTTTCTTATTCTCTTTAGAACAAGACATAAATAGGGAATAGCCATTAATTAAAGTACAGATATACATCATCATAAGTTACAGAAGCGTGTCATATCAGTTTTTCCCCATCCTTTTTACTTTGCCGAAACCCAGAAAGAGGAAGAGCTTTCCCCCCCCCCTCCCATCCCGACCCCCGCCCTCACCTCCTCCCTCCCCACCACCCTTTTGGTTGTCTTGGGAGTATCCTCAAGGTATTTCCTTTCAATAATCTCTTTTCAGAAACTTGTATTTCCCCCTTTTTGCTCCTTATTTACCCACTGGTTTCACCTGCCTAGCTTTCTCATAGCTTAACACCCTTTCACATAGATTTTTCCATTCTACCACACTTGGCGGGCTGTCCGCTCCCCATCCTCTAGCCAACACAACACGTGCCAGCATCAGACCTTTTTCCCATTTCCTTTCAGTTTCTCTATCTACCCCAATTCTTCTAGTGTCTCCCAGGACTGCTATACTGATCTCCATAGGTGCAGATTTCCTTGTCTCTCTCCCGAGATCCTGGAAAACTTGAATCCAGTACCCCTGTACAATCGGACAAAACCAAATCAAATGCACAAAATCAGCCCTCTCCTCTCCTCTCCACACTTCCAGCATTTTGCCTCTCCTGTTTTATACATCTTACTCAGGACCCTGGGGGTAATATAGGTCCGGTGAAGGATAAAAAACTGCGTCAATCGGAAGCCACTGGAGATGGTACTCCTTTTAACATTTTTATATATACTTCTCCAATCCAGAGTTGCGGGTTCCACCTCTTGTGCCCATTTCTTTTCACTATTAAATCTAATCACCCCTCCCAACCCCTTCTTTATTTTTTTATAAATCTGTGAGATTGAAACTTTACTCCCTATTCCCTGATAACAAAATTCAGCAAAATCTGAGTGTTTCGTAATAAAGTATTCTCTATTCTCCGTTTTATCGAAAGCATGTTTTAATCTAACATATCTAAACCATGTGAGACAATCTTTATCTATACTTAATCCCATTTCCTCTGGTGTCTTCAACTTTCCTTCCACCATCATCTGGGACACAAACCTAATACCCTTTTTATCCCAAAATAAAAAATCTTCAAACTTCCAAAATTCTTTTAAGTTTATGTTTCCCCAAATAGGAGAAAACTTTAGTGAGTGATTTATTCCTAGTAATATTTTTATATTAACCCAAACTAAGTGTATCATATTACTAATTGGGCACTGCCTACCCTTTATTTTTATCATTCCTGCTTCTAAAGTGCTGATGATATTATATTGGAGACCTCCCAGCTCCCCCTCCAAAAAGCGACGCAGTCTGTCATCCTCCATCATTAGCCACTGAAGCTGGGATGCAAAGTAATAACCCCTAAAACATGGGACGGACAGACCGCCGTCTTCCTCATCCAGCCATAGGTATTTTTGTTTCAGCCTGACCCTTTTTCTCCCCCAGATAAGATCATTTATCACTCCTTCTAGTGCATTAAAAAAATGGTCCCCTATCCAGACTGGGCAGGAGGAAATAACATACAAAATTTGCGGTAACAAAACCATCTTTATTATCGCTATTCGGTCCACTTGTCGAATCAGCAGTTTTTGCCAAGAACTTTTTTCCCTAACCCTTTTTAAAAGAGGGTCAATATTGAGTTCTAGATACTCCTGTATCCTCGAACTAACTTTTATACCCAAGTATTCAAACGACTCAGTGGGTTTCAAAATTTTAACATTAATTTCCTCCGGCCCAATTTCCTGGCCAATTGGGAGCAGTACCGACTTTGTCCAGTCCACCCTAAAGCCGGAGATAAGGCCAAACTGATTTACTATCTCCATCAGGTGCAGTACCATTGGTACCCCTCCGTCCACAAAAAAACAGAATATCATCAGCGTAAAGGCATATCTTATCCAGTACACCATTTCCCCCAAACCCCCTTATTTTTTCATCCGCTCGGACCTTACAAGCCAAAGGCTCGACAAATATGGCAAACAGTAATGGGGAGAGTGGGCACCCCTGACGGGTTCCTCTCTGCAGAGGTATTGGCTCTGATATTACTCCATTGATTTTTACCCTAACTTTCGAGTTGTTATATAAGAGCTGTACCCATCTAATAAATTTTTCTCCCAGGTTAAACTCATACATAACCTTCCAGAGATATGCCCACTCCACCCTGTCAAACGCTTTCTCAGCGTCCAGGGACAGGATGGAATGGGCACCCTCCCCATCCATCTGCATGTTCAATAATGTCCGTCGAATATTCGTCTGAGCCTGGCGTTTGGGTACAAACCCTGTTTGGTCCGGGTGTATTAACTTCTCAATAACTTTTCTTAGGCGATTTGCAAGTAATTTAGCACATATTTTAAAATCAGTGTTGAGAAGAGAGATGGGGCGATACGAATCCACCTTTTTCTCATCCTTACCCTTTTTGCCTATCAGACTTATTACAGCTTCCGAGAGGGAGGACGGGAGTTCGCCACTACCCATTGATTTGTTTAAGACCTGCACCAGCACTGGAAGAATGACATCTCCATATCTTCTGTATATCTCAAAAGGGAGGCCATCCAACCCCAGACTGGAATTCCCCTGGATAGTTTTCAGTGTCTCCCGTATTTCCTCAACTTCAATGGGGCCGTTCAACCAGTCCCTCTCCTCCTCCGAGAGTCTGGGAATCGGTACTCCCTCCAGGAAGATTCTAAATTCTTCAGGCCCCCCCCCCCTCCCTCCGAGGAGTAGAGGCCCCCAAAATATTCAATAAATTCGAGCTCTCTCTCCCTGGCTGGATGCCATCCCCCCAGCTCTCTTCTCAACACTAGGGATGAGCGAACTCGAACTGTATAGTTCGGGTTCGTACCGAATTTTGGGGTGTCCGTGACACGGACCCGAACCCGGACATTTTCGTAAAAGTCCGGGTTCGGGTTCGGTGTTCGTCGCTTTCTTCGCGCTTTTGTGACGCTTTCTTGGCGCTTTTTGAAAGGCTGCAAAGCAGCCAATCAACAAGCGTCATACTACTTGCCCCAAGAGGCCATCACAGCCATGCCTACTATTGGCATGGCTGTGATTGGCCAGAGCACCATGTGACCCAGCCTCTATTTAAGCTGGAGTCACATAGCGCCGCCCGTCACTCTGCTCTGATTAGCGTAGGGAGAGGTTGCGGCTGCGACAGTAGGGCGAGATTAGGCAGATTAACTCCTCCAAAGGACTTGATTAACTGATCGATCTGCAGCTGTGGATCATTGAGCTGCTGATCCTCAATTGCTCACTGTTTTTAGGCTGCACAGACCGTTTGTCAGTCACATTTTTCTGGGGTGATCGGCGGCCATTTTGTGTCTTGTGGTGCGCCAGCACAAGCTGCGACCAAGTGCATTTAACCCTCAATGGTGTGGTTGTTTTTTGGCTAAAGCCTACATCAGGGTGAAGCTGTCACACCAAGTGCATTTAACCAGCAATAGTCTGTTCATTTTTTGGCCATATACAAAATCAGGGGCAAGCTGCGCCTGTCACCAAGTGCATTTAACCCTCAATGGTGTGGTTGTTTTTTGGCTAAAGCCTACATCAGGGTGAAGCTGTCACACCAAGTGCATTTAACCAGCAATAGTCTGTTCATTTTTTGGCCATATACTAAATCAGGGGCAAGCTGCGCCTGTCACCAAGTGCATTTAACCCTCAATGGTGTGGTTGTTTTTTGGCTAAAGCCTACATCAGGGTGAAGCTGTCACACCAAGTGCATTTAACCAGCAATAGTCTGTTTATTTTTTGGCCATATCCCAGTCTAATTCTGTCACTAAATCCATACCGGTCACCCAGCGCCTAAATACTAGGCCTCAAATTTATATCCAGCTAAATCTGTCCCTAGTGCTGTAGCTGGGCGAGTTATTTAGTGTCCGTTCAAGCACATTTCTTGTTCTGGGTTGAAATACAATTCCCAATTTAGCAATTTCATAATTTAGTGGTTTCTGCTATATCAGAGCTATTTGAAATCTATCCCTAAAAGGGTATATAATATTCAAGGTGCACATTGGGTCATTCAGAATAACTTCACACACACCCGCTACTGTGTATTTCCAAGTCTAATTCTGTCACTAAACCCATACCTGTCACGCAGCGCCTAAATACTAGGCCTCAAATTTATATCCAGCTAAATCTGTCCCTAGTGCTGTAGCTGGGCGAGTTATTTAGTGTCCGTTCAAGCACATTTCTTGTTCTGGGTTGAAATACAATTCCCAATTTAGCAATTTCATAATTTAGTGGTTTCTGCTATATCAGAGCTATTTGAAATCTATCCCTAAAAGGGTATATAATATTCAAGGTGCACATTGGGTCATTCAGAATAACTTCACACACACCCGCTACTGTGTATTTCCAAGTCTAATTCTGGCACTAAACCCATACCTGTCACCCAGCGCCTAAATACTAGGCCTCAAATTTATATCCCGCTAAATCTGTCCTTAGTGCTGTAGCTGGGCGAGTTATTTAGTGTCCGTTCAAGCACATTTCTTGTTCTGGGTTGAAATACAATTCCCAATTTAGCAATTTCATAATTTAGTGGTTTCTGCTATATCAGAGCTATTTGAAATCTATCCCTAAAAGGGTATATAATATTCAAGGTGCACATAGGGTCATTCAGAATAACTTCACACACCCGCTACTGTGCATTTCCAAATCTAATTCTGTCACTAAACCCATACCTGTCACCCAGCGCCTAAATACTAGGCCTCAAATTTATATCCCGCTAAATCTCTCGTTACCGCTGTCCTGTTGTGGCTGGGAAAGTTATTTAGTGTCCGTCAAAGCACATTTTTTGTTCTGGGTTGAAATACAATTCCCAATTTAGCAATTTCATAATTTAGTCGTTTCTGCTATATCAGAGCTATTTGAAATCTATCCCTAAAAGGGTAGATCATATTGAAGGTGCACATAGGGTCATTCAGAATAACTTCACACACACGCTTCTGTGCATTTCCAAGTCTAATTCTGTCACTAAATCCATACCGGTCACCCAGCGCCTAAATACTAGGCCTCAAATTTATATCCCGCTGAATTTGAATACAATACATTGGGCCAAATAATATATTTGTTGTTGTGGTGAACCATAACAATGAGAAAAACATCTAGTAAGGGACGCGGACGTGGACATGGTCGTGGTGGTGTTAGTGGACCCTCTGGTGCTGGGAGAGGACGTGGCCGTTCTGCCACATCCACACGTCCTAGTGTACCAACTACCTCAGGTCCCAGTAGCCGCCAGAATTTACAGCGATATATGGTGGGGCCCAATGCCGTTCTAAGGATGGTAAGGCCTGAGCAGGTACAGGCATTAGTCAATTGGGTGGCCGACAGTGGATCCAGCACGTTCACATTATCTCCCACCCAGTCTTCTGCAGAAAGCGCACAGATGGCGCCTGAAAACCAACCCCATCAGTCTGTCACATCACCCCCATGCATACCAGGGAAACTGTCTCAGCCTCAAGTTATGCAGCAGTCTCTTATGCTGTTTGAAGACTCCGCTGGCAGGGTTTCCCAAGGGCATCCACCTAGCCCTTCCCCAGCGGTGAAAGACATAGAATGCACTGACGCACAACCACTTATGTTTCCTGATGATGAGGACATGGGAATACCACCTCAGCATGTCTCTGATGATGACGAAACACAGGTGCCAACTGCTGCGTCTTTCTGCAGTGGACAAGCTGATGTTCATAAAAATGAACCAGGCATGGATCCCACAGGACCTGTCCGTCCCTTGTCCAGATTAGACATTAACTACCTCCCCATAACCATATATTATTGGACTCCAGGGCACTTCCTCATTCAATCCTATTTTTATTTTCATTTTACCATTATATTGCGAGGCTACCCAAAGTTGAATGAACCTCTCCTCTGCCTGTGTGCTAGGCCTAAATATATGCCAATGGACTGTTGCAGTGGTGGCTGACGTGAAGCCTCATTCTCTGCTATGACATGCAGACTGATTCTCTGCTGACATGAAGACAGATTCTCTGTTACGGGACCTCTCTGCTCTGCCTGTGTGCTAGGCCTAAATATATGCCAATGGACTGTTGCAGTGGTGGCTGACGTGAAGCCTCATTCTCTGCTATGACATGCAGACTGATTCTCTGCTGACATGAAGCCAGATTGTCTGTTACGGGACCTCTCTGCTCTGCCTGTGTGCTAGGCCTAAATATATGCCAATGGACTGTTGCAGTGGTGGCTGACGTGAAGCCTGATTCTCTGCTATGACATGCAGACTGATTCTCTGCTGACATGAAGCCAGATTGTCTGTTACGGGACCTCTCTGCTCTGCCTGTGTGCTAGGCCTAAATATATGCCAATGGACTGTTGCAGTGGTGGGTGACGTGAAGCCTCATTCTCTGCTATGACATGCAGACTGATTCTCTGCTGACATGAAGACAGATTCTCTGTTACGGGACCTCCCTCCTCTGCCTGGGTGCTGGGCCTAAATATATGCCAATGGACTGTTGCAGTGGTGGCTGACATGAAGCCTGATTCTCTGCTATGACATGCAGACTAATTCTCTGCTGACATGAAGCCAGATTGTCTGTTACGGGACCTCTCTCCTCTGCCTGGGTGCTGGGCCTAAATTTATGACAATGGACTGTTGCAGTGGTGGCTGACGTGAAGCCTGATTCTCTGCTATGACATGCAGACTGATTCTCTGCTGACATGAAGCCAGATTGTCTGTTACGGGACCTCTCTGCTCTGCCTGTGTGCTAGGCCTAAATATATGCCAATGGACTGTTGCAGTGGTGGCTGACGTGAAGCCTCATTCTCTGCTATGACATGCAGACTGATTCTCTGCTGACATGAAGCCAGATTGTCTGTTACGGGACCTCTCTGCTCTGCCTGTGTGCTAGGCCTAAATATATGCCAATGGACTGTTGCAGTGGTGGGTGACGTGAAGCCTCATTCTCTGCTATGACATGCAGACTGATTCTCTGCTGACATGAAGCCAGATTCTCTGTTACGGGACCTCTCTCCTCTGCCTGTGTGTGTGCTGGGCCTAAATATATGCCAATGGACTGTTGCAGTGGTGGCTGACGTGAAGCCTGATTCTCTGCTATGACATGCAGACTGATTCTCTGCTGACATGAAGCCAGATTGTCTGTTACGGGACCTCTCTCCTCTGCCTGTGTGTGTGCTGGGCCTAAATATATGCCAATGGACTGTTGCAGTGGTGGCTGACGTGAAGCCTCATTCTCTGCTATGACATGCAGACTAATTCTCTGCTGACATGAAGACAGATTCTCTGTTACGGGACCTCTCTCCTCTGCCTGGGTGCCGGGGCCTAAATATCTGAGAATGGACTGTTCCAGTGGTGGGTGACGGGAAGCCAGATTCTCTGCTATGGAACCTCTCTCCAATTGATTTTGGTTAATTTTTATTTATTTAATTTTTATTTTAATTCATTTCCCTATCCACATTTGTTTGCAGGGGATTTACCTACATGTTGCTGCCTTTTGCAGCCCTCTAGCTCTTTCCTGGGCTGTTTTACAGCCTTTTTAGTGCCGAAAAGTTCGGGTCCCCATTGACGTCAATGGGGTTCGGGTTCGGGACGAAGTTCGGATCGGGTTCGGATCCCGAACCCGAACATTTCCGGGATGTTCGGCCGAACTTCTCGAACCCGAACATCCAGGTGTTCGCTCAACTCTACTCAACACCATCTATCCTATTACCCCCCCTTTGATGGACAGCAGTGTGGACAGCAGTCTTCCCGACTTCCCAGATTCCCTAAAGTATCGTTCCCCCTTAAAAAACACTTTTTGTTGTGCCTTATCCATCAGATAGTTCCTCAATGCACTTTTAGCCTGATCCAGTTGGCCTATCAGTTCAGGGATTTTCTTAGTCATGAGTTCTAATTCTATTTCTTTTATCCTATCTGTCAGCACCCTCTCCTGTTCTGCAAATCCCCTCTTCAGGCCCTTAATTTTGCTTACCAAAATACCACGTATAAATGCCTTAAAAGCATCCCAAACATACCCTAAACCTGCTGACCCCAGATTATATTTCCAGAACTCCTCTATATCCGCCCTGATGTCCTCTTCCTCCTTAATTAAATTCAACCAATGTGGATTCAGGCGAAACTCACGATTTATTCGTTTTAAGTTTGTTTTAAACCGCAGGCAAACAGGGGAGTGATCTGAAATACTATTTGCTTCATACCTCATGCTAGAGATCTTATTTACTAATTCTGGACTAACCAGTGCCAAATCTATTCTAGACATTATTTTATTTCCCCGACTAAAACAGGAGAACCCTGGCTTATCATCATAAAGGTGTCTCCATACATCTATTAGTGATAGTTCCTGCGATATTTTCCCCAGCACTGATTGTCGCCCCGTCACCTGTTTATCCTTTGGAATCACAGAGTATCTATCCAACTCGTCATTCATGACATTGTTAAGATCCCCCATTATTACTATGGGGCATTTGCTCCTTGAATCTGCATATTCCACCAGTCTATGTATAACCGTTAAGGAGAAAGGGGGAGATATATACACAAAAGCCAAAATACATACAATACCATTCCACTGACAATGAAGAAATACATATCTACCCCTATCATCTATTTTCTCGTCAAATGGAAGGAAGTCTACTTTGTGATGAATGTATACACTGACTCCGGATGAGTATGTGGAAAAACATGAGTGATATTGATACCGGGCCCATTTCTTTTTTAACAGATTTATCTTGTCTTTTGTACTATGTGTCTCCATTAGTCCTACTATAGCCGGGAGATGTCTGGTAACATTATCAAAAACCATTACCCTCTTGACCCTATCTCCAAGACCCCGTACATTCCATGTCATAATACTACTCATTCAGATTTATCACTTGCTTTATCTTCACCTTGGACCCTGCTAGACCTCCCAAGACAACCATTCCCACCCTAATCCCTCCCCTTCCCCTTTTTCCATCCCACCCCCCTTTCTGGTCGGTAGAAATCAAACATTTCCCCCACCTCTTACACTCCGCCTCCTCCCACCCCTACCCCATACCCCCCTGAACCAATCTGGTGCCTTCATGTTCCTATTCCTTTGGCATCCAGCCACTCCACTACCTCCTCTGGAGAGCCGAAAAACCTGACCTGGTCGCGGTATATTATGCGAAGCTTAGTAGGATACAACAAGGAATATTGTATCTGTGCATCGGCTAATCTCTTCTTCACTTCTTTAAACTCACGCCTTTTTGTCTGAGTGGCTCTAGAGAAATCTGGATATATCGCTATATTATTTCCATTAAACTCAATTGTCTGCATCTTTCTTTTGGTTCTCATTATTACATCTCTGTCCTTGGCACTTTGTATTTTAGCTAGGATTGCCCTCGGGGGGCCCCCTTTTACGGGGGGTCTCCCTGGTATTCTATGGGCTCTTTCCACTAAGAACCATTGAGATAGAACATTATCTTTAAAACTATCCTGCAGCCACTGTTGGATGAAGCCCGTTGTATCCTCTCCTTCCACTCCCTCTGGGAATCCCACTATTCTAATATTTGATCTCCTAGACCTATCTTCCATTATAGTAATTCTCTCTAGAAGGTTTTTTTTCTCACCGTCTATCCCTTCAACTCTTTTTTTTACACCTTCTAGATCCTTTTTCATCGTTCCAGAGGATATCTGCAGCTCTTTCACTTTTTCCCTAACTTTATTCATTTCCTCCTTTATAAGGGAGAGGTCCACCTGTACTGAGGTGATCTTTAGGGACAGGTCCTCCAGGCTATGGTTAGTTTTTTGTACCGCGCCTAGGATTTCCTCAAGCTTGTTATCTACCAGGTTAATTCTTTCCACCATCCCCTCTCCGCTGCCCACGCTCCTTTCCGCCCCCCCTATATTCCTCAGCGACCGCCACTTCTCCGATATCCTTTTGACTTTCCTTATGACCCCGCAAAGAGCTCTTAATTTTGGGGGGTGATCTCAGATATTTCTCCATGCTGGTTGTTGTACTATTACCCTTTCCTCCCCCCGGCGAAGAGGTACCAGCCGATCTTCGGTTTATACCCTTTGGGGGCATGACTACGACCCCCCCAGCAGAAGCTGAGGGCAAGGAAATCAATACAAAACACTTAAATATAAATTACTAAAGTGGAAAAAGAATACATAATATCGTCCTCTATCTATAATTTCTCTAGTCAAATATGTGTCCGACGGGCACTACGCTCTTCCACACAGAAGAGATGCAATCCGCAGACCGTCTAGGGACTTAATAATTACATATAATTGCATATAAACTTAAATATAGCTGCTGAGGTAGGAGAGAGAAAAACAAAACAAAAAAAAAAAAAACACATTAAAGTCCAGGGCTCCTCTGGGTACAAATATATCCTGTAAAAAACAGAGCATTCGTCCAAGGTAAGAATATAATCAATGGATCATCTAGTTTCGTATATATCCGACTTACAGTCCACTCATACCACAAAGGCAAATATTATCAGCAGTTCATTTAGTTATACATATATATATGCCAGCGAGGGAACGCCCTCATCCACAAAAAAGGAGAAGAAAAAAAAAAAAAAAAAGGAGAAGCAGGGTTTATTTCACTCTTTTCAAACCCCTGGCCAGCGAACATAGGGAAGAGGATCAAGCGGTTAGCGGAGGCCAATCCTATAAATAGGTCCCCTATTGCTTTTACCGTTCCTTCTTCTTTCCGGATTTGAAGGTAAGCAATAATATCACTATAAAATGGCTTCGGGAAAGAAAAAAGCTTGCAGGTGTATGCTTGATAACTTTTAAAGCAGATACCTGTCCTGATGTCCACTGTTTCCCGTTTTCGGCGGTTGCTGCGCCCGGGTGCTCAGGATTAAACAAGACGTTGAACAGTACCTGTAATTTGACCTCCATTCCTTATTTTCCTCTCACTCTCCTTCTTTTCTCTCCTCTCACCCCTCTCCAGCCACCATCAAGGGAGCTCTCGTCCGAGGCTGCTCACCTCTGGGGGGGCGGTGGGGAGACTGCACCAGTCTTCTCGTGAGGGTAAGTTAGCAGGAGGCTCTCCCAGGCTGCACGCCGTCAAGGGTCCCACCGTCGTCTCAGACCCTGTCCAACAAGATTATGTATAGAGCACCGCAGACACCCAGGCTCCGCGATCCATGGCAGGTGACAGCAGTAGCGAAACGGGCGCCCTCTCGCACTCCCCCCTGCAGCAGCTCCCAGCTGACCAACAAACCGGCTTTTTTTCCCCCTTCCTTCTTTCAGGCCATATGCGACACGCTGCTAACTGCTAGCGTTCGCACACCACGGCTCATGGCTCACGGGGCGGGGAGGGGGCGGGAGCACGGCACGTCGGCGTCTTCACGTCATGCCGTTGCGGCGCCTGGAAAAACCCCTTAAAGGGGTTGTCCAGGAATGATTCTAGTTGCCAGATTTTTGACCATTCCTCTAGTTTTCCTAAATCCTTTTCCATTTGGTGTATCCCTCCAGGAACATCAACCCTGTTACTAATCTTTGTGTCATCAGCAAAAAGACACACCTTACCATCGAGGCCTTCTGCAATTTCGCATTTCTCCTGGACTCCAATGAAACTGTTCCAATCTGATAGGGACTCACATACCACTAATCTAATTTTAGAAAAGTCAGTTTTTCTAAAATCTAAAACTTTTGTTTTTGTGTGGTGTGACTCAGTCACTGTACTTATGGTAAACCACACTGACTGGTGATCACTAGATCCCAAGCTTTCCCCTACAGTAATATCATATACCAAATTCCCATTTGTGAATACTAAATCTAAAATGGCCTTATGTTTGACCAGAAGAGTCGACCTCTATCTGTGGCAACCTAGATGGTCTACTATCTAGTTAGGCCTCATGTAAGAAAGAGTAGACTGTACCACCAAAAACAGAAGTTCAGATACACATATTGCATAGCACATGCTATGGAAAACAATACCTTTATGGTCACATTTACAGATAGTGTTTCATGTTTTTAAAATAACTAAAGGGAACAACTTGGGATTTTTCTACCCTGATCTATTTAAAAGTCTGACTTGAATAGAGCAACTGTTGGTAAAAGCGATGTTCATGCAAAACTTTTATTTTAGTGCAATGCTGGGAGTGTGATTAGTATTGCAGGATCACCGACTTTGCTGAAATAACAGATATCTAACATGATAACGGCATCTTTACAGAAGAATAAATTGGTATGGTCTGAAAATGCATCAACCAGAGGTGGGCAACATTGTTTGGGGTGTATTATGTGTGAATAGTGTTGGGATATATTGTATGTTTCACCCCCTGACAGCGTTCATGTTGTTTTTTGATAAATGTCAACTTGCTCACATAGAAATATGTGACAGAAAGTTCCATACACAATGCAGCATAGGGGTTTACTTGCTAATGTTTGGTCCTTACATCATGCAGAACTCTTTATACTGCATATAAAGAGCTACTGAAATCAAATATCCTACACCTGTTTGGGTCCATTGTGCATATGGTGCTTTATTATATGGGTTAGTGGAAAATATTCTGGATTAGATTATGTTTTGACTAACCATTGCCATAAACTTAAAAATATATCCTGTGACATCCTAGAATACTACATAGGCCACTTTCAACAGCAAACATTTCAGATCCTTGGTCCAGCCATTATTTGGCTGTGTATTTTTTGTATTCTATTATTATTGTTTATATATTAACTTGAATTCATGTGCACGAAGTGCAATAAAAATCCTATATGCACAAAAAAGTCAAATAGACACATTTAAATCTTGAAAATCAGCAACTCTAACTGCATGTGTAACTATCATTTACAGTATTCTCCCAAATTGCACTACTCTCTTGTATAATACAGATAAAAGGTGTTTTCCGGTTTACCTCAACCTCTTTTAAAATAATAATTTATGATGATACCTTTAAGTTTTTAATGTTTTCTTTAATCTTTATTGCTCCTATCTTCCGTTCTGGGTTGTGGTCACATGATCATGTCCCTGCAGCTCTTTTTTTATTTACTGTAATTTTATGTCCATGGGCGTGTCAAAGAAACAACAGGGATAGTGCAGTGTCTACAGTATGTATGGGGAGGAGGATCTGGGCATTGTTAGGGGTTGTACTGGAGCTGTTGCAGAGAAAGGTGAAGTACATCATGGGTTTGGTTGTATGCAGCAACAGGAAATGCTACATACAGGATGAAGAGAAACCAGAGTGATTTGTTACCATGGAGAAAGTAGGTCAGGAGAGTCCAAGCTGAAAAAAAGCTTGGGGAAGATGTACATGAGTTAAGCAACTACATTACCATATCCGTTAAAAACCATAGAAATCCCAGAAAACCCCTTTTAAGCATTCTGTCAGAGCTGCTGTGTCAAGTGCCTGCTTACTACAGATGTTATAAATCCAGCGTTAAAAGCAGGAGTTAACCCCTTCAGTACAGAGCCAATTTTTCCCTTAAAGCCCAGACCGATATTTGCAAATCTAACATGTGTCACTTTTTGTGGTAATAACTTTGGAAAGCTGTTTCTTATCCAAGCCATTCTGAGATTGTTTTCTCGTGTTACTTTGTACTTCATGTTAGCGATATCTATTTAAAAAATCCCAAAATTCGAGAAAATTTGGAAAAAATAATTATAGTAATATAATATAAGTAATAATAATAGTAATACCTCACAAAATAGTTATTACTTTACATTTTCCATATGTCTACTTTATGTTGGCATTATTTTGTAAAAGACATTTCATTTTTTAGGACGTTAGAAGGCTTAGAATTTTAGAAGCAATTTTTAAAATTTTCAAGAAAATTTCCAAACTTACATAATGGAAACTTTTAGAAACTACACCCCTCAAATTATTCAAAACTGATGTTACAAACTTTGTTAACCCTTGAGGTGTTCCACAAGAATTAAAGGAAAATAGAGGTGACATTTCAAAATGTCATATTTTTTAAAGATTTATGTTAATCCTTTTTTCTTGCAAAACAGCAAGGATTAACAGAAAAATAAACCTCAATATACATTACTCTGATTCTGCAGTTTACTGAAATATGTGGTGGTAAACTGCTGTAGGGGCACATGGCAGTGGTCAGAAGGCACCATTTTGTATTTGAAGAAACCTTGACGTACCACTACAGTGGAAACCCTGAAAAACCATTTTGGAAACTACACCCCTCAAAGAATATATTAAGGGGTGTAATGACTGAGCACTTTGACCCTATAATAGTTTTACAGAATTTGGAGACACTTGGCTGTGAAAATGGAAAGTTTCATTTCTTCCAATAAAATGTTGCTTTAAGCCCCAAATTTTTCATTTTCACAAGAGGTAACAAGAGAGAAAGCACCCCATAATTTATTACAAATTTTCTCCTGAATACGGCAACAACCGATATGTGGTGGTAAACTGCTGTAGGGGCACATGGCAGAAAGAAAGGAGCGCCATATGGCTTTTACAGCACAGATTTTAGTGGATTGGTTTATGAGCGCCATGGTTTTTATTTTTCAAGTGAATTGTCTTATGTGGGGGTTCACTTTTTGTGGGATGAGGTGACATTTTAATTGGTACAATTTTGGAGTACATATGACTTTTTGATTGCTCGATATTATACTTTTTGTGAGCCAAGATGACAAAAAATGGCTGTTTTGACAGTTTATTATTATTTTTTTTTACAGCATTCATCTAAGTGGGCATATAATGTGTTATTTTTATAGAGCAGGTAGCTACAGATGCGGCAATACCTAATGTGTTTATTATTTTTATTTTTGTTACGTTTTACACAGTAAAAGCATTTTTGAACAGAATAAAAAAAATTGTTGCCATTTTCTGCCATATTTTTTAAATTTTTCTGGCGATTGTCTTAGGTAGAGTATCATTTTTTGCGGGATGAGATGAAGTCTTGATTGGTGCCATTTGGGGGGGGAAGACTTTTTGATCGCTTGTTATTGCCGTTTGAGAAGCAAGGTAACAAAAAATGGTTTTGGTTTTGGCACAGTTTTTATTTTTACAGCGTTTCCCTGATGGGGTGGATCATGTGATATTTTTATAGAGCCAGTTGATACGGACATGCAATACCTAATATCTCTACTTTTCTATTTTCTTATTTTTTTTTTGCAATTTTATATAACGTATTATGGGAAAAGAGCGCTTAAATTTTTAACTTTTTTTATTATTATGTAAAACACTTTATTTTTCCTTGTTTTTTGCCCCACTGTGGGATGTCAACTTTTGGTGGTCTGATCCCCTCTGCAATGCATTACAATACATAGAAGGGGTTAATGCGCCAGCATCAGTGTTTTCACCGATGCCGATGCATCATTAATAGCAAATGATGTCTGATTGACTCTGGTATACAGTACATAGCTAAGGATAAATGCACATTTGATGGTGTTGACATATAGCGTGTTTAAAAATACTCTGCAGCGGCATGTGTTATGCTTTTTCATATTCCAAAGATTCCAAAAACTGTCCCAGGGGCACATGACACACTCTGTATTATTGGATAAAAAATAAAAAAGACACCGGTCTTAATAAAGCCCTAAGCTGGTGCTGGTGCTGGTGCCACCGTAGTTATGAAGAGGCGCTGGTGGCAGTAAGGGAGTAACCGCGAGGAGCAGCAGCCACTGAGGTAGCGGTGGCTGCAGCAGAGCCATATGGTACATGTTGGCAGAAAGGCAGTAGCATGATGGAGGTAGAAGCAGCCTCACGGAAGATGATGGTTGGCAGGTCACTGCAGTGGCATAATGGCGGTAGGGGCATGATGGAGGCGGCAGGAGCAGCCTTACGGAACGTGATGATTGGCAGGTCACAGCATTGGCTTCATGGAGGTGGCAGCAGCAGTAGTACAGAACATGATGGTAGGCAAACAGACAGCAACAGTGCCAAGAAGGGTTCGGTATATATATATATACAGATACACATATACCTATAATAGTGACCCAACTGTTTGCACCACCAGCAAGGCTAGATCAATTCAACGGAATCAGCAGGAGGAGGGCGAAAATCCTCCTGAAGCCAAGCTTGGTTCATTTTGACAAATGTGATGTTTTGGGCACTGAAAACCCTCTCCGAGATAACACTGGAGGCTAGGAAAGAAAAAAGAAGGAGAGCGTGCTGTGCCAGTTCTGGCCACTGTTCCAGTCCACCTGCCCAGACATCCAAGGGATTCAAGAAACAGGATATGTAACAGAGACTGACCATAGTTTAGGTAGGCCTGAACCTGGGTTTATTGTATCAAATGTGTAGAAAATATAATGAAGTATGACACCTAGATTATGTGTGGCTCATGTCCAACTCAGAGCGCGCACGCTGACACTTGTGCTCGTTGTGACACTTTGCTTTAATGTGCTTTTCAACAATGTAGCAATGTGTTGTCGATTTTATGTGTGAACATTTTCATGAAAATTTTCATTAAAAAAAATAAAAAAATAATAATCTTCATACGATTTTATTGTATGTTTTAAAAGGGTTGATTTTATCATGCGATTTTAAATAATCGAATGTATACGATTTTTTAATGCGATTTTAAATAATCGAATGTTTATCGAATGTATACGACTATATGTGAATCAGAATTCAGGAAACAGGATCTGACATAAGAGTTGGGAGGTATAAGAACACAGCTTTGGCTGATTAGTTTGTAACGCCCCAGATGAAGCAAAGGCGAAACCCGGGTTGGGCATCTACACACGCTTTTTACCTATTGATGTTTGTAATTACAATAAACCTTACTTAATATTAAACACCCTGGCTATTGCACTATGTTCTGTTTCTCCTGAAGGAGAGGAGGAAAGAAACTTTGCTGGTCGGTATCGGGATTGTTATTGGAGATGTGCCTGTAACATCGTGGAATCTCCATAGAATCTTCCTGGGAGTGAAAGCCTGCCTGTGGAAACCTAGTGCAGACCCATACATATGTACTTTGGCTGATTTTCTGGAGAAGGGACTTACTCCAAATTCTGGGACTGCTGCTTCACCTCTTCCTGATATCACACAGAAATTTTATTTATGTTCTGGAGACTAAAATGGCTGCTGCTGTGGTGATTTTGGGGGGGCGGAGAGGGTCCTCCCTTTCAGAGACGCTAGCGGAAGACATCTGTTCACTGTAAGCTGTGGCAAGCTGCATACATAGTGTTTTCTGGTAAAAATGTAATTTGGCCTCCCTTTCTGCGAGAGGAAAACATTCCCTCGTTTAGCTTTGCTAGCCAGAATCTTCAAGCATGGATATCCAGTAGTCATTATACTGCTTGATGTCAACAATATGCCTATCACTATGTAAGCGAACAAGCATAAACGTTCTGGCCAGAGTGCCTGAGGAACTGCGCCCCCCACTGAGACTATTAGTGTCGTGGCTGGTGTCATCATAATTTTCATCATCCTCTTTCTCCTCTTCCTCTTCCCCATAGGAGTTTCTCATTGTGGGTCCCCAACAGCTATAGGGCCAGCTATTGCGTGAGCATCAGCGTCCCTTAAAAATATATATATATGGGGGAGGAAGGACAACTGCAGCATGTGCTGCCAGTGCCTGACCTGGAAACAACACATGCTGACTGCTAAGAGGGTCTGGTGCAGGACCAAATTGTTCATGGCTTTCCACTGCATGTACAGATGCTCGAGCATATGCAATGCTGAATTCTAGCGAGTTGGAATCTCACAGATTAAGCGGTGTAGCTACATACCATTCTGATGCTGCAAGTCCAGAAGAGCGTTCCTCACCACGTGAGAATAGCTGAACAAATGGACAGGCTCCAGGATATTGCCAGCACCTTGGGCAAGCCAGTGCTTTTTTTCTCTTCACACACGACAGCAACATAGAGCAAAGGATCCGCCCCCACAATTGGACAGGAAGCCCCAGAGCAATCAAAAAGGGAACACCCACTTCATCCCTCAGTGTGGTTTCCTGTCCTCTGGACAGAGGAGCCTGGAGCGTGCAGCCTCCAGTGCTGTGATACAAGGAACACCTTATGAAGGATTGAACTTGGGTTATACAGCGAATATTTGTGTTATGTGGTTGGTATGATTCTGTTAATGCCTTTAGCATAATTGATACGTTTGAATCTTTGATATGATATGTTCAGGGCCTGGTTGACGATCTCATGGCTTCATGGCCTGGTTGACGGCCTCATGGCTTCAGGGCCTGGTTGACGGCCTCATGGCTCCGGGGCCTGGTTGATGGCCTCATGGCTTCGGGGCCTGGTTGACGGCCTCATGGCATCGGGGCCTGGTTGTCTGCCTCATGGCATCGGGGCCTAGTTGTCTGCCTCATGGCTTTGGGGCCTGGTTGTCTGCCTCATGGCTTTGCGGCCTGGTTGTCTGCCTCATGGCTTCGGGGCCTTCAGGAAGTAGGGCATACCAGTAGAGCTCTAAGTCTCCTGGTTGGGAATTAAGATATGAGCAGGACTATGTCTTTTGGAAGGCCTACAGGACATATGGTATACCAAAAAAGACCTATATGGCTCCTAGTTGGGTGGAGGAAGATGGGCTGGTCCATTTAGTCTAGATGGCCTACAGGATATATGTCTCCCCAGCAAAACCCTATAAATACTTGCCACCAGGGAGCGTGGCCTGGCCGGCAATGTGAGGAGATGCGTACGTCTGAGCTCCTGAGCAGCACTCAGCAAAATTCTGTGCCATCCTGCAGTTAGAGCCTCCTAATCAACTGAACAGAAGTGGAGGAGCAATGATTTTCGGGCATGACCCGTACTACAAAGAAGGAGAGGGAGGGTCGGGAGGGACCGGGACCAACGCTGGCTACAAAAAATGGCACCGCCACCTCGTCCAGGTCCATGGATGTGACGGCCAGATTAGAGCAGTTTGCCCAGGTTCCTCGTGCAGAAGGAGACCCTGAGAGCACGGACTCACCACTGAGGAGGATTGAGGAATCAAAGGTGAGCTCCCTCATTAATAATACCCTGGAGGAAAGTGTCCGCTAAGATGGCGGATCCCACGTGGATGAGGCAGGAGCTGGTGAAGGGGAAGCCCATAAAGTGCTAAACACACAGTCCATACTACAACCACAGCCACCTTTCCCTACCCTGCCACAAGATATAGAGCCTACAATCAAAGATATATTTCTGGCAATACAAAACTGCGGCTCTGCATTAATGACCCTAAATACATCCATAGGGTCCCTTCAAGAGAGTGTCTTTTTTATCCGACAAGATATATGGAAAGTTAATAAACGTATTTATGTCGGGTAAGGCTCAGCTCATAGTCTGGAATGTCAGAGGCCTGGGGAATACCACAAAACGTCAGGCAGTCTTTGTGGCTGTAGAAAAGTATCAACTGGCCATACTGTGTCTCATAGAAACGCACCTTTCTAAACACTCCCAGAGACTGCTCCATAAGCCGTGGATCTCACACGCCTACCATTCCACCTTTTCTATGCACGCCAGAGGGGTCAAGTGTCCTAGTTTATAGGGCTCTACCCTTTGAATGATATTCTTAGGAAATTGACCCTGACGGCAGATATGTTTGCTTACACTGTTCTTTATATAAAGTGCATTTTTTTTATAATTACTATGTATATTCTGCCACTGTATTCCTGCGATGTGATAAGACAGGCGATGACAGCTGTATTTCTCAGCCCTCCTGTGCCGATACTCATGTTGGGAGACTTTAATAAGTACTTAGATCCTTCTCTAGATAAATTCTATCAGGGCTCCAATCCTGCAGGTACCCCGTAAACCTCATTGGCAAGGCTATTGTGCAAGTTGGATCTTCATGATCTGTGGAGACTCCGATATCCTGATGTACGTACGCAAATATTCTTGTTTCTCAACATCTTATTACTCTCTTTCCAGAATAGACTTGCCTATTGGGTCCCTGGAGGCCTCGTCATATATTTCCTCTATAGAATACCTACCACCTAGTCTGTCAGACCACTCCCCCATCCGTTTAAAGATGCAACTTGTGAGAGGTAGGGAGCACAGGGGACCATTTCTTTGGAAACTTAACCCATTCTGGATCCAGCTATCAGATAAGGGAGATCAGATTAATGAGTTATTTCGCTCTAATTTAGGCTCAGCGGCCATGGGGAGTATGAAAGCTTATGTCTGGGTTTTATACATACAAAAAATTAAAAATGGCACAAAACTAAGACTAGGGGACTTTCTGACTCCTTGCAGCGGGAGGTGAAAGACTCTGAGGCTGCTTATATACGGGATCCATCCATGCGGACTGAGTCGTGTGGAAGGAGACACAGGATAAACTTAATGATCATCTGATCCAAACTGCAGACAACAAACATTTCTTCCTGAGACAGAAATATTTTGAAGCAGGTGAAAGCGCAGGCAGTTTGCTGGCCAGAGTGGTCCGTTTGCAGGAGGGCCCATCCAGAATAGTGGCTATCAGAACTAGAGAGGGAGTTCATTCTACAGATTATTCGGTTATCTTTAATGAGTTTTATAGATACTATAAAGAGTTATACACCTCCGAACTGGAAATGGAGATTGGTGATATCAAATTTTATCTTGCAAATATAGCAATTCCGGTGATGTCTCTGGAATCAGCCAGATATCTACATTAGCCCTTAGAGTTGGAATGAACTTAGGGCGGCCCTTGGTTCTTTTCCCAATGAGAAAACCCAGGGTTTTGATGGCTTACAGGCAGAGGTTTTTTTTAAAACAATATCAGGAAACCCTTCTCCCTCATCTATTAGACACCTTTAATGATGCTTTGTGATCGGGGAAATTGCTGCCATCTATGCAGGAGGCTGTGGTGGTAGTGTTACCAAAACCTGGAAAGGACCCAACTTTGTATGACTCCTATAGGCCCATCTCCCTTCTGTCGACGGATGTGAAAATACTGACGAAGGTATTGGCTAATCGTTTGAATAAGGTTATTACCTCCCTCATACATGAAGATCAATCAGGGTTCATGCTGGACAAAAGTACTTCCATTAAGCTTCGGAGACTTTTCCTTAATCTCCAAAGATCAGTGGATACTGGGGGCTATCGCGTAATAATATCTCTAGACGCTGCCAAGGCTTTTGACAGCGTTGAGTGGAAATATTTGTGGGAGGTTATGGGGGTTATGGAGTTTGGGCAAGGTTTCATGTCATGGGTCAAGCTTCTCTACTGTTCACCAGTAGCCAGAGTTAAGGCAAAAGGGGTTATCTGCACAATTTCCATTGCACAGGGGAATAAGGCAGGGTTGTCCACTATCCCCTCTATTGTTCGCTATAGCTATAGAACCCCTGGCCTGCCTCCAATGTGCTTCTCCTGACTGGAAAGGGCTTCTGCTGGGTTCTCAAGAGGAAAGAGTCTCCCTGTACTCTAATGATATGCTTCTATATACAGGGGACATTGAATCCATGTTTAACAGAGTACCTGTTTTCAATCTGTCTTGTTCTTTTGATTGTGAGTCTTGTCATTTCTTCAAAAAATTGATTTTTCTGATATGTAAATGACGCTGTAAGGAGCCCAGAGGGGCGTTATTCTTTCTCCACGGTGCCCAGGAACGCCCCTCTGAAGTGCCGTGTCCGCCTAAGTTTGAAAACTAATAACGCCTCCAAGTTCATCTAAATCGCCTCCCAGAGGTGCGGCTAAGTGCTCCACACCCCCCCCCCAGCGCCGCACTCTGCAGCAAACACCCCGATCCTCCTCTCGCCGGAATCCAAAATCCCGTGCAGGCGCAGTGCCGTCAGTCATCTTATCATAGCGCAGGCAATCGCCGGCACTGCGCCTGCGCGGGATTTGGGATGCCGGCGAGAGGATCAGGGTGTTTGCTGCAGAGAGCGGCGCTGGGGCAGGGGGGGGGGGTTGTTGAGCACTTAGCCGCACCTCTGGGAGGCGATTTAGATGAACTTGGAGGCGTTATTAGTTTTCAAACTTAGGCGGGCACGGCACTTCAGAGGGGCATTCCTGGGCACCGTGGAGAAAGAATAACGCCCCTCTGGGCTCCTTACAGCGTCATTTACATATCAGAAGAATCGATTTTTTTGAAGAAATGACAAGACTCACAATCAAAAGAACAACACAGATGGAAAACAGGTACTCTGTTAAACATGGATTCATGAAAAAAAAAAAAAAAATTGGTAAATTGCTAGTGACAGATTCCCTTTAAGTATCTGGGTGTGGTGTTAACACCAACAATTACAGAATATGTTAAAGTTAATATGGATCGCCTGATTCATAAATATACGAGCAAGGTTAATGCCTGGTGTAAACTAACCTTGTCAGTTGTAGGTCGTTGTAATCTAATTAAAAATAATACTGATGCCACAACTGATATATATACTACATAATTCCCCCGTGTGGATTCCCCAAAGGGTATTCTATAAGATCCAGGGCATATTCCGCTTCCTGGTGTGGAAAAAGCAGCAGTCTAGAATTCGTATGAAGACTCTCTAAAGGGGCTAAGAGGAGGGAGGTCTCTCTCTCCCAAATCCATAGTTATACTTCATAACCACACAAATTCAACACCTTAAGGGATGGGGACAACGTGCTGGCTTGGGGCCCTCGGCTAGAATAGCTTAATTTATTATGAAGCAAAAGGCACCTATTGCTATGACAGAGTTGGGAAAGCCACAAACATGCTCTGGGAATTATTCTAGAATTTCTCCAATAACTAAAATCTGGTCTAGGTTTAAGGAATTGATTGGTCTCCAAGGATTATATGACATTACGCCTTTGTGTCACAACCCGCGATTATCGGAAATATTTTGACTAGAAGGTTTTTCCCCGTGGGAAGAAAAGGATATTCTTTTTCTCTATCAGATTCAGACGGGAGGTGTTATGAAACCATTGTATCTAGCCTAACACTTTGCGAGGCTCAATGATTATCCCAGCTATTCCTTGTACATAGAGTGTATAAAACCCCTGTATTCTTACACAAGATAGGTCTTCGGACGAACTCATGCTTCCCCCGGTGTGGAGCGAAGGAGGCTTCCCTGACGCATATGTTTTGTGAATGTTCTGCGTGAGATGTCTACTGGAAGGAAGTTTTGCGGATAGTTGCCCAGATGACTCAGATAAAGTTGCCGAGAGATCCCAGAGTCTGTGTGTTAGGTTTCGTAGACTTGTCAGGAGATGATGGCAGAAAGTGTCTCTAAGTTTTTTAAGAATGCTCTTCCAAGCTAGAGTATTGATAGCCAAACACTGGATAGAACAGAACCCACCCACTAAACGGGAATAAGTAAACCGACTTAACAATATTCTGAGATATGAAAGATCAATATATTTAAAAAGAAGATGCCCAGCTAAGTTTATGGCTATTTGGCAGGGATGGTTTGAAGCCCCTGGATTGGCATTGTGGGCTTTAGCAAGAGACTATTTACTGGATCAACTATCCGTACTAGGGCAAATTATATGAGTCTTGGGGACTCCTGTTACGGCTCTGACTATGAGCAAACCCGGCAATCTTGACTATGCAATCAATTGTGAAGATTGCGTCACATCGTACCTGCCATGCACCGTGATGGAGTACCTTCATAATATGTGCTGATGTAGCCATCTCTCCTAAGGGAAGTTGGGGTGAGTTGGGGGGAATTTCTAAAGTATGTATTATGTGTTTTGGTATTTTATAAAAATGTATATTGCAATAATGACAAAATATGCAATATTTGTATTAAGGTAATGCTCTATTATTCTTTGACTCAGATATATGGATCAATGTACAAGAAATATTTTTTCTCAATAAAAAATATACTTGATAAAATAAGAAAAAATTGCCGCCGATCTAGAACTTCCCAGGGAGTCCCTGGAGGGTTGGCGGTTGTCTGCTGGGGTCCTTCGTATGGTAGTTTCCAGCAGTGGGAACCCTAGGAGGTCTGAAGGGGCCAGGGGGCTCTTTGGATCTCTTGCTGCAGATCCGTGAGCTCCTCCAGAAAAGGGAAAGATGCCTCTGTAGGGTTCCATCATGGATGCCAGATTGCGAGCAATGGACCTTGGATCAAAACATCTGTCTAACAATATAATCTGCACCAAAGAAATTGGTGTTCATCAATCATCTTCAGTTTGGATCATTCTGTGTCAAGATAAGTACTTCTCTAAAGATGTTTTGTTAAATCTATTATGATTATTTTTAACACTTGATAGAAACCCATATGAGATTTATTTTATAAGATTATGCTGGGTTTAAAGTATATGTCTAGTATTGAAATTTAGGTTTTAGGATGTGTATTGTTCCAACTTGTTTAGTACGAACCTTTTGTTAGCCTTTGGGTTCCTTATTCTTCCTTCTGGGTATTCTTAGCTTAGATTACTTTTCAAGCACCGTCCCTCCCGAAGGGTGTTTTTTATCTCTGGTATTTGGTATCTCTATGGTGCTGTCATGGGAGAAGGGAAAAATTATGATTACACTTACCGGTAATTTGATTTTCCAGAACCCATAACATCACCCCTCTAATTCCCTCCCTGGTGCTTAATGGTTGATGAGAATTGTTTCTGTCTTTCAAGTAAAAAAAAAAAAAGGAACGAAGGAAGAAAGAATGAAGTTATAGGAATTCTATTTTGTAAGGCTCCTACTGATCTTCTCTGGAATCAACACTGAGGGAGGAAGTGGGTGTTCCCTTTTTGATTGCTTTTGGGATTCTTGTCCAATTGTGGGGGCGGATCTATCTCTCTATGATGTTGTCATGGGTTCTGGAAAATCCATTTACCGGTAAGTGTAATTATCTTTTTTTTTTGCAGGCCAGTTGGAGTCAGCAAGGTGACAGCCAGTGGGATGTTTGCTGTTTGATGTACTTGAGCAACTGCTCGCCAGTGTGAGAACTCTCTTCCATGCCGATCAGCTCCCACTCGGCGTGGCAACGCTTGACTTGACACATGTGATAGGAAGGATGGGCTGTGTGAGTGACACTGTGCCTTGCTGCTCTTGGGGACAGGAGTGTATCCATGGAGAAGGAGGTAGAGGAGGCATATAAGTGCCTGCTGTGGGAACCAGCCCCATGATATGCTCTGCGTTTTCCCAGACTGCCACTGTCGCTGTCCCACTGCCAATGTCGTGGCTAGAGATGCCACTATTACCATCACCATGACCACAGGTATGCATGGGGTCACCATCCTCCTTCTCAGAAGGATGGTGACCAAATGGTTTAGGGCTCTCACACAAGTCGTCAACAGGGAAAGAGAGTTTCCCTTGACTATCGCCCATAGGGCGTGGTAGGGTTTTCTTGCCACTTCTTAGGAAAAAAGAAGGCGCCCCCCTAGGAATGGGCAGTGAAGACTGAGAGGCTTCCAATGAAATTCTTCTTTGGTGCTGCCAGGAGGAGGAGCAGGAGGAACGCAGTAACCCCTGGCTCCATGGCTCGGTGTCGGACTCTGAAGTCACCTCCACGTCATCCTACTGAGGTTTAAGAGGAGTGAGCAATCCAATCCACAATATCATCCTCTTTCTCAATTATAATATTGTGCCTTTCCGAGGCCAAATTCATTATCCCTCACAGATACTTTTGTGAGCTGGCCTGTGTATTGGTGTTGATCACCTATATGCTGGTTTAATTAAATCGAACAAGTCACAAAAAAATAAAATTTCAACTGTGTGGAGAAATAAATGAATGTTAACGGATGATTAAGGGCAAGGCCTCATGCTCAGCTTCACATTAACACTCATACGTAGCTTGCTGCTATACCTTTTGTTTTGTAAAGACATAAATATGTCCCTAAAAAATATATTATTCGAACCGTGTAGAAACTGTATATTCGGAAATGGACGGCTGAGGCCTGACCCTTAAGACTGTATTACACTGGCCGATATTTTGGCTGACAATCGCTAACGAGCTTTTGCCAATGCTTGTTCATCGGGCAATTGTTGGGAGGGAACGCTTCCCTCCTGACAATTGCTTGCTGATCTGCCTTTTTAATACTGGCTTTAATATCGCATTAACACTCCCAGTTAAATTGTTACTGTAGCCCATGTACTGATCACCTATATGCTGGTTTAATTAAATTGAACAAGTAAAAAAATAAATACATTGCAACCATGTGGCAATTGAATAAATGTAAATAGACATTCTCAATTTCATAATAACACTCACAGGTAGATTGCTGCTATACCATGTGTTTTGCTGCAGTAATCAAGTATATATGATAGTTAAATTAATTGAACACCCTCAAAGAAAAATTAAATTGCAACCGTGTGGAAACTGAATAAACATAAACGGCCGATTGAGGCTTGATGCTCAATTTCACATTAACACTCACATGTAGATTGCTGCTATACCTTGTGTATTGCTGCAGTAATCATGTATATATGCTGCTTACTGAAACTGAACCCCACAAAAAAAAATCTGTAAAAATGGGGGATAAAAATAATTCCTTGCAGTTAGCTGCTTTTGAGGTCTGCACTGCAGCCACAGGTCTTCTCTCTCCCTGGCTGTCAGCTTCCCTGCTTGTCCCCTATTTTACACACACCATTCTTTGTTATACTATCATTTTGCTTCACTGTCCCTGGCAAAAGAATACAAGTGGGGCCTGTAATCTAACTAGCCAACAGTAAGGCTGGGTTCACACCTGATCGTTTTACAGCGCGTTCCCACGCGCTGCAAAACGAAACGCTCAACAGGGAGAAACCAATGATTCCCTATGGGAATGGTTCTTTGTACAATGACAGGGAGTACCCCTTAGATGCCGTGTTCAAAGCTGATCGCAGCATCTGACAGCAATAATACAGTGTAAAAAAAGATTTAATAAAATCATACTTACCCTTATCCATTTGATCGCAAAGAGTCACCACCATCTTGATTGTAGATCCAGCGCAAAATCTAGTGCAGCCCGTAATGACGTCATCATATTGGCCAGCGTGGTGACGTTATACATCACCATGCACGCGATTTTGCGTGGGATATTCAATCAAGATGGAGGCTTTTCACACTCAAACGGATGAGGTAAGTATGATTTTTTAATTTTTTACTGCCATTCAGAGAAAATCAATTTGTTACTACGAAGCACAAGGAAATTGGGCTTCGAGTCAAATTTAATTATCCCTGAAATATGAATTGAATTCCACCTGGTGGAGTTCGATTCGCTCAACACTAGTAAAAACCTGATGAGCAAACATACATAACAAAAAATAAATTGTTATTTATTTTCATATGTAGTTTTGCCACATGTACATTGTATTATAGTGCATCCTGCCAGGACCATCCTGCAATCCAGCAGTGTGGGCTGTGTTTGCACACTATAGTAAAAGGTGCCAGCTTCTCTGGTGACTGGGACTGAAGTGTGAATAGGTGCTCTTTCCTATAATGTGCAAGCACGGCCATCATTGCTGGATTACAGGGTGGTCATAATCCCTGAATATGAGCAGTGTATAATGTGATGGAAAATGTATCAAGTCAACAAAGGAGGCAATATGAACAATAACAATGCATTAGTAAGTGCCTTCTATCAACTTTGTCTACATGATAAATGCCATTTGTTAAAGTGAGACAACGTCTTGATTTCTGCATGATGCTTCTGGTTTAAATATTTGAGTGGTTCAGTGGCTTTGGATTTATTATAGTAAATAATGTAACATTTATAAATGTCTACTGTCTTGGTATTAAGAAATTGTATGTTCTATGCTAGTACTGTTAATAATAGTAACACAATTCTAATTACAACTGCTAATGGGAAATTGCATATTCAGGCTTTGCTTTACTTACTGTGTCTATCATTAGATGACAGTTATACTAGCATTTACCTTTTTGTCACGTATGCAGATAGTATAGTCTAACATAGGAGCTAATCCTTAATTACACTAAAAATATTGGGGGTATGAGCCAATGGCTATTAATATTTTTCTTCCAGTTTTTCAAGTGATTTGGAGCTTTAGTGAATTATAAGCGTGTTATAAGTTTGCAATACAACTATTTATTTTATTACAATTTTAGCGTTGCTTAGAAATGTTAAATAAAAATTAGGAAATAACAACTACAATATTCACAGTATGTATATACCTACCTTCTGATGCCCTGCACCAAGATTTGCACCATTTGTTGGCATTGTCCTTTGGTCTCTGACCCTCTTGTGCAGTATAGGCAGGCTAGAGACTGCAGGCTTTACAGAACTTTTGCTTTTAGGCTCTGGGCGAACTTCTTTAGTGGAAGGAAGTTTCTTGTAAGAGATTTTGTTATTGATTCCTTTTGCAGCAACAGTTGAATGATCCGGAAATTTCCGGGCAGAGACTATGTTGGTAGATTGTTGCCCTGAGATTGTGGGTCTGCTCTGAGAGCTCCTAATAGCAGTATCTTTTACTGGCAAGGCTTTTAATATTGGGTTTGAGGATGTCACCTTGGAAGAATCTTTAAGTTCAAAAGACTCATCACTTGTCTGTTCTGTCTTTTCATCTGGACATGCCTCAAGCATAGTTTCTATTTGATCTTCTGTGGATTCATCTACTGGCATATGGGGTGTTGTAGCTCTGACCAATCCACTAAGCTCCCCACAATCACTGTCATGAGAAGAAAGAGATAGGTAAGAGTAGAAGTCACTTCTTTCAAGCTGTTTGCGAGAATGTTCCAACACTTTTTCCCTGATTTGCGCCCCAGTTCCTTGCTTCTGGGCATATTGTGGTGATGATCTGTGGAGTGCATTAGATGTCATGCCCAGAATTTCCTTTACAAAGTCTTGTACAGAACAATCCGGGGTACTAGACCTTTCATGTGCAGAGCTATGACAAGAACAAGACTCGTCATTTGCTGACCCTGAAACAATAGAAGAAGTTGGATCTTTTTCATGTGGCAATGAACTGCTATCAAGCATATCTACATCAGCAACTGAATCACTTGTAACTCGTAAGTTGCTCTTTCTTTTAGAAGATGTTCCTAGCTCACGGGGCTTGTGGAATGCCAATGCTGGCATGCTTGGAGGATGAAGTTTTTCTGTCTTGGTAATTGATATTGATGGATATGGTCCAGATTTTACTTTTTTTTCGGGTATGATTATTTTGTCCAGACTGTCTTTCATTGTAATTTCCCTATTATTTATGTTTCCATTCTCCATATCATCAACCAGTTGAGTTGAGTTCATTAATGTCTCTTTATCACCTACTTTTGTCAAAACCTTGCTAGTATCTTTTTCATTTCCATTGCTCTTTTTCTGTCTTTGTACAGAAAACTGCAAACCCTTCTCAGATTTAGGCGCCCCAGACAAGTCTTGTACTAGTCGATTAATTTTTCTTCTCTCTCCTGGAAAAAAGAATGAAGGCCTTATCCAGGCCTGCAGCTCTCTTCTAATAAAATCAGACCCGAGGGGCAAATCTGTGCCATCCCCAGTTTCATCTCCACTTCCCAAACTAGAGTTTGGCTCCTCAAGTTCCTCTTCCTCCTCTTCCTCGGTTAATGTGAGAGTGGAACTCGACAACAAGTCACTGTCGTCTTCTTCATCAGTGCAGGCTGAGGTACATGATACATTAACAATCATGCTTAGATTGGCTTCACCTTCCTCTCCTCCTAGAGAACGACTCAAGTGCTTACGGAAAGAGGCATTGGAATTGAGCAGCCCTAGTCGTCCTTTTAACATAACCATATCTTCAGATCTTAGTGAAATTTCCTCACTGCTACTCAGTTCGGTCAGCTCAGAACCAACATCTTCATTTCCTGATGATTCTTTATCTTGTGGGGAGTGCAAACCATTAAGTGATGCCTTCTGAGAACCACTCCTTAGAGTAATTTCATCAGAAAGACTACGCTTCATTTTCTGTTCCAAAGGGCATTCAATGTCTTCCAGTCTTTTTAGTAGGTCCAAGGTACGCTTACTTAATTCTTCTCCTGGTTCACTACCTGGGGTAACATCAGCTGAACCTTGCTGACTAAATAGGTCTTCATTGCTCTTATATGAGGCTGGCCAGCTCTCAAGAGACACACTACGCCTGAGAACTGCAGATTCTAGAACTTCACCAGCTCCTGACAGAGATTCCAGTGATGATGAATTAAGGGTAGTGTTTTCAGCACTCAGTACTTCAATAAAGTCCTCAACTTCATCTACTGGACTATGGTCTTCTGAGCTAGCTTTAAGCATTGTTCTGTTTGTACAAGTCTGACCTGGAATACTTGGGAGACAAAAACTAGGCATTAGCCTCTGAGTCTTTTCCAGCATCACAAGTTTTAGTTTATCAGATTGTAATTGTGAAGTATCAATAACTGCGAGCTGACTTTGTGCTTTTATTATGGAATACTGTTTATACCCATTTTCTTTCTCCTCAACTTGTCCAACATCCACATTTTGAACTAAACACCCTTGTGGTATTTCCCCATCAAGGGATAAGCATCCTTCTGAATTGGCAGCAGTCACACCTTCTCCACTTGCAATTCCACTCTCACTCTCAGAGTGGCCACATGAGTCCTTTTGATGTTTTGTCAGATGGAAATCAGGAGTTTGAGAAGATCCATTTGCTAAGTCTGGCAATGATAAAAATGGAAATCCTTGTAGAAGAGAAAGAGAGAGAGGTGCTACGGTGCCAGATTTCTTTGATGCATCTTTAGGTGAAGGCCCTAGGTTAGTTCTAAAAAACTCCATATCATGCACACTATAGACATGATACACAGCAGATGTTTGGAGGGAACTTTGTTGTTGAGCTTGAGCTGAATCACCTTGTCTCCAGCAATGTCTTACACCTGAAACAAAAGTCTCCTCTTTTATTTTTTCATTATCCTGATCACCACATATGGCCTCAGTTGTGATATCAGTCTCATCCCATTCCAAGGCTTCCTCTCCAGGAGCACTACTTAAATCAGCCCAATCAGGGTCCACCAGTAGATCCATCTCCTAAAATATCAGAAATCAGAAGTGAATATAATGTTTAATACATTCATTATACTAGTGATACTAGTATCAGTTGTACTCTTTAGAACTTCTTTATAATAGACAACTCATATTGCAATATAAAAATGCTGCCGACGTAGACATTTGCAATGTTGCATTTAGTAGTAATGCTCTTTTAGAAATAAAGCAAGTCTGTACAGTTGGTGTGATTAAATAGCATTCAGTAGCCAAACAGAGTTTGTTACAAGGACTAACTAAGACTATGTGACCACAGCAAAACTGGTAAAATGATGCTATATAACTTCAGCCTTAAAGGACATATCCATATTTGCAACAATATTTATACCGTTGCATCAGAAATAATAAATAACAATATAAATGGCTTCAATTGCAAGTATCCTACCAAACGGTGTCTAAAAACAGACTTATTGTGCAAAAGTCCATAGCCATGGAGACACATAGGCATTTTTATCATTGTAGACACAAAAAGATAGGACATTTTAATTCAGACCAAGTTACAAAGTTATTTATTTTTCATCTTAGAGGAATTGGACAGTAAAAATGTCTCTAAGGTGGGCATACTCCATTTAAGCACAAAGCATACTATATCCATGCTTGAAATTTAACTTTAAGCCAAAACCTAGCCATGTATCTTCATTTTGCACTGTAGAAAAGTCACATCTCAAATGTGCACATTAGAAATGCATTAAACTACCATGGTATAGCCTCTTACCACCTATCCTTAAAGAAGGTGAGGCAAGATTCCGACTTTATTAGCAGCAGCACCCCTATGAATTGTCTGCTAATATGTGATACTTGCTCTGGAGTTAAAATTAGCTAGATAAATTAAATCCATTTCAGTGTGACAAGCCATAAAAAGAACAGTAAATTGAGCATAATCACTCTTAATTTCCAAACTCACCTGCTCTTCCCCCAGTTCTCGCTGTAGGCGCCTCTGCCACTGTGTACTCTGCATCACAATGGCTTCCCACCTCCTCTCTAAATTGACACTAAGAAGCTGAAGGTTGGGAGCATCATGTTGTGGAATCTGTTCCTGGAGGTTTAGAAGATGGTGACATAAACGCAGGATTGATGCCACACCACGTCTACGCAACTTGAGTTCGGAGCATAGACTCTATAGGGAAAGACAGGAATATATTTATTTAGCATATAGTAGTGAAATAACTTGACAAATAGAAATGTAAGAACTGTAAATCACTTGTTATAGTGTATTACTGCAGGCCTAATAAATATCATGCTTATAAAAGCTTATTAATTATTTCTATGAATCCTATTCTAGCACATCTATGGAAGCATACTCCAATTGCTTAAATGGAAATCCCAGGAATGTTCACAAAATGCGCCTCGACCAGGGCTGTAATGGTTATAGACCCTACAGGGAAATTTCCCAGTGGGCCGATGCCCAGGGGCCGTCCAATCCCTTCTCATGGCTGCCAGCCAGGTGTATAAAGATCTTATGTCAGCATCAATTAATGTATCAATCAGGACGATGATACAGTTTCATACAGTGGAGCGAGCGGAAGTATTTTCTGCTGCACTGTGGTGGTTGGTTCTGCTGGGACAGTACTGTATTTTGTCCTGCACTGTAGTCAGGGCCGGGCCGACACAGAGGCTGGGAAGGCTCCAGCCTCAGTGCGCAGGCCAGCTCCCCAGCCTCTGGGCGGCAGGTGGCCACTGACCACGTCGCTGCTGCTGCCGCGCCTGCCGGGCTGCCGGCCGCGCTGGAGGACGGAGGGAGTAGTGAGCACATGGCACTGACTTACGTGCTCCCTCCCTGCTCCGCCTCCTGGCTCGGCTGCTCCACTGCTCTGGTCTCTGCTCAGTCACTTGCCTGACTGGCCTCGTACAGCACGCACTTTGACCTGACGCGCTGTACGCAGTCAGGTCACATGTGCGCCCTCTGGAGACCAGGAGCAGCGTGGGCAGCAGCAGGCAGCAGCACAGCACTGTGTCACGACCCAGCCCATACATATCTAAATGGGGGGGGGGGCTTGACTTGAGTCATCGACTGATCAGTGATTATCAGAGCATTAGAGCTGCAGGAATAAATAACATCTAAATGTCTGGTGGGGTAGATGAGGGGGGGGGGGGCGCACTTGGGCAGCTCAGCCTCTGTTGGTGGTGGACCTTGTCCCAGCCCTGACTGTAGTACTTGGTTCTGCTGGGACAGTATTTTGTGGTGCACTGTGGTTCTTGGATCTGCTGGGGCAGTATTTTGTATTGTACTACAGTATTACTGGACCTGCCTACTTCTGTTGTCCCTGCCTATATGGGTTAGCCCTGTCTTCTGCCCTTGGCCTCCACCACCGTTGTTCAGTTACCTGCTTTACTATGAAGATCTGGGAATGTCTTCCACTTTATGTAGAACTTATTGGGATGCACCTGTTGGAAGCGTGTTACATGCCACACCACTCCCACTCTGTATTACACACAGTGCAAAGTCTGAGAGCGATGGTATATAATACACTTCTCTGATGAATGTCTCTAGCCAGTCTAGGCCATGTATAGTAAAGACTGCTGTCTGATCTTCTTAACTTGCACCCTTCACTCAGGGGTGCACCTAGCCTTTCTGCTGCCTGAGGCTAAATGTGAAACGGCACCCCAATCCTCCAATGCCAATTTCTTAAACTAAACCCTTCCCTCATGCTCTACTATTAAAGACATACTTGGAAAACCTTGCATACAGTGCTACAAAACATAGAGCGTAATACAGTGCCACATACTGTGCCCACTGTGCTTCCCAATACTATATTGCATAAACAGATAATCCCCCTTCTGCTGCCTCCCTCTTGCCCCTACCTGGTGCCGCCTGAGGCAATTGTCTCACCTTGCCTCATTGGTGGTGCACCCCTTCACTCACTTACCCTGTATAGCAATTCTGTGTATGAGTTATACCTGGATTTTCCACGTAAAGCTTATCAGGAGAATGCTTGCTAAAGAGCATACTGTATCTCCTTATGGAGAGCTCTGCCTCTAATACCACCTGATGTAAGGTAGGTATTTTGACATGACTTAGATAATAATTAAGCCAGCGCCTCATCTGCTGACAACTGTTTCAGGGCGATTGCCCCTTATCAGTGTAAAGCAGAGAGTACTGGCTTAAAGGGAATCTGTCATCAACTTTATGCTGCCCATACTAATGGCAGAAAAAAGTAGAGATAAGTGAGTTGATTCACCGGTCTGTCATTTATAAGTTAAAAGTTAGTAGTTACCGAGAACCAACATCACAATCATTGCAGACTGGGCCTGGAAAAGAGTCACGGCCACCTGAGAAGAGTCCTGGTTATTCATGGATTCCTGCTCTCCCTGCTTTCTGTCACTATTTTGTGCTGTCCTCAGTGAGGTCAGCATAAAGTTGATGACAGGTTCCCTTTAACTGGGTGAGAGGACTAGGTAAAGATTTGGGGGATACTCTATCTCCTTATGGAGAGCGTCTAAACGGCTAAGGAGCATGTAAGCGTGTGGTTTTCAGAGACTTATTTTCCACATATAAGTCTCCACTGTTGCGTATAAGACTAATAGGGCACCATAATAAGAAATCCTCCAATGAGGATGGTGAGAATCTTTAAAGTTTCAATCATATCATTTGCTCTGTGTGATGATCATTGAAGGGATTTTTCCATAAAGGCAAATGGCTACCATTTAATGCTATATTTTCTGAATACAGCAAATCACATTGGCACATGATGTTACCCATGTGGCCTCAACCAAACAGAATTTTCTTTTTGAATAATAACAATAATGAGAAAAATATTACTTCACTTTTTGCTCAAACTGCAGATTCCGAATCCGCAACACTTTCCGTCAATGAAGACATGCTTATTCTAAAAAGCGATGGCAGTGAACAAGTTACTGTAAGTGTCAGCTACAGGAGAACCAAGAGGGCCCATCAATATGATTCGTCTTACACAGACACCAAGTCTGACAAATAGGCCGATTAAAAGGCCACTGAGAGCCATCTCTCTGCCAATTATCACCATGTATCATCCCTGGCCCAACGAGGTAGGCAGAAATATGGCCTTTTAAATGGCACTATTAAAGTGTTCGCTGATAATGAAGCACATGACAAAACTCTAATCACTGCTCACAGGGGAGATGGACCCAAGTACATGTCAGACTGGTAACCAGCCAAGTGGATGAAAGGAGGACAAGGATTAAACAGAGATATACTATTAAATAACCTAGATAAAGTAATACCACATGGTATCACAGCTGTCCGTGTGAGAGACAATCTGGATCTTGTGTGTACCTAGAGATATAAGCAGATTTAAAATAATTCACAATAATTTCTGGATAGAGATATGGAAAGCAGAGTCATGAGCATATAGAAGAATTACTAGCATTGCAGAATCCTCCAAATATTAATGGAATACAGTGGATATAGAAAGTCTACACACCCCTGCTAAAATGTCAGGTTTCTGTGCTGTAAAAAACTTTTTCCACCTTTAATGTGACCTATAAACTGTACAACTCAATTGAAAAATAAACTGAAATCTTTTAGGTGGAGGGAAGAAAACAAAAAAAAAACTAAAATAATGTGGTTGTATAAGTGTGCACACCCTCGTATAACTGGGGATGTAGCTGTGTTCAGAATTAAGCAATCATGTTAAATAGGAGTCAGCAGACACCTGCCACCATACAAAGTGCCTCTGATTAACCCCAAATAAAGTTCAGCTGCTCTAGTTGGTCTTTACTGAAATTGTCTTAGTCGCATCCCACAGCAAAAGCCATGGTCCACAGAGAGCTTCCAAAGCATCAGAGGGATCTCATTGTTAAAAGGTATCGGTCAGGAGAAGGGTACAAAATAATTTCCAAGGTACTGTAGGTTGGTGTAGATATAGGCATTCTTGTCTTTTTTTCTTCTGGATAGTTCAGAAACAGAGAAACTCCTTTTGTTCAACTCACAGTCTCATGCACAGCTACTAATATACAGGTACATACTTTGTCTGCCATTCTTATAGAAACCCTGTAACCCTTATTGGGGCCATGTTTCCATCTCTATTATAGGGGGGCAGGATGGCTGCCACTGTTAGGCCCCTTACAGGCGAACGTGTTCGGATAAGGTCCGGATGTGTTGTGAGTGGGTTCAGTGAAAAAGTGCGCGATTTTGCAAGCAAAGTCATTCAGTTTTGCCTGCGATTGCGTATCGAGCAGGTGCAATGCATTTTGATGTGTTTTGTATGCGTGTGATAAAAAACTTAATGCATGCAAACAACATCTCTTAGCAACCATCCCTAAAAAACCATCGCATCCGCACTTGCGATTTTCATTCAGCTCCATTCACTTCTATGGGCCCAGCGTTGCGTGAGAATCACAGAATATAGAACATGCTGTGATTTTCACACAACGCAGAAGTGATGCGTGAAAACCAACACTCATGTACACAGCCCTAATGAAATGAATGGGTCCAGATTCCGTGCAGGAGCAATACGTTCGCATCACGCATTGCACCCACGCGGAATACTCGCTCATCTGCAAGGGGCCTTATAGGCCACTCTGTCGTTGTTATGACATTTTTTTACCAGGTAGTAGTCACAGTACACAGATTTCCTTCTATACAAACCTATAAATGACCAGATACTGACCCCAGAATACGATGCTAATTTAAAGGAAAGTAAATACAGTAATTATAAACAACTAGGTCACCAGGGATTTGCCACAGTCTACAGCACAAGTACACTAAAGGCAGGCAAGTAACACTTCTGGATTGTACTCTATATTTAATTAGGTTTTATGTACACATAACAGTTGCATATTTCCAAGAGTCATTATGCACACTTCATCATTTGGTCATAAGTTTCAGGGCATTATTACTGTGTGCTACTAGAGGTTGTGTTTTTATTTTTCAAAAGCGTCACTCTGGTCCATAGGCTGCTCAATGATGTAGGGGTGAGTTGCATTACTAGTCACAACCCATCAACTAGAGTGGTGCTGTTACTGAAGAAAACCTCACACACAATAATTTCATACAATCCTGATGGTCTTTATACACACAGAGTAGTACTGAAAACAGCAATGGCTTGTTCTGAACAAGTGCTTCAAAAATTATTCCTTATTGGGCGCAGATATCTGCCCATGTATAAACACACATGCAGTATTGCAAGAAGCAATGGCTTGTTCTGAATAAGCGGTCCAAAAATGATTCCAGGAGCAGCAGTACAATATAGAATCTTACAGACAAGGTAGGAGATGTGAGGTTGTGTAGGGGTATTAGTATTGGCAATAGTAGTCGCAGCGATACAGTATGGAAGCTGACAGATAGGAGATGTGCGGCTGTATAGGCATAGTAGTAGTTGCAGTAGGGGTAGTAGTAGTTTCAGCAGCAGCACAGTACGGAGCATGATGGACAGGTAGACAACAGCAGTGGCCAGTGATAAATAGCCACTGTCAGCAATGGCAGATCTACAGAGCATTTGTAAAGAATTTTGTTCAGTCACTTTCACATTCTGTTATGTTGCAGCCTTGTGCTACAATACAAAAAATTCACGTTTCCCCCCATCAATCTGCCAACCCCATGTGGTTTTCTATTCCTCTTGGTTATCTTTGAGATGTTTCTTCACCTTGATTGGAGTCTACCTGTGGTAAATTCAGTTGATTGGACATAATTTGGAAAGACATGTTTGTCTATAGAAGGTCTCACAGGTAATAATGCATATCTGAGCTAAAACCAGTCCATCAGGAGGAAATAGCACTGTCTGTAGGGCCCAGAGACGTGACCTTGTTGAGGCTCAGATCTGATAAAGGGTACTAAACAATTTCTGCTGCACTCTAAATTCCAAAGAACACAGCAGCCTTTATAATTATTAAATTGAAAAGTTTGGAACAACCAGGACCAGAGCTGGCTGCCCCACCAAACTAATTAATCAGGGAGGTGGGGCCTTGATAAGAGAAGTGACTTTCAGAAAGTCAACCATCACTGCAGCCCTCCACCAATCTGAGTTTATGGCAGATGGCAGAGCGGAAATTTCCCGCTGGGCTGATGCTCAGGGGGCAGGCTGAGCCCTCCTCACGGCCAGTCAGTGGAAGTTTTTGGGGATGTATTTTGTGCTGCTGGGGCAGTATTTTGTGATGGACTGTTGCATTTGGCTCTATTGGGGTGGTATAATAAGCCACAGTATGGTATTGCTGGCCCCGCTTTAAATCAACTTTAAGTTCCCAGTCCACCCCTGGCCACTTCTCAGTAAAATTGGAAGGGGGGAGCCCCTGTTTCCATTTTCTACTCTATTCTAGTACTTGCACAGAACTTTCCACTTACCGTCCTGGAGTTGGCAGCTGTCTTCCTCGCTTGGTAAGCAACCCTGCTCCTATTTTCTACTTTACTCCTCAGTAAAAGAGACATGAAAGTTAAAAAAAAGTGCATAAAGGACTCTTAGACTGAGAGAAGCATGATTCTCTGATCTGTTGCAACCAAGATTAAACTTTTTGGCGTCAATTCTAAGTATCATGTTTGAAGAAAACCCGGCACTGCCCATTGCCACCCCTAAAGTTAAGCCTGGTGGTAGTAGCATCATGCTGTGGGAGTGTTTTTCAGTGACTGGGACAGGGATATTTTTCAGAGTTGAGGGAAAGATAAATGGAGGTAAGTACATAGATATTCTTAATGAAAACATGATCCACTGTGCTCTAGTCCTCAGACTGGTCCTAAGGCTTACCTTCCAACAAGACAATGACTGTATCTAATGAGCAAAGACAACACAGGAGTGGCTTAGGGACAATCCGGTGATATTTCTTGAGTGGCCCAGCCAGAGCCCTGACTTGAACCCAATCAAACATCTCTGGAGAGAAAATGGCTGTCCACCGACAGTTCCCATCCAACCTGAGATTGAGAGGATCTTAATAGAAGAATGGCAGAAAATCCCAGGTGTGCAAACCTTGCGGCATCATACCGAAAAAGACTGGAGACTGTAATTGCTGCCAAAGGTGCTCCAACTAAATACTGAGTAAAGGGTTTGAATATTTATGTTGGTACAATATTTATATTTTTCCTTTTCAATAAATTAGCTTTTAAACATTCTGTTTTCATTTTCTCTTTGTGGGGTATGGAGCACAGAATAATGAGGAAAACTTTGGCACAAGACTGCAACATAACAAAATATGAAAGACGTGAAAGTGTCTGTGGACTTTCCAAATGCACTGTATTCACTGGAGTTGTGTGAAAATCTGAATGGATCCATGCCTGCTTCATTTTCACAAATGTAATGTCTTCCACATTTTTAGAAGGCAATTTTGTCTGCTTTAGTGTGATGACACCTCTGCGACTGGAGGAAAGAAGGTTTGTACACAAACATAGAAGAGGATTCTTTACGGTAAGAGCAATGGAACTATGGAACTCTGTGCCTGAGGAGGTGGTGATGGTGAGTTCACTAAAAGAGTTCAAGAGGGGCCTGGATGTATTTCTGGTATGTAATAATTAGAGATGAAAGAATAATTAGAGATGAGCGAATTAAAAAAAAAAAGAATTGGTTCAATCTGAATATATTTGCGGCAAATTACGTTAAAAAAAAGGTCTATTTCCTGGCTGCTAAGAGCATTTATAGTGGCGTAAAACACTGTGCATTGTAGTAACACACATAGGGAGTCTGCTTTGATAGTGAAATAATACTGTGAGTCTGTGTGACATGCAGATGACAGGCTTTGCTCTTAGAATCACTGCATGCTTCGCTTACTAGGGCAGTCACAGGGCCAAAACTGACCAAATAACTCAAGTATACACTCAACCTTACAGGTCGATGTTAGTGCCACGAAGAAGCGCACTCCTTTTATACCGTGGCTAGCTGATTCCACATGTAAACAGAACCTGTTCTATTAAACGCTTATACAAGTAGAGCCCCTGACAGAGTGGAGAGGGTGTCAGCAGTAAGTTTGTGTTGATGTCACTGATTAATTTGTCAGAACAGGTCAGAACAATCACCCGCAAAAAACGGATCCTGTCTGTGGAGCATACGCCTTTACTCGGTCAGCATTTGCTCAATAATCCATTAGTATTGGTAATGCAAAAAAAAAAAAAAAAAAAAAGGACATCTTGAACGGTATTGTTGGGCGAGCATGCTCGGCTGAACACCAGTTCGGCTTGAGCGTAATATCGTGTGTGTTCAAATCTAATTTTGCCTCTATTTTTGAAAAGTTTCTGGCGGGATTCGAATTCACAACCTTCTACGTTACAGCCCAGAATGTTAACCACTACACTATAGAGCTGCATGGCCAGTTACTTAAAAAAAAATATATATATTTATATGAGACTTCTACTGTATAGGAATACTTACTACTAATAAGTATTCCTATACAGCAGAATTCCCTTTTTTTTTTTTTTTTTAAAGCAACTGGCCATGCAGGTCTATAGTGTAGTGGTTACGATTCTTGGCTGTAATATAGAAGGTTGTGAGTTTGAATCCCACCAGAAACTTTTCAGAAATAGAGGCTTAATTAGATTTGAGTGTCCCCAAGCACTGACTCCATATATGGACATAGCTATATACAGTACAGACCAAATGTTTGTACACATCTTCTCATTCAAAGAGTTTTCTTTATTTTCATGACTATGAAAATTGTAGATTTACACTGAAGCCATCAAAACTATGAATTAACACATGTGGAATTATATACATAACAAAATATGTCATATTCTAGGTTCTTCAAAGTAGCCACCTTTTGCTTTGATTACTGCTTTGCACACTCTTGGCATTCTCTTGATGAGCTTCAAGAGGTAGTCACCTGAAATGGTCTTTCAACAGTCTTGAGTTCCCAGAGATGCTTAGCACTTGTTGGCCCTTTTGCCTTAACTCTGCGGTCCAGCTCACCCCAAACCATCTCAATTGGGTTCAGGTCTGGAGACTGTGGAGGCCAGGTCATCTGACGCAGCACCCCATCACTCTCCTTTATGGTCAAATAGCCCTGACACAGCCTGGAGGTGTGTTTGGGGTCATTGTCCTGTTGAAAAATAAATGATGGTCCAACTAAACGCAAACCGGATGGAATAGCATTCCGCTGCAACATGGTGTGGTAGCCATGCTGGTTCAGTATGCCTTCAATTTTGAATAAATCCCCAACAGTGTCACCAGCAAAGCACCCCCACACCATCACACCTCCTCCTCCATGCTTCACGGTGGGAACCAGGCGTTCACCTTTTCTGCATCGCGCAAAGACACGGTGGTTGGAACCAAAGATCTCAAATTTGGACTCATCAACCCAAAGCACAGATTTCCACTGGTCTAATGTCCATTCCTTGTGTTCTTTAGCCCAAACAAGTCTCTTCTGCTTGTTGCCTGTCCTTAGCAGTGGTTTCCTAGCAGATATTCTACCATGAAGGCCTGATTCACACAGTCTCCTCTTAACATTTGTTCTGGAGATGTGTCTGCTGCTAGAACTCTGTGTGGCATTGACCTGGTCTCTAATCTGAGCTGCTGTTAACCTGCGATTTCTGAGGCTGTTGCTAAGATTGTAGGCTGTGGTTTCTTTCTTTACTCGAGACTTGTGTACACCAGACGCGTTTCGGAGTTAGCAGTGACTCCTTTCTCAGTGGACCACTGAGGAAGGAGTCACTGCTAACTCCGAAACGCGTCTGGTGTACCCAAGTCTCGAGTAAAGGAAAAAAACGCAGCCTACAATCTGCGCACCACCTTTGAATTTCTGGAAGCGCTTCCACACAGGGTAGGAAGAAACGCAAGTCTCGCTGTGTCTGGATTAAAAAGACACAAAGCAACGCCGAACATTAAACAGGGGCTAAACCACCTTTTGACCCCGGTGTCCAAACAGACTGTTTCCATGAAAGAGCGGACCGGAAGTTCAGACCATCGATGCTGTAACACGCGGGACGCCACCCCAAGCACTAGTGAACGGTCACTCCACCACTTCAAAATAGTGAGTAGTGTGTCTAAACACAGTACGGTTTAGCAGCAGACCGACCTCATATACAGGGAGTGCAGAATTATTAGGCAAATGAGTATTTTGACCACATCATCCTCTTTATGCATGTTGTCTTACTCCAAGCTGTATAGGCTCGAAAGCCTACTACCAATTAAGCATATTAGGTGATGTGCATCTCTGTAATGAGAAGGGGTGTGGTCTAATGACATCAACACCCTATATCAGGTGTGCATAATTATTAGGCAACTTCCTTTCCTTTGGCAAAATGGGTCAAAAGAAGGACTTGACAGGCTCAGAAAAGTCAAAAATAGTGAGATATCTTGCAGAGGGATGCAGCACTCTTAAAATTGCAAAGCTTCTGAAGCGTGATCATCGAACAATCAAGCGTTTCATTCAAAATAGTCAACAGGGTCGCAAGAAGCGTGTGGAAAAACCAAGGCGCAAAATAACTGCCCATGAACTGAGTGTGCAGCTGCCAAGATGCCACTTGCCACCAGTTTGGCCATATTTCAGAGCTGCAACATCACTGGAGTGCCCAAAAGCACAAGGTGTGCAATACTCAGAGACATGGCCAAGGTAAGAAAGGCTGAAAGACGACCACCACTGAACAAGACACACAAGCTGAAACGTCAAGACTGGGCCAAGAAATATCTCAAGACTGATTTTTCTAAGGTTTTATGGACTGATGAAATGAGAGTGAGTCTTGATGGGCCAGATGGATGGGCCTGTGGCTGGATTGGTAAAGGGCAGAGAGCTCCAGTCCGACTCAGACGCCAGCAAGGTGGAGGTGGAGTACTGGTTTGGGCTGGTATCATCAAAGATGAGCTTGTGGGGCCTTTTCGGGTTGAGGATGGAGTCAAGCTCAACTCCCAGTCCTACTGCCAGTTTCTGGAAGACACCTTCTTCAAGCAGTGGTACAGGAAGAAGTCTGCATCCTTCAAGAAAAACATGATTTTCATGCAGGACAATGCTCCATCACACGCGTCCAAGTACTCCACAGCGTGGCTGGCAAGAAAGGGTATAAAAGAAGAAAATTTAATGACATGGCCTCCTTGTTCACCTGATCTGAACCCCATTGAGAACCTGTGGTCCATCATCAAATGTGAGATTTACAAGGAGGGAAAACAGTACACCTCTCTGAACAGTGTCTGGGAGGCTGTGGTTGCTGCTGCACGCAATGTTGATGGTAAACAGATCAAAACACTGACAGAATCCATGGATGGCAGGCTTTTGAGTGTCCTTGCAAAGAAAGGTGGCTATATTGGTCACTGATTTGTTTTTGTTTTGTTTTTGAATGTCAGAAATGTATATTTGTGAATGTTGAGATGTTATATTGGTTTCACTGGTAAAAATAAATAATTGAAATGGGTATATATTTGTTTTTTGTTAAGTTGCCTAATAATTATGCACAGTAATAGTCACCTGCACACACAGATATCCCCCTAAAATAGCTAAAACTAAAAACAAACTAAAAACTACTTCCAAAAATATTCAGCTTTGATATTAATGAGTTTTTTGGGTTCATTGAGAACATGGTTGTTGTTCAATAATAAAATGAATCCTCAAAAATACAACTTGCCTAATAATTCTGCACTCCTTGTAGCTGTGAAGATAACCAAATATAAAAGGACTGTATATGTATGTGTAAACCGCTGGCCACAGTCGCAACTTTCATATTAAACACCCGCAGAGACATTGCGCATTAGATCTCGCATAATAGACTTTGCAAGGTCAAACAGTCACAATCCAGTCACTACAAAGTAACAACCAATCAGTTATCTTTTCTACATACTACAGCAACATTTACCCTCTAGATCGGTTACATTCACTGTATTTGTGGTTTATTCTATGTTATGCAATTTTTTTCAAATTTTATATGTAATGTGAATATATTGAGGTACCTCAGCTGATTTTATTCTTATTCATAATATCAATAAATAGTTTTTAACGTATTGGCTGGTGCCCCATGTGATTTTCAGATGAAGGTCTGCCCCTCTTATCCACTTAATTAATAAAAATTAAGTTTTGCCTAAGACAGGAAAGAATCCGTCAGTCTTCAGTTTATTCGACGACATGGTTATGATGGAGAAAGCATTCCAAAAATTAATTTCTCCCCACCTGGAGACGAATCCTGTCAAGAGTGATGCAAGTGCGGTATCGGCTGCTCATCGACCCAGATACTTCTGGGGGAACCTGCCTGGCATGAACAGTCCTCTACTAGCTACAGACAATGAGAAGACAAAACGTCAAGATAGCTTCAAAGCGCCAAGATGAGCCCGGCAGAGTCGCAAAGTTCATCTAGGTACGTCAATCCAGATTTTACCGCATATAACTGCAGTGCTAACCACTGAATTAATTTCGTTTTTCGACTGAAATAGTGCAATGAAGATTTAACCACATATATTCGCAGAGCTAACCGCTGAATACATTTAGTTTTTCCACCAAAATACTTGAATAAAGATTTTACAGCATATAACCGCAGCGCTGACCACTGAATTCATTTTGTTTTTCGACCGAAATAGTTCAATAAAGATTTTACCACATATAACCGCAGCGCTGACCGCTGAATACATTTAGTTTTTCAATCTAAGTACTTCAATAAAGATTTTACCACATATAACTGCTGCACTGACCACTGAATAAATTTAGCTTATCGATCCAAATAGTTTAATAAAGATTTTACCGCATATAACCACAGTGCTGACCGCTGAATAAAATTAGTTTTTTGACCGAAATACATCAATAATGATTTTACCACATATAACTGCAGCACTGACGCTGAATAAAATTTGTTTTTCGACCAAAATAAGTCAAAAAAACTTTACCACATATAACTGTAGCGCTGAACGCTGAATAAATTTAGTTTTTTGACCGAAATAAGTCAATAAACACTTTAACACATATAACTGCAGCGCTGAACGCTGAATAAAGAAATACTTCAATAAAGATTTTCCCACTGTAAGGGGTTGCACTCTCAGGTAGGGCGGCAATGACAGATTCTCTTAAAAACCACAGGGTTAAAGTTCAAATGTTGCTTTATTTATCACACTCCGGCAATACAGGCAACCCCAGTTATAATTGACTAGAGAAGGTGAAGGTCGAACACCACAAAACATAAACCAAACTAAAATAAACACCTGCCCATCTGGCCTCTGGCTAATACAGTGTAGTTCCTAACTCACCTATTAAACATCGTTCACACAGAGAATTCGGCTTCTCTAGCCAGCAGGGCAGCCAGCTTCCTAGACTTTCTCCAGGCATTACTCTCTCCAGACTGACAGCCTGGACTTTGCTTTATTTCCCCTTGATGATCCCAGCTGGCTTCAGCCTGGGATCCCTCAGTTAGGGGAAAAGCTCTCCCGGAATGGGGTGGACTTGGGAGGTCCCTCTACCAATCCTACCTTCTCCCAGTATAAATAAAATCTAGCCCATTAACGTAATAAATAAAACGTTCTCAGCAACCTACACATTGCTGAGACCATTTTAACCTTCTGGATTTTATTTACCTCACCCAGTTGAGGAAGCTGGGTGGGATACACACCGCTTCCAGGACTTTACCATACACTTTTCTGTTCACCTTACCACACCACATATAACTGCAGCGCTGACAGCTGAATAAATTTAGTTAATCGACCAAAATAAGTCAATAAACACTTTACCACATATAATCGCAGCACTGACCACTGAATACATTTTGTTTTTCAACCAAAATACTTCAATAAAGATTTTACAACATATAACTGCAGCGCTAACCACTGAATTAATTTTGTTTTTCGACCAAAATAGTTCAATGAAGATTTTACCACATATATCTGCAGCGCTGACCACTGAATAAATAAAGTTTTTCAACCGAAATACTTCAATAAAGATTTTACTGCATATAACCGCAGCACTGACCACTAAATACATTTTGTTTTTCGACCGAAATAGTTCAATAAAAATTTTCCACATTTAGCCGCAGCACTGACCGCTGAATAAATTTAGTTTTTCGATCTAAATAAATCAATAAAGATTTTACCACATATAACTGCAGCGCTGAACACCGAATAAAGAAATACTTCAGCAAAGATTTTACCACAAATAACTGCAGCGCTGAACGCTGAACACATTTAGTTTTTTGACCTAAATAAGTCAATAAACACTTTAATACATATAACTGCAGCACTGACCACTAAATACATTTTATTTTTCGACTGAAATAATTCAATAAAGATTTTACCACATACAACCGCAGCGCTGACCAATAAATTTGTTTTGTTTTTCGACGGAAATAGTTCAATAAAGATTTTACCACATATGACCGCAGTGCTGACGGCTAAATAAATTTAGTTTATCGACCAAAATACTTCAATAAAGATATTAACGCATATAACTGCAGCGCTGACCACTGAATAAATGTAGTTTTTCGACCAAAATAGTTTAATAAAGATTTTACCGCATATAACTACAGTGCTGACCACTGAATAAAATTTAGTTTTTCGACCAAAATAAGTCAATAAACACTTTACCACATATACAGACGTGGACAAAATTGTTGGTACCCTTTGGTCAATGAAAGAAAAAGTCACAATGGTCACAGAAATAACTTTAATCTGACAAAAGTAATAATAAATTAAAATTCTATAAATGTTAACCAATGAAAGTCAGACATTGTTTTTCAACCATGCTTCAACAGAATTATGTAAAAAAATAAACTCATGAAACAGGCATGGACAAAAATGATGGTACCCCTAGAAAACACAGAACATAATGTGACCAAAGGGACATGTTAATTCAAGGTGTGTCCACTAATTAGCATCACAGGTGTCTACAACCTTGTAATCAGCCATTGGGCCTATATATATGGCTCCAGGTAATCACTGTGTTGTTTGGTGATATGGTGTGTACCACACTCGACATGGACCAGAGGAAGCAAAGGAAAGAGCTGTCTCAAGAGATCAGAAAGAAAATTATAGACAAGCATGTTAAAGGTAAAGGCTATAAGACCATCTCCAAGCAACTAGATGTTCCTGTGAGTACAGTTGCACATATTATTCATAAGTTTAAGATCCATGGGACTGTAGCCAACCTCCCTGGACGTGGCCGCAGGAGGAAAATTGATGACAAATCTAAGAGACGGATAATCCGAATGGTAACAAAAGAGCCTAGAAAGACTTCTAAAGAGATTCAAGGTGAACTTCATGCTCAAGGAACATCAGTGTCAGATCGCACCATCCGTCGTTGTTTGAGCCAAAGTGGACTACATGGGAGACGACCAAGGAGGACACCATTGTTGAAAACGAATCATAAAAAAGCAAGACTGGAATATGCCAAACTACATGTTGACAAGCCACAAAGCTTCTGGGAGAATGTCCTGTGGACAGATGAGACAAAAATCGAAGTTTTTGCCAAGGCACATCAGCTGTATGTTCACAGACGAAAAAATGAAGCATATCAAGAAAAGAACACTGTCCCTACTGTGAAACATGGAGGAGGCTCTGTTATGTTCTGGGGCTGCTTTGCTGCGTCTGGCACAGGGTGTCTTGAATCTGTGCAGGGTACAATGAAATCTCAAGACTATCAAGGAATTCTAGAGAGAAATGTACTAGCCAGTGTCAGAAAGCTTGGTCTCAGTCGCAGGTCATGGGTCTTGCAACAGGACAATGACCCAAAACACACCGCTAAAAACACCCAAGAATGGCTAAGAGGAAAAAATTGGACTATTCTAAAGTGGCCTTCTATGAGCCCTGACCTCAATCCTATTGAGCATCTTTGGAAGGAGCTGAAACATGCAGTCTGGAAAAGGCACCCTTCAAACCGGACACAACTGGAGCAGTTTGCTCATGAGGAGTGGGCCAAAATACCTGCTGAGAGGTGCAGATGTCTCATTGACAGTTACAGGAAGCGTTTGATTGCAGTGATTGCCTCAAAAGGTTGCGCAACAAAATATTAAGTTAGGGGTACCATCATTTTTGTCCATGCCTGTTTCATGAGTTTATTTTTTTACATAATTCTGTTGAAGCATGGTTGAAAAACAATGTCTGACTTTCATTGGTTAACATTTATAGAATTTTAATTTATTATTACTTTTGTCAGATTAAAGTTATTTCTGTGACCATTGTGACTTTTTCTTTCATTGACCAAAGGGTACCAACAATTTTGTCCACGTCTGTAACTTCAGCGCTGAACGCTGAATAAAGAAATACTTCAATAAAGATTTTACCACATAAAACTGCAATGCTGAAAGCTGAATAAATTTAGTTTTTCGACCAAAATAAGTCAATAAACACTTTAATACATATAACTGCAGCACTGACCACTAAATACATTTTATTTTTCGACTGAAATAATTCAATAAAGATTTTACCACATACAACCGCAGCGCTGACCAATAAATTAGTTTTGTTTTTCGACGGAAATAGTTCAATAAAGATTTTACCACATATGACCGCAGTGCTGACGGCTAAATAAATTTAGTTTATCGACCAAAATACTTCAATAAAGATATTAACGCATATAACTGCAGCGCTGACCACTGAATAAATGTAGTTTTTCGACCAAAATAGTTTATTAAAGATTTTACCGCATATAACTACAGTTCTGACCACTGAATAAAATTTGTTTTTTGACCGAAATACATCAATAAAGATTTTACCTCATATAACTGCAGCACTGAACACTGAATACATTTTGTTTTTCGACCAAAATACTTCAATAAAGATTTTACCACATATAACTGCAGAGCTGAATGCGAAATAAATTTTGTTCTTCGAGCGAAATAAGTCAATAGAAAACGTTACCACATATAACTGCAGCGCTGAATGCTGAATAAAGAAATACTTCAATAAAGATTTTACCACATATAACTGCAGCACTGAGTGCTTAATAAATTTTGTTTTTCAACTGAAATAAGTCGATAAACATTTTACCACATATAACCGCAGCGCTGACCGCTAAAAAAAAAAAAGTTTGTCAACTAAAATAGTTCAATAAAGATATTACCGCATATAACCACAGAGCTGACCACTGTATTAATTTTGCTTTTCGACCGAAATAGTTTAATAAAGATTTTACCACATATAACTGCAGCGCTGACCGCTGAATACATTTTCTTTTTTTGACCGAAATACTTCAATAAAGATTTTACCACATATAACTGCAGAGCTGAATGCGAAATAAATTTTGTTCTTCGAGCGAAATAAGTCAATAGAAAACGTTACCACATATAACTGCAGCGCTGAATGCTGAATAAAGAAATACTTCAATAAAGATTTTACCACATATAACTGCAGCACTGAGTGCTTAATAAATTTCGTTTTTCAACTGAAATAAGTCGATAAACATTTTACCACATATAACCGCAGCGCTGACCGCTAAAAAAAAAAAAAGTTTGTCAACTAAAATAGTTCAATAAAGATATTACCGCATATAACCACAGAGCTGACCACTGTATTAATTTTGCTTTTCGACCGAAATAGTTTAATAAAGATTTTACCACATATAACTGCAGCGCTGACCGCTGAATACATTTTCTTTTTTTGACCGAAATACTTCAATAAAGATTTTACCACATATAACTGCAGAGCTGAATGCGAAATAAATTTTGTTCTTCGAGCGAAATAAGTCAATAGAAAACGTTACCACATATAACTGCAGCGCTGAATGCTGAATACTTCAATAAAGATTTTACCACATATAACTGCAGCACTGAGTGCTTAATAAATTTCGTTTTTTAACTGAAATAAGTCGATAAACATTTTACCACATATAACCGCAGCGCTGACCGCTAAAAAAAAAAAGTTTGTCAACTAAAATAGTTCAATAAAGATATTACCGCATATAACCACAGAGCTGACCACTGTATTAATTTAGCTTTTCGACCGAAATAGTTTAATAAAGATTTTACCACATATAACTGCAGCGCTGACCGCTGAATACATTTTCTTTTTTTGACCGAAATACTTCAATAAAGATTTTACCACATATAACTGCAGAGCTGAATGCGAAATAAATTTTGTTCTTCGAGCGAAATAAGTCAATAGAAAACGTTACCACATATAACTGCAGCGCTGAATGCTGAATACTTCAATAAAGATTTTACCACATATAACTGCAGCACTGAGTGCTTAATAAATTTCGTTTTTTAATTGAAATAAGTCGATAAACATTTTACCACATATAACCGCAGCGCTGACCGCTAAAAAAAAAAAGTTTGTCAACTAAAATAGTTCAATAAAGATATTACCGCATATAACCACAGAGCTGACCACTGTATTAATTTTGCTTTTCGACCGAAATAGTTTAATAAAGATTTTACCACAAATAACTGCAGCGCTGACTGCTGAATAAAGAAATACTTCAATAAAGATTTTACCACATAAAACTGCAACGCTGAACGCTGAATAAATTTAGTTTTTCAACCAAAATAAGTCAATAAACACTTTACCACATATAACTTCAGCGCTGAACGCTGAATAAAGAAATACTTCAATAAAGATTTTACCACATATAACTGCAGCATTTGAATGCTGAATAAATTTTGTTTTTCGACCGAAAGAAGTCAATAAACACTTTACCACATATAACCGCAGCGCTGACAGCTGAATTAATTTAGTTTTTCGTCCAAAATAGTTCAATAAAGATTTACTGCATATAACTGCAGTGCTGACCACTGAATACATTTTGTTTTTCGACCAAAATACTTCAATAAAGATTTTTCCACTATAACCGCAGCGCTGACAGCTGAATACATTTTGTTTTATGACCGAAATACTTCAATAAAGATTTTACTGCATATAACTGCAGTGCTGACCACTGAATGCATTTTGTTTTTTGACCAAAATACTTCAATAAAGATTTTACCGCATATAACTGCAGCGCTGACTGCTGAATACATTTTGTTTTTTGGCCGAAATACTTCAATAAAGATTTTACTGCATATAACTGCAGCGCTGACCACTGAATGCATTTTGTTTTTTGACCAAAATACTTCAATAAATATTTCACCACAAATAACCGCAGAGCTGATCGCTTAATAAAATTTAGTTTTTTGACCGAAATACGTCAATAAAGATTTTACCACATATAACTGCAGCACTGAATACTGAAAACTTTTGTTTTTCGACTGAAATACGTCAATAAACACTTTACAGCACAGCGCTGACCGCTGAATAAATTGTTTTTCAACCTAAATAGTTTAATAAAGATTTTACTGCTTATAACTGCAGAGCTGACCACTAAATACATTTAGTTTTTCGACTGAAATAGTTCAATGAAAATGTTACCACATATAACTGCTGCGCTGACCGCTGAATAAATTTAGTTTTTTGACCGAAATAGTTCAATAAAGATTTTACTGCATATAATTGCAGCGCTGACCACTGAATTAATATTTTTTTCGACCAAAATAGTTCAATAAAGATCTTTCCACTATAACCGCAGCGCTGACAGCTGAATAAATTTAGTTTTTTGACCGAAATAGTTTAATAAAGATTTTACCACATATAACCGCAGCGCTGACCACTGAATTAATTTAGTTTTTCAACCAAAATAGTTCAATAAAGATCTTTCCACTATAACCACAGCACTGACAGCTGAATAAATTTAGTTTTTTGACCGAAATAGTTTAATAAAGATTTTACCACATATAACCGCAGCGCTGACCACTGAATTAATTTAGTTTTTCGACCAAAATAGTTCAATAAAGATCTTTTCACTATAACCACAGCGCTGACAGCTGAATAAATTTAGTTTTTTGACCGATATACTTTAATAAAGATTTTACTGCATATAATTGCAGCGCTGACCACTGAATGCATTTTGTTTTTTGACCAAAATACTTCAATAAAGATTTTACCGCATATAACTGCAGCACTGACCGCTGAATATATTAAATTTTTCGGCCGAAAAAATACTTCAATAAAGATTTTACCACATATAACCGCAGCGCTGAACGCTGAATAAAGAAATACTTCAATAAAGATTTTATCACATATAACTGCAACGCTGAACGCTGAATAAATTTGGTTTTTCGACCAAAATAAGTCAATAAACACTTTACCACATATAGCCGCATCACTGACCACTGAATACATTTTGTTTTTCGACGAAAATACATCAATACAGATTTTACCACATATAATCGCAGCCCTGACCACTGAATTAATTTAGTTTTTCGACCAAAATACTTTAATAAAGAATTTACTGCATATAACCGCAGAGCTGGCAGCTGAATAAATTAAGTTTTTGGGCCGAAATACTTAAATAAAAATTTTACCACATACAACTGCAGCGCTGACCACTGAATTAATTAAGTTTTTCGACCAAAATAGTTCAATAAAGATTTTTCCACTATAACCGCAGCGCTGACAGCTGAATAAATTTAGTTTTTTGACCGAAATAGTTTAATAAAGATTTTACCACATATAACCGCAGCGCTGACCACTGAATTAATTTAGTTTTTCGACCAAAATAGTTCAATAAAGATCTTTCCACTATAACCGCAGCGCTGACAGCTGAATAAATTTAGTTTTTTGACCGAAATAGTTTAATAAAGATTTTACCACATATAACCGCAGCGCTGACCACTGAATTAATTTAGTTTTTCAACCAAAATAGTTCAATAAAGATCTTTCCACTATAACCGCAGCACTGACAGCTGAATAAATTTAGTTTTTTGACCGAAATAGTTTAATAAAGATTTTACCACATATAACCGCAGCGCTGACCACTGAATTAATTTAGTTTTTCGACCAAAATAGTTCAATAAAGATCTTTTCACTATAACCACAGCGCTGACAGCTGAATAAATTTAGTTTTTTGACCGATATACTTTAATAAAGATTTTACTGCATATAATTGCAGCGCTGACCACTGAATGCATTTTGTTTTTCGACCAAAATACTTCAATAAAGATTTTACCGCATATAACTGCAGCACTGACCGCTGAATATATTTAATTTTTCGGCCGAAAAAATACTTCAATAAAGATTTTACCACATATAACCGCAGCGCTGAACGCTGAATAAAGAAATACTTCAATAAAGATTTTATCACATATAACTGCAACGCTGAACGCTGAATAAATTTGGTTTTTCGACCAAAATAAGTCAATAAACACTTTACCACATATAGCCGCATCACTGACCACTGAATACATTTTGTTTTTCGACGAAAATACATCAATACAGATTTTACCACATATAACCGCAGCCCTGACCACTGAATTAATTTAGTTTTTCGACCAAAATACTTTAATAAAGAATTTACTGCATATAACCGCAGAGCTGACAGCTGAATAAATTAAGTTTTTGGGCCGAAATACTTAAATAAAAATTTTACCACATACAACTGCAGCGCTGACCACTGAATTAATTAAGTTTTTCGACCAAAATAGTTCAATAAAGATTTTTCCACTATAACCGCAGCGCTGACAGCTGAATAAATTTAGTATTTTGACCAAAATAGTTCAATAAAGATTTTACCGCATATAACCACAGCGCTGACCACTGAATTAATTTTGTTTTTCGACTGAAATAGTTCAATAAAGATTTTACCACATATAACCGCAGCGCTGACTGCTGAATACATTTTATTTTTCGACCGAAATAAGTCAATAAACACCTTACCACATATAACCACAGCGCTGACTGCTGAATAAATAGTTTTTTGACCTAAATAGTTTAATAAAGATTTTACTGCTTATAACTGCAGAGCTGACCACTAAATCCATTTTGTTTTTCGACTGAAATAGTTCAATAAAGATTTTACCACATATAACCGCAGCACTGACAGCTGAATAAATTTAGTTTTTTGACCGAAATAGTTTAATAAAGATTTTACCACATATAACCGCAGCGCTGACCACTGAATTAATTTAGTTTTTCGACCAAAATATTTCAATAAAGATCTTTTCACTATAACCACAGCGCTGACTGCTGAATAAATTTAGTATTTTGACCGAAATTGTTCAATACAGATTTTACTGCATATAACCGCAGCGCTGACCACTGAATACATTTAGTTTTTCGACCGAAATACTTCAATAAAGATTTTACCACATATAACTGCAGCGCTGACCGCTGAATAAATTTAGTTTTTCAACCAAAATAGTTAAATAAAGATTTTACTGCATATAATTGCAGCGCTGACCACTGAATGCATTTTGTTTTTTCGATGAAAATACTTCAATAAAGATTTTACAGCATATAATTGCAGCGCTGACCACTGAATGCATTTTGTTTTTCGACCAAAATACTTCAATAAAGATTTTACTGCATATAACTGCAGCAGTGACCGCTGAATACATTTAGTTTTTCGGCTGAAATACTTCAATAAAGATTTTACCACATACAGACGTGGACAAAATTGTTGGTACCCTTTGGTCAATGAAAGAAAAAGTCACAATGGTCACAGAAATAACTTTAATCTGACAAAAGTAATAATAAATTAAAATTCTATAAATGTTAACCAATGAAAGTCAGACATTGTTTTTCAACCATGCTTCAACAGAATTATGTAAAAAAATAAACTCATGAAACAGGCATGGACAAAAATGATGGTACCCCTAACTTAATATTTTGTTGCGCAACCTTTTGAGGCAATCACTGCAATCAAACGCTTCCTGTAACTGTCAATGAGACATCTGCACCTCTCAGCAGGTATTTTGGCCCACTCCTCATGAGCAAACTGCTCCAGTTGTGTCCGGTTTGAAGGGTGCCTTTTCCAGACTGCATGTTTCAGCTCCTTCCAAAGATGCTCAATAGGATTGAGGTCAGGGCTCATAGAAGGCCACTTTAGAATAGTCCAATTTTTTCCTCTTAGCCATTCTTGGGTGTTTTTAGCGGTGTGTTTTGGGTCATTGTCCTGTTGCAAGACCCATGACCTGCGACTGAGACCAAGCTTTCTGACACTGGCTAGTACATTTCTCTCTAGAATTCCTTGATAGTCTTGAGATTTCATTGTACCCTGCACAGATTCAAGACACCCTGTGCCAGACGCAGCAAAGCAGCCCCAGAACATAACAGAGCCTCCTCCATGTTTCACAGTAGGGACAGTGTTCTTTTCTTGATATGCTTCATTTTTTCGTCTGTGAACATACAGCTGATGTGCCTTGGCAAAAACTTCGATTTTTGTCTCATCTGTCCACAGGACATTCTCCCAGAAGCTTTGTGGCTTGTCAACATGTAGTTTGGCATATTCCAGTCTTGCTTTTTTATGATTCGTTTTCAACAATGGTGTCCTCCTTGGTCGTCTCCCATGTAGTCCACTTTGGCTCAAACAACGACGGATGGTGCGATCTGACACTGATGTTCCTTGAGCATGAAGTTCACCTTGAATCTCTTTAGAAGTCTTTCTAGGCTCTTTTGTTACCATTCGGATTATCCGTCTCTTAGATTTGTCATCAATTTTCCTCCTGCGGCCACGTCCAGGGAGGTTGGCTACAGTCCCATGGATCTTAAACTTATGAATAATATGTGCAACTGTACTCACAGGAACATCTAGTTGCTTGGAGATGGTCTTATAGCCTTTACCTTTAACATGCTTGTCTATAATTTTCTTTCTGATCTCTTGAGACAGCTCTTTCCTTTGCTTCCTCTGGTCCATGTCGAGTGTGGTACACACCATATCACCAAACAACACAGTGATTACCTGGAGCCATATATATAGGCCCAATGGCTGATTACAAGGTTGTAGACACCTGTGATGCTAATTAGTGGACACACCTTGAATTAACATGTCCCTTTGGTCACATTATGTTCTGTGTTTTCTAGGGGTACCATCATTTTTGTCCATGCCTGTTTCATGAGTTTATTTTTTTACATAATTCTGTTGAAGCATGGTTGAAAAACAATGTCTGACTTTCATTGGTTAACATTTATAGAATTTTAATTTATTATTACTTTTGTCAGATTAAAGTTATTTCTGTGACCATTGTGACTTTTTCTTTCATTGACCAAAGGGTACCAACAATTTTGTCCACGTCTGTATAACCGCAGCACTGAACGCTGAATAAAGAAATACTTCAATAAAGATTTTACCACATATAACTGCAACGCTGAACGCTGAATAAATTTGGTTTTTCGACCAAAATAAGTCAATAAACACTTTACCACATATAACCGCATCACTGACCACTGAATACATTTTGTTTTTCGACCAAAATACTTCAATAAAGATATTACCACATATAACTGCAATGCTGACCGCTGAATACATTTAGTTTTTTGGCCGAAATACTTATATGAAAATTTTACCACATATAACCGCAGCACGGACTGCTGAATAAATTTAGTATTTTGACCAAAATAGTTCAATAAAGAGTTTACCGCATATAACCGCAGCGCTAACCACTGAAATAATTTTGTTTTTCAACAGAAATAGTTCAATAAAGATTTTACCACATATAACCGCAGCGCTGACTGCTGAATAAATTTAGTATTTTGACCGAAATAGTTCAATACAGATTTTACTGAATATAACCGCAGCGCTGACCACTGAATACATTTTGTTTTTCGACCAAAATACTTCAATAAAGATTTTACCACATATAACTGCAAATAAAAATCAAATCATCATTTTCGCTAACTTGTGACAAAAAATAAAAAGTTCTATGAACTCACTATGCCCATCAGCGAATACCTTAGGGTGTCTACTTTCCGAAATGGGGTCATTTGTGGGGTTTTTCTACTGTCTGTGCATTGTAGAACCTCAGGAAATATGACAGGTGCTCAGAAAGTTTGTAAACGCTATGATTTTTGCGCAAACCAATAAATATACACTTATTGCATTATTTTTTTTAAGGACATGTATAACAATAAATTTAGAGAAAAATTTATATAGAAATGTAGTTGTATTTAAAAAATTTTACAACTGAAAGTGAAAAATGTCATTTTTTTTGAAAAAAATCGGTAAATTTCGATTAATAACAAAAAAAGTAAAAATTTCAGCAGCAATGAAATACCACCAAATGAAAGCTCTATTAGTGAGAAGAAAAGGAGGTAAAATTCATTTGGGTGGTAAGTTCTATGACCGAGCAATAAACGGTGAAAGTAGTGTAGTGCAGAATTGTAAAAAGTGCTCTGGTCATTAAGGGGGTTTAAGCTAGGGGAGCTGAGGTGGTTAAACAATGAGAATTCACATTGTATTGCTGGAAAGAATACACTACTATAAACTAGTGACCGACACACAACATGTCAAATAAACTAGTCTGTGATTTTGTAATAAAATTTTGCACAATTGATGACCGCTACAATGTGAGTGATGCACAACAAAATATCAGGTACTGTGATGAATGGAATCTTAGCAATAAATTTTAAAAAAATGTTTAAAGGAAAATATGCAATTAGACAATACAATGTAACAGTGAGTGATGCAGAACAACATGTCAGGTATACTAGTGTATGATAGATGGAACTTTTGTCATTATATGTGCAATACCTCAGAAATTAATGTACAATTGGGCAGTGTCTGCAGCAAACATATACGCTGACTGTGACACTTTAAAATACATCTGGTATCTTGTACCCTTAATATTAATTGAAGAAACCCTGCAAAAGCTTTTTTGGAAAAAAAAGGAAATTTGGAAAGCAGCAAAAATATACACTGACCATGATGCTGCAAAATACATTCAGTCAGGTTTCGTACATGACAAAAATTTAAGAATCTTTTCAAAAGTTTAAAAAAATGCCAAATTGGACAGGGTCTGCAGTGGTGACATTCAAGATAGTTTGAGAATATTTGTCATATACTTGAGAATTCAAGAATTCGAGATTATATTCTTGATTGTGAAAATCGACAATGTATTAGAGGCTTCCTTGTCGTGGTGAGTGGGCTTATGCCTTTTGATCAAAATGTACACTAATGCCTCTTGTACAGCATGCAGTATAGGGGGCTGTACACTTTAATATAGCGCTGATTAGCGAGTTAGATCAAAGCATAGCATTGTGGATGTGCGATCCAATTCTGTTCTCCCCCCCCCCCCATGAATACTAATGTCTATTTTTTTCTTTACTGGTATTAGCACTCCTCCCATTCGGCACAGGTGGTTTTAATCACACAAGTCTGCATATAGTGGTCATTGACCTGTAGCTCCTGATAGCAATGGACATGTTGTGTTAGACTGTTCACATGGTGCAGTACTGCGTGGTGGCCTTTGTTTTTGTGGTGCTATTCTGGTGGGTTGGTGGGACCCAGTGCCATGGGTGGCATTGTCAGACAGCAGGGTTGCTGCTTTGACTCCCGGGTCCCGCCGCCTACCAGGGCATAACCGCTTTGTTACCGCACTGCGCTGCACCTTTTTGTCAGAGTAGGTCCCACTCAAAAGAGGCTTCCTTGTCGTGGTGAGTGGGCTTATGCCTTTTGATCAAAATGTACACTAATGCCTCTTGTACAACATGTAGTATGGGGGGCTTTACACTTTATTATAGCGCTGATTAGCGAGTTAGATCAAAGCATAGCATTGTGGATGTGCAATCCAGTTCTGTTCTCTCCCCATGAATATTATTCGCGTAATGCTTGTGAAAAACAGGCGTGGGTCACTTATGCTACATTTTTCAAGCTGGTATAATTTTCCTGAGACTTGAGAAAATGGTTGGCACGGCAGAACATTAGAATAGCTTTATATGCAGATAGAGTACTCCAATATATTAGCGATTTTTTCACAATACGTGCAACTAGTGACATCGCATCACTATGATTGTAGCATGTATGTATGGACAGCAGAACCTATCAGCTACACTATAGATCAATCTAACCTACACTGACTATCTCCCCCTAACTATCTGTATTATATATATAAGTTAACTGTCTAATGTAATGCAACAAAGCACAGAGCACAGCAATGACACTGCTGTCTCTTTCATAACTGCAATAAACTTTAGAAAAAAGCTGCTGGGGAGGTTTATATATAGTAAGGGGTAGGCAACTTTTCTATTGGTTGCTAGGGTGGTTGCTAAGCTCAGACAAAGACAATGCAGCCTTCTCATTGGCCCACAAGCAAGAAGGGAGGTCACTGATATAAAAAAAATCTAGAATATTCGAAATTATGAATATATATCACTATATTCTAAATATTCGCAATAAAACTTTGCTTTTCGAACATTCGCGCTCAACACTAGTCTGCAGGAAAAATATACACTGACCATGATGCTGTAGAATACATCTGGCTAGGTTTATTACATTTAATGAAGAAACTATTCAACAGTTGTGTTTTTTTTATTGCAACTGCACAGTGTCTAGTGCAACTATGATGCTTAAAAAAATCATTAACCAGTACATGTGATTTTGTCAATTTTTAAACTGACCTTTGTCCTGTCCCTAGCTCAAAACTCTCTGTCTATTAATTAACTAAATCAATCTAACTACATCCCTAAATCTTTCCCTATAAAACCCTGAATTCGCTGTATTGTTTGTGTGTCTGAATATAATCATCTTTCTTCGCTATTCTGTGATGTCCTGCGCTTAGAATACACATGGCTTCTCTGATTGGGATCTGCCTGTAACACATCAATATAATCCCTCTGGATTGGCTGAGGCTGACTGCAAGGCATTATGGGCAAGTCTTCTGGCCAGATTCCCATCTGGGCTAATGTGATCTTCCATCTTAATTTTCCCTGCCATGCTGTGCTGACTACTAATATGTAAAATTGCAGACACCACAAATCAAATTACAAAAACTTCAGCTTCATTTGAAAGCTGAACTTTTTGGAAATTCAAAATTAATTTGTTTAGAATTGATTTGCTCGTTTCTACTAATGACTTACACTAGGAGTTATTTTAAAATTGTGCATGTACTTAGTTATTCTGCACCCTTTCTACAGGTAGTTTAACACAGGATGAGTGATGAGATTCTTAGCAGTCAGTTTATGGCTTTACATCACGAGAAATACAATTTATTTCATAAATGTATTTATTACTTCATCTCATACTTTCCAGAATAACATATTGCCTTACTATAGGAATACCCATGTCTATGGGTATGAGCTAACAATACAATTCCTCTGGAGAAGAGAGCACTGCACAAGTTCTTGCCAAGCAGTAGTAAAGTAGATGGGAGCAACCAGGGCAGGGTTCTCTCCCTTTAATGGCAACAAAGAGCTACATTATTTACCTCTATAGTATGTACATCCTTTTGTAAAATGAAGATAAAATTTGTATTTTATCAGAAAATTGTGACCAGTTAATTTGAAATTGAATAAATAAAAACTCGGTGAATAAAAGTAAATTTGAAATCTCATGTGATCGATTTAATATTGTCTCTTTTAATTTGCCTATACAGTGACACCTTTGTAAACAAAAAATGCATTAAGAGCATTTTGATGCTATAGACATACTACTCAATGCATAAAGCTGGCAGGGTATCTGCTAGTACAGGGCTCAATTGCCCTGTGACCTTAGCATCAAGACTTTATTACTGATTATAGTGAGAATATCGATATCTTATTTTGCCTGTCAGAATCACTTACCCTGACACTTGGCCAATGCAGAAGGTGGTGGAAGCTTGTACTAGAGATATGAAGATGGAAGAAATTATGCTCCTCTCAAACTTTACCTAATAGCTGTGTTGTTGATTATATTGGTTAACATTTTATACTATATTGGCCTTTTCTGTTTAATGATATTCTTATTTGCCAGTAAAATGGGTGTTTTTGAGATATTTGGGCAGTTTTATTATGTGACACACAGTACATACTATTAACTGTGTAAGTCTCTATTGACACAAGAGGCCCTGTTAATTGTTCCATTATTTTTCTAGGAAAGGATATAGAGAAGAGCAAACCAGTTGACATTCGCTTTGGTTCCGATTCACAGAATTTTAGAAAAAGTTTGGTTTGGGACAAAAATTCAGATCAAAGTCAATTTGCTTGGCTTCGATTCGCTGAAAACTAGCTTTGCATGTCAGTGTTGCTCAGACTTCATTAACTATTGCTGTCATTTCACCTACATATGCTGCCTCATAAAATTTAACTCCTGAAAATGTTTTATAAATTTCAACTATGTGGAAAGTGAGTACATGGAAACTGACCCTCAGGCATTAGTTGCCTGAAATGTGGGAAAATTGAGGTAGTGAATCATTCTGCACCTTAACCCCTTAAGGACTTAGCCATTATTTGAATATCTGACTAGTGTCACTTTATGTGTGAATAACTTTAAAACAAGGCGTTTTAAAGTTATTCACACATAAAGTGACACTAGTCAGATATTCAAATAATGGCTAAGTCCTTAAGGGGTTAAGGTGCAGAATGATTCACTACCTCAATACTTACCCAGGTCGTTCTGAGTTAGTTTTTTTGTCACATATTGTACTTCATGACACTGCTAAAATTGGGTAAAAGTACCAAATTTACCAAAAATGTGAAAAAATTGTGATGACTTTACATTTCCCATATGTCTACTTCATGTTTTTATCATTTGGGGAATGCCATTTTATTTTTTGGGGATGTTACATAGCTTAGAAGTTTAGAAGCAAATTTTGACATTTTTCAGAAATTTTCCATATCCCACTTTTTATGGACCAGTCCAGGTCTGAAGTTACTTTGTGAGGCTTACGTAATAGAAACCACCCAAAAATCACGCCATTCTAGAAACTACACCCCTCACGGTATTCAAAACTGATTTTACAAACTTTGTTAACCCTTTAGGTCTTCCACAAGACTTCATGGCAGATGGACATAAAATTTAAGAATTTCGATTTTTTGGAAAATTTACAATTTTTTCCAGGATCAAAGCAAGGATTAACTGCCAAACAAAACTCAATATGGGTTTCCCTGATTCTGTAGTTTGCAGAAACACCTCATATGTAGTCCTAAACTACTGTTTGGCCAAACGGGAGGACATAGAGTGAGTGGAACGCCATACGGTTTTTGCAAGGCAGATTTTGCAGGACTGGTTTTGTTTATACCATGTCCCATTTCAAGCCCCCCGTTGCACCCCTAGAATAGAAATTCCAAAAAAGTGACTCCATCTAAGAAAGTACACCCCTCAAGGTATTCAAAACTGGGTTTACAAACTTTGTTAACCCTTTAGGTGTTCCACAAGAGTTAATGGCAGATGGAGAAACAATTTTCGATTTTCGATCTTTTTGGAAAGTTTTCCATTTTTAATCCATTTTTTCCAGTAATAAAGTAAGGGTTAACTGCCCAAAAAAACTCAATATGGGTTGCCCTGATTCTGTAGTTTGCAGAAACACCCCATATGTGGTCCTAAACTACTGTTTGGCCAAACGGGAGAACATAGAAAGAGGGGAACGCCATATGGATTTTGGAAGGCAGATTTTGCAGGACTGGTTTTGTTTATACCATGTCCCATTTCAAGCCCCCCGTTGCACCCCTAGAATAGAAATTCCCCAAAAGTGACTCAATCTAAGAAAGTACACCCCTCAAGGTATTCAAAACTGGATTTACAAACTTTGTTAACCCTTTAGGTGTTCCACAAGAGTTAATAGCAGATGGAGAACCAATTTTGGAATTTCTATTTTTTTTTAAATTTTCCATTTTATTTTAATCAATTTTTTCCAGTAATAAAGTAAGGGTTAAATGCCAAACAAAACTCAATATGGGTTGCCCTGATTCTGCAGTTTGCAGAAACACCCCATATGTGGTCGTAAACTACTATTTGGCTAAACGGCAGGACATAGAAGAAGGGGAACGTCATATGGTTTTTGGAAGGCAGATTTTACTGTACTGGTTTATGTACCCTTTCAAGCCCCCTGCTGCACCCCTAGAGTAGAAAATCCATAAAAGTGACCCCATCTAGGAAACTACGGGATAAGGTGGATGTTGTTTTGGAACTATTTTAGGGTAAATATGATTTTTGGTTGCTCTATATTACACTTTTTTGAGGCAAGGTAACAACCTAATAAGTTTTGTGGAACACCTAAAGGGTTAAAAAAGTTTGTAAAGTAACTTTTGAATACCTACAGGGGTGTAGTTTCTTAGATGGGGGTCACTTTTCTAGTTACATCAGGGGGGCTTCTAATGGGACATGGTGTAAATAAACCAGTCCATCAAAATCTGCCTTCCAGAAACCATATGGCGTTCCCTTCGTTCTATGCCCTGCCGTGTGGCTATATAGCCATTTACGACCACATATGGGGTGTTTCTTGCAAACTACAGAATCAGGGCAATAAATATTTAGTTTTGTTTGGCTGTTAACCCTTGCTTTATTACCAGAAAAAAAGGATTCAAATATAAATTTTGCCAAGAAATGGGTGTTTTGGCACCATTTTTATTTTATATTTTTAACACTGTTCATCCGAGGGGTTTGGTCAAATGTTATTTTTATAGGGCAGATTCTTACCTACGCGGCGATACCTAAAATGTCTACATTTTAAAATGTATTTAGATTTTACACTATATTATCATTTTAGGAACAAAAAAAATAAAAAAATATTTTAGTATCTAATGTAGGGGCTTATTTTTTGCAGGATGAGATGGCGGTTTTATTGGCATTAACTGGGGGTGCATATAACATTTTGATCGCTCACTATTACACTTTTTGTGATGTTAGGTGACAAAAAATGGCTTTTTTTACATGTTTATTTTTTTTTAACGCTGTTCATCGGGGAGTTTGGGTTATATGTTATTTTTATAGAGAAGATTTTTTACGGGCCTCCAGATGTAAAACTACAATTCCCACCATGCCCTGCTGATAGCTGTAGGTTGTCTGGGCATGCTGGGAGTTATAGTTTTACAACATCTGGAGGGCCGCAGTTTGAGGATGCCTGCATTAAAACTAATATTTTTGGAGAAAAAAAAATTGTTTCCGTGTCTTCAAAGTCTGAGAGCCATATTTTTTTATGTTCTCTAGGGCACTGTTGGGGATTAGAAAAATGTAGTACTCCATGGAAGTTTGATACTCCCTGAAGCAATCGATAACTCAGAGGCCCGGATGATCGGGGCAAGAGTCACATTGAGTGGTGGTGTCCTTCCGTATCCCCCTCCTGTGACACACTCTGCATCTTTTTTGGGTTCGTCCCTTCTTTCCAGTATGGGGGACCACACCTGTAAAATGCTGGCCAGGGACGATCCGGGCGCCTCCAATTCCTGAGCTACTCCGGCCTGCTTTTTCCCGGTCTGAAAAAATCAGGTCCTTGAGGACTGCTTCATAGAATTAGAGGAATGTCCCTGTGCTGCCAGCGCTTTGGGATAGTACAAAAGCGTTGTACAAGGCAACCTGTACCAAGTAGACCGCAACTTTTTGTACCATGCCCGGGTTTTGCGCATGGCATTATATGGCTTGAGGACTTGATCAGAGAGATCAACTCCTCCCATATGCCGATTGTAGTCAACGATACAATCGGGCTTGAGGACTGTTGCCGCGGTACCTCGCACAGGGAAAGGGGTGATGCTGTTACCATGGATTGTGGACAGTATAAGGATATCCCTCTTGTCCTTATACCTGACCAGCAACAGGTTTCCACTGGTAAGGGCACGGGTCTCACCCCTGGGGATAGGTACCTGGAGGGGGTGGGCAGGGAGGCCGCGCTGATTTTTCCACACGGTCCCACAAGCAGACGTGGATCTGGCGGCAAGGGACCTGAACAAGGGAATGCTAGTATAAAAGTTATCCATGTACAAGTGGTAACCCTTATCTAGCAGTGGGTGCATAAGGTCCCACACGAGTTTCCCGCTAACACCCAGAGTGCGGGGATATTCTGGGGGTTGAATACGGGAATCTCGTCCCTCGTACACATGAAATTTGTAAGTGTACCCTGAGGTACTCTCACAAATGTTGTACATTTTCACGCCATACCTCGCCCGCTTAGTGGGAATGTATTGGCAGAAACTGAGTCTCCCCTTGAAAGCAATGAGAGACTCATCAACCGCGACCTCCCTTCCAGGTACGTAGGCCTACGCGAATTTGGCCCCGAAGTGATCGATGACTGGCCATATCTTATACAGACGGTCATAGGCAGGATCACCTCGGGGTGGACATGCTGCATTATCTGCATAATGCAGGCATTTCCGGAGTGCCCAAAACCGGGGGCGTGTCATGGCCATACTGTAGAGTAGGGTCTGGTAGAGGACGTCCCCACTCCAGTATTGCCTGACACTCGGTTTTTGCACTAGACCCATGTGCAGCACGAGGTCCCAAAATGTCCTCATCTCGGCTGCACTTACTGGCGTCCAGCCACCACGTCTAGCCAAAAAGGAGCCCGGGTGCTCCACCATCAGATTCACAAATGGGTCACTGAAAAAAAAAAAAAAAAAAAGTCAATTTCAGTGAAGCCCACTGTGGGAATCTAGATTCCTGGATTGCCAACAAAATCCAGAATCTCTGGCTCAAAATCCACTGGGGGACACCAGCTAAGTTCACTGGTAGGGGGCTCCGGTGGGCTTATTTGGTGGGCCGGGAAACCAGTGGGAGCCCCAGGGCCACAGAGTCTCTAGCATGTGGGGCCCCTGGCTCCGCCTGGCGGCGTCTCCGTCGCCTTGGGGGCTCATCGTCATCAGATGATGAGGAGGAGGATGCGGATGACAAGAGGAACGTGAGTCAGAGGCAAGCTGGGCGTATGCCTCCTCGGCCGAGAACGTCAGGTGGGCCTTGGGTATGTGTGTGTGCATGTGTATGTGTGTGCGTGTAAAACTTTATTGTATGTGCGTGTGTGTGGGGGCACGGGTGTTCACGTACTAAAAAGCTAAAGTAAAAAAAAAAAATTGACAAATGTTAGAAAAAAAAAGTTCAAACTTGCTGATCAGCGGTACAGCGCTGATCAGCGGTGGGGCGGACGATGCGCTAACAGTGGCCGGACGCTAAGAGTGCCGGCCACAGTCAGAGCACGCAAAAAAAAAAAGGTGGTGGTGCTATACGTTGTGACAGGATGCCCGCTGTACACAGACATTTATGAATTGTAGGATGAACGGTCTGATATAGCTGATCACTTGTGAATGCAGTATCAAGTATGTTGGCAAAATCTTCTTGGAGAAGAATCAGGGAACACTTTAATGATGTCCGTAATCAAGCAGACACCTCCGCCATGTAACTGACTGCCTCAACGGGAACCCAGGGGTGATTAAATTTCAGGGCATTGAGGTTGTCAGGCCATCCGCAAGAGGCAGGGTTTTGACCGTAGCCTCCTGTAAAAGGAAGCACAATGGATCTTTCACCTAAAAACCACATGCCCAATGGTCTGAATGAACACATGTCATTCGCATGTTTTCTATAACATCAGGATCCCTCTAATATCAATAATATGTGGTCCGTTCATTATATTTGGTCTCAATCCAGTTCTGTATTTGCAGTAACTTACTTTTAGGCATGCCCTGCAATGCACTAGAGGTATCAATTCTTTATTGATTATCCATAATTAACATGTGGCATGTGCACGAATAACGCATTCCATCAGGCACATATATGATACTTCTTTCCCAGTGTATTAAGGGCTGACTCATAAATCCATTCTTGTTTGTCCCCCTATACAATTATACTTTTAAACTTGTATGCCTAATCCTGGGCATACTATGTGTGAATAATCATCATCTTGATAAGGGAATTTCTAATGTCACATATTGCTGTCATGTGTTGCGCGGCTTCCTATTCTGCTATGCGCCTTTACTTACCATCTTAGTGTACTTTCACACTGGCGTTTGGCTTTCCGTTTGGGAGATCCGTTCAGGGCTCTTACAAGCGGTCTAAAATGGATCAGTTTTGCCCTAATGCATTCTGAATGGAAAAGGATCCGCTCAGAATGCATCAGTTTGCCTCCGTTCTGTCTCCATTCTGCTTTGGAGTCGGACACCAAAACACTGCTTGCAGCATTTTGGTGTCCATCTGACGAAACTGAGCCAAACGGATGCGTTCTGACACACAATGTAAGTCAATAGGAATTGATCCGTTTTCTGTGACACAGTAGAAAACGGATCTGTCCTCCATTGACTTTAGAAGGTGTTCACGTCTTGGCTATGTAAAAGATAATACAAACGGATCCGCATGCATATGTTTGTATTATCTGAACGGATCCGTCTATGCAGATCCATGACGGATTAGCACCAAACGCGAGTGTGAAAGTAGCCGTATGCTACAAATTCCTTTGTATAATGTCTCCTCACATATTCTTTCTACCCATGTCCAATTGATATCCACCGTTTAGGTCCGTGTTTATTATGGAGGGAATTGTCCCTCCTTATTGGTCACCCATGGAGCGTCGGCTGATAGGAGCATCTGCGATGTTCATCCTGCTCCGATCACATGACACTTGGTGGGCAGGGCTATGATGTAGATGGGAGGGGTTTCTAGTTTAAATGAGCCTGAACTTCGCGGATGCTTTGCGGCCGCCCCAGTGCGGTGCGCTGCCCCTACAGACAAGAGGGGAGCGCATGTTGCTCTGAAAAGTTTAAATCACTATGCAATCTCTGCAAGCTCCTGATAATATTAGGAAACATGTCACGCTTAGGCAGTGTGGGCACTTAGCATAGTGCAGTATCATGATTGCTATGTGCAGGGAGTGGCTATTTTTTCTTCTTGAATTGGCCTCATTAGGTGTTTAACTAAACACTAGCTGTGTTATCAGGCAGCGTGAGTAGTGTACTCGGCCTGAAAGGTGATACAACACTATCACCAACGTTGGCCAATTAGGAGATCTGTTGATAGGCTCAAAGCCTTATCACTCTTCTTACTAGTTCCACAATTGTATTAGCTGACCCCAGCTGCATGAATAGGCAGTGTGTGTGGCGTGCTCAGCGTCATAGGCGATACAATATAACATAACTTTGTATCAGTTCTGTTATACTGTGGCCAATTAGGAGGGTTGCTTATGGGGCTGGCAGCGTGTGCTGGGGATCCAACATTGCACCTAGCACACACTGGAGCCTTATATCATTTTTTCCACCCGTCTCTGTCAACATTGGATCTGCACCACTGATTATATTTAAACATATGTATTTTTTACTCCCTTCCCTTTTTTACTTCTTTGAAATACTAATAAAATAATTTTTAGTTTTCTTTTTTAGCGTCACTATTTAATTCTACTAGAATTTCAATATATAGGTGATGCAAACCAGAGTTGGCTTCGATTAGCCTAGTGTGAGCTTCTTAAAAATGAGAAATGTAATAATGCTGACGATTAAGTGGTATTGAAAATAATCTTGTATGGCTTTTCTTTTTTTTGTCAATAAACAAATTATTAAATAAATAAAAAAAAGTACCCCCGCTCCAGGGCAATACACACATCCATAAAACTAGCAGGCAAACAGCAAACAAAAAGCATATGGCAGCACACCATTACACATGCAACCAATAGAACTAGGGATTATGGATTATTCTGGATTAAAGTGGTACTATACCTCCTATACATAAAAAATGGAAGTTCTTTGCACACATTTTTGATCAAAGCAACACATGCTGCTGCTGAGGTCATCTGGTTCATGCCAAAAATGTTGCTCCAATGTTGCTCCCATGCCAATGTTGCTCCCATTGTCGGTGCCCACCTTGCCCAGATGGAGTCGGCGGGGTGACAGCCAGCAGGATGTTTGCTTCTTAACGTACATACTTGTTTGCCAGTGTGACTACTCTCTCACAGGCCGAACAGCACAATACATCGTGTCAACGCTTGATCTGACACGTGGTAGCAAGGAGGAGTAATGCATGCGACCCTCTGCCCAGATGCTATTGGGGACAGGAACATGTCCATGGAAAAGGAGGAGGCAGATAAGTGCCTTGTGTAGAAACCTGGTGTGGGAACGATCGTGGGGGATTCAAAAGGACCTGGCCTTGTTGCCGAGGTGCTGCCTTGACGCTGCTGAAAAAAACATTGACCCAATGGGTGGTGAAAGACATGTACTGTCCCTGCCCATAAGAGCTCCAAGTGTCGACCGTGGTGTGAACCTTGCTGCAAAGTGAGAACCTCAGGGAACGGCCCACATTTTCTACATGAGAGTACAAGGCAGGGATAGGTGGCACGGTTTTCCCTCACTACTTTATGGTGATGCTCCATGTGTTGACGCAGGGCCGTCGTGCCAACATTAGCACCCTGGCCACGCCTCACTTTCTACCCACACATCCCGCATAGCGCTATGCTAATGTCCCCCAGTGACTAGGTGAAATATTCCCACACTGCCAAGTATCACATTTTACCTCACCACTGCATGATGCCTGCTTGACTCTGCTTTTATGAACCGAGTAGCAGATGGTGTAACTCCCTGTGTCTGGCTCCAGATCTTCCACTGCTTCCACCCTGCTGTCTCATGGCCATGCTGCCACCCTCACCCCCTGATAATACCAATGCCCCTTCTTCACCTGGCTCCCACGTGCGATCGGCTACATCATCATCTACATGTGTTTGCGAGTCACTTGTGTCACCCTCACCTGTCTCTTGCACACGTCCCTGAGCTCTCGCAACATGTGCTCCCAACTGTCATCATCGGTAGTTCCATGCCTAAAGGGAGTCCACAGCGGACCTGATCTCCAAGTCTGTGCTGGCTTGTAAATGTTGACTGTCCTCACACAGGTCATTGTTGCTGTAAAGCGGAGTAAATCCAGTAGCTACCATTATTTGACTAACAAAGCAGCAAAAGCACAAGGCAGGTTCAGGACAGGTGAGGGCATATAGGCAGTTCCTAGGCCATGCCAACTAAGCATGGTATCAGAGGAACTCACTGATTGTGTGTATCTGTTGAAACCTGAGATGATTGTGAAAAGCGAGTCAACCATTCCAGTACAGCTGGATTGTTGGTCAAAACACGACCGCTAGATGACAGTGGCAGCTCTGGGCTTTTGCTACAGCTGCTACCACTACTCCTTCTTCTGCTGCTACTTGTGCTGGCTACAGCATCATTTTTGCCATTGGAGGGCCCAGGCAACTGTCTGTTGGCCATAGTGTATAACAGCTGTATCGCTAACAGAACGGATTAGCTATCAATTTTGGTGCACTGCACAGTTATGAACACGGCGTTAAATTAGAGTTGCCAGCAAAAGTGCCCTGTAATATTGGCGCACAGTAACTCTACAGCTAACAGAACAGATTAGCTATGAATCTTGGTGCACTGCACCATTATATACATGGTGATAAATTTCAGCAGAGTCTGTAGTTCAGCAGTCTCCTATGCTCTCGCTGAACTCTCCCTCCCCAATAATGTCCTACACTCTCTGTTAACAGTTTGTAGCATTACTGTCCCTAGTGCTTGATCGTCTTGTAACGTCTCTCCCTATGCTCCACTCAAAGGAAGATGGAAGTGCTCAATCTAGTTGTGACATCACAGGGGGATGGCTACCTGCGGATTGGCCGGCTACACGGCATTATGGGTGATCTCGTGTTCTCGGACTTGTCTCCTCTATGCTGCTAGTTTGAATATAATCAGACCACATTTAAAAAAACGAATTAATTGGAAACATGTTTGTAAACAAATAAATAAAGGGAAAGTGATTTAGGCCTGCATTTGTTATCCCTGACAGATACTTTTGTGTGCTGGTTTAATTAAATTGAACAAGTCCCAAAAAACACTTAAATTCGAACTGCGTGGAAACTGAATATACATAAATGGACAATTGAGGCTTGAGACTCAATTTCAACTTAACACACACAGGTAGATTGCAGCCACACCATGGCTATTGCTGCAGTAATGATGTATATATGCTGCTTAATTCAATTGAAAGACCCCCCCCCCCCCCCCAAAAAAAAAAAATAATAATAAAAAAAAGTGATTGTGTGGAAACTATATGTAAATGGTCAATTGAGGCTTGATGGTCAATTTCAAATTAGTAAGTGTGTAGATTGCTGCCACACTGTGGGTATTGCTGCAATATTTGCTTGCAGGTAGCTGCTTTTAAGATGAACCTGCACTTCTGATAGCAGGCACAGTCAGCCACAGGTCTTGTCTCTATTGTACACAGCACATACACTACTCTTCTTTGGAATCCTAGCCTTTACCTACACAATCCCTGGCAATTCTTTTTTTCACTCTCCCTGATTCCCTAAGATTGTTTTCCTGGCAGACACTGTAACACCCAACCACCTTCTCTCAAAGCCCAGCACAGAATAGTGTTCTGTTTGGGCACCTCCTTGTCTGCTGCAGCACTTATTGGTTCATTCAGGCTGTCAGTGTCTGTGAAAACCCTTCTTCTTCTTCCCTAGTGCTTTTTCCCCACCAACATGTGCAGTAAAATGGCCCTACGTACTGTTTTGGTGGATTTGTCCAAAACAAGCCAGGAAAGGTTCAGGTTTGTCTGCCATTCAAGAAATAGCAAAGTTTGGTCTGAACTCAGTTCAGTCTGAACTGGTTTACTCAAACTTAGAAGGAAATCATAGTTTGCTCTGTTACTTAATTTATAAAATACCAGAACGTTGACAGAAACTTGATAACCCTAGTCATAAGACAATGGGACCCATCAAGATTTGTTGAGATCTATTTGAATATAGATCTGTATGGATGGATCAAGGCTCTAGTATTTACAGTTTACAATATGATACTGGTGTTAATAAAGCCTATCCTAGTACTCTATGCAAATACCTAGAAATTATCTTATGAGAACAAGAGGGATATTTATTAAACCTAGTGTAAAGGAAATCTCGTTAAGTTGCACATGGTAACCAATCTGATGCCACCTTTGATTTTCCAAAGAAGCTCTGAATAAAGAAAGGTAGAATCTGATTGGTTGCTGTGGGAAACTAAGCCTTTTTTACTTTAAATCCATTTTGATAAATGTCCCCTCAAAGGATCCTTCTTCCCTTGGCAGCATCTGGTGTACTTTTGGTAAGTTTTTAACTAATGGTGGTCTGATGGATGACACTGTTATGGGGATCTGTGGATGACACTGTTATGGGGATCTGTGGATGACACTGTTATGGGGATCTGTGGATGACACTGTTATGGGGATCTGTGGATGACACTGTTATGGGGATCTGTGGATGACACTGTTATGGGGATCTGTGGATGACACTGTTATGGGGATCTGCGGATGGTGCTGTTATGGGGGATCTGTGGATGACACTATTATGGGGGATCTGTGGATGACACTGTGATGGGGATCTGTGGATGACGCACTGCTATGGGGGCATCTGTGGATGACGCACTGGTATGAGGCCATCTGTGGATGACGCACTGTTATGGGGGCATTTGTGGATGACACTTTTATGGGGATATCTGTGGATGATACTGTTATGGGGGATCTGTGGATGACACTGTTATGGGGGGATCTGTGGATGACACATATATAGCATCTTAGGCTATATACAGTCATGGACGTAAATGTTGGCACCCCTGAAATCTTTTGAGAAAATGAAGTATTTCTCACAGAATAGTATTGCAGTAAAACATGTTTTGCTATACACATGTTTATTCTCTTTGTGTGTATTAGAACAAAACCAAAAAGGGAGGAAAAAAAGCAAACTGGACATAATGTCACACCAAACTCCAAAAATGGTCTGGACAAAATTATTGTCACCCTTTCAAAATTGTGGACAAATAAGATTGTTTCAAGCATGTGACGCTCCTTTAAACTCACCTGGGGCAAGTAACAGGTGTGGGCAATATACAAATCACACATGGAAGCAGATAAAAAGCAGAGAAGTTGACTTAGTCTTTGCATTGTGTGTCTGTGTGCGCCACACTAAGCATGGACAACAGAAAGAGGAGAAAAACTGAGGACTTGAGAGCCAAAATTGTGGAAAAATATCAACAATCTCAAGGTTACAAGTCCATCTCCAGAGATCTAGATTTGCTTTTGTCCACAGTGCGCAACATTGCAAACCATGGCACTGTAGCTAATCTCCCTGGGCCTGGACGGAAGAGAAAAATTGATGAAGGATAGTCCAGATGGTGGATAAGCAGCCCCAAACAAGTTCTAAAGATATTCAAGCTGTCCTGCAGGCTCAGAGAGCATCAGTGTCAGCGTGAACTATCCGTCAACATTTAAATGAAATGAAACGCTATGGCAGGAGACCCAGAAGGACCCCACTGCTGACACAGAGACATAAAAAAGCAACACTACATTTTGCAAAAATGAACTTGAGTAAGCCAAAATCCTTCTGGGAAAACATCTTGTGGACAGATGAGACCAAGATAGAGATTTTTGGTAAAGCACATCATTCTACTGTTTACCGAAAAATAGAATGAGGCGTATAAAGAAAAGAACACAGTACCTTCAGTGAAATATGGTGGAGGTTCATTGATGCTTTGGGGTTGTTTTGCTGCCTCTGGCATCATGAAATGTGTGCAAGGCATCATGAAATCTGAGGATTACCAACAAATTTTTGGTCGCACTGTAGAGCCCAGTGTCAGAAAGCTGGGTTTTTGTCCAAGATCTTGGGTCTTCCAGCAGGACAATAACCCCAAACATATGTCAAAAAGCACCCAGAAATGGATGGCAACAAAGTGCAGGAGAGTTCTGAAGTGACCAGCAATGACTCCAGATATAAATCCCATTGAACACCTGTTGGGAAAAGGCGCCCTTCTAATAAGAGAGACCTGGAGCAGTTTTCTAAGGATGAGTGGTCCAAAATTGTGAGAAGTGTCAGAAGCTTATTGATGGTTATAGGAAGCGACTGATTTCAGTTATTTTTTTACAAGGGTGTGCAACCAAATATGAAGTTAAGGGTGCCAATAATTTTGTCCAGCCCATTTTTGGAGTTTAGCGGCCGGCGATGTATCAGCGTCACCAGAGTAAAAATGGCAGTATTTGCTTTATAAGATGCACTGGCATTTTCCACTGGCGAAAAATACGGTAACTTGAATTTTTAGTATCAAATAGAGAGACCTTTCAATAATCTTGTCACCTATAAGCGTAAACCGAATAGCTGTACTCTGAGGTGCTTACAAACCGCGTTTGAGAATTCGCGAAGATGTAGAATATACAGGGAGTGCAGAATTATTAGGCAAATGAGTATTTTGACCACATCATCCTCTTTATGCATGTTGTCTTACTCCAAGCTGTATAGGCTCGAAAGCCTACTACCAATTAAGCATATTACGTGATGTGCATCTCTGTAATGAGAAGGGGTGTGGTCTAATGACATCAACACCCTATATCAGGTGTGCATAATTATTAGGCAACTTCCTTTCCTTTGGCAAAATGGGTCAAAAGAAGGACTTGACAGGCTCAGAAAAGTCAAAAATAGTGAGATATCTTGCAGAGGGATGCAGCACTCTTAAAATTGCAAAGCTTCTGAAGCGTGATCATCGAACAATCAAGCGTTTCATTCAAAATAGTCAACAGGGTCGCAAGAAGCGTGTGGAAAAACCAAGGCGCAAAATAACTGCCCATGAACTGAGAAAAGTCAAGTGTGCAGCTGCCAAGATGCCACTTGCCACCAGTTTGGCCATATTTCAGAGCTGCAACATCACTGGAGTGCCCAAAAGCACAAGGTGTGCAATACTCAGAGACATGGCCAAGGTAAGAAAGGCTGAAAGACGACCACCACTGAACAAGACACACAAGCTGAAACGTCAAGACTGGGCCAAGAAATATCTCAAGACTGATTTTTCTAAGGTTTTATGGACTGATGAAATGAGAGTGAGTCTTGATGGGCCAGATGGATGGGCCCGTGGCTGGATTGGTAAAGGGCAGAGAGCTCCAGTCCGACTCAGACGCTAGCAAGGTGGAGGTGGAGTACTGGTTTGGGCTGGTATCATCAAAGATGAGCTTGTGGGGCCTTTTCGGGTTGAGGATGGAGTCAAGCTCAACTCCCAGTCCTACTGCCAGTTTCTGGAAGACACCTTCTTCAAGCAGTGGTACAGGAAGAAGTCTGCATCCTTCAAGAAAAACATGATTTTCATGCAGGACAATGCTCCATCACACGCGTCCAAGTACTCCACAGCGTGGCTGGCAAGAAAGGGTATAAAAGAAGAAAATCTAATGACATGGCCTCCTTGTTCACCTGATCTGAACCCCATTGAGAACCTGTGGTCCATCATCAAATGTGAGATTTACAAGGAGGGAAAACAGTACACCTCTCTGAACAGTGAGGCTGTGGTTGCTGCTGCACGCAATGTTGATGGTGAACAGATCAAAACACTGACAGAATCCATGGATGGCAGGCTTTTGAGTGTCCTTGCAAAGAAAGCTGGCTATATTGGTCACTGATTTGTTTTTGTTTTTGTTTTGTTTTTGAATGTCAGAAATGTATATTTGTGAATGTTGAGATGTTATATTGGTTTCACTGGTAAAAATAAATAATTTAAATGGGTATATATTTGTTTTTTGTTAAATTGCCTAATAATTATGCACAGTAATAGTCACCTGCACACACAGATATCCCCCTAAAATAGCTAAAACTAAAAACAAACTAAAAACTACTTCCAAAAATATTCAGCTTTGATATTAATGAGTTTTTTTGGTTCATTGAGAACATGGTTGTTGTTCAATAATAAAATTAATCCTCAAAAATACAACTTGCCTAATAATTCTGCACTCCCTGTAGTGCTATATCTTTGTAATCGCAAATATTCTAGACTTTTTTTCATCAGTACCCTTCTGCTTCTTGCTTGTGGGCCAATGAGAAGGCTGCAATATCTTTGTCTGAGCTTAGCACTGTCCCTAGCAACCAATCGGAAAGTTGCCTACCCCTTACTATATAAGAAACTCCCCAGCAGCCATTTTCTGCTGTTTTATGCAGTTCTGAGGGAGAGAGAGAGCAGTGTCATTGCTGTGCTCTGTGCTTTGCTCATATGGATCCATATTCAATTACATTAGATAGTTAGCTCATATATATAATACAGATAGGGGGAGATAGTCAGTGTAGGTTAGATAGTGATATAGTGTAGCTGATAGGTTGAAGTGCAGATGTTAGGTAGTGTGATAGGAATTACTGTACTGTGCATTTCCCCCAGTCTCAGGAAACTTCTAGCGGCATGAAAAATGTTGAAAAAGTGAGCCACGCCTGTATTGCGCACGTAACACGTGCATATTACATTGGCAATTTTCGCAATCAAGAAAATAATGACTGGAGATCACAAATTCTAGAATTTTCAAATTTATCACGAATATTAGGCCGAACATTTGCAAAATATTGCAAAAATGAATATTGCCCATGCTGCTCATCACTACTTACAAAATGTAAATGAATGTTAAGCATGGGACACAAGTAAGTCATAAAGCAAATTCTGAGAACCTACTGATGAGTCACTAAAATTGTCCCTTAGATTTGAAATGATTGTGTTAACCAGGGATGGACTGCCCATCTGGAAATTCTGGCAAAAGCCAGATTGGACCGCTTCAGGCTATGCTAAATCAATTGTTCCCAGTGCCACCATTAACTCTCATAGGCCACTAGGCCTGAATTCTCAGAGGCAGCATCAGACATCAGACCTGTGGCCTGCTTCACATACTGAAGCATTGAGCAGCAATATTTGTGACTTTTAGGGAAATACAGGGGCCAGTATAACTACTGAGGACACTACATGGTTACACTATAACTAATGGGAGCACTAAAGGGAGATATTAAAAATACTGGTGGCACTACAGGAGGGTATCATTTTAAATAAAGGGGATCATTTTAAATATTGGGGGCATTACAGGGGTATATTATATGTACTGGGGCAATTTAGGGGCATTATAAATACAGGGGCACTACAGGGACCCATCATAACTACGTCCACTATAAAAGGGATTTAACTACTGGGGGCACTATAGAAGGACCTTATTACTAATGGGGGCTCTATTGGGTGCCTTATGGAGGGGCCTTATTACTACTTGGGGCACTTAAATGGTAACTGTCATATGTTTTATTTTATTTGCTAGTTTATTAGAGCTAGGCATGTATACTTGAGTTAGGCTGTCATTGAATGTGAAAAGATCTGTATTAACCTTATAATAACAGCTTTCATTAATGACCTCTATCCTTTCCCACTGCTCCTTAAAAAGGCAGTTGCTATGGCTTTTCTGTCTCTGGCTAAAAAGAAGAAGGAGGGTGCAGTCCTTCACACTGCATCCCTGTATTAGGCTTCAGAGTGAGGAGGCGTGTCTCTCAGTAATCCAATTTGATTGGCTGGCAGGAAGCTGCTGGCTACAGCAAGTGTGCATGGCAAGTGAGAGAAAGCAGTTTTGGCCTCAGAGAACTGGCAGAGGAGCAATCTTGAGAAGGTCCTCATATTGTAAATGTTTAAACAGCCGTAACTAAGGGAAAAACTCAAGGAAAACAGCGGTATGTGAAGAAACTAAAGATTGCTTTATGCATAATTCTGCTGCAGCAGTAACATATGCTAAAATAGATTTTTTTATGAAAACATGACAGTTACCCTTTAATGGGACGTTATTACTATTGGGGATACTTTAGGAGGCTTATTACTTTGGGGGACTTTATCACAACTAGGGGCAGTATAGGACACATTATCACAACTGGGGGTATATAGAGGGCACTACTAGTAATAGGGCACTGTCAGGGAGCATTATCTCTGTAGGGAGCTTGTTAGCAATTGGTATGTTGGGAAATATGAAATTGCAGAGTACAGCAAGTACAGTATTGGGATAGCCGGATCACAGTAAGCATGAATAAAACGTAACTTTTATTCTTAATTTTTAAATCAATGATCCACCCGTTTAGGACAAACCTAAGACCTTAGGTCTTTCTAGGGAGAGTCAGGGTAGGTACGGGAACACAGGCCATCCACCATCAGGCTGTTCCTATGGGTTGAGGTGATAGTGAGGGTTCCCATAGGGTTAGTGGGGTCCCTCGCGTTTGTCCTCTCCCTCACTTTGCGCTTCTCCCACCATTCTTTATATATGTTTGTTCGTATCGTAGTTTGTCCTAAACGGGTGGATCATTGATTTAAAAATTAAGAATAAAAGTTACGTTTTATTCATGCTTACTGTGATCTGGTTTTTCTATATTGCATTAATTCACAACTATAAATATGTATATCCTCAGCGAGGTTAAAAGTGTACAGTATTGGGATAGCAGCAGGATAATGCTGTTTGGTGAAGTGAAGACTAAGATGTATGTGCAGCAAATTCTGTAAAGACGAAAGAAAGAGAACATCTACATTAGGGGAGAGGTCACTGGATGTAATAGATATATAGGTCTGTATACTCCTGTATGTTTGATAGTGCTCAATGTAATGTATATTTAAATATGCCATTTGTACTGGGGCCAGGAATGGGAAGGTCACACAAACAGATTTCATATTCACCCCCACTGTAAGTTGGTCTGTCTGTTTTAGAATGCCAGGGCTGAATTTTAGTCCCAGTCCAGCCCTGGAGTCTGCCTACATAATACATATTCCTTAGTGGCTGCAAAGTAGTAATCAAATTTCTATAAATAGGAAATGTCTCACCTTTAATTGTATAAAGTTGTTATGTTAAAAAAAAAAGCATATTTTGCTGTCAATAATTGCTTGATGCACTGATTTACAATAAATTGATATATTATACATACAAAAGTGGTGGGGAAATGATAGAGAAACTGTGCATCAGCATAAGTAGTATCTGTGACAAAACCAACCTCGCCACAGTGTTTTGGAGGGGCTGTTTGCCAGCCTCTTGCCTCAGGATTATGGCCCATACTAACTTTAAAGGAGAAGACAGACCGGCCGCACAGCTTAAATCTGTCTTTGGAATTGTATTTTATGTTATTATGCGTTCGGTTAAATTGTATGTTATGTGAGGGTACCCAGATAGCTAATATTATTGTATTCGTGTATTCTGAGTGCCATTCACCTAATGATATGCACTCAGACTTAAGCTATCATGTTAAATGTCTGTGTTTGCTGTGGGGGTGTGACATGGGTGGTGATTCCTGTCCTGTTGACTCCACATGTGTATTGGCGATTTCCCTTTGTCCTGAGAGATAATTGGATTGCTCCTCGGGTGTCGCCAGGGCAGAGAGGAGGAAACCATGATGCATTGTGGGGATGTGTTGTTTCTGTGTATCCTGAATTGCTGCATATCTGTCCTGTGTCACAGTCTCCCTTCTGGTCCCCTAGGGGCATGGCCACCAGATGGGGACCTGCATAAATACGGGCGAGTAGACCTCAATAAAGTGTGCCTGTTTTATCCTTCATCATGTTGAGACTGGTGCTTGGGTAACTGATCAAAACTGGGGGATTGCTATACGCTGAAGATTTGCTATACTCCCCTGGCATAACTACTAGCTCTTGTAAGAGCTGTTCCTGCTCTCGGGTTTTAGGAGAGGTTCACCCACTGGAGCCTGGAGCCTTGTCGTAGGTCCAGGGTGGGTAGGAGACGGTGAGACCTCAACCAAGCTTCGGCGGTTTGTGGGGTCTGCAGTGCGTACGGTGTCAAGTGGAGTGCTTGGAGTCCTCGGAAAGCACTAGGAGCATCTATCGACGGAGGTACCCAGTCGGGGTGCTAGGAGATCCGTTACAGTATCTATGGTTTATTTCTACCATGATGACAGGATGCAGCATTCATGTGCACTTTAGTGTAAAGCAAAGAAGTCATTCAAAAGACATTTTGCATCAGAGCCAATGCACCTAGGGCTGTTTTCACATTAATGCTTGTTATGTCTTTATAGGAGCAGATAACAAAAGTGCTAGATTTGGCGCAAAACTGACACATACTGACACATAACAGATTTGAAATTATAAATGCTAATTGAAACTTGGGTCAGACAGATAGTGGCCTACCTGGAATTGGTGCAGCTCTCTTTGGAGTATTTCTTTACGATTCTCCTTTTTCCCTACTGTCAAACTGGAGTTATACAAAGCTAACTCAGTATCTCTAAGCCATGATTTCAGCTCTTTGACTCGCTGATCCAGCTGCCGCACTAGATTCCCACTGCCAGGTGAGAGTACAGAATGGGACACACAACTTGACAGTGCTTCGGCAAGAGATTTCTGTGAAAAAACAGTAACAGAGAGCAAAAGAGACAGTGTTAGAGTCATTATCCAAGGTAGGAAATGAGAATCAAGGAAATCACAAGTAAGCTGACCACAGACCTAGTAATTTTTTACGTTGTTTACCTGATAACAGTTGACATTGCAGCGAAGAGCAGGTGTAATTACAAGGAAGGAACCGTCCCATTGGAGTGAATGGAACGGCTTGTAATTACACCTGTCGGTGAGCAGGTAAACTGAGAAAAGGTCATCAATATTAAAATCCCAGAAAACCCCTTTAAATGGATTTTCCCTATTGATGTACAATCCTTAGAATAGTAGGAGGCTAATCACCCCCCCCCCCCCTTCCCCAAACACACACACAATCCTTAGAAGGAAAGGGCCTCAGCACAGCATGCTCTTTTTTCCAGGCATGGTAACTCATCCTTATCTGCGGCTATGCTTGGAATTGCAGGTCAGTCCAATGTGCCTTCCACTAGAGCACCCTTGCCACTGATTTGGACAAATTATGGTAATCGTTTCGGTTCTATACCACAATCACACTTTGTTGGTTTCTCTTAAAGGGTACTTGTCTCATCCCTAGTAGAATCAGGTACAAGTTCATTAGGCCCCATGCACATGGCCGTATTTTTGGATGCTCATGCGTTTGTCTGTTTCGTTGTCCAAAAAAACAGAATATGACCTAATCTTGTTTGTTTTGTGGACAAGAATAGGACATTTTAACAGGGGTAAAATAATGGTGGCATGCACATGGCCGTGATCCATGCTTTGTAGACCTCAGAACTCTTACGGTCCGGTGCATGAGGCCTTACACAAATGAAGTTCTATGCACATGTACAGTGAAGTGAGGTCTACAGATATGTACAATACCAAAAGGTAGCTCAATTCTGTCCATCAGTCAACTTATACAAACAGTATAATTTCACATATCAAAATATAAATGGGTTAAAGTGCACTTTAACAGACCTTCTAATGACATCAACAGAGATAACTGTATTTACAACATCTGCTTTAGAGATACTGCAAAGAGAAACATTTAGGGGGTCACTTATTAAGACCGCTGTTTCAGTAGCCAGTCTTAATAACTCCTTGCACTGATGGTGGATCCACCAAATATAACTTCAGCGCATCCACCACTTGTCTAAATGTCAGCCAAGGCTTCCTTGCCTAAAACAGGCATAGAATATGATAAATGAGATAGTCCTGCCATCCCGTCTCATTCCATGCCCATTCCACACACCCTTTTTTAGACCTGGCATGAGCTGGGAAAAGTTGCAGACTGCGAAGCAAATAACCTTTGCACTACAATGTGCGACAGATATACGCCAGACAATGGCATATATTATTTAGTAAGTGACCCCCTTAATATGTACTCCTCTTGGCATCCTCTCTTACATAGTTACATAGTTAAATAAATAACCCTAAATTTCAGCATGTCATATTTTTAGGATTTCCTTAGTATTCAGCAGGTGATATTGTTTACTGTCTATGCATTGGGACCTACCACAGGTATTAATTCTGTGGGATATTGTCAAATCATGAGAATGGTGCACCCTGAGGACTGGAGTTGAGAAACACTGCTCTATATCATTTATAAGTTAAATAATAGGGGACCCAGCACTAAATCTTGGGGTACACCACTTATAACCGGGGAACATTTGAAAAGGAATCATTGACCACTTCTCTCTGGACACGGTCTGTCAGCCAGTTTTCAATGCAATAAAAAACTATACTTTTTAGGCCTATAGACTTTATTTTACCTTCTAACCCTTTCTACACCATGCCAGTTTTCATCTTCCTGCCCAGGCCATTTTTTGCAAATCTGACATGTCTCACTTTATGTGGTAAAAACACTTTTACTTATCCAGGTCATTCTGAGAAAGTTTTTTTGTCACATTTTGTACTTCATGACAGTGGTAAAATTGTGTCAAAAAATTTTAATTTTATATATGAAAAAAATACCAAATTTAACAAAAATGTGGTAAAATTAGCAAATTTCCAAATTCCAATTTCTCTACTTTTATAATAGATAGTAATACTTCCAAAAATAGTTATTCCTTTGCATTCCCTATATGTCTACTTCATGTTTGGATCATTTTGTGAAGGCCATTTTATTTCTGGGGGGCGTTAGAAGGCTTAGAAGTTTAGAAGTAAATCTTGAAATTTTTTAGAAAATTTCCAAAACCCACTTTTTAAGGACCAGTTCAGGTCTGAAGTCACTTTGTGAGGCTTACATATTAGAAACCACCCCAAAATGACCCCTCAAGGTATTCAAAACTGATTTTGCTAACTTTTTTAACCCCTTTGGCAGATTTTCAATTTGAATCAATTTTTTTCCACAAACAAAACTCAATATTTATTACACTGATTCTGTAGTTTACAGAAACACTCCATATGTGGTCATAAACTGCAGTACGGGCACACGGCAGGGCGCTGAAGGAAAGGAACGCCATATGGTTTTTGGAAGGCAGATTTCACTGGGAATAATTTTAAGCTGCCATGTCACATTTGAAGACCCCCTGATGCACCCTAGAGTAGAAACTCCAAAACAATGACCCCATTTTGGAACCTACGGGATAAGGTGACAGTTTTGCTGGTACTATTTTAGGGTACATATGATTTTTGGTTGCTCTATATTACACTTTTTGTAAGGCAAGGTAACAAAAAATTGCTGTTTTGGCAACGTTTTTATCTGACAATTAGATCATGTGGTATTTTTATAGACCAGGTCTATAATATTCTATAATAGTCTCCATATTCTTAAAGCCATAGTTTTTTGGGGGGGAGGGCGACTGTCTTATGTAGGGGCAATTTTTTTTCAGTATGAGATGACGGCTTGATTGGTACTATTTTAGGGTGCATATGACTTTTTGATCGCTTGGTATTACACTTTTTGTTATGTAAGGTGACTAAAAATAGCTTTTTTGACACACTTTTTATTTTTTATTTTTTTTTACGGTGTTCACCTGAGCGGTTAGGCTAAGTGATATTTATATACAGCAGGTTCTTACAGACGTGGCAATACCTAATAGGTATACTTTTATTTATTTATTTAAGTTTTACACAGCATCATTTCAGGCTATCAGTAACTGCCAGACCCCGCCACTGATCGGGTGGGCGCAGCTCCTGCACCCGCCCGATCAGCGCGCCATAATAGTACGGCACTGGGTGGCAGGTCACACCCCGTTGCGACGTACTATTACAGCGCTGGTCAGGAAGGGGTTAAACATCTATGAAGGACAGCAGCAAATGCCTTTGCAAAATCTAAGAACACTATATCCACAGCTGCCCCTCTGTCCAGGCTTCTACTCACCTCCTCATAAAAACAATTCTGGTTAGTCTGACAACTTATGTGATTGGCAAACCCATGCTGGCTATCACTTTTGATATTATTAAAGGGGTTGTCCGGGTTTTTTATATTGATGACCTATTCTCAGTATAGGTCATCAGTATCAGATCGGCGGGAGTCCCGGGTGTCTGTATGAGGAGCCGGTGCGTGCAGTGCGCACGTGCCATCTCCTTTATCTCTTCCTGTCTGCTGCTGCTGTCCCATAGACATGCAATAGCTGATCAGCGGGGTGCTGGGTGTCAGACCCCTGCCGATCTGACATATCCTGAGAATAGGTCATCAATATTAAAAGCCCACACAACCTCTTTAACAGTCACATATGCCTGTATACAGTCCCTTAAGAGTCTGTCAAACATCTTTACTACAACGGAAGTTAAGTTTACTGGTCTATAATTACCTGTGGAATTCCTAGAGCGCTTTTGAAATATGGGCACCACATTTGCCTTGCAGCAGTCATTTGCCACCGTACTAGTTGCTAGAAACTCTCTAGCAAATATACAGTTAGGCATATGGATTTACTAACATAGAAACAGAAACATAGAATGTGTCGGCAGATAAGAACCATTTGGCCCATTTAGTCTGCCCAATATACTGAGTACTATGAATCGCCCCTGGCCCTATCTTATATGAAGAAGGCCTTATGCCTATCCCTTGCATGCTTAAACGCCTTCACTGTATTTGCAGCTACCACTTCTGCAGGAAGGCTATTCCATGCATCCACTGCTCTCTCAGTAAAGTAATACTTCCTGATATTACTTTTAAACCTAACAGCTCTTAACCCACTCACTTAATCCTTTCCTTTCTTTTTTATATACAGAGCTACAAAAACATTTAGTAGGTCGGCCCTTTTCTGATCCTCACTGACCCTCTCCATGTTACCATTATTTAGGGGACATACCCGCTCCAAACTTTTTTTTTTGATTAGTTTTTCTCTATTTGGCCACCCATTTGGTATTTTTGAAGATTTGAACTCTTTTTTTTTTTTTTTTACATATTTTATTAAGCCTTTTGTAAATTTCAAAAGCTACATCAGACCACCTGAGAACTTTTTTGAAATTTAGGGGATAATTTACTAATGTGAAGTACACCTAAATTAGGCGTACTTCAGGCGCAGATGCTAGCACAATGGTTAGTTGCGCCTCTAGCTGCAACTTTTCCCCGCTCACGCCAGGCATGGCGTGGGCAGAGAAGGGGACGAGCTGGCAGGCCTGTCTCATTCATCATTTTCTATGCCTGTTTTAGGTGTAGAAAATGGTCTAAATGTAAGACAGCTCAGGGGGAATATAAGATGCATTTAGAACTGCTGCTGGATGTGCCAAAGTTATGTAGAGGCCTGAGCCTCCTCATTACTTTGACGGATCCACCACCAGCTACGGGAATTTATTAAGATCGGCATCTAAAACACCTGTCTTAATAAATGTGTCCCTAAGTTTTTTTGCTCTCCTAATGTTTGCTTCTTACTTTATAGCTCAGGGGGAATATAATTACACTGAGGTCCATAGTACCTACCAAGTGTCTCATGAACAGTGACATTCCCAGCAAGCTCTGTATTGTTAGAAATTACCAGATCCAGAAGAGCATCGCCCCTAGTGGGATTCTCTACAAACTGGACCATAAAGTGGTCCTTGAGCAAGTAGAGGACATTTCTCCCTTTTGCAGCTGAGGCAGAACCATGACCCGTCAATATTTGGGAAGTTAAGATCTCCCATTATGACCTCTGTACCAGCTTGTGCAAACTGCTCCAGTTGGCTATAAGGCTGAACTTCTATTTTCTCTGTGATGTTAGGGGGTATATAGGTTACATCAAATATTATTTTTTGTGTGTGTTTTTCCATTTGTAATTCCATCTATAAGGATTCAAAATCTTCACCATCTTCATTCAATTGCCTCTTTCACATTCACTTTCATATAACTCCTAGCATACAGACATATTCCACCCCCATTTTTCTTATTGGCCCTATCCTCCTAGAGTGTATAACTTTGAATATTAACAGTCCATTTGTGTGAAGAGTCCAACCATGTCTCCTCCATGACAACTACATCTATGTGTTCCTCCAGTATAATGGGTTCCAGCTCACCCATTTTGCTTGCTTGACTTCTGACATTTGTGAACATGCATTTGTGAACATGCAACTCATCGATTGCTGTTTTTTATTGCTTGTTTATAATGTGTGGATCTCCTTATCCACTGCCCAAATAAGCCCCCATAATCCATTTCTCCACCAATATATTCTGACCCCTCTTTGACCACTTCTACCACTTCACTTTCTGCCTTACTTCCCCCCTTCTTACCTAAATAACCCCTGCTAGAATTATCTTTCCCATTCTGATATAAACTATCATTGAAACACCATAGTAACATAGTAACATAGTACATAAAGCCGAAAAAAGACATTTGTCCATCCAATTCGGCCTGTCATCCTGCAAGTTGATCTAGAGGAAGGCAAACCAAAAAACTGTGAGGTAGAAGCCAATTTTCCCCACTTTAGGGGAATAAAAAATTCCTTCCCGACTCCAATCAGGCAATCAGAATAACTCCCTGGATCAACGACCCCTCTCTAGTAGCTATAGCCTGTAATATTCGACCCAGTGCTCTAGGAACCCAAACCCTTTAGCCCTACACCAGGAATTAAGCCATGCATTTAGATTCCTGAGCTCCCACTGCCTTTGCAATTTTGCGCATAGCACAGGTAGTATTCCAGAGAATTTTTTTCCTGAAGCTTGCAATTTAGTTATTTGAAGTTATTCTTACGGAACCTTCACCTTCCATGTATTCTATCATTGGTTCCAACATGGACAATGACAGCTGGGTCATCACCAGTCTCTCCCAGTAATTTACCCACCCATTCCAGCACATACCAAACCCTGTCACTGTCACGGTGGGGAGTGGGGAAAACCCCCCACCGTATAATGTCAAGTATAATGGGGGAGCAGCTAGGCCAGGACGCCAGAATCAGGGAGAAGGTCACCTCCTAAAGCGTCTAATCCCCTAATCCTCACCCTAACTCCTCACCATATGAGTGGACCTTGATGGTAGGACGGCTCATACCAGAAGACCTTTGGCCCTGAGTCGCCCTGATAATCCCTTTAATTAGAGCAGGGGAGAGATTACCTATTCTTCCAAGACACGGGAGAACAGGACTCTCAAATGGCCTAGATGCAGGGAAAAGAAGGAGACTGAATACAGTAGCTAGAACAGCAGGTAAGCACACAGAAATACACTTACCTGCCGTAGCCACCATGACTGGAACCCATGCATAAGTACAGGTGCCAACACACCAAATAGGACACCGTACAGACAACACACACACACAGGTATCCAGCACACCAGCTACTGCCTGGGCCCCATTCAGCAAGGTGCATGGCAGCCCCAGGCAGTGCTGCATACAGGCTTATGGTTCACCCCTCCGGGAAACCAGCCCATTTCCGAAGGTAGATAAGGGAATGTGTAGCATACATGCTGGACAACACAAACAACACACCAGACATGTATCAACAAACTAGACATAACAAAAAAATCCCTAAATCAAACCCTCACCAAACAGACAACAGATAAGGTAGGGAAAGGACAAGGAGAATACAGAGGGGTGACATTGCAGATGACATCAATGTCCTACAAGGTGGCACTCAAGGACTGGGCAGACAGAATACCCTGGACTGGAGAAGAGCTCCAGCACCAACGACGGCTGGAGTACCACTGACTCCAGCCAGCAAGCCACAGGTAATAAAACCCAAGTGACCACACCCAGTCAGGGAGTTAACCCTTCCAGCACCAGACAGAGGGAGGAAACCACTACAAGGGGAAGTGCACACACCAGCCAACAAGCAACACGTTACCACAGCCAACAGCATGCGTGGCAACCATGTCACGGCGCACACAGCATGAGCTGAGACACTGCCACAACATGCCATAACAGTAACACATTGCTACCGGCAACAGCATGCGTGGCAACCATATCACGGAGCACACAGCAAAAGCCAAGACACTACCACCACATGCTATAACAGCAACACGTTGCCTAGGGCAACTGTGAGCGTGGCAAAAGTGTCACAGCACACACAGCAAAGGCCGTGACAGTCACCCAGGAGGCAGAAAACCATTTGGTTGAGGTGTTCTTGGCAACAAAATATTCTACCCATCATCCTGAGGTTAGAAAATCGAGCCCAACAAAGTGGAATTTGATTCGAATTTCAGGATAAATTCGATTCGATGTGAAGCCGAATTTCCTTGTGCTTTGTGGTGGCGAATCCATTTAACCTGAAATAGTGTAAAAAAACAAAAAAAATCATACTTACCTCCTCCATTTGCTTGCGATGGGCCACCACCGCCATCTTGATTGAAGATCTTGGTCAAAATCCCTTGTGTGGTGACGTATGACGTTGTGACGACGACATCTCGGTCCGCGCAAGATCTTCAAGCGAGATGGCGGCGGTCGGCCAGTCGTGAGCAAATGGAGGTGGTAAGTATGATTTAATTTTTTTTTTCTGTTAATTTTAAACATTATTCTTACTCTCTTGCACCCACTACTTACAATTTTTTTGTACATTTCGGTGAAGCGCCTGAATCGAATTTTTCTAAAATTCGCTCATCTTTAATCCTCATAATCTGATGCTCTCCCTTGTCCTGCACTAAATCGCACAGGGCAAGGGCTTTTTCATTAGATCTGGTGATGTTTGGCAAGCAGCAGACACTTAACACACAGCAGACATTCTGTCAAGCAGCCCTCTCAATGCAGCAAGCTCCTATCTCTATTAAAAAAAATCTCATATAGAAACCTCAAATAAATCCTGAAGCATGTGCTCTCACCTTTAGCATATCCCACTTCTCTCTAATTAACTCTTCTTTGTCAGCAGCACTGTCAGGTAATGTAGCACCTTCACTCCTCAAGGTTGCCAGCTGACGTAATAAAGAGTGTACTCGATCCTCTCTCAGTGATAACTCCACACTGCATCTCTGTGAAACAAAGGATATAAAGGAAAGAATAATTGCTATTACTGTGATTTGATGTTAGCCATAATACATTTAACCAGTAATCTGAAAATAAAGCATGTTTGTGCCTTAGAGACCACTGATACATAAAAACTTACATGGAAACCTTATGTATCAGTTACTATTGTCTGGGATGCTTCAGGACCGTTATGCAGTTACTTGTGTGAATGGGTACCATATAGGTTATACATTATGCTATTAAAAATGTATTTTATAGTGGTGTTTAGTGTAAGAAACTATACCCTATATACTAATAGAATAGTGCTGTGTAAATATAGAACCATTATGATTTATATTGACATAATACAGTACAAATATGGGTTAGTAAAAAATACTGTAGCGGTAAAACTCAATGCAGGTTCAATTACATAAACAATAGAGCAAATGCAGGTACAAAGCAAAAAGTACACTGCACAGTAGAACACAGACAGAGAAATAGTTTATGCACCAAGGAGGAAAAGTCATCCAATAATCTAGAAAGTCTGGCAATCTGCCACTTGTTTCCATAGCAGTATAAAATGATACGATGGCTGAATAGGGATTTCCTATTTCAGAATACCCGATTATCTAACACCTACTAAATCCAAATGATACTAGAGTAAAAGAACCCATTTCTAAATTGAATGTATAGTTAAATTCCTTTAATTTGGTTTCAATAAAGCTACATATGAGATATGACTGCATTAATTTAAATATGAAACTGTACTAGTTCTGACATGCCTTCTTTCAGCTGATCGTGGGGAAGCTGATGCCAAGAATTGGCATCGATCTGATATTGATAACCTCTCCTAAGGATAGGTTATCAATATTTAAAGGGTTTCTATCACTTTGCTGCACATATTTAGCTGTCAGACACTAGCGATCCGCTAGTGTCTGCTCTGCCCAACCATCCTAATATAATTGCTTTTGGGGCAGCCGTTTTGCTAAAAAAAGAACTTGTATTAATATGCTATGAGCCTCTAGGTGCTATGGGGGCGTCATTAGCACCTAGAGGCTCCGTCTACCTTCAGAAACTGCCGCCGCAAAATACTGGCATATGAAGAAAGTGGTCTTAATTTGAATATCTATCTACTGTATCTATCTATCATTGCTTATCGCCTACCTGTATTTTTTCTTATTTAACCTAGTGTAAAACTTACTATATTAAATGTTGGCACAGAGTTAAATACAAATATGTCAACATAAAACACATTCCCAGCCCTATCTAAAATTGGTTTTGAGCTTGAACAACCTCTCCCCTTTAAGTATTTGCAGAAAACCCCTTTAAGTTACTGTGCAGTCCCTGAATGGGAAACTGCCAGAATAGGGTGGCAATGCAAGAATAAATCATATCTGGTAGAATCAGAGCTACATGTCCTTCCTCTATTGCACACAGAATGCTTCTAAATTCTTTCAGAAACATTTTTATCAAACATTCTGACTTGGACATGTCTTTATACAAAAGTGTACAAGGAATGTTTGGCTGGGAAGTGGGTATGAATCCCTTATTCTTCTTCTACCCCATCAGAACAATACCCGCAAAGGAGGGTGAAAAAGAACTTCATTGTTGCTATAGAGACTCAATTTAGGAAAGAATAAGGCAGAATACTTAAAGGGGAGTGGTGCTGGGGGAGGGATAAAATATGTCCTAATCCCCATCCTTAGATTCACACAGGCGTTTCAATTCCATGCAGTCTAAGCAATAGAGTTATGGGGTTCACCAATGTTCTCAAATATAATTGTAAGAATGTGGTGTAATTACTAAACTTGATACATCCATATTTATAATTGCTAAACTTGATGCATCCATATAATGTGTCACAACTAAAATAGATATGAGGATTACTATTATTATTAAAATTTCGAAGACAACTGCAAAGTATTTTATGGCACTCTGTCGTTAAAAGTGTAAAATTTTACGCACTTTTTTATTCATAGAATTTTAGAAATAATGATTTTTTTTTAATAATATATGCCAATAAAAGGAGTCATTGCCTAAACAAATCTTGATGACAGCACAGCAATTCTTCTCAGCTCTGTGCAGCTGACAAATAGAATGGAAACACTTCAGTGTAAGTTCTCTAGGCTTGTAGACTTTAACGCTACAGGATCATTCTCACTACCCATAGCATCATTTTCGCTCTTTTTGTACCCCACAAGTTGAAAGAAAATATAGAGGGAATATACTAAAAATGATGTCACTGTTTTTGTACACAAATATTTTTAGTATGCAACCCCCCAGATAACTTATTCTTACACGTGCTGTGTTTCATAATAATTTAAATATTAAAAGTAAAGTTTTATTGTTTGTGTGTTCACATATACAACCTAATTGAAAGGGTTCGCTGGGCTTTTAATATTGATTACCTATCCTCAATATCAGATCGACAGGGGTCCGACACCTGGCACCCTTGCCGATCAGTTGTATGAAGGGAAGGCTCACACAGTATGCACGTGCCATCTCCCTTCTCTCTTCCTGTTCGCTGCTGCTATGTCTATGGCGAGCAGGAAGAGAGAAGGGAGACGGCACGTGTGCACTGTGCGCGCCTTCCCTTCATACAGCTGATAGACGCAGGTGTCGGACCCCCTGAGGATAGGTCTTCAATTTCAAAAGCCCGGAGAACCCCTTTAAAATTATACATTTTAGGCTAATTTTATACCGGTGGCTGGACGTTGTGGCTGGAAGGTCCATCAGACAATGCAGGGAATTGGCCGAACAAAAACTGCTGCATGCAGCAGTATTTGTCCAGCCAAATCCTGGCAGATCTGGAAAATGCTAAAAACAGCTTGCCAAAGTAGCCTCAGTGAAGACCCTTGCAGTGTTCTAGTGACAATTCAGTATCAATCTTACTGTAGAATCTGGTTAACACAACCATATTGCTCTCTGTAGCAGGGCTGGCAATGTAAGCATGCCCATTGCGCACACTCACTTAGTCAATCACTGTAGAAGGGGCTTCCCTTGAACTCACTTCAGATACTTTGCTATAGGATTGATATAAAGAGGCCACATGTATGCACACACCCCATTCAAAAAAATGCAACCGCAAGTTTTTGCATAAAATAATGTCAAGGAAGGAACATCACAAAGTGTCTGGGCAGTTACATCACAGTGTACTATTGGAAGAATAATCACAGTTCTGGGCTATCATATCAATTGGCTGCACAGTGCCTCTCCAAAAGACCACCCATCTAGACCAGATACTTCTGTGACAGATTTTAGATTCCTCCTATATCCTATATATTTTTGCTATATCTTAGCCTGTTCCTTTGGGTGTTTACTTCCCCTTTTTTACTTTATACCCTAATAAAGATTTATTATTTTGATTTTAGCGTCTATTCCAGGCAGTGATACATATTTAGTTTTTAGATGCACACCCTTTTACTTTAGTCTGTGAATTGCAATCCCAGATTTGGTAAGGATCAAGACGGGGGATGAATTGAAGACAGCCTTTAAAGAGGACCTTTCACCGATCCTGACATTGCGAACTAAGTATACAGACATGCCCTTGTTCTGCTGTAGCGCTGGCCAATTGCATCACAGAGCTCACAGCCTGGGAGAAAATAACCTCCCAGGCTGTAAGCTCTGCGCTGCGATAGGCCAGCGCTACAGCAGAACAAGGGCAGACTCCGCCTACCATAACTTAGTGACTGAAATCTCTGCCTACCATAACTTAGTGACCGAAGATACCGGAGGGCATAGCGGGAGAACGGAGCGGCGCCCAGGGATAATAGTAAGTGCAGTGAGATACCCGGGTGCCGCTCTCCATGTCTGTATATTTAGTTCACAATGTCAGGTTTGGCGAAAGGTCCTTTTTAATACCCCTGAAGGTAATTTTGAGAATTTCGTCATGCCTTTTGGGTTGACCAATGCTTCTGCTGTTTTTCAACATTTCATCAATTACATCTTTCATCATCTGGTGGGCAGGCTTGTGGTGGTGTATCTGGATGATATTTTAATGTATTCCCTCGACATGGAGAAGCATTAGGATCACGTGAGACAGGTCTTACAGATCCCAAGGGAAAATAAATTGTATGCTAAGATGGAGCAGTGTGTATTTGCGGTTTCGGAAGTGCAATTCCTGGGTTACCTACTCTCGTCTTTGGGTTTTCATATGGATCCAGAAAAAGTGGACTGGGATCGACCCAAAAATCTGAAAGCGCTCATGAGATTTTTGGGGTTCACCAACTACTACCGTAAATGTATCTTGAATTACTCGACTGTTGTTAAACCATTAACAGATATAACTAAGAAAGGTGCGGATTTCTCAGTTTGGTCTGATGAGGCATTACATGCCTTTTCAGCAGTGAAGGAGTGTTTTGCTTCTACTCTTATGCTGGTGCAACCTGATGTGTCACAGCCATTCATTGTGGAAGTTGACGCATCCGAGGTAGGGGTTGGAGCAGTCTTGTGGCAGGGTGCTTTTCCTAGCAAATGGTGCCCATGTGTTTTTTTCTCTAAAAAAACTCTCTACTGCTGAATGAAATTATGATGTAGGTAATAGAGAGTTCCTGGCCATTAAGTTGGCTTTTGAGAAATGGTGTCATTGGTTGGAAGGAGCGATTCATCCTATAATGGTAACTACTGATCACAAAACTCTGGCTTATCTGGAGTCGGTAAATATCTGAACCCAAGGTAGGCCAGATGGTCTTGCCCAAACCCCTGATGAAGCCAGATTAGCTGGTGAAACATGTTGGGGGGCAGTCTTAGGTTTTAGTTGGCTGACCTCTTATGTTTATATGCCTTCAAGTGTTTGATTAATACACAGATACAAGCTATGCTATAAGCGATCGGTGTGTGCCAGTGCGCACTTCAATCAGAGTGGTGCTGTGGGGAAGTGCACTCCAAGCCACCATCTAAAAACAAAGCAATTCAATAACATAGTGATCTGGCACTAATAATGAGTGAAGAGAAATGTGACTCCATCTTGTCTTCTCTAAATATGTAAAGAATTGTTATAACATCTCACCCACGCACTGTTTCACATTCCCCCGCTGTGAGTTAGGTTCGCTTCTCTGTCCCAGGACAGATTCTGGGAATATCCCAGGACTAGAACAAATGTTCTTGCCTTATTCAGGGTCATTCGGCACAACTGCGTACATTCTTATATGTGACTGATTAAAACCTATTCTTTCTGCTTACTGCACATACACATACCATAATAGGATGTTCTGGTAGTATGTGTGTGAGCACCAATGTTTATCTTTTATGATTGGTTTAACGCTGTTGTTATGCAAACTTTTCTACTGCCTAAGTGATAGCATAATAAAGTTAGAGTATTTCTCAGTGATACCTGTGTGTGTCATGTTATTGCTAGCTGAGAAATATCTCTCCTGACGTCAGTGACATCAAACCAAGGTGGTCGTAGAGGTCCAGAAAGGTCCAAATCTTTTCAATGAGCATCAGATAGTTTTAAACCACAGTGTTTAGAGCTCACTTATAATAGTTAATAGATGTGCTGACTTCATTTTAAACGAATCATTAAAAGTTACATTATATTATCTGGCACAAGAAAGGAAATTAGCCTGTAACTATGTGATTGTATATATATAAGCTAACTAACTATCTAATGTAATTAAACAGTAAAGCACAGAGCACAGCAATGACACTGCTCTCTCTCTCAGAACTCCATAAAACTACAGGAAATGGCTGCTAGGGATGTTCTTATATAGTAAAGGAGTAGGCAACTTTCCTATTGGCTGATAGGGATGTTGCTAAGCTCAGACAAAGACATTGCAGCCTTCTCATTGGCCCACAAGCAAGAAGGGAGGTTACTGATGAAAAAAAAATCTAGAATATTCATGAATATGAATATATATCACTATATTCTAAATCCTCTTGAATTCTAGAAGTGCCGATATTCGCAAATAAAATTTTCAATTCTACTATTCTCCCCCAACACTAGTCCCTACCTGCAGACTAGCAGAGTTTCACCTACTAAACACTGGTCCCTATCTGCAAACTTAGCAGAGTCTCCCCTACTAAACACTGGTCACTATCTGCAGACTGGCAGAGTCTCCCCTACTAAACACTGGTCGCTATCTGCAGACTGGCAGAGTCTCCCCTACTAAACACTGGTCCCTATCTGCAGACTTAGCAGAGTCTCCCCTATTAAACACTGTTCACTATCTGCAGACTGGCAGAGTCTCCCCTACTAAATACTGGTCCCTATCTGCAGACTGGCAGAGTCTCCCCTACTAAACACTGGTCCCTATCTGTAGACTGGCAGAATGTCAACTACTAATGTCACGACCGCTATCCCAGCAGCAGTCGTGTCGCACCAGACGAAGGGGAAGGGTGACCCTTATCTATGGATGGGAAATAGAACGGCTACCCCTGACTAACCCTAAGCTGGCACCTGTCTGCCCTGATACCCTAGACGGGGTGTGAACCCGTGCGGCGAGCAGGATGCCTAAACCCTCAGTCACCCTAACAAGACTAGACTGGGGAAAGGCAGATGGGAGCACTAGTCACCATCACTCATGTCTAGGAGAACAACAGGGGAAGACAGCAACAAACAAACAATCTACAGTAGAGATAGACTTATCCAGTCACGAGCAGAGAAGGTGATCCCAATAACGACAGTCCACGCCAGACCAGAGCACCACAGCAATACCGTCAAACGATCTCCTTCAAAGGTCAGAATAGCACTGGAAGTAAGGACTGTATCTGGCAATGACTGCAAGTGAACCTGAAACTAATATAGTAGCTGGGAGTGGCAGACAGGACTCACCTGAGAAGGAAGCCTACAAACTCCCAGTCAGGGCAAAAAGGTTCACAAGGCAAAACCCGGATGACATACCCTGAACCATGGAGCAAACTCACAAGCTATCGCAAGTAGCAATTGCTGCGACCTTCTCCTCCCAGACCTGTCTGGATCAGTCACAGTCATGACAACTAAACACTGGTCCCTATCTGTAGACTGGCAGAGTTTCCCATACTAAACACTGGTCCCCATCTGCAGACTGGTAGAATGTCACCTACTAAACACTGGTCTCTAACTGCAGACTGGCAGAGTCTCCCATACTAAACACTGGTCGTTATCTGCAGACTGGCAGAGTCTCCCCTACTAAAGACTGGTCCCTATCTGCAGACTGGCAGAGTCTACCCTACTAAACACTGGTCCCTATCTGCAGACTGGCAGAGTCTACCCTACTAAACACTGGTCCCTATCTGCAGACTGGCAGAGTCTACCCTACTAAACACTGGTCCCTATCTGCAGACTGGCAGAGTCTACCCTACTAAACACTGGTCACTATCTGCAGACAACTAGGGGCTCTGACTGCTCTGCTTATATACAGTTTCTAGCTGAACTAGAACCCTCTTTTTTCATATTGGAAAAAGAGAGCCCACCATCATATGATGTGGTGCAATCTGCAGGCATCAGGTTATATATTTTCTGGGGGAAAATATTCCCTAAAACTTGTTAAGGACTAGTGTTGGGTGCAAATATTTGAATCACTGATATTAATCGCGAATATCAGCACTTCGAGAATTCACGAATATTTAGAATATAGTGATATATATTCGTAATTTCGAATATTCTAGATTTTTTTTTCCCATCAGTAACCTCCCTTCTTGCTTGTGGGCCAATGATAAGGCTGCAATGTCTTTGTCTGAGCTTAGTAACATCCCTAGCAACCAATAGAAAAGTTGCCTACCCCTTACTATATAAGAACCTCCCCAGCAGCCATTTTCTGTAGTTTTATGGAGTTCTGAGAGAGACAGCAGTGTCATTGCTGTGCTCTGTGCTTTACTTTTTAATAGATAGTTAGTTAGTGTGTATATATATATATATATATATATATATATATATATATCATAAAGCTATAAAGATAGTCAGTGGGAGATAGTCAGTGTAGGTTAAATCGTGATATAGTGTAGCTGAAATATGTAGTCAGACCTGCTAAAATGTGAAGTTTCACGTCTTGTGCCAAAATATTTGCATCATTAGTGAAGATTAGCGCAATCGCTAATATATTGGAGCACTCTAACTGCATATAAAGCCATTTTTAATGTTCTGCCATGCCAACCATTTTCTCCAGTCTCAGGAAACTTCTAGCAACTTGGAAAATGTAGCTCACGCCTGTATTTTGCGCGCATTACGCAAATATTACATTGCACATTTTTCGCAATGAAAAAATAATCTTGAATTATCAAATTCATGAATATATGAGGAATATTCGCCCAAATATTCATGAAATATCACAAATTTTAATATAGCCCCTGTCGCTCATCACTATTAAGGACTGACAGCTATCTGTGTATTCATAGTTATACTGGGAATGCTATCAAAGAGCAGAGATTTACATGTATAAAAGTATAAGTACTGAATCTTTCCACACAATACTATATAACAATCTGCTCAGCTCCTCCTGCTCTATAACCTGCTGCCTGCAGCATTTTGTGGTGACAGGTCCTCTTTAAGTTACTGTAACTGTCACTCAGAAAAGTGAACATATGAGAAACTATTCTGACGCAAAGCCATATTTTATACAGAACAAGAAAGCATCAGGATCCCTATATACATATATAGTCTTGGTGTTATACCTGAGGACTGACTGGGAGATACATATACATTCCTTCCAGAAACATTGAAGAATACAATCATTTACTAAAAGGAATATGTTGGTTCCCTCCTGCCATATCTCCTCCCACCAATGTCATAGCTGAGGAGTTTGATTGTAATTAATCCCTGACCGAAAGAATGTGTAAAAAAACATAAAGAGGGAATTTTTCCTCCCCCTCAGAATTTCAATCCATAGCCTTTGCTTGCAATAGCAGGCAAGGTGATGTGGAGAAACACTGCAGAAAACTAAGGCTAATGAAAAAGAGGGGTGGGAAAGACAGTCAAGAAAAGGGGGATAGCACAACAACTAAGGGAGACTGCACAAGGAATTAAGACATTCATTATGAGTTATTTTTCATGGGGTGGCCGTAGGGTTAGAGCTGAGAAAACTGAATGAAACCCCTCACCCTGCATTGCAATTGTAATCCTTTTGAAACAGGGAAGCTAAACACTTAACCTGTTCTCTGCCTGAAGCATCACTGATGTAAAGAAGAAAGTTGTATTAATATATATGCAATGCATATTTCTCAAAGAAAAGGAACTTTTACAATTATGTAACTGCCACAAATATGTTTCCCTTTCTTGCAAAGTAATACATTGTAGTTATATTATAATATTGCTTCATTTCCTACAGTTAACTATGCAGTAACTGACATTTTAGTCTTTAAAATGATCAGATACTGAATTATGTTATGTCTCAGGTTGGGAGCCTGGTTATTCAAATGACCTGCCCATAAACATGCATGCTCTGCTTGGTTAAGTGTGCATGTATTCTCAATAGGAAGAGTGGAGTAAGCAGTTTATCACCCCTGGGAACAAAAGCATCAGGCATGTTGAAGCAAAAGCTGCCCGATCCTTCACTGCCATGACATCTGCCTTTGAGGGAGAGTCGGAAGGCCCGAATAAAATTGACATATAATATTAACCTCTAAGGGATACTAATTCATATACAGTCATAATACATTCAATGACATGAAAAATACTATTAAAAATATAAAAGCTGTGATCCAACAGAAAGCAATGTATTTGAGTGCTTCCGTTCTCTTTCACAAAGGCTACTCTCTTCATACAAAGTAGCACAGCCAAATATATTCATAGAGGGATTGGCGGTTGTATCGCTTCTCCACATAATGGTGACTGTAGATGGCATTTGCAGTACTCCCTCTGTGGTGGGTTCTCTTAAAGCCCATGTCTAATTCTATTCAAAAGACAACAAAGAGCCTTTATATCTTTGCATCTCTGCACCGCAGCTCATCTGCACATACACACAGACACACAGAGCAAAGGAATCTACTCAGGATAATGCCGACTAAGAACCTTGTATTTTACAAGCAGGGTGTTTGCATTAAAAGTCATTAAGAACCTTATATCTTACTTTTTCTACATTGTCTTATCTTTGCACAAGAAAATTTGCTGCAGATTTTAGGTTTATGCCCCCCCCCCCCATAGTCAAACTTTATTTCCTTCCCTTGTTTAGTAGAATATAAGTACAATAAACTGTGGTTTTTCAAAAATTGTAGTTGGAAAAGCTCTTTCTGATGGATCAGAACAGAATGTAACAGTCTCCCTTTGATGCAGGTGAGGGATTTATTTTATATATATATATATATATATATATATATATACATATATATATATATATATATATATATATATATATGGCGATTGACAAACAGGTCAACAAGGGTGATAATTTTAAAATTCTTATTAGACTAATCTTAGAACGAATAAGGTAAAAAATGAAAATCAGATATTTTAGAGTAAACGACAACCCCTTTAACTAAATTGTAAGAATATTGTCTAGATAACAATATCCATTCTATATCAATAATTTCAAGTACATTTACAAATAATTATTACCAAAGATATACCATAGAGTGTAGCTAAAGAACATGGAGCTTGAAAACACATTCAAGGACCAGTTTAAAGTTTAAAAAAAGTCTACAAGATCCTTTCTGCAAGGTTTTAGTGTTTGTGTTATGATTGTATAAAGGTATTTGTCAGGAATGAGAATAGAAAATAGAGAGTAACTAATAATTTCATTGGTCAGTGTCAACAAGAAAGTTGTTAATAATGTCTCTCCCCTTTTATACAGTCTAACAAAACTCTGAATAAAAAAACTGTGTTGTATTATTAAAACAAATATTCCTAGACATTCAAAAGTGCTAATGGATCAATCAAGTTAAAGGTTGGGTTGAATGTGGAGATATCCTTAAATTTCCCATGAAGTCTAAAAGTTGCATCCTGAAGGGATCCCTAACTTGTACATCGAGGTCTAAGATGTGACTGAAAAACATGAAAGTCCACAGATTTCCAAACCATTGCCATCATACTACATATAGTATCTTACCAAATGTAAATTCTATGGCAAAACTGTAGTATCTATGCTGTTTTACTAGGTTATAGCTATTCCCACAGTTTACACTGATTATAAGTGTTAGTAGGCTCACGTTTCTTCACGTGTCTCATAGTTCCTTTTACCTTATGGCCCTTGTATTAATTATTTTAGTACAATTCCCCTTCTGCATTTCTTTCTTCCAAACCTATCTTTCCTTCTTGTTCCTTATGTCTCCCTGTTTATGGTATAACTCATCAAGAAGGGAAGAGGTGCTAAGCCATCCTTTAAAACTCTGAGCTGCTTAAGTCGGTTCCGGGCATATTGTTTGCTAATAAACTCATTAGCAGCCGAGCATATTATCCTCATTAATTAGGCAAGACAATGAAGCTGGGTGCTCCATTCTATCATACCTATGGAAAGATTCACTCTGCTGTTCCTAACACAGAAGCAGCTAAATCTTCAAAAGATTAACCCCATCCCACCATATTATTCCTAATACTGAATATTGAATATATGCTATTGAAGTACAAATAGTCAATAATGTATTTGCATGCCTGCCCACCACTGTCCAGCTCTCCCCGTGCCATGTTACTCAACTCTCTTATCGGCAGGTGATAGTCAGGATCCACCAATGACCTTCTACTCAACAGTGGCAGTCCAGCCACTGACATCTCCTGTGATTCCTGCAGGTTGTTCTGCTTTGTGAAGGCCTCCAGGTCTGTCTTTAGGGCACGGAATTCAATCTGTATTTAAGGGAAAATTTGATTCGCCACTAAGCTGAATTTCATCGTGCTTTGTGATATTTTCCCAGAATGGTGGTAATAGAAAAAAAAAAAAAATCATACTTACCTTATCCGTTTGAGCGCAAAGACATGGCCACCGCCATCTTGATTTAAGATCTCACATGAAATCTTGTGCACTGTAACGTATGACGTCACCATGCCGGCCAACATGATGATGTCATTAGGGATGAGCAAATAGACTTCGGATGAAACATCCAAAGTCGATTTGCATAAAACTTTGTTTCAATACTGTTCAGAGCGAGCGCTCTGTACAGTATTAGAATGTATTTGCTCCAATGAGCCGAAGTTATTACCTCGCAAAATGATTTTATAAATTGATTTCTACTGTAAAAACCATTTTCCAAACTCGGGTTCGGTTCCAAGGTACCAACGCTCTGGCACTGATAGAAATGAATGGAGCAGTGGTGCACATTTCTGACCAGCCACTCTATCCATTTCAGGGGGCTCCACAGGATATAGGGTTCTAGTTCTCATGATCGGTGGGGATCTCAGCGGCAGAACGGTAGGACCCCAACTGATGTAATAGTTATCCACAGGATAGGGGATAACTTTCTCAAACCAGAATATTCCTTTAATAAAAAGAAATAATATATAAAAAGATCAGAAATATGGGGCATTGTGCTTAGTATATTGCATAATTGACACTAGAAAGGTGCCCATAAGTTTTGCTATGGAGCTGTAGGAGCTCGGTGTACACCCCTGATCTCACTGCTTGTGTTTGTGTATATATTTTTTACACTCATAAAGTAAGTATACAGTATTATGGTTGTTTCTTTTTTTTTGTTCAATACTGGAGGTCCATGTCTAATTTGTATCCTGCTGTTGCCTCCTCTAGCAGGCAGTTGCATAGTCTCACTTCTCTTACAGTAAAGAATCCCTGTCTACAGTAGGACTAAAGCTTTTTTCTCTAAACACAGAGGATGTCTCTCCTTTTCCAGACTAAACAAATGCAGGTTTGTCAACTGGATAGTTTGATAGTACTATCCACCCATTTCTTTAATTACCTTGATTGCTTTTTTTTTTTTTGTACCACTCTACATCAGCTATGTCCTTCTTATACACGTGTCCAAAATGTACAAAATTTTCCATGACTGGTTTGACTTCTGATTTGTACAGAGGGACAACTAAAGGAGTCATTTATTATCCAGAATTACACCTATATTAGGCTTATTTCTGGAGCAGATTGCAGCAGAACGGTTATTTGCGACTTTTCCCTGCTCATGCCAGATCCAAAAAAAGTGGATGTGGTGTGGGCAGGGAAGGGGATGGGCTAGCAGGCCCGTTTCATTCATAATTTTCTACTCCTGTTTTAGGTGTAGAAAATGGTCTAAATGTAAACTAGCTAGGAAGCTGTCTTACATTTAGACTAGCGCTGGATATGCAGAAGTTATGTAGAGGCCGGCGAATTCATAACGTCGGAAAATCCATTGCCAGATATACGGGTTATTAAGTCTGGCTAAAATGCCAGTCTTAATCAATAAGCCAGTAAGTTCTTGTCAGGAGCATCTATGTCTCTTCTGATGCATTGCATTATTATATCTGCCTTGGCAACAGGTGTCTGGCATTGGTCACTAAAGTTGTTTACCATCCTCCAATATCACTGTCTTTTTCTGTGGCAGTTTTACTCAGCCTTTTACTATTTAATAAATATTGTAATTTTTTTTTTCCTCGGCTCAAGTGCATATCTTTACATTTATCAATATAGAAGTTCATTTGCCCTTACAATATCTGCCCAAGCCGTAATACTCGTAATATTAAATTATCTTCCTCTGTGCTTACTTTGCAGAGCTTATTAACATTAACCCCAATTGTAAAAAAAAAAAAGCTAAATGTAAAATAATGCAAATAAAAACAAAATGTAATGATTAGCTAATATCATAGACCCATATTTGAGTCACAATAGATCATAGAACACATATCAAATGTTGAAAGTGAGACATTTTACCATTTCATGAAAAATATTAACTCATTTAGAACTTGATGGCAGCAACACATCTTAAACTCGTTTGGACAAGATCATGTCTACTATTGTTAGCATCCCCTCTTCTTTTAATAACAGTTTGTAAATGTCTGGGAAGTGAGGAGACCAATTGCTAAAGTTTTGGGAGAGGAATGTTGTCCCATTCATGTCTTAAGTAGGATTCTAGCTGCTCAACAGTCCTGGGTATTCTTTGCCAGATTTTTCATTTCATGATCAGCCAAATGTTTTCTGTTGGTGAAAGGTACTGCAGACAGGCCAATTCAGCACACGGACACTTCTGTGATATGTGTTCTTTGTGAATAAGATATGGGTCTATGAGATTTGAAGATCATTGCATTCAGTTTTTATTTACATTTCTTTACATTTTATGTTTTTGAAATGAAACATTTCAGTATAATATAATATTTTGATTTAGGAAATATTTAGAAAAGTTGGAGGCTTGAGTGGAAAAATGGGGAACTGGATGAAAATTTCTTATGACCTCAGTGTGACCTCAGAAAATATATGCACTAGAGTGCATGGTCAAGTGGCTGATGACCAGGGTCAAAGTGATGTCCTAAGATTTTACATGACAAAAAAGTACATACGGTATGTTACAATATCATGAGAGAATGTTTAATAGATTGTAAAACATGTTGTTATGTTCACATGCAGGTAAGTTAATGAAAGCGTTAAGTATAAAGCACATAGTTGCTTCATGAGCATGTCGTTTTGTAATCACAATTCAATAGTTTATTTTCACATTTTTAGTCTTAATGTTGTTATGGACAGTGGGTGTGGACCCACTGTGCCAACTAACTGGTTTGATTTGGGGCTAAACCTAAGGGTGTTATTATGTCATTTCCCTGGTAGTCACCCTTTAACCCTAACACTGGGATTTGGATTTCGCTTCAGGCTACCAACCAGGTACCTCCTGGAATAGTCCTGGTGTATTTGGCAGCTGATCCATGCAGGTCAGTTTGTGCATATCTGCGAAACTGGTGTGTGGTCAGGACTGTCAGCAAAGGTTCAATATGGTCAACAGGCTATGGTCGAGGCAGATAGCAGATTATCACAGTCAATGAGCAGGCAGAGGTAAAGCAAGCACACCTTCACTGGAACACTAGCACACTAGGAACCTAAAGCTCAGGCACCATCCTACTGGAAAGGGTATCTAAAATATCCATGAACAGCCAGCTGGGAAAGCATTTGAACATGGCCATTTAAAAGGCCAAGAGTATGCATGTGACCTAAAGAACAGGCAGGGAGGACTTGTCGAAGATTTGCAGCCTTCATTCACTGTCAAGGATGCCAAAGACTGAGAGTGCCACTGCAGGTGAGTTAGGCAGGGACGTGGCAGGGTGAGTAGTGCAGTGTTCTTGCCCGAGTAGGAGAGCAAGGCTATGGTGGGCACAGACTCCTGCCATAAAATGTATAATGTAAGAGACAAATATTTTAATCTGAGACTACCTATTGTAGCCAAAAAATAACAAACTTCTTTTTCAGTAAGAATTCAAATTCTAAATGTATTCAGAGCATAAAAAATACATGCTATTCCAAAGTCACTGTGAAAGGGAAGGTCAGATTTGGGGAATTGTTAGGGGGGTTGTCCTTCTGCCTTGAATGAAAAATTATCGAACTGTGACATCAGTTTCCAGGACCTGTGAGTGTGAAATTTTATATTTGGGAACCACCTATTTTTTTAGATTTTGAGTAAGAATTTAAAGCCATTTGTAATATATTTTAGAAACAGGAGTCTATTTGAATGGTCTCCTGATGTCACACAGATCACAGTGTGTCTTGCTGTTGGGATGCTCAGTGGTCAGCTGTAAGCTGCAGAGGAACATGGCAGTAAATGTTCAATTACCCTACAGCACCACACAAGGTAAAATTAAGCATTACACAATGAATTGACATCACAATGCATGGACATACTGGGACAATCAGAGCTACTTCTTGTAGCCATTCTACGTTCTGGCTAACAGATGGGGATCCTGAACAGGGTTGCCCATTCAACTAACTCACAATTCCCTGGTATGGTATTTAAAAATTAATTTTCTAAAGCAGACAAACCTGGTAAAGTTTCTTGAGTATATGCTAAATGGCTATTAAAGGTGTTGGGTGGCCCAAATGGGCTTTCCACATACAATGTAAGATGGAGTACACTAATCTGACAGCTTGACTTGCAAATAAGTGGAACTGTCAGGGAGCTCCTTGAAAAGTTTACAGAGAATCTGTTAAATGAATGAAGATTAATGGAGAGTGAGGGAATGCCTTGAGTGATCTTTAAAGTATGCTGAAGTAAGAAAGTGAAAAGAAGATTACTAGGAGTAATAATGAAGGCTTATAAATGGAAAGTGAAGGGTTTTTTAGAGATGTGTGAAAAATAAACTGAAAGTGAAGAGAACTTTATTGAATATGTAAAATAAGACTTAATGCAGAAAGTGAAGTTTAGAGCGAGCTGGAATAATTCTGTTGAGTATAAAGTTAGTCACTGTTATGATTATGAACAAGAACTGATAAAAAGTAGTAAGTAGTAGTATATTCAACATGGTTAAATATGGGATACAAGGGTCACGGAATGCTAAAGAAAGCTAATAGACAGTAAAAGTATGTATAGCGTAAGTGTGGAAGTGATAATAGATACTACATAAAGAAGCAGAATTATTATTAGAAAGGTTTTCTGAGATTTTAATACTGAAGACCTATCCTCTGGATAGAAACAATGGAGGGCCACAGCAGCGTCTCACCAATAAACTTCTTTATTTGGAATCACACCTCACAACAAGGCATAAAAAAATCTTTGCGGCAACGTTTCGGCTAGAGATAGCCTTTGTCAAGCATGTTAACAATTAAAATCACAGCCTATAAATAGCACATGATAAGACCGCCCACACCGCTGAGCAACCAATGGAGATTAGTATATGTGTAACACACCTGCATGATGAATCCATGAGTGCTGACATAATGAGACAAGTCGGCCAGCTGCAACAAATAGCAATCGTACCTGTGTGGGGCCACCATGTACAGACTTCCTCCGTCCGTCCAGCGTCCCATAATCGGCAATGCGCATGTCCGCATACGTCATCGCATACGTCACCACAAGGCGACATGCGCATGACGTGCCCAACTGAATCCCGATGCATTTGAGTCATCAGGCGGCGGCCGGCAGACGTCACAAGGCCACTCCCACCTGGCGCTCCAGGCTGACGTGTGCATGAGGATTCAATGGAATTACCAATAGAGGGCGCTCGCACTACTATCAAACTTAAACAGTGTGCAGAGCGCTTACTGATTAGAGCCATAATTAGGTGTTATAGGCGCATTGCACAAATTATTAGCGCAAGGAAAGACCAAGGAACCTGTAAAAAGATATAAGCGCCACACAGGTACAGGTACAGGTGCCGCAAAGATTTTTTTATGCCTTGTTGTGAGGTGTGATTCCAAATAAAGAAGTTTATTGGTGAGACGCTGCTGTGGCCCTCCATTGTTTCTACATGCTCTTGGACCGCGTTGGATCTGCGATCCCCTGCCCAGCTGCTGCGTGTTCACCATCCTGGCTCTTTACAAGCCGTCTGTGCTGCTGCTCCTGAACAAACCTACCCTATCCTCTGGATAGGTCATCAGTAGCTAATCGGTAGGAGTCCGACATCCGGGACCCCCACTGATCAGCTGTTTGAGAAGGCACTCCTATGATTGTTGTGGCCTTCTTGCAGCTTACCAAGTACAGCACTGTACATTGTACAGCAGTTGTGCTTGGTAAGGGCTTAGCTACAATCACTTGAATAAGTCTGAGTTGTGCCTAGCCCACGTGACTGATGAACATGTCATCACTGGAAAGATGCGAGAAGGAGGCAAAGCTACTGTGAGCATCACTGCCTTCTCTAACAGCTGATAGGCAGGGGTCCCCGGTGTTGGACCAGAGGATAGGTCATTTTTAATAAAACAATCAATAATTACATCATGATGGTGTCTTAGATTTGGGATTATAGAATGTAGATGGCTATTTCTGAATTATGCTTATGTGCTATTTGTTTTCTTATGTGTTGGCTGATTGACAAAGGGAAAACTTAAAATTTAGATGCCTGGAAGCAAATACATGCAATGCTACCCTCAAAGGACAGCATTTTTATTTGGAAGGGTTTATGGCTTTCTCAGAATCTTCCTTTATTAGGTAATCCAATTTTCACATCCTATTTAGCTTTTTGTATTAAGAGCCCTGTTACAATGCTTGATGCTTGGGAGTAGGAAGAGTGCCAAAATGGCACCCACCTCTCCATTCACCCTTATGGTATTGTCCAGTGATCCAGACCCCTGCCCCTCTGTAATGACCGGCAACACGCACAGGGAGGAAAACAGGGAAAGCCCTGCCCAAGGGAGAGGGAAAGGTGGTGACCCCTAACTCACCTTGCAACTGGCACCTGCCTGCCCTGACGTCCCTAGACGGGTTCCTCACCCGTGTGGCGATCACGTGCCTAAACCCTGGCTTTCCCTGAAATGAGCCCTAGATAATGAACGGGCCGGTGGGATCGCTAGTCCTCACCACTGCACTAAGAGGGAAACGCCAGGGAGAGGACAGACAAACACAGACAAACACAAACACCCAGGTGGACGGCAACAATTGTCCACAAAGGTCCAACAGGGATCCGGAGGGTAGCGTTCTAAGGCAACACTCAGAGAACGCAGCAACACAGCTCCAGTGGGTCAGAATAGATGTCCAGGCAGGAAGCTCTATATCTGGCAACCAGAGAAGTGTGAGAGGGGAATATAAGGAGGATTGGGAGTGCTGGACAAGGAACAGCTGAGAGAAGGAGCTACAGATCCCTGAGTGAGCCAAAAGGGTTTTTAAAGCAAACCCAGAAAGCTACAATAAGGAAACTTCCCTATCTGACATAGAGCGTGCAGCCAACCGCTGCGACCTCCTGACCCCGGGTACAACGGAGTCAGGCGTGGCTCTTGACACCCTCGTGACACCCTCCTCTGCCTCACCCACAGCAGAGTCCTGTTCTTTTGCTGCAATCACAGCCTGCACTCCTCTGCCTGGCCTGCTCTCCCCATCCTAATTCTTCCCCAGCCTATGGCTTGCTGGCCCAGGGTATTTAGCCCTTTAAGGACCTTCCCTATTTTCATTTTTTTGTTTTTTCATTCCCCACACACACCTTCCAAGAGCCATTACTTTTTACATTTTCTGTTCACATAGCCACATGTTTTGCGGGACAAGTATTTTTTTTTTTTTTTAGGCTTTTTAGGCACCACTTAATTTACCTTAGCTTTTATTGGAAAATGGGGGGAAAAAATTGCGGATGAAATTGAAAAATAAAAGCCCCACCTAAATGTTTGGGTTTTATATTGCAAAGTTCACTGTGTGCTAAAATGACATGACAGCCTTATTCTCCAGGTCACTACGATTACAGTGTTACCGAGTTTGTATAGTTTTCATTATGTTTTACGTCTTTGTTCAGCTCTGCTCTGTTTCTGCCTTCCCTAACTCTCCCGCTCTCTGACCACAACCTTCTCTCTTTCACCGTCGGACATCCTCATTTATGCCAGCACACTCCTACTGATCGCACATTCAGAAATCTACATTCAATTTTTCCTAAGAAAATTACAGACTCTACAGTCATCATTCTCCCCAATCTTTTCACTTGTCCTGATCTGGCTGAAAAACCCTCAGAAGCACACCGAATGAAGCAGCACCTCCTACACTTAAAATGTTCCAACACGGAAGAAAGCTGTGGGTGTTCTAGTGCATCAGTCTCTGCTAAGGTGTTCTTTTCCATTTGTCTGCCCTTGTACCAACCTCTGGCCAATTCCTAACTCTGACCTCTGCTGCCGGTCCTAATCTGTGCCTGATCACAATATTGACCCTTCACTGCCTGCCCTGACACTGGACCTGTTTCCCGAATTTGCAGGTACTCTCCCTGCTCTGACAACGGGAGCCAACAGTATATTGCCTTTAGGTTTAGCTCTAAGTCAAATCCGTTGGCTGGTGCACTGGTTTCACACCCTCTGACCATTACAACAACAAATACAGTGCTCGTTTTCATTGGCCTGTTACACAGGCTGATGCAAAGTAATATGGGAGATAAATGATTGCTACTGCAGTTGTCCCTCATTATCTATTTTTTCCCTTTATTTGTATTTTATTTTTTATAGTTTTTTTTGTTCTTTTTTTTACTTATGTGTGTTTATGTTTTTGATACCTAATAAATCGCCCGGTAGGTCACAAGAGACCCATGGGGGATATTTACAATTTGTGTTTGCATTTTTCCACTGTTACTGTGGCATGTATAAGAGCACCACTAACAAAGCTGATCTGGATCTGCTAAAACCCAGTAGCTCTGTCAGAGTCACTGGGAATACAAACTCACGTTAAAAAAAAAAAAAAAAAAAAAGATAAGTGCAGGAACACGTTTTACACTATGGTTTGCCTAACGATGAACGTGAAAGAATTCAGGAATTCAGTTTCATTGAAAAGGGACTGAACAGAATAGGATGAAAAGAACAAATTAAGATAATATAAGTGATAAGGTGTGAAAAATTGAGAATTAGTGAAAAAGTGAACAACAAGATAAATAAAAAAACAAGATAAATAAAAAAACAAGATAAAAAAAAGCAGGTAATTACAGAGAAAATACAATTAATATAGGAAGATGATGAAGGAAATGCCTAGAGAGAGGATGGATGAGTGCATAGAAATAGCATGAGTAGGAAAAGTGACAGTTCACAGATGAAGTGAGAGAGAGGCAGGAGATGTGGTGAGAGAAGGGGAGCAAAGTCTGAGCTGCCTGGGAGCAGTTTGGATTACATCCAAAGTAAAATCAGCCCTGAACAATATTATTGTCCGGCTGTCTATTCACTAAAATTGCTTTCTTTGGGCTGAATATAAATGACACAAAGCCGGAGTTACATCACCGCAGTGGGCAGCGAACTTAACCCCAGAATCCCTCTAGTAGCCTGGACTGAGGGAGGGGGAGGCTGGGGAAAAGGAGCAGGATTGTTCTCATTTCTTTGGGACTATAAACACATGAAATGCTCTTTCTGTTCCCTCCAAGGGTATGAATAAAAATCCTTTTAAACTGCACTTTGGAAGAGGAGAGAGAACCTACAGATATATACTTCTTTACCCTCATACATCCCCCTTACACCATTGTCAGTATTGCAGGTGAGATATTGCAGGTGCCTCTAATGACCATGCCAGTTATTCCATATCATCAAAAACCAAGGCCCTGATTTATTATGCCTTCACTTGAAATTCTGGCTTTAAAAAGTCACTAAATACGGCTTTTGCAATTTTTTGCATTTTTACACTAAAATTTTCAAATGTCAGTGGGAAAAATGGGTGTAGTTAGCTTTCTTAATGATTTTCCAGAATTTTTAAAAAAGTCACAATTTCACTCCAGAAGGAGGCTGTAGTAGGAAAACGAGTGGCTTTTCTAGACAAAAGTTTTAGGTATAAAGATAAGACGCATACCCAACCTGCCACTCCATTCAGTTTGGGGGCCTCAAGGGGTACAGGGTCCCCATTCTCATGATTAGTAGGGGTCCCAGTTGTAGGACTCCCATAGATCCCAACCGTCTTGGATTTGGCGGGACAATCAAGGTTTTTCACCATTGTCTCACTGTCCTGGGCGGTTTCTTGCATGTCCGACTATGCCTGCCTATATATAGGCCCTTATATATAGATAGTAACAGTGCTCTGCTAATTGGTGATAGCAGCCATTAGCAAGAGCTGAAGTACCAGGGATGATGTCACCATCATGTGACCCGTGCAGAATGGATTAAGTTCAGCAGTTAAGAGGCAAAGAGGTAGTAAAGGACCTGCGATGACATGACCATCATGTAAAAAGTGCAGGAGGGGGCTGAGCTCAGCAGTGGAGAGGCAAAGAGGTAGTAAAGGACCTGCGATGACATGACCATCATGTAAACAGTGCAGGAGGGGGCTGAGTTCAGCAGTGGAGAGGCAAAGAGGTAGTAAAGGACCTGCGATGACATGACCATCATGTAAAAAGTGCAGGAGGGGGCTGAGCTCAGCAGTGGAGAGGCAAAGAGGTGGTAAAGGACCCGCGATGACATGACCATCATGTAAACAGTGCAGGAGGGGGCTGAGCTCAGCAGTGGAGAGGCAAAGAGGTAGTAAAGGACCTGCGATGACATGACCATCATGTAAAAAGTGCAGGAGGGGGATGAGCTCAGCAGTGGAGAGGCAAAGAGGTGGTAAAGGACCTGCGATGACATGACCATCATGTAAACAGTGCAGGAGGGGGCTGAGCTCAGCAGTGGAGAGGCAAAGAGGTGGTAAAGGACCTGCGATGACATGACCATCATGTAAACAGTGCAGGAGGGGGCTGAGCTCAGCAGTGGAGAGGCAAAGAGGTGGTAAAGGACCTGTGTGGATGTTCTGTGACATGAGGGGATTGAGCTTTGTGTGGAGGAAAAGAAAGTGAAGAAGTATGAATTCAACGTAAGAGCCCAGGAAATGCTGGGAGTTGTAGTTGTCTCCTCTTAGGCTTCCTCCCTGTAAAGTCCTCAGATATCATATAGCAACAGCCTGGATATACTGGAAGTTGTAGTTCCCTTCTCTTGTACCTCTTAGTGTAATGTCCTCTGATATTACATATTAGTCAGGACATGTCAGAAGTTGTAGTTCTCTCCTCTTATACCCCCTGCTTTAATGTTTTCTGATATCACATAATAGCCTAGACATGCCGGGAGTTGCAGTTCTCTCCTCTTATATCTCCTCCCGCAATGTCCTCTGTTATGACATAATAACACTCTGGACATGCTAGGAGTTACATTTATAACCTCTTATTCCTCCTCCCTGTAATGTCCTCTGATATTCTATAATATCAGCTTGGACATGCTCGGAGCTGTCATTCTCTCCTCTTATACAGTACATTCTTCCCTGTAATGTCCTCTGATATCACATAACATACCATCCTGGACACGTTGGGATTTGTAGTCCTCTCCCTACCAATCTAATTGTTATCCCCTATCTTGTGAATTGGGTGAAGTCTGCCACAGTCAGAATACCCTTTTAATGTCCATTGCAATGTGCAGTTTAACTAGGCTGAACTTGGAGAAGAGCTCCACATGTATAGTAATCCACAAAGTGACAAACTTTGAGACATCAGATATATGCCTTCATAACATGTCACTTGGAATAAAAGAAGGCAATCTTTTCACACTTTGGTGTCTTGGAGTTTCTCTGTTATTCCTTGTTTAATGAACTCTGTTTCATCATAACAAATTTCCAAAACTTAAATATCTAGCTTTTAGTCCTTATGCAAATGAATGCCTGTATAATGGCTCTGTGAAAGTTATATGGGCCCATACTGTACCTCTGCATGCCTCTTTTCACTCACATCCATACGGAACATATGTACCACAGGATTGTAGCGACTTGGTGGATACATATATAATACCTTTATGAGAATTCAGGAAAAAGTGGTTCAAATGCTATTTCAAACTTTAAGGGCATACACTATGGTATTTAGTTTTCCAGCAAGTATATTGCAAGCTTCGCATGAAACAGTACTATTATAATTATTACTAATATCAGCCTGAAGTGGGATACTTTGCAGATCTATCATTCCTACTTCTACAACTTTATTGCTGATGAGTTTTCAAATGTCTATGTCCATGTACAAGCTTTAAAAATATCTTTACTCATCTTTATACAAGAGAATATGTATTAATAAAAAAAAAAATTAACTCCCCATTTATTTTTTGGGGCAGAATTCATGCAATATCATATGCTTCTCTCTAGGCTTGATATAGTCCCCAGACAGAGCATTTCAATACATTTGAGCAGTCAATGGTTAAAATCGCCAACCCCCTCACATGTAAGATATATGGAAATTGTAATTGAGTGTCAACTTGCAATGAAATTCAATCCCCTTTACACCCCAAATGTAATTTGGAAGCTCTGTGCGATATTTACTGCAATGCTAACCACATTTTAGAGCATAATTACATTTCTGGGGAACTCACGGCCAAAACAGTAGAATTGTGCTGGCTCTAAAGCCCCCTGCAGTGGGACAGAATGAAAGGAGGGAGAGTGAGTCAGAGCGACAGGAGTGAGTGTGGCAGAAAATGAAACAGAGATATGAAGCTTTTATTGGTAGATAAATAGGACATCATATGAAAGTGCCCACAAACCCAGGTTCACACAGTGTCATTTGGTGCACACAATTTTTTTTATAACATTGCCAGGTGTGGAATGTGGATTCAAATCAGTGGAAAATTTGGAAGGAAATACTTATGTTTCTCTTTTTTGTATGTAGTCCTTAACAAAAACGGCAAATAAATACATCATATGAACAGGGCCTATGGGGAGCTAAAATCAAATGCAAAATGATCAAATGATGCAAAACATGAAAGACGAGGATCAAACAGAACAGTTTCTGCAGATGCTATGCACTTAGATATATTCATGTTTCACCACATGAATATTATTAGCGAAATTCACTCTGAACACATCAAGTACCTATATGTTGAAGGCAAGTTTTTTTATGATCTATATAAGTGATGCCCAACCATTTTTCGTCTGAGGGCCTCACTAGACATGGTATAAAATTGGCGGACCAGAACCAGGTAGCTTTGCCAAAAAAAGCAAACACTGGGCATTTTTACTGTGAAGAGGCACATCTGGGCATTTTTACTGTAAAGGGGGGCATCAGGGCATTTTTACCATGAAGGGGGCACATGTGAGCATTAATACTATGAAAGGGGCACATCTGGGCATTACCCCCTGTAAAGGGGGCACATCTGGGCATTACCATTGTGAAGGGGCACATCTGTGTATTACCCCTGTAAAGGGGCACATCTGGGCATTACCCCTGTGAAGGGGACACATCTGGGCATTACCATTGTGAAGGGGCACATCTGGGCATTACCATTGTGAAGGGGGCACATTTTGGCATTACCACTGTGAAGGGGGCACATCTGCTTATTACCATTGTGAAGGGGGCACATCTGGATATTACCACTGTGAAGGGGCACATCTGGGCATTACCACTGTGAAGGGGGCACATGTGAGCTTTATTACTGTAAAGGGGCCACTCTCTCTACTGTCAGCCACAGCACAGACCACCTCTACCAGTGTCACTATTCATACCATGACCAATAAACACCACTCATGTCCTGGCCTTCCCAAACAACATGGAGGGGTTCACAGGATATATACCAACTCTCCTCACTAATGTACCAGCAACACTCACATGGGGCAGCCCTCCTGAAACCACACTGCTCATACTCAGACCACTGTCGCCTGTGCCCACCAATAAGCAATAAGGTGGTCAGCCCTTCCTTCCTCCGCATGTAGCAGCGCACACAGGCAGACACAGCACTGCCATTACAAACAACTACTGGGCCACGGAAACTTATTACACATACATTTTTTTCTTGATATTTAGAATGGAGATTTAGCAGTGCGCCACAGCAGCCGCCCAGGCGTGTCACTTCTCCTTCTTCTTCCACTGTGCGCAAGCTCCGCCTCCACTAATTGACGTGCCACATTACACAGCTTTGCAAGCCGTATGTGGCCCGCGGGCCGTAGGTTGGGCATCACTGATCTATATTAGACTAACTATGCCAATCCCAAAATGACAGCAACATCATCAGGGTATGGCCACACAGTCAGGTTTCTGTATGCAGTTTTGGAAGCCAAACTAAAAAAAGTATTTTATACTTTCTCTCCTTTTATGATCCACTCCTAATTTTGGCTTCTAAAACTACATGCAGAAACCTGAACGTGTAGCCGTACCCATAGTCATTACATTTGTATGCAGTTGGAGTTAGGCAACCTCCATCCGGTAAGTACAAGAAATTCCAATTGCTATAGATATGGCTCCTTTGCCTTGGTGGGGGGGGTCCATCTGTCCGGATTCAGCTCTTCTTCACCCAGGCAGCCCCTCTGAGATAAGCATAATGATCCGATGCTCTCCCTTACCCTGTGCTGAATCGAACAGGGCAAGGGTTTTTTCATTAGATTCTGTGATGTACCGGTCTCTGCTAGGCAGAGGCTTCCACCTAGTAGTGAGCTGGTGATGTCATGGCACTAATGGCCAGTCTTTAGTGCTGCCCTAGCCGGTAAAACGGGTAGGGCAGCACTAAACACTGCCCATGAGTGCTGGTGATGGCCTAGCAGTGTAAAAATGTAAACAAAAAAGCGCAGGGCAAGGGAAAGCATCGGAGCATGAAATGCTTCAATGCTCATTTTAGATGGGCTGTCTGGGTGAAGAAGGGGATATGTCCAGGTTCAACTCATTTAACATTAGATACATTGTAGTGGGAAGTGGGAAACATAAATTCCAAATGGGATGGAATTGAAAAAAATGCAATTCTGCCACAGTTTTACGGGTTTTGTCTCTGTGGCATTCCCTATGCAGTAAAATTGACCTGCACCCTTCATTCTCTGGGCCAGTATAATTACAATATCACCACATTTATAAAGTTTTTCTTATGTTTTATTACTGGGGGGAAAAAAACTCTGAAAAAAATAATTTTTTTCTTTTAAATGCCATATTGTGACCCCCATAACTTTTTTATAGTTATGTTTACAGAGCTGTGTGACAGATGGGACAATCTTTAGTTTTGATTGATACAGTTTTGGAATGTGTACGACTGTTTTAGCATATTTTATTCAAATTTTTCGGGTAAGTGAAGTAATGAAAAAATTTTGAAAAGTCCATTTAGATTTTTTTCCAAGCTCTGCCTCTACTGCCACCAGATGTAAGGCAGCTATCCTATAAATGAATGTTCAAGCCTTTAAATATGACTCAGATATTAAGCCTACACCTCATCTGCAGAAAGTGGTTTTGGTGTGATTGCCCCTCATCAGTGCAGTGCAGAGAGACTCCTGATCAGTGATGGTCAGTTCGCATTGTTCGCCCGTGAACCTATGCGGGCTGCCATCTTTTAATATCATCTGTGTATTTGATTCCAGGTCCTCTGATACTGTGCCTTAATAATATTTATATGTTACTTATTTATTGTTATTACGTGAATGGAATAGAATGGAACTTACCATTCCAATCCTCCTCCTTTTGGGCAGAAATAGGCTATTCCTGCTTCCTATCAAGGGAGGGGTTGCAGGATGCTTAAGTGAATTGAGAGTTGGATGGAGACAAGACATGGCGCAGTAAGGGAAGTCTTCCAGGGGAAGCAGCTTGTAGAGCACCACAACTCCTTACAGTTCATAGACTGAGTATTAAGAGGGGGTCAGAGGCCAAAAGCACCCCAATCAAAGGTACCATAACTGCTAGAAGGTCCAGTAACCAGACTGAAGCCATAGATTAGCACAGCAGAGAAAGATAAAGCAAAGTATTTGAGTTTACCTGCCAGCCCCCCAAAACACCTGATTGAGGCAGGGGTGTGATATACGTATAATATACTTTCTATATAGTGCATTTGTATTGTGCAGCATTTGTGTGTGGTTCTGCTGAAATACCGCAGCTATACAGAGGGACAAACCCTATTGGAACAACTAATTGCAACTGGTTTGATATACCTGTTGCCCCCCAAAAAAACTGATTGAGGCAGGGGTGTGATATACCTATAATATACTTTCTATATAGTGCATTTGTATTGTTCAGCATTTGTGTGTGGTTCTGCTGAGATACTGTAGCTATACAGAGGGACAAACGCTATTGGAACAACTAATTGCAACTGGTGTGATATATCAGTTGCCCCCAAAAAAACACTGATTGAGGCAGGGGTGTGATATACCTATAATATACTTTCTATATAGTGCATTTGTATTGTTCAGCATTAGTGTGTGGCTCTGCTGAGATAGCGAAGCTATACAGAGGGACAAACACTATTGGAACAACTAATTGCAACTGGTGTGATATACCAGTTCCCCCCCCAAAATAAATTATTGAGGCAGGAGTGTGATATACCTATAATATACTTTCTATATAGTGCATTTGTATTGTTCAGCATTTGTGTGCGGTTCTGCTGAGATACCGCAGCTATATAGAGGGACAAATGCAATTGGAATAACTAATTGCAACTGCTGTGATATACTTGTTGCCCCAAAATAAACTGATTAAGGGGTTTGATATACCTGCTTCCAGCAAATACTCATTAAGGGGTTCTATATACCTGCTTCCTCAAATACTGCTCTTCTATATGGACATTGTCACAGGGTTATTTTGAAAATGGCAGGCAGAGGAAGAGGCAGGCCATTCTGCAGGGGTGATAGGGGTGCAGGTGCACCAGGCCGGAGCCTAAGTGGGAAGTTAGAGAAGTTGCATACGATTACATCAAAGGACGCACCAGAGTTGGCTTCTGCACCCTCCTCATCCTCTGTAGCAGCACCCTCTTCACTATCTGCTGACACCACCACCACCATAGCCCCTCCACTCGAGTCAGAGGAATTATTTTCCCATCCATTCCCAGACCTTACAGATGCGCAGCCATTCTTGGCATCGGATCAGGAAGAGGAGGTAGCAATGGCCGCCACCCAGTGGTCTGACGACAGTACACAGATCAGCCCAAAGAGGGTGGTCCCAGCTGTTGCTGCCTACTCTGAGATCTCAAATGTTAGTGGTGGTGAAGGTGACAATGATAAAGTGTTGATGGACGTCAGGCGGGTGCCCACAAGAGAGGAAGAGGAGGGGAGTTCAGAGGGATAGACAGTGCAGCAGATTGGGAGGAGAAGGAGGAGAAGCAGACAGAACTTGCAGTGCACAAGAGGCAAAAAGCAGACTGCAAATGTATCTGGAGCGAGCCATCCATCATGCACGGTCACATCTGGCGCTCCCAGGACACCGGCACATGGCTCCGCAGTCTGGGCTTTTTTAATGTGTCAGCTGCTGACAATAGTTTTGCCATCTGCAGCCTGTGCTGTCAACGCACAAGCCGAGATCACCAAACTGGTCAGTCGCAGCCAGGGCGCCCATCAGTGACATCGTACGTTATGCCTTCTTTCTGGAGCATGCATTGCGTTGTGTCATTGATTAAGCCATTGAGGAGCAGGAGCAGGAACATGAGGAAGTCGCAATGCTGAATGAATTCCCAGGGGGGCTACACCATCTGAGACAGGTCAGCAGGAGTCTGAAGAGGAGTCAGAGGAGGATGGTGCCTGGGGGGGAGGAGGAGCAAGTAGAGCAGGTTTTAAACTTGGATCCCTGGTGTTGTCCGTGGATGGAGGGAGGAGACCGAGGATGACATTCTCCTGGGTGATGAGCAGGAGTCAAGCCACTCCATCGCTTCCAATTTAGTACAAATGGGGGCCTTCATGCTCCAGTATTTGAAGAGGGACTCCTGTATAAAAAGCATAAAGGGCTAGGACCAGTACTGAGTGCTAATGTACTTAGACACTCGGTACGAACACAAAATGGCGGACATGTTCCCAGAATCACAAAGGGCTGTCAGAATGCAGCATTTTCAGGCCTTGCTTCGAGTGATGCTGCATTATACTGTTGTGGGAACTGACAGAGGAATTTCCACCCACAGAGAAACAGTTGCAAGTGCCAATCCTACAGTGCATGCAAGAAGAAGCGGTTTGAAGATGTGTTGGTCACTTTCGGATATGAGATCATTCTTGCAGCGAACCCATCGACAGCCGCCCTCCGGATCCAGCCTCAGGGAACGCCTAGACCGACAGGTGTCCGACTACATTGGGTTAACGGCCGATGTGGATGCTCTGAGAAGCGAGGAACCCCTTGACTACTGGGTGTGCAGGCTTGACCTGTGGCCAGAGCCGGCACAATTTACCAAGGAACTCTTGGTTTTCCCCTTGTCGAGTGTCCTGTCCGAAAGGTCGTTCCGCGCAGCAGGGGGGATCGTGACTGATAAGAGAACTTGCCTAGCTCACGACAGTGTGGACTACTTCACATATCTAAAAATGAATGAGGCATGGATCTCAGAGGAATTCAACACCTGTGATGACCACGTTTAATTCAATTTCCTCATGCCAGCCCACACATATCCGCTACCACCCAGAACAAAAAATGGTTCCTGTCTTATGTAAATACAGTGGCATAAAAGGCCTTTTCTGTCTGGTGAATGCCTAATGTTTGGTCCTCGGAGGAATTCAACACCTGTGACGACCACGTGTTATCGAATTTTAACTATTCTCATTTTTTTTTTTTTCAGGAGGGGGGATTTCTTTAGCCATTTTTTAATCCAATTTTATATTTTTAGTTCTTTTAAACATATGTATTTGACATGTATTTGTATTGGCCTGCAGTAAAATTGATATCCAATGACTGTCTAATATATCTCCAGCCACATAATCACTTGATGTTTTCTGACCGGTGAATGAATAATATTTGGGGCCTGTAATCCACTGGCCCGCAGTAAAATTGATATCCATTGACCGTCTAAAATACCTCCAGCTACATGTTCACTTAATTTTTTATGTACGGTGAATGCATAATTTTTGGGGCCTGTAGTCTACTGGCCTGCAGTAAAATTGATATCCAAGGACCGTCTAATATGCCTCCAACCACATAATCACTTAATGTTTTCTGTCTGGTGAATGAATAATTTTTGGAGCCTGTAGTCCACTGGCCTGCAGTAAAATTGATATCCATTCACCGTCTAAAATACCTCCAGCCACATAATCACTTGATCTTTTATGTACGGTGAATGCATAATTTTTGGGGCCTGTAATCTAACTGCCCAACAGTAAAATTGTTATATGGTGTCTGCCTAATGTACCTCCAGCCACGTTATCAATTGTTCTTTTCTGTGACGGTGAATTAATAATTTTTGGGTGTTGTAGTCCACTGGCCTGCAGTAAAATTGATACCCATTGATCGTCTAATATGCCTCCAGCCACATAATCACTTGATCTTTTCTGTACTGTGAATGCCTAATTGTTGGGGCCTCAGAGGAATTCAACACCTGTGATGACCACGTGTTATCGAATTTCACCTATTATTATTTGGGGTTTATTCAAGAGGGGGAATTGCGTTAGCCATGTTTTTAATCAAATTTTATATTTTTTAGTTCTTTTAAACATATGTATTTGACATTTATTTGTACTGGCCTGCAGTAAAATTGATATCTAATGACTGTCTAATATACCTCCAGCCACATAATCACTTGTTCTTTTCTGTACATTGAGTGAATAATTTTTGGGGCCTGTACTCCACTGGCCTGAAGTAAAATTGTTATCCAATGACCGTCTAATACACCTCCAGCCACATAATCACTTGATGTTTTGTGTCTGGTGTGGCCTAAAATAACATCTTTCTAGGCTCCAGCAGGCCACATTTTTGACAGTTTCCCTTTAGGATGCAAAAAATTAGCCTCTGATTAAAATACATTTTTTTGTGGCAAATTTTCTTGTGGCTAATTTTGCCATTGATCCCCCTCTGGTATGTCACTGCCCATGTTGTGGGACTATTTGTGCACTTCTTGTAAGTATTTGGTGGCTGCAATAATGACCTGAAGGTTTTTCAGGTTCGCCTGCCATTAAAGTGAATGGGGTCCTCCGCAAACATTTGATCGCGTTCGCACGTTTGCGAATCGTCCCGGCCGATATTCGTCTATCACTTGTTCTGATATCAGAAATTTATTGCAAGTTTACTCAAGTAAAAAACGGTAAACTTCACCAAGTTAGTCCACCAACCACAACTTCTTTGTTGCTACTGAGCCTAACACTGGGGGAATGACAGTAGCCAGGTAGGAGCACCGTGACACAAAACTATCAGGCCACAATATACTACTTGGCATTCCTAAACAATGGGCCCCCTGGGAGACAGCCCGCCACAGCACAAAGGGATCATGCAACAATCATAGTCAGGAAACAGGCAGATGTCAAGGCAGGCAGAGTTCATGCAAATCTGGCGGCTCAGGGACAGTATGATGAACAAGCACTGGATAGGTCAGGCAACAGAGAGTCAGAATCCAGAAGCTCTTTCACAGGATCAAGCAAACTAGAAAGGCCTATTGTTCAGGCAAGGGATGGAGCAAACAGCCCAACATATATAGGAGAGTTAATTAGCTCATTATTCAAACAGTTGAGCTCTGGATCAGAAAGGAGAATTAACCCTTGCAGGGCTGCAAAGTCTCTCTAATACACACACAGGAAGAGACCTTTCAGCCAGGTTGTAGCCTGCCATGTGGGACACAGGAGTCTGGCTGCCGGACAGAAGCTAGTTGATTGATGAAGCTTCCATGCCCACCACAGATAGTGGTATGGTGGTGGGCAAAGAATGCCGCTGTGACACATTATGCATGTGGAAAGAGTATGTTGTGTAGGGGTAATAGTGGCAGCAATAGTAGCAGCACAACATGAAACAGACAAGGCAGTAAGTGTGCAGCTGTGTATTTGTATTAGTAGTAACAAGTCAGTAGATGTGTGGCTATGTAGAGGTAATGGTAGTGGTAGTAGGGGGAGTACTAGATGTGGCAGTCGCAGCAGCAGTTGTTACATTCAGATGGTATGCTGCTATTAATGTGCCAAAAAGCACAGGAGAAGAAGAGCAGAGTATGGGAGTGGTGGTGGCTCTGGCTAAATCAATCCCAGTGTCAGTTCACACACCCATGCTTCCCTAGGGCCAGTACAGTGAAAGGAGGGAAAACTTTAGCGCTCCTGTCGGATGGTAGTTGGGGTGCCCTTGATGTCACAGGTTTGGTGCGGGTGCAAGGCAGGAAAGGTAGGGTGCAATGGTTGGAGTATGGTGGAGGAGTCAGTAATCAGGCCAGAGGTAGAAAACGAACATCACTCTTTACTAAAGTGCAGAATGTGAGTTGTAGTTCAAAACACAATATGAACAATTCACAATGCATAATCTCCCCAGATATCAATATATGAATTTGAGCAAGGATGGGGACTATAGTAGTCTTTCCTCTCTGTCTTCCTAATGTCTCTTTCTGCAGAATCTATGGCAGGCAATACTACTTTTGCAATTATAGCTATAATATCTAACTGAGTGATACAGGCTTTAAGATACCACTGGCCTGGTCATGTCCAAATATGTTCATCTCACATCAGTAATGCCTACTAGCTTATACAGTCAGGTCCATAAATATTGGGACATAGACACAATTCTAAGATTTATGGCTCTATACACCACCACAATGGATTTAAATGAAACAAACTAGATGTGCTTTAACTGCAGACTGTCAGCTTTAATTTGAGGGTATTTACATCCACATTTGCAATGTAGGAATTACAACAGTTTGCATATGTGCCTCCCACTTGTTAAGGGGCCAAAAGTAATGGGACAATTGGCTTCTCAGCTGTTCCATGGCCAGGTGTGTATTATTCCCTCATTATCCAAATTACAATGAGCAGATAAAAGGTCCAAAGTTCATTTCATCGTGCTATTTGCTTTTGGAATCTTGCTGTCAACTCTCAAGATGAGATCCAAAGAGCTGTCACTATCAGTGAAGCAAGCCATCATTAGGTTGAAAAAAAAAACATCAGAGAGATAGCAAAAACATTAGGTGTGGCCAAAACAACTGTTTGGAACATTCTTAAAAAGAAGGAATGCACCGGTGAGCTCAGCAACACCAAAAGACCCAGAAGACCACGGAAAACAACTGTGGTGGATGACCAAAGAATTCTTTCCCTGGTGAAGAAAAAAACCCTTCTCAACAGTTGGCCAGATCAAGAACACTCTCCAGGAGGTAGGTGTATGTGTGTGAAAGTCAACAATCAAGAGAAGACTTCACCAGAGTGAATAGAGAGGGTTCACCACAAGATGTAAACCATTGGTGAGCCTGAAAAACAGGAAGGCCAGATTACAGTTTGCCAAACGACATCTAAAAAAGCCTTCACAGTTCTGGAACAACATTCTATGGACAGATGAGACCAACAGGGGCGGACATACCGCATGTGCAGCCGGTGAGGCTGCAGGAGGGGGCCCCTTCCTACCGGCAGCAGGGGGACATGAGCGCTTCCATTGTGGAAGCGCTCATCTCTATTCATATGTATCGCTGACAGCGATACGGATGGATGCTGCAACGGGGCAGGAGAGAGGCGTCTCCCTTCCTGCAACCTATCAGAGGACGGCGCAGGCGGCGCGATGACGCCATCACTCCGCCTGAGCCATACATCGTGGGACACAGGCCGGAAGAGGCCTGCATCGCATCGCTGAAAGCGGCAAGGAGGTACATATGTGAGTTTATATTCTTATTTATTTAGACTTTACTAGGAGCCCTATCTGGCACTCATGGGGGCATCTACTGGGGGCCCTATCTTATGTACATGGGGGGCACTATGGAGGAGGAGGAGCACTATGGGGGCCCTATTTTAAATACTAACACACATGAGGGGCACTGTGGAGAGGGGGAGTACGATTGGGGCCCTATTTTATATATTGGCACACATGGGGGGCACTATGGAGGGTCCTATTTTAAATACTGACACACATGGGGGCACTATAGAGGGGGAGAGTACTATTGGGGCCATATTTTATATACTGGCACACAAGGGGGCACTATGGAGGGGGGGAGCACTATGGGTGGCCCTATTTTAAATACTGACACACATACTGGCACTATGGAGGGGGGAGTACTATTGGGGCTCTATTTTATATACTGGCACATATGGGGGGCACTAAAGAGGAGGAGGAGCACTATGGGGGCCCTATGTTAGTTAATGGCACACATGGGAGGTACTATGGAGGGGGAGGACCACTATGGGGACCTTATGTTATATACTGGCACACATGGGGGGCACTATGGAGAAGTGGGAGAGGAGCACTATGGGGGCATCTTCTGGGGCTCTATCTTATATATTGGCAGACATGGGGGGCACTAAGAAGGGGGGAGCAGTATGGGGGCATCTACTGGTGACCCTATCTTATATACTGGCACACATTATGGTGGCATTTTTTACTGGCACATTTTCAGGCACCATGGGGACAAGGGGAGGCACATGATATAGGAGTATTTCATACTGGCACAAATTATAGGGCACTATGAGGACCTGGGCTTAACTGGGGGCACTAAGAGGTTTTTTTTGGCAAACAGTAGGGGGCATTGGCACACATTATGAGGGTACTATGGGGACATTGACTCTACAGGGGGCACTAAGAGGAGATATTTTTTTATACTGCCACACAATAGGGCACTTTTATGTACTGGCACACATTATAAAGAGAATTATTACCACTGGGGACATTATGGTGGGCTTTATTACAGTTGAGGGACTATGAGGAACACGAATACTAGTATGAGCACTATGGGAGCATTATTACTTCTGGGACACAGTGGGGGCATTATTACTGTAGGGGCACTATTATTACTACGTTTTGTCTGGTAGATAATGATTTCTATTGGTGGGACTTTGGGGAGCAGTATTACTGTGGGGGGCACCCTGGCACGGTATCAGCTTAGCACAATTATTTTTGGGGAACATTATGTTTACACTATTAGTGTCAGGGACACTGTTTCCTGGGTGCAGTTATTTTTTAGGACACTGTGTGCCAGTAATTATTTAAGGGGAACTATCTGTGTGTAACTTGTATAGGGAGCACAGCAGGCACAGTATTAGAGGGGTGTTGATTAGGTGAGGAGGATGATGGAAAACTAGGAAACTAAGATGTCTGTCTGTCAAACCCTGCAGAGAGACGAGATGGCTGAAAGAAATCATCATGGTGGTGTGGTCTGAAACAAGAAGATGAGGACAGAGAACATCTACATCAAAGGAGACGTCCCTGGATGTAAGAGGTATGTGGACCTGTATTAGGGTACCTTCACATCTGAGTTACTGATTCTGGCAGAGAACAGCTGCCTGCCGGAATGCTCCAGCACTTAACTATAATGGGGTCTGGCAGAGATCGGCCACAATCTGGCAAAAATGCAGAGAATCAGCGGGACACAAACCGCTGCATGCCTGAGTTTGTGTCCGGCCAATTCCTTGCGTTTTCTGCCGGATTAGGTGGCCGGAGCGTAGTGCTGCAGGTGTGAAAGTAGCCCTAACCTGTATGTTTTGTATTGCTATAAGTAATGTTAGGACGGAATAGGTTATGTTGAGAATTTGGCTTGAGAGGATAGGTAGGGGGGGGGGGGGGTGCCCAGGCACATTCTTTGCACAGGGGCCCTCTGCTGTCTGTGTCCGCCCCTGGAGACCAAGATCAACTTGTACCAGAGTGATGAGAAGAGAAGAGTATGGACACGGAAAGGAACTGCTAGTGATCCTAAGCATACCACCTCATCAGTGAAACATGGTGATGGTAGTGTCATGGCGTGGGCATGTATGGCTTGTACTGACAAAATCAGCAGGATGAATTCTGAAGTGTTTTGGGCAATATTATTTGATCATACTCAGCCAAATGCTTCAGAACTCATAGGACGGCGCTTCACTGTGCAGATGGACAATGACCCAAAGCATACTGCAAAAGCAACCAAAGAGTTTTTTAAGGGGAAGAAGTGGAATGTTATGCAATGACCAAGTCAATCACCTGACCTGAATCCGATTGAGCATGCATTTCACTTGCTAAAGACAAAACTGAAGGGAAAATGCCCCAAGAACAAACAGGAACTGCAGACAGTTACAGTAGAGGCCTGGCAGAGCATCACCAGGGATGAAACCCAGCGTCTGGTGATGTCTATGCGTTCCAGACTTCAGGCTGTAATTGACCGCAAAGGATTTGCAACCAAGTATTAAAAAGTGAAAGTTTGATTTATGATTATTATTCTGTCCCATTACTTTTGGTCCCTTAACAAGTGGGATGCACATATACAAACTGTTGTAATTTCTACACTGTTCACCTGATTTGGATGCAAATATCCTCAAAGCTGACAGTCTGCAGTTAAAGCACACCTAGTTTCATTTCAAATCCATTGTGGTGTCATGACTGTATTAAACATCATGGCTATCACCGCAAACTAAAATGCCCATACTATTAAAATAAAAATAAAAACATAAAATATGGCGTAACGGAAAATAGGGTAAAAATGGCTGATTTGGCATTTTTTCATTGCTTCTCTTACCCAAAAAAAAGTTCCGGAAAAAATGAGCCCCTAAACAGCTTAGTAGTCATTAGTATAGAAAAGTTATGGGGGTCAGAATATGGTGATCTAAAAAAAAATTTTGCTCAAAGTTTACATTTCTATTTACACTTAAAGAACCTATACATATGGGGTATCGTTGTAATCGTACTGACCCATAGAATAAAGGGCATGGGTCAGTTTTGACATAAACAAAACGCTGTGGGAACAAAACCCATGAAACGGTGCAGGGATTGATTTTTTTTTCAAATTCCACCCCATTTGGAATCCTTTTACTACTTCCCAAATAGCATGCAAGATGCTGTGGTAGCCATGCTGGTTCAGTATGCCTTCAATTTTGAATAAATCCCCAACAGTGTCACCAGCAAAGCACGCCCACACTATCACACCTCCTCCTCCATGCTTCACGGTGGGAACCAGGCATGTAGAGTCCATCCGTTCACCTTTTCTGCGTCGCACAAAGACACGGTCGTTGGAACCAAAGATCTCAAATTTGGACTCATCAGACCAAAGCACAGATTTCCACTGGTCTAATGTCCATTCCTTGTGTTCTTTAGCCCAAACAAGTCTCCTGTGCTTGTTGCCTGTCCTTAGCAGTGGTTTCCTAGCAGATATTCTACCATGAAGGCCTGATTCACACAGTCTCCTCTTAACAGTTGTTCTAGAGATGTGTCTGCTGCTAGAACTCTGTGTGGAATTGACCTGGTCTCTAATCTGAGCTGCTGTTAACCTGCGATTTCTGAGGCTGGTGACTCAGATGAACTTATCCTCTGCAGCAGAGGTGACTCTTGGTCTTCCTTTCCTGGGGCGGTCCGCATGTGAGACAGTTTCTTTGTAGCGCTTGGTGGTTTTTGTGACTGCACTTGGGGACACTTTCAAAGTTTTCCCAAATTTTCGGACTGACTGACCTTCATTTCTTAAAGGGTTTCTACCACTTGCATATCACATATTTGGTGATCAGACACTAGCGATCCGCTAGTGTCTGATGTAGCTTACAAGCTAATTATTACCTTAATCCGTTCGGCCCATACCTCAAAAAAAGCACTTATATCTTTATGCAAATGAGCCTCTAGGTGCTATGCAGGCGTTTTTCCAGCACCTAGAGGCTCCGTCTACCTTGCAGTTTGCCGCCCATCGCCTCGCTCCAGCACGCCCATCTCTAACTGTATTCGATCCTCCCCCTGCTTCAGCCTTCCGAAATCTCGCGCCTGTGCCGTTCGTCGCGGCATTCGGCGCAGGCGCAGTCAATGTCTGACCGCTCCGTGCTCAGACATTTCCACTGCGCCTGCGCCGATGACATCGGCGCAGGCGCAGTGGAAATGTCTGAGCACGGAGCGGTCAGACATTGACTGCGCCTGCGCCGAATGCCTCCGAATGCCGCGACGAACGGCGCAGGCGCGGGATTTCTGAAGGCTGAAGCAGGGGGAGGATCGAATACGGTAAGAGATGGGCGTGCTGGAACGAGGCGCTGGGCGGCAAACTGCAAGGTAGACGGAGCCTCTAGGTGCTGGAAAAACGCCTGCATAGCACCTAGAGGCTCATTTGCATAAAGATATAAGTGCTTTTTTTGAGGTATGGGCCGAACGGATTAAGGTAATAATTAGCTTGTAAGCTACATCAGACACTAGCGGATCGCTAGTGTCTGATCACCAAATATGTGATATGCAAGTGGTAGAAACCCTTTAAAGTAATGATGGCCACTCGTTTTTCTTTACTTAGCTGATTTTTTCTTGCCATAATACAATTTCTAACAGTCTATTCAGTAGGCCTATCACCTGTGTATCCACCTGACTTCTCAACAACGCAACTGATGGTCCCAACCCCATTTATAAGGCAAGAAATCCCACTTATTAAACCTGACAGGGCACACCTGTGAAGTGAAAACCATTTCAGGTGACTACCTCTTGAAGCTCATCAAGAGAATGCCAAGAGTGTGCAAAGCAGTAATCAAAGCAAAAGGTGGCTACTTTGAAGAACCTAGAATATGACATATCTTCAGTTGTTTCACACTTTTTTGTTAAGTATATAATTCCACATGTGTTAATTCATACTTTTGGTCTGTACTGTACATACAGGAAATAGATACGGTTCACATACACAATGGTTCTGAGTAGAAACAATTCCTTATATGGAAATAAGGCTAATGTAAATACATTCACCCTCTAGTATGATGTCACCCAACATCCTGTCATTCATACAGATCATATAGCTTATTCTATTTAACCCTTCAGTGCAGACTGTGCTGCTACTGCTAAAGTCACCCACATTCTGACTAACGGATGATGAGGCTTTTCGTTTATCACTGTGTCATTTACCAGACATTTTATTATAAGGCCTATTTCAATAATGCCAAGTGACAGATTATTAAATGGTAGCAAAATTCGCAATTAACAGACAGACACACTGCACATTGGCATTGACAATTTACAATATATAAACAATCAAGTGGTGGATGACAGGTATGTGTCTTGTCTTATGTGTCTTGTCTTAGTGATGTAAGTCCTGGGGGAATTTGTGACCAGTGACGCTTTGTCATTGTGTTTGTTGTATTTACTGGAGTCCAGGACTTAGGCGTACCTGAATAGCCAGGGTAAGAATGTGATTCCAGTACTCAATCCCAGATATTGTCTACCTAAACGGCAGCCCAGGTAGAGTTCACTGTTTATGATGAAAACCAAATTGTCAGAAAGAGCAGATCAAACTGTATGTTGGTCTGAGGAGAAAGATCAACTTGTGTGTGAGCCTAAAATTATCACTATATAAAGTGGACTGAACCTCCAAACTGTTTGAAAAGCATAGAATTTTGTATCCTGACAATAAATTTCAGTTTTTGTTGCTGAACTGAGCCTGTTGACTACATTAGAGATAACTATATTGTTGACTATATTAGAGATAAGTGAATCAATTGTAAACTAATCGGATTCTTTACGGATTTAACTGAAATTTATCAGCCAAATGAATCTGACGCACTTGCAATTTGTTTTGGACAAATTGCACAAAAACATCACCCAGTACCGTTTTATTGAGAATATTAATGGGGAAAACTATGAGTGAGGAAGAAGATGCAGGATCACATAACACTGAGAAAAAGCAATAACAGACTCAAGTCAGTAATGTAGCTGCATTAGGGAAACTACAGGGAAAGAATAGGAAGATATAACTAGGTAGATTTTAGGGAATGTGATCAGCAAAAGCTTTAGGTGAAGCTTTAAAGAGTGAAGGACTGGTCTCCAGGTTATGTGTTTAAAATAGTTGCTGCTGGCAGCTAGTTCTGCATTGCAAAAACCCCTGCAAGAAAAAAAGACTCATTATTTCTGTATATGGACAGACAGATTTTTTTTTTTGAAAACCTAAAGTTTCTACAGTTCATAGGCTTATTGTAGGCACCCCAATAGAGTAAAAAAAAATTCTTCTAAAAATCATTTCAGTCCATTATACTTGTGTTATTAAACACATTACATATTACTGCAAAATAATGAATAGCTATAACATAAGCATTTCATGGAAATTAAAAGCACTGTTATTATACCAGTGTTATTAAACTCACTGCATTTTATTACTAGATAACATTTAAGTATAGCAAAAGTATTTTGCGGCAATAAAACTATTATTATACCTATGTTATTAAACGCATTGCATATTATTGCAAGATAACGGGTAGTTATAGCAAAGGCATTTTTTATGGCAATAACGCCATTATTATACCCTTGTTATTAAACACCTTGCAAATTATTGCAAGATGATGTTCAGTTATAGCAAAGGCATTTTATGGCAATGACGCCATTTATAAATCTGTGTTATTAAACGCATTGCAAATTACTGCAAGATAACGTCAATAATGACATTATTATACCTATGTCATTATCCCCTTAGTGACTATCCTGTTTTGGGCCTTACTAACCAAGCATTTTTCTTCCTTTTTTCATCGTCGCGTTCAAAGAGCTATAACTTTTTTATTTTTCCGTCTATATAGCTTTATGAGGGCTTTTTTTTGTGAGACAAGTTGATGTTTTTAATTGCGCCATTTTGGGGTACACATAAATATATGATTAACTTTAATTAACTCTTTCTGGGAGGGAGATGGGAAAAACAGCAATACTGCCACTGAGTTTTTACGTTATAAATTTTATGGTGTTCATTTTTCAGTATAAATAAAATGATATCTTTATTCTGTGGGTCAGTACGATTACAGTGATACATATAGATACATATAGATTTTTTTTACGTTTTACAACTTTTACTACTGCAATAAAAACCCTTTTTTTAAAGAAATTTTTTTTTTTGCATTGCCGCCCCCCCTCCCCCCCCAAGACCGACAACTTTTTTATTTTTATTTCTATGGAGTTGTGTGAGAGCTTGATTTTTGCGGGAAGACTTGTATTTTTCATTGGTAGAATTTTGGAGTAAATTACGCTTTTTGATAGCTTGGTATTAAGTTTTTTTCAGTGACAACTAAGGATAAATTTGTAATTCTGTCTTTTTTTTTACGGCATTCACTATAGGAGATAATTTACGTGATAATTATGTAGTCCGGCTCATTATGGACGCTGCAATACCAAACATATGGGGGAGATTTTTGTTTAGCTATTTCTTTTCACAAGAAGCATTGCCTGATGTGAATGATGCCTCGCACAAAAGAGCTCTCAGAAGACCTACGATTAAGAATTGTTGACTTGCATAAAGCTGGAAAGGGTTATAAAAGTATGTCCAAAAGCCTTGCTGTTCATCAGTCCACGGTAAGACAAATTGTCTATAAATGGAGAAAGTTCAGCACTGCTGCTACTCTCCCTAGGAGTGGCCATCCTGTAAAGGTGACTGCAAGAGCACAGCGCAGACTGCACAATGAGGTGAAGAAGAATCCTACAGTGTCAGCTAAAGACTTACAAAAGTCTCTGGCATATGCTAACATCCCTGTTAGCGAATCTACAATACGTAAAACACTAAACAAGAATGAATTTCATGGGATGATACCACAGAGGAAGCCACTGCTGTCCAAAAAAACCATTGCTGCACGTTTACAGTTTGCCCAAGAGCACCTGGATGTTCCACAGCAGTACTGGCAAAATATTCTGTGGACAGATGAAACCAAAGTTGAGTTGTTTGGAAGAAACACACAACACTATGGGCTAGATTTATCATTACTCTGACAGCTCACTACACTTTCACATATGGCTAAAGTCAGTTTTAGCTTAGTCAGATTTTTGATCGGCCCTTTAATACTGTGATAAATGTGGTTTGATGGTAGCAGTTTATTCGTCAGTAAGCAGCTTTGCAAAAGTCGCACGCCTTTACAAAAAAGTCACATGTTCTATTAAAAAATCTCATAAGATAAGCCTTCTGGAGTGGCCCAGTCAAAGTCCTGACCTCAACCTGATTAAGATGCTGTGGCGTGACCTCAAGAAAGCGATTCACACCAGACATCCCAAGAACAGACCACAATTTGATAAATGCTTCAACAGCTCATCAGTATATTGAGAATCTACGCAAGCACCTTCAGCATGCATTTGCGTTTGCCCAGAAGAATCTAGATAAAGCTGTAAGCCCCAAAACCTACTATGACCTGAGGACTACTCAAAAGGAATACCAGGTTTCCAATCAGGTTTATCTCTATAACTTTGCCAGGGATCAGGTAAAAAAAAAAGGAAGTTCCTCCCTTCCTGGAAGGGACCTTATGTCGTCATTGACAAATTGTTACCTGTGGTCTACAAGATCAAAATTCCTAAAGGGGATGGATTTATAGAGAAATGGGTGCATATTAATTAGATACTTGTTTGTCATCCTAGGTCACAACTTCACAAAATGGAAGGATTACCGGATGATGAGGAGTGAAGAGATAACAAGGTTCCAGCTAAAGACAGAAACCCAGGATCGGTATCATATAAACAAATGAGTGTACTAATCTATCCTCATGTATTTTTCCTCTGTAACTAATTATCTCTTGATTCACTTCTGAACCAAGAACTTGCTCTGTTAAAGAAAGAAAACTTATGCCAAATTAAAGATGTATGGTAGTATGACTTCTTTTATTGTAGGGTTGATAAAAAGAAAAGTGGAAAGATGTATGTGCTTATATTTGTCATACAATATATTATAGGCGCAAGATGGCATCAAGGATTGTTGCTGTTATTTACATCATCCTAATCTTGGGAAAGGACTTCCACGCTGATCCGATCGTTGTACCAGGCCCTTCATCTGGAATCATGCTGCAGAATAACATGGGATTCATCTATTCTTGACAAGTAAGAGGATTCTATCCCAGAAAAGCTACGTCAGTTTGGATCCACTCATCTCCGTTGAAAGACAGTTCAATGTTTCCGCGATTCAGTCTCCAGAGATAAAGATGTGGTATCAAATACACATCGGTTATTCACATTAATGGATTACACAAATCCTGGAACAGACAAGAAAGACCCTGACCAGGGAACAGCTTTCCACAAGTCAATGACCAAAGCGGTTCATTTCTGCGATTGCAGCTGCTATAATCTTTGGCGTAGTAGACACTGTCATTGCCACCAGTGTATCAGCTGCTAATTCCATCTCTATTAAGACATTGGAACCTGAGATCGGTTCGCTAAAAAGGAATCTGATGACTATTCATGCAGAGATTGAAAATCAGAAACAACATCTATTGGACTTATATTCTGTTATAGAGGACACTATCGTAACCACCAACTTAAATTCAAAGTTATTGACCCACTCATTAAATCTTCATGAGAGTAACAAACAATTTAAACAAGAACTTATATTCCTAAAGGAGCGTATTGACTTCGATACAGAGATCTATCACAATTAAATACAAAATGTGATGCAATTTTTCAGAATCACTTTAACAAAACTCTGGCTAGAACATTACAAACCGAGTCCAAACACCCCAGTTTTTGGGGAACTCGTATGAAAAGCGTTTTTGACATTCCAAAAAAATCCAATTTATTTCAATGGATTAGATTGTAATGCAGGGGGATTTGTTGTGCTTTTTCATAGGTATATAACATTTATATCTAAATATCATAATTATAGTGGATTTGATTATATATAAGAGACCATATTTTGATATATTCACCATTTTCTATGTATTTTAAAGTTGGCCGAAATGGGTTCATGGAGAGGACACAGTTCATATAATTTCTTCTCTGTAGATGTACCAGTCTGAGAAAAGTCATTCTTGTCTCCTTATAGATTTATGACTGAGATAAGAATATTCTCTAGACGTATCTGGTACTAATTATCCCTACAGTTTGATGTCTATTGGTGAAGCAGAAAATCTGTGATATCTGTATACACGTATATGAACCTTAGTTTTCTTAGCATAAGATGATCAATAGAACATATGTATTGTTTTATGTTGTTAAACATTATGAAGGATGTCAATGTATCTATTATCTTATATAGTTCTCACTAGGAACGCATGTACTACTAAAAAAAATATGAGAAGAATTTTAAGTATAGACTTTGTTAGGCTACTTTCACACTAGCGTTCGATCGGATCCGTTCTGAACGTATCCGCTCATATTAATGCAGACTGTGGCTCCGTTTTTTTTTTTTGTTTGTTTTGTTCATGATAGTGCAAACGGATCCGTTTTGACTTTACATTGAAAGTCAATGGGGGACGGATCCGTTTGAAAATTGAGCCATACTGTGTCAACTTCAAACGGATCCGTCCCCATTGACTTACATTGTAAGTCTGGACGGATCCGTTTGCCTCCGCACGGCCAGGCGGACACCCGAATGCTGCAAGCAGCGTTCAGGTGTCCGCCTGCTGAGCGGAGGACAAACGGTGCCAGACTGATGCATTCTGAGCGGATCCGTATCCACTCAGAATGCATTAGGGCTGGACGGATCCGTTCGGGGACGCTTGTGAGAGCCTTCAAACGGAACTCACAAGCGGAGCCCCGAACGCAAGTGTGAAAGTAGCCTAGATGAGTTCCCGTTATTTTAACTAACAATCAATCATCAGTTGAAATGATAGAGGAGGCAGACATGTCTGTGAGAATACAAGGTCTATTATATTATTATCGGTACCATAAATTTGATTAATAGAAAATATATGCATCAAAATTTAAACAAAACGTAATTTCACTACTCAGTATATATTCAAATAATCTAAATCTAAATCTGATATAAAATTCTGATCCTGCAGTATCAAATGTTGCATTATTCCAAATGGGCATCAATGTAATAACTATTGTGTGATGTCCCACTGAAATACCTAATTGAAGCACTTTATAGATTATTTTTAAGCTGAGTAGAGCAACAATTGATACAATTGATATCTGCTGATATATTTATATACTATGGTCAGTAAGGATACTACAGTCGTGGCCAAATGTTTTGAGAATTAAATAAATGTCGGAAATTGGAAAAGTTGCTGCTTAAAGAGGACTTTTCACCTGGAATAACATTGCGAACTAAGTATCCTGACATATACAGCAGCGCCCAGGGATCTCACTGCACCTACTATTATCCCTGGGCGCCGCTCCGTTCTCCCGTTACGTCCTCCGGTATCTTAACTCAGTAGGTTATAGTAGGTGGAGACTTAGGACTCTAGGTTATAGTAGGCGGAGTATGCCCTTGTTCTGCTGGGCTTCTCCTCCTCCTAGCCTGTAGCGCTGGCCAATCGCAGAGCAGAGCTCACAGCCTGGGAGTTTTTTTTTCTCCCAGGATGTGAGCTGTTCGCTGCGATTGGCCAGTGCTACAGCCTAGGAGGAGGAGACGCCCAGCAGAACAAGGGCAGTCTCCGCCTACTATAACCTACTGAGCGAAGATACCGGAGGACATAACCGGAGAACGGAGCGGCGCCCAGGGATAATAGTGAGTGCAGTGAGATCCCTGTGCGCCGCTGTATATGTCAGGATACTTAGTTCACAATGTTTTTCCAGGTGAAAGGTCCTCTTTAAGTTTTTATAATAGCAATTTGCATATACTCCAGAATGTTATGAAGAGTGATCAGATGAATAGTCCTTCTTTGCCATGAAAATTAACTTAATCCCCAAAAAACCTTTCCATTGCATTTCATTGCTGTCATTAAAGGACCTGCTGAGATCATTTCTGTAATTGTCTTGTGGTGAGAATGTTGACGAGCACAATGCTGGAGATCATTATGTCAGGCTGATTGGGTTAAAATGGCAGACTTGACCTGTTAAAAGGAGGGTGATGCTTGAAATCATTGTTCTTCCATTGTTAACCATGGTGACCTGCAAAGTAACGCGTGCAGCCATCATTGCGTTGCATAAAAATGGCTTCACAGGCAAGGATAGTGTGGCTACTAAGATTGCACCTCAATCAATAATTTATAGGATCATCAAGAACTTCAAGGAAAGAGGTTCAATTCTTGTTTAGAAGGCTTCAGGGCGTCCAAGAAAGTCCAGCAAGCGCCAGGATCGTCTCCTAAAGAGGATTCAGCTGCGGGATCGGAGTGCCACCAGTGCAGATCTTGCTCAGGAATGGCAGCAGGCAGGTGTGAGCGCATCTGCATGCACAGTGAGGCGAAGACTTTTGGAATATGGCCTGGTGTCAAGAAGGGCAGCAAAGAAGCCACTTCTCTCCAAAAAATCATCAGGGACAGATTGATCTTCTGCAGAAAATATGGTGAATGGACTGCTGAGGAACTGGGGCAAAGTCATATTCTCTGATTAAGTCTTTTTACGATTGTTTGGGGCATCAGGAAAAAGGCTTGTCCGGAGAAGTAAAGGTGAGCGCTACCATCAGTCCTGTGTCATGCCAACAGTAAAGCATCCTGAGACCATTCATGTGTGGGGTTGCTTCTCATCCAAGGGAGTGGGCTCACTCACAGTTTTGCCCAAAAACACAGCCATGAATAAAGAATGGTACCAAAACACCCTCCAACAGCAAGTTCTTGCAACAATCGAACAACAGTTTGGTGAAGAACAATGCATTTTCCAGCACGATGGAGCACCGTGGCAAAAGTGATAACTAAGTGGCTCGGGGACCAAAACATTGACATTTTGGGTCCATGGCCTGGAAACTCCCCAGATCTTAATCCCATTGAGAACTTGTGGTCAATCCTCAAGAGGCGGGTGGACAAACAAAAACCCACTAATTCTGACAAACTCCAAGAAGTGATTATGAAAGAATGGGTTGCTATCAGTCAGGAATTGGCCCAGAAGTTGAGAGCATGCCCAGTCAAATTGCAGAGGTCCTGAAAAAGAAGGGCCAACACTGCAAATACTGACTCTTTGCATAAATGTCATGTAATTGTCGATAAAAGCTTATGAAACATATGAAGTGCATGTAATTATATTTCACTACATCACAGAAACAACTGAAACAAAGATCTAAAAGCAGTTTAGCAGCAAACTTTGTGAAAACAAATATTTGTGTTAGTCTCAAAACTTTTGGCCACGACTGTATATGTATGCAACCGTGATGCACTTGCACTTTATATTGATTAATATCACCATATACCCCCAACCTATAAGATTTTAAATGTTCTGAGTAGTGAAATTACTTTTTGTTTAAATTTTGATCCATATATTTTCTATTATTGGTTCCAATGCTTCTGATATTGGGTCACATATACATAGATGGGAAAAATATTCATTGGTTGTCTCATAAATTTGATAAATTTAGGAGATGTCTAACTGATACCCGATTGTCTATGATTTAATTGGTACATGTTGTACAAAAAAAGAGCAAGGATTTAATAAGACTCTACAGGGACAGAACATGGAGACGGGGCCACAAAAGGGCTCTACAATGTGGAGAATCACAATGGGGGATAATGTGACCATATACAGCAGGTAACAGACAATTAACAGAAGCTGTGAATATTGGAGTAGTTGCGGGTGCAATTGCTGTTCCCTAGTGTTGAACATCTACCTGACTCTTATTCACAGCGTCCAACCAATGGATGCTGTAGGGTATACTAGAACGGTGCAATAATACTCATAAAGATGGCATATAACAATGCCACTAGTCCCACCCTAATCCAGATACCATGTTACCTACCCATGTTGCTGCTGAAAAGTGGTGACACGGTTCCCCTACCGCTTCAACCTCGACATGTGTTTTGCCGCGTAGGCTTCGTCAGGAACTACTCCAATATTCACAGCCTCTGTTAATTGTCTGTTACCTGCTGTATATGGTCACATTATCCCCCATTGTGATTCTCCACATTGTAGAGCCCTTTTGTGGCCCCGTCTCCAAGTTCTGTCCCTGTTGAGTCTCATCTGTAATAATCATGTGATTTATATTGAATAAAATGAGATTTTTTTACCTTGATAAATCCTTGCTCTTTTTTTGTACAAGTTGTAGTAGGTTGGGGAGTGAGGTTCGGTTTTTGGGTTATTGTAGGCTTTAATTGGTACATGTGTCAAAGTTAATCCCTTTAGTACTGCTTTAGGATTCCATATGTTATGTGTATGGAATGTAAAATGAAGTCAGACCTGGACATTTAACCCTTACTAGTATAATGCTAATAGCTTATGCAATAGTGCCACCTAGGTATGAATAGGTAGCATTGCTCCAACAGCCGAAATGCATTCTGGGTGATACGGTGACATCACAGTCACCCCATCATATGTACACGCCTAACCGACAATTATTAGGAAACTCCAAGTTAGGAAGGTGGGTCTAACTGATTGTTTGTGATCATAAACCACATACATATGAAGGGGGGGGGGAGACACAGAGAAACAAATAATGAAGGAAAGAGGACAAAGAGAAAAAAGGAGGAAAAGGAAAAAAGGAGAGACCCCAGGAGAAAAGTCCCAATGATCAGAACGGACCCGTGCAGCAATTAGACTGGGCCCCCGTAAAAAACATTGGCCCAGCCTAAGGCCCCCTAGTGACTGCCGTAAAAAGGCATATGGGTGGTCACTAAGGGGTTAAGCACATTGCATGTTACTTCAAGATAATGATTAGTTATAGAAAAAGCATTTTAGGACAGTAACGCCATTATTATACCCATCGTATATTATTGCAAGATAGCTTTCATATTGCACGTTGCATATTACTGCAAAATAATGGGTAGTTACAGCAAAAGCAATACCATTTTTATACCTGTGTTATTGAACACGTAGTTCAAAGACATTTTACAGCAAATATTGCATTGTTATACACGTGTTAGTGAACGCATTATTACATGAGACATTATAGTTCAAAATTGCATTTTTATACCTGTGTATGCTTTACTGTTTTAGACCATGTAGTTCATACACATTTTACTGCAATAAAATGTCAACAAACGTTTGCAGTGTGATTGTAGAAGGGGAGGGACATTTCATTGCACCTCTGTCTTTAAATTACAATTTACTTCTGTTCCTTAAATTACTCTTTTGTTAGTAACATTTAATAATTTATTTACCAAACTCACGACTTTTTATTTATATGAAACCTGTGGCTTTTCATTTATAGTCCTCAAAATAAAATGTCCCAGGCCTTGTCATCTGAGAGTCAGAATTTGAGAATAACAGCAATAGCAGCACCAGACAGCCTGCTAGTAATAGTTGTACTAGGTGACAGTTCTCCCTGGCTTCCGATATGCGTCAGATTATTAATGAAGACAAAGAGGATGAGATTATGGAATAGATATCTCACTCCTCCTCTCAGTCACAACAGGATGATGTGGGTCACATCTGAGTCTTATACTGTGCTTTGGAGCCAGGGGTCACAGCATTCCTCCTGCTCCTCCTCCTTGTAACCCCAGAGAGGCCTTTCAATTGCATGAATTCATTTCATTGTCCCTTCCTAGTGGGTCACTTTCTTTTTTTCCTAAGAAGAGGCAACAAAACCCCATGTGTTAGATACTCAAGATAGTCTCCCTGTTGATGACTTGTGTGAAAATAGTCAGCGTTTGGTCTGCAATGAGGAGGAGGTTCAGGCAGAGGTGGAGGACCCCATGCATAGCTGTGTTAGTGATAGCAGTAGTGGCACTTGTAGCCACTATTGTTAGTAGTGGTATCGACGGTGGCACTCGGGGCAGGAGTCTGCAGGGCTGCCAAGTTGTGTGACGATGTGTCACGGCTGGGTGTGGGGGAAACACCCAGCCGTGCGGTGCCAGGAAGATGTAAGGGTTACCCCTTGGCCGGGACCACAGAGTTAGGGAGCAGGTCACCTCCTATTGCGTCCCTAACGCTGACCCTGTCTCCTGTCAGTATGAGCCGACCTTGGTGGTAGGAGGGCTCATACGCCGGAACCTAAGAGTCCCTACGAGCCCTCAAGTCGGCCCTGTACTAGGGGACAGAGTGAGACGACCTGCTCCTCCTTGGCACGGGGGAGCAGGAGTCTCAACGGCCAAGCAACACAGGGGAATACAATAACAGACTTATGGAAATGACAGGTAAGTGAGACTAGTCCTGCACTTACCTGCCACAGACACACAAACCTGGAACCCATGAACAAGTGCTGATGTCCACAGCAACATAAAGGACACAGCACACACCAGACATGCAAGGGAAACCAGGAAACCATAAGCTGCACTAACAAGATAACCCCACACACACCTAGATAACACCATGAAACATAGAATAAACTGACAAAGGTTTATGACCAGAAGGATGGTCCTCACCAGGCAGATGGAGGAAACAGGAGGCTGCTCCAGCCAGCATGGCTGAGAGCAACCTACTGAAGCCTGCAGGAGTCTCAGGCTATATAGGCCGAAAGGCCACACCCACCAGTCAACCACACCCAGTGACAACACACACACTGGGAAGGGAGTTAACCCTTCCTACACCACAGAAGGGAAAACACCAACTTAAAGGGGAATAGCACACACACTCACTCACCTGTCACCGCTGGCAACGGCATGCGTGGCCACCGTGTCCTGCAGAACAACCAGCAGGCAGAGACCCTGCCACCACATGCACAACACCAGACGTTGCCGCGGACAACCGCAGGTGAAGGGAGGTGTCCAAGTGCATACAACCTCGTGCACAACAAACAGACAAGGAAGTGCACACAAACACAGACGAAGGACGTGCACACCAAAACACGTTGCCAAGGGCAACCGCACGCATGCCTGTTATTCGCGGCAACCGCACCTGAGGCAAACCACTAAGTGCCCCCAGCTGCGGTTGCGACAACACCAGACCGCGGATAACTGCATGCGGCTCCCAAGGAGTCACGACCATGACCAGGGGTCGTGACACGATGACTGTGTGTTGGACAGTACCTGGAAGCTGGATTGGGTGTTGGGAGTGGTGGCAGTGACAATATAGACCAGAGGCAAAGTATGGCCAGAACCTCCATAAAAACTGCCAGGGAATTTGATAAAATACATCAAGTAGCAAACATTCTGCTGACTGTCTCCAACTAACCAACTTGGCAAGGTTGACAATGGCAGGAACATTGTGGCCACACTGCATTTGGGGGAAATAACACATGCTCCCTGCACTGTGGAAGTGATAAATTTTGCGATGCAATGCTTTTTTTTAAAGAAGTACAGTGGCTTTCAGAGGATGCTGGACATGTCCAGGAGACTGTCCTCACATGTCAGCTATTTTATATGGCAAGGAACGCTCCCCTAAACTTGCTGCGACAGAACAGTCTGCCATTGAAGTTGAAGCTCCTCAGAGATGCCAGTCATATACTCAGGCCCTTCGAAGAGGCCATCAGATTTGTTAGTTGCGACAATTGCAGCATCAACTACATCATCCTCCTGATATTTATCTTAGAGCAGACGCTCGACAGAAGAAGGGGCGACAGAAGAAGAACAGCTTATATATATAGCTTTTGGGGACCCACATGGAAAAAGTCCCATGGAGAAAAAAGTTCAGGATCAGGAACTACCACTGGAGGAGGATTCAATGGTGAAGGAAGATCAGGACTTGGCTGATGATAATGACAATGACACCGGCCATGATGACCAATCATCCTAGTGGGGGTGGAGACAGAAATAACTGGGTCCATGGGCACGCTGGCAGAATGGCACACTGTATGCTTGCTTACGTAATGACTGACATATCCTTACTTTCAAGCAACACTTTTAGACCCAAGCTATCAGAGCAAAATAGGGTAATGTTTTCCCATTGCCAAATGAAGGCCAGATTACTTTATCACCTGGAAACACTGTGTATGCAGCTTGCCACAGCTTTCGGCAAACAGACTACTGCCTCCCATGTATCTGACAAGAAGACTTCTCTCCACCCCCACAGAGTCACCCACATTTCGCTGTCTCTGCTAGAACAAGCAGCAGAAGTTGCAGCAGCATCCGGTTCAACATGATGGAGAAATGTTTCAGTGTGCTGCACTAGGTTGATTCAAATCAGCAAATTGAGCTATACTGCCTGAACACCCAGGTTCAGTCTCACATGGACTCTGGCCTTTCTCTGGCGCATACTGTGTTTTCTAACCCCATGGACTACTGGGCAGGCAGAATGGAACAGTGACCCAAATTGGCCCAGCATGCTCTCTCTGTACTGTCTTGCCCTGTCTCCAGTGGATTTTCTGCATGGCAGGTGGCATTTTGACACCAAAACTAACAAAGTTGGCCCCTATCAAAACATCACTTTTGTCAAAATGAATGAAGTTTGAATCTGTGAGCATTTATATACATGGTGAATAGATCTGCCCTTTCTGACGGTACTCCGTCATGCCACTGCCGCTGTCTGCCTGCTTACCATTAGTACAACCTATTAAACCAACAAGATGTTGGTAAGATGCATGACATCACATAAAAACCAAAAGACCCGTAGGGACACACATACAAAAAATATGAAACTTTATTAGGTATTTAATGACAAATAATTACAACAACACATGATTCGAGACAAATATCTAAAACAAGTAAAGCAGCACGTTTCAAGTAAAGCAGCACCTTGAAGAAGCAGAGCAAAACGTGCGTCGGGGTGTGCTCATAGCTGACTGAAGGTTGGATCCCTGTATTGTACCATTTCCCAGGTATTTTCTGTCCCTTTTCCCTTTTTTCTGCCTGTAGTTTTTGTATCCACTGAGGGTTTCCTACTGGTACCTTGTGTGGATTTTTGCACACAAGGCATTTGGGATTATGAGATAGTTTCCAGGCGATCATTGGTATATTATTTGTTATTGCTCATTTGCCCTTCTGTTAAGCAAGTTTAGATATTGGGATCTTATACCTTGTCAGTCAGCAGGTGAGCTACTTCTTGCAACACTACCTGTATTGCTGCTTTACTTGTTTTAGATATTTTTCTCGAATCATGTGTTTTTGTAATTATTTGTCATTAATTACCTAATAAAGTTTCATATTTTTTGTATGTGTGTCCCTACAGGTCTTTTGTTTTTTTCTGCTTACCATTATGTTCCGTAATTTATGGCTGCTGCTACTGCTGCCATCCTGCCACTGCCGCTGACTGCCTGCCTACAATCATGTTCTATTCCATACCGCTGCCACCATCACAGGTGCTACTCCCTGCTGCTAATTCCCCTATTGTTACTTCCAATACCGCTGCTGCCACTACCATAACCACTATCTATGATGCTGTGCTCCTGCTGCTGCCGCTACTATTGTGGCCACATGCCACTATTACCCTACCCCTTTCACATCCACACTGTACTGCTGTTTCTATCAATAAAATGAAGAATTTGTACAGGCTCGTTCAGAACAAGCCACTGTTTCTTCGGATAATTAACACTTATGTGTGTAGAAATGTTGGCAAGAATTCTGCCTCCTTTTTGTCAGTTTTAAACACTCTGTTAACACCATCAACCATACGTGTACCTATAGCTATATATGTATTGGTCACTCTGACATTATTTGCTATTCCTGTCATTGCATTCAAGAGTTTAAAAAGGGGAGGGGGGAGAAAGAGCAAAAGCTCATAAAAATTAAAAGAAAGAGAACAAAAATATATCAAAGTCTGAGTCCTAGGAAACCCCAGAATGTCTATTTTTAGGCCATTTGGAGCATATTTGATTTGTGTAGAATTTAACTTACTGTATGTACTAACGCATCAGTATAATGCAACTAACTTCTATATTAACGTTGCCGTATAATGCGTTGGCTTTAACTGGCTGCTAAATAAAATGATGTTTCTGCCGGCACTGCAGGATTTTGGTGATGGCAGATTTGCAGACTGGCAGATTTGCAGTGCATTTACATGAAGCTTTCCACTTGTCAGGTGCTGCCCTGAGTATAAAGCTCACACAGAACCCTATACGTTGATAAAGCTCTGACTTTTCTACTTATTGATTCAATCTACCCTCTGAGCTAGCCCAGAGACGCAAGAACCTGCCAAAATCCTGCTCACTGATTAGCTCACAGGCTGTCTGTCAGCCTCTGAGCCAATTACAGCACACCCGCTGTTCATCCTCCCTGCCCTTCTTCCCTCCAATTTTCACAGTAAAATAGTGCAAATGCCATTTTGCACGAATCATTTGGCAGCAGAATTTTTGTGAACTTTATAACAAATCTGACGAGTTTAGAATTTTCCCTCTCATCTGTACTCAGAATTCTATAATTATCTGAAGTTAATTTGCTTTAGTTTTTTTCCATAATTGTAAATCACCATTTATACAGTTTCACACAGGAACTAAAGAAATTTGTTATTAACCCTTTGGAATATTGAGGTTTCTTTTCTTCACAGTATTTTCTATGGCAATTTAAATACACTGTACATTTTCCTCTAGTAACATATAAATAACACTGTGACAGAACATAGAGTCTATAGGACTAAAGACACCATTAACAAGGCAAGCATCATAGATCATTAAACCAGTTGATGCCTGTTTGTTATAATACAAGCTTGGTGTATTTATAATGTTCCTACATAAATGCAAACCATATCTTCGCATGGATTCAGTTTTGGTGCCATTTCTGTTTGCATAAAATATTCAGTTTTTGTTATTAATATCATAGTTTGCAGAACTTAAAGGCAATGTACACCTTTGGGGGCTGTTTATTTTATTATTGCTTTGTACTCATTTTGAGCTAAAAATCATATTTTCAACTGGTCTTTATTAAAAAATGTAAGCCCCTTGCAGCAGCTGGACTAGACTAGAGTTAAATCACTTTGTACTACACTGGAAGCGATTTTGTGCCCCAGATTGACCACATTGTACATGATAAACCAAATAAATATCATGAATCAAATCTTTTACAACCCCATATCTGACCATTCACCTACTAGTGGTCAAGACATAAAGCAATGCTAACCATTAGAGATGGGAACTGAATGTATCCCTGATCAAATGCATGAAATTTTTTTATTTTAAAACACAACCTTTTCACTTTTTTACAGTAGCATGTGTTTTATGATATTTTTAATGGTATTTTAAATTTTTATCAAATTTTGTACATCTTTGTGTCCTGGCATCTTTCAAGTCCTATATACTGTATAAGCAAGAAAAAAGGCAAGTCTTGTTTTAACAACTAGCAGACTCTGGGGAGTTATCACATCTAGTTAATGTTAAGTTCTTAGGGGTTGCTCATTGAAAAAAAAAGTTTAATTGTACGTACCTCAGCCATTTGAGCGTAAAGAGGCCCTGTGAGGATCCTGCGCAAAATCTTGTTCAACACGCAATTATGTCATCATGTTGGCCGGTGTGGTGATGTCATATGTCACTGCGCACAAGATATTGTACAGAATCTTCAAGCAAGATGGCCACGGCAACCTCTTCGCACTCAGATGAATGAGGAAAATCTATTTGTTATCACGAAGCACAAGGAAATTCTGCTTCGCGGTCAATCTAATTTTTCCTGAAATTCGGATTGAAGTCCACTTTGTAAACTTCGATTTGCTCAACATTAGTAGTGACTGTTACAGTACCGTAACTCTGCTACATCTGCTGTGATTTGTGAGGTTATTTACAGGAAGGGCATATTTGGAGGTGTAATATCTACATTTCTTGTATATTTATGAAAAGTATAGAAATTTACAGTTATGGGCGAGCACACTGCATTTGGACTTGTAAAATCAATAGAATTTAATTAAATCACAATATATAAACACGTGTGCAATATATAAAATACAATATAATAAAAGACAATGAAGTAAAATGAAGTGACGTTCACTTGATATAATAAATCCACAGGGATAGAATAAGTTGATAGGAGTAGTCCCTTATTTGTCTTGGTGCTTGTTTGCACAATTTGGCTAACTGCACTGTGATCTAGTGCTGAGTCCCTCTTCTGTGCGAAGATATAAACAGGCAGTTAAGTCCATAGATTATGTACTGCAAGTCCTATTGCATATAAAGGCTCCAGTGATCCTTGTCACTTTTAAACTGTTAAACGTTGGTACAGTCAGGTGGCTGATACGTCAATTACAGTCCCATATAAGATATTGGATACTATGTTTGTAAGTTGAATCTTTCTTACCTTCCTTCTGTTGGCGTTTTACTTTGGTGAGGATCGAGCGGCGCGGGACGCTGTCGGCGTCTTGTTGTATCCTCCTCCAGCCAACTTACCCGAGAGCGGGAATTCGAGCGAGATTTCAGCTTTGCTTAATATAAGCTATCACCGTTCGATACAATAGGAAGGCAGAGATCTTTTCAGTTTGTTGATTTTAATTTGAATCCTTTCAGCAGTCCTTCCTTCCAACTTTATTGCTTGGCCATGCTTGCATATGCGGAGGTGCTTCTTTACAGGTGTGCGATCCAGGTCAGACGCGCTTCGGAAACTCTCTTTCCCTTCATCAGTGGTACCACATCACCTGTGTGCCTCCGCCTTTTATATCATAACTAGCGCCAAAACATGGATTACTGGATTTCCTTCTTAAACAAGGCTTACCCTGCGTTTTTTCTTTTGCGTTCTCTATGCGTCTTTTTTGTACATATGCGTTTTTTGTACTATATGTTCCTTTCATCCTCCTTAACAACTTGTATGAGCCATATTTGTATTTTGAATTGCATGACTAAGTTAAACCATTTTAAAGTTGGACATGTATCTATACATAAATATTGCCTGCAATTTCATATGGTAGACATTGTTGTGGATTATTACGATACATTTTTACAATTGATATGGTATACAATGATAAAATATTAAAATATTAAAAATTTAGCGTTATAAAGAGGATAAGAGCGTCACTAATAGCGGTTCATTCTTTCAAATGTAATGGATTATATACATATTCAATCACACATATCATTTTATATTGTGGGTCGAAACAATTCGCCATCAGGAGTGCCACTTGAAGCAAACATGGTTATAATGGTGTATATGTGGGAATTTTGGTGCTTCTTGATCAAGTTGATATGTACAAAAAAGATGCATAGAAAACGCAAAAAAAAAACGCAGGGTAAGCCTTGTTTAAGAAAGAAATCCAGCAATCCATGTTTTGGTGCTAGTTATGATATAAAAGGCGGAGGCACACAGGTGATGCGATACCACTGATGAAGGGAAAGAGAGTTCCCAAAACGCGTCTGGCCTGGATCGCACACCTGTAAAGAAGCACCTCCGCATATGCAAGCATAGCCATGCAATAAAGTTGGAAGAAAGGACTGCTAAAAGGATTAGAATTAAAATCAACAAACTGAAAATATCTCTGCCTTCCTATTGTATCCAGCGGTGATATCTTATATTAAGCAAAGCTGAAATCCCGGGTAAGTTGGCTGGAGGAGGCGCGTCCCGCGCCGCTCGATCCTCACCAGAGTAAGACGCCAACAGAAGGAAGGTAAGAAAGATTCAACTTACAAACATAGTATCCAATATCTTATATGGGACTGTAATTGACGTATCAGCCACCTGACTGTACCAACGCTTAACAGTTTAAAAGTGACAAGGATCACTGGATCCTTTATATGCAATAGGACTTGCAGTACATAATCTATGGACTTAACTGCCTGTTTATATCTTCGCACAGAAGAGGGACTCAGCACTAGATCACAGTGCAGTTAGCCAAATTGTGCAAACGAGCACCAGGGACTACTCCTATCAACTTATTCTATCCCTGTGGATTTATTATATCAAGTGAACGTCACTTCATTTTACTTCATTGTATTTTATTATATTGTATTTTATATATTGCACACGTGTTTATATATTGTGATTTAATTCAATTCTATTGATTTTACAGGTCCAAATGCAGTGTGCTCGCCCATAACTGTAAATTTCTATACTTATCAATTTCGGAGGGTGGGTGTCCCTCCTTGGGTTAGTAGCACCTGATCCACAATCTCGCCCAGAGTGAGCCACCGCTGTGCAAGTTATATTTGTGAAAAGCTTTATAGTAACTGTACAGTATACTGGCTACATTTTGGTGTTTTAGATGCTAATGACACTTTTGGAGGTAAATTTATTGTATGTATGCTTACTTTTAATGCATGGTTTTTTGGTTAAATCATTTTTTACATATGGTTTTATAAAAAATCTACAACCATGTGTCTTCTGCTGCCTGCATGTGTTCACATACATTTTATCCTGCTCAGCCACATTCAATGTGAAATCTGTTTGATGAGCTCCCTAATGGCTCAGCCTGTAGCCTTTATCTCTGATCTCCTGAAAAATCTAAAACAATGTCCGTCTTTTAAATCTCTGTAAAACCAACTGAAGCTAAGAAGGAGGGAAATGAGGATTATATATTATAAATAGTGGAGAAGGGAGACCAACAGGGCCATGTGTGGTTATCCATCCCATAACATTTATGCTTTACTTCAGGGAAGTATACTGAAACCCCTACCAAGAGGGCTTGTCCTCTCCCTGCTGGCATACCCCATTGTTGGGATTAGTGAAGCTCCATCAGTCAGATCCTCACTGATAAAACTTATTCTAAAATTATTATAACTACTAAACATAACAGGAAACAGATTTGTTTTACAATATCTTAGTTTAGATAAATTGAATGGTTTCAATAAGTGTATACATTTATTTGGGTGCAAACATATAATAGTCATATATAATTTAGCTAGTGTGGCATATCGTACTTGCAGTACCTACTTATTTGATGAGGAAATACCACAGTATTACTGTACACTGCATGGAATATAGCTCACACAATTCATTGCTTAGTGTTCAGTAGTAGAGGCAATAGTTCTCTAGACTTAGGCTTGCTGCCCTGGGATTGTCTCTGCTTCTTCCGGAGCCCGTGATGGATGGAACCAGTATTTGAAGGAAGTTCTGTGTGTATTCTGGTTGTCGTGGTGATGCTGGGGAGGGTCTTTTTTTGCTGCGCACAGAGTCCCCTTTGTGCACTTGTATCCCATTCACAGCAGCCACACTGGGAAATGCTTAGCCTGCCTCTAAACCTCTCGTTCACATAGCAGATAGGGGGCCACTCCAGTCACTGTGTCATCAGTAATTGGCATTGCCCTGTGCTGATTACATCATCTTTTGCTTACAATGTCAATATTTACTGGCCTATCACTGTTTTGCTTGAAACAAATATTTATCTACAGTTTTATCATTATTAATGCAAATGTAGATTGTCCATTACCATGGGCCTAAGTTTTTTTTTTATTCTATAAAGAAATACTGCAATAAAAAAATAATATGGTATTAGTCAAAATTACATTCCCATCCAGTAATGTGAACATTCATTGATGGCTGTCTGGCATTGAATATGTATTGCTTTATATAAAACTCTCCTATTCAGAAGAATAGATTTATGAATAGTTAACTTTCTAAGATGGTATTATGAGCCTGTGTTAGATCCTCAGCATCCAGGGAAGCATGATCTGCTTTACATTGATACAGCTTCCTCCTCAGTGAACAATTATTCAAAACTGGACTGTGAAAATCTGAATTCTGGCCCATGTGACATTTGTCTGCATACTATATCGGTATATTACCTCTTACAGGCTATTGTACAATGTAACTAGGCATGTAAAATAATGTTTAATGTAACTTGCTACAATTACAATATAACAAATACTAAATCCTAGTACATGAACCAAAAATATATAGTTCCAGGGTGATAGTAATAGAGGATAATGTACTACAAGCTAAAAAGAACTATGTACAGGTGTTAACCTTACAGGGGATTTGGGGTTGTGACCATCTGACCCTCATTACAGATAAGGTTTTTCTGTGCCAAACATAAAGAGGTGACAGTGGGGAGAGACTTCCTGTGGGCAGAAGGCCAGTCCAGCCTGTCTGAGAGCCATGCTAATCAGCACAGCGTGCGGATACTTTCACCCATACATAGCTCATCCTGAGGGATAGCTGCTCTGCCAAAAGTGCACATTCCAGCACCAGGACATTCTAGGATAAATACTGCACTTTCTGTCCTTATGACCTGACTGTTTGTTTGTGGCTTGTGAATGTATTTTTTTTATAGATTCGCTTCTCAGGAAGAAAGTTATTTAAGTATGTAGAGATATCAGGAGCAAGGTATTTTGTAGTTATTAAAAGGTCAGCTTTTTTCACAGAAACAGCACCACTCTTGTTAGTATTCTGCATTTACAGTAGTATCGCAATTCTACACCATTCAAGGACTGAGCAACACTCCAGTCCATTGGCTATGTGTAGGATGGCAGCTGTTTCTGCCACAAAAAAAGACCCTTTTTGTTATACATGTGCAATGCTTTAATACACTTTTATAGGTACTCATTAACTTATACAGGTGAAACTCGAAAAATTTGAATATCGTGCAAAAGTCCATTTATTTCAGTAATGCAACTTAAAAGGAATGGCATTAATGCAGCTTAAAATTAGAATATTGTGAAAAGGTTCAATATTCTAGGCTCAAAGTGTCACACTCTAGTCAGCTAATTAATCCGTACCCCCTGAGCAAAGGGTACCTCAAAATTGTGACTTTGGGGTTTTCATAAGCTGTAAGCCATAATTATCCAAATTATAACAAATAAAGGCTTGAAATATCTCGCTTTGCATGTAATGAGTCTATCCCATATGTTAGTTTCAACTTTTAAGTTGCATTACTGAAATAAATGAACTTTGCACGATATTCAAATTTTTCGAGTTTCACCTGTATGTTTCATTAAAAAAATTAAAAAAAATCCTCCACAATGTATAAACTGCCTGTAAAAATATACCTTAGTAAAACAGAGAAGAATAACAGATTACAGATACCATTGACAGCTCTAAAATATAGCATATTGTCTAACACAGGGGTGCACAACGTTTCCTGGTTGGGGGCCACATTGCCAGACTGAGCCAATGACGAGGGCCGCAATTAAAATGTAAAGGTGTATTAACAACTGAAATATTGTACTTATGGCATATTGAACACACATTATATACCATTAATGTCTAGTTACACTTCTAGGACTCCCATCTAATGGGAGAAATACATAAAAAATGCATGTGAGCAGCCACAAGACATAGGCATACATGTCTGTTACCAGATGGTTGGGGGCCGCACAGAATGGTATCAAGGGCCGCATGTGGCCCCCGGGCCGCAGGTTGTGCACCCCTGGTCTAACAGCTTAGACAATACCTATGTCATCACACAAATTCCTCGATATAATTTACAATTCAATAAGAACAGATGCATTTCTATAATAATTTACGTCATAGTGATAGCAATAATTCTCATGCTTACTATATGACATAGTAAACAGCTGGCATTCCCCATCTAAATGCACCTCAAACTCATATCAATGCATTTTAATTAAAGCAGCAATTTTTACCAATATATGCTATAGTCTTTTTCTTGCGCCAGTTTTAAACTAGACGTGACAAAAAAATGTGTTGCTTTTTTATCAACTAAACAAAAAATGAGAACATACTGTGATAAGGTGGGTACTGCGGGAAGGTGTGTATATCCCACTCAGATACCTCAGCTTGGTGGGATAGCTAAAATCCGGGATGCAATAGTCTCAGCAGCATGTAGGTTGCTGAGACAAGCTTGTTTCTGGGATATTCTGGGCTGGATTTTAGTTGGATTGGCAGATAGGACTGGAAGTTGGGCAGCATGGTAGCTCAGTGGTTAGCACTGGTGCCTTGCAGTGCTGGGGTCCTAGGTTCAAATCTGACCAAGGACAACATCTGCATGGAGTTTGTATGTTCTCCCTGTGTATGTGTGGGTTTCCTCTTGGTCCTCTCTGGTTTCCTCCCACACCCCAAAGACATACTGATTGTGAGCCCATTGGGTACAGTTGGATACTAATGTCTGTAAAGCACTGTGAAATATAGTAGCGCTATATAAGTGCATCAAATAGAGAGAGTGATTTGGAACAGAGACCTGCAGAGGCTCTGAGTGGTTCCAGCCAGGAGAACTGAGGACCCATGAGGCTATGTAAAGATCTCTTCCTGGTGTGGACTGTTGGTTGATGAGCATACTGACTAAGCTGTGCTCTTTAGGTGAGTCAGGGATATGATGCTTGTATTAGCAAGTGCCTATTGTTTATGTTTGGGCTGGTGAAAATAAACCATCATTTGGACTTTAATCCTGGTGTCCGTGAAGAAATCTGTGATTGTGACCCCCTGAAAGAAGGCGATCCCTTACAATGCATTATGGAGAATGTTGGCTGTTATTTTGAAGTTCTGAATCTTGAACATTCTTAGTAGATGATGGAATGGATAAAACATATGTGGGTAACATACCTATCGTGTTGCAGTTTACACTAAATACAAAGTAAAAAATCTAACACAACTGGTAAATTTCTGCAGGGCCGGATTAACCTACAGGCACAGTAGGTACCATATAAGCCTCTAGTGGAAGAGCCCCGACAAACAATGTGTAAATTATACAGTATCTATGTAATGCTCATAGTATTGTACAATTCAGAGGAGGGCACCAAGGAAGTGCAGGAGGAAGGATGTAGAGAGTAGGTATTTCCTATTGTGGTCAGAGGCACAAGCACCTCACAGAACAGTGGGATATATATATATGTATATATATATATATATATTTTTTTTTTTTTTTTTTTTTTTTTTTTTTACAGTACAGACCAAAAGTTTGGACACACCTTCTCATTCAAAGAGTTTTCTTTATTTTCATGACTATGAAAATTGTAGATTCACACTGAAGGCATCAAAACTATGAATTAACACGTGGAATTATATACATAACAAAAAAGTGTGAAACAACTGAAAATTTCTCATATTCTAGGTTCTTCAAAGTAGCCACCTTTTGCTTTGATTACTGCTTTGCACACTCTTGGCATTCTCTTGATGAGCTTCAAGAGGTAGTCACTTGAAATGGTTTTCACTTCACAGGTGTGCCCTGTCAGGTTTAATAAGTGGGATTTCTTGCCTTATAAATGGGGTTGGGACCATCAGTTGCGTTGTGGAGAAGTCAGGTGGATACACAGCTGATAGTCCTACTGAATAGACTGTTAGCTGCTTTTTTCTTGCCATAATACAAATTCAAATAAAGAAAAACGAGTGGCCATCATTACTTTAAGAAATGAAGGTCAGTCAGTCCGAAAAATTGGGAAAACTTTGAAAGTGTCCCCAAGTGCAGTCACAAAAACCATCAAGCGCTACAAAGAAACTGGCTCACATGCGGACCGCCCAAGGAAAGGAAGACCAAGAGTCACCTCTGCTGCGGAGGATAAGTTCATCCGAGTCACTAGGCTCAGAAATCGCAGGTTAACAGCAGCTCAGATTAGAAACCAGGTCAATGCCACACAGAGTTCTAGCAGCAGACACATCTCTAGAACAACTGTTAGGCCTCATGCACACGACCGTTGTGTGCATCCGTGGCCGTTGTGCCGTTTTTCTTTTTTTTTTTCGCGGACCCATTGACTCTCAATGGGTCCGCGGAAAAATCTGAAAATGCACCGTTTTGCAGCCGAGACCGTGATCCGTGTATCCTGTCTGTCAAAAAAATATGACGGATGCACACAAGATTGGCATCCGCCGCACAGACCTGTCACTTACCAGTAGGAGGAGCTCCCGGCCGGACACAGACATCGCAGCAGCCAGCAGGTAAGTATGATGCTTCTACTATTGCTAAGTAACCATGGCAACCATGGTAAGTAACCATGGCAGTAGCGTCCCGGTTGCCATGGTTACCGATAGGAGCCCCAGCGATTAAACTGGGACTCCGATCGCAACTCCGCTGCCACCAATGATCGGGGGGGAAGGGGGGGGAAGGGGAGGCGGCACACTGCCACAAATGTTATTGATGCAATAGAGGGAGGGGGGGGGCCGGGGGAGGCCGCACACTGCCACCAATGTTAATAATGCAATAGAGGGAGGGAGGGGGGCCGGGGGAGGCCGCACACTGCCATCAATGTTAATAATGCAATAGAGGGAGGGGGGGGGGCCGGGGGAGGCTGCACAGTGGCCACCAATGTTAATAATGCAATAGAGGGAGGGAGGGGAGGCCGCACACTGGCCACCAATGTTAATAATGCAATAGAGGGAGGGAGGGGGGCCGGGGGAGGCCTCACACTGGCCACCAATGATATTCAAAATGGGGAGGGGGGGGTCTGCCCCCTGTTGCCTGGCAGCCCTGATCTCTTACAGGGGGCTATGATACGCACAATTAACCCCTTCATTGTAATTCAGGACGGATCCGTTTGGCTCCGCACGGCCAGGCAAAACAACTTTTTTTTCATGTCCGTGGATCGTCAAAAAATCAAGGAAGACCCACGGACGAAAAAACGGTCACGGATCACGGACCTACGGGCCCCGTTTTTGCGGACCGCAAAAAAAAACGGTCGTGTGCATGAGGCCTTAAGAGGAGACTGTGTGAATCAGGCCTCCATGGTAGAATATCTGCTAGGAAAACACTGCTAAGGACAGGCAACAAGCAGAAGAGACTTGTTTGGGCTAAAGAACACAAGGAATGGACATTAGACCAGTGGAAATCTGTGCTTTGGTCTGATGAGTCCAAATTTGAGATCTTTGGTTCCAACCACCGTGTCTTTGTGCGACGCAGAAAAGGTGAACGGATGGACTCTACATGCCTGGTTCCCACCGTGAAGCATGGAGGAGGAGGTGTGATGGTGTGGGGTGCTTTGCTGGTGACACTGTTAGGGATTTATTCAAAATTGAAGGCATACTGAACCAGCATGGCTACCACAGCATCTTGCAGGGCATGCTATTCCATCCGGTTTGCGTTTAGTTGGACTATCATTTATTTTTCAACAGGACAATGGCCCCAAACACACCTCCAGGCTGTGTAAGGGCTATTTGACCATGAAGGAGAGTGATGGGGTGCTGCGCCAGATGACCTGGCCTCCACAGTCACCGGACCTGAACCCAAACGAGATGGTTTGGGGTGAGCTGGACCGCAGAGTGAAGGCAAAAGGGCCAACAAGTGCTAAGCATCTCTGGGAACTCCTTCAAGACTGTTAGAAGACCATTTCAGGTGACTGCCTCTTGAAGCTCATCAAGAGAATGCCAAGAGTGTGCAAAGCAGTTATCAAAGCAAAAGGTGGCTACTTTGAAGAACCTAGAATATGACATATTTTCAGTTGTTTCACACTTTTTTGTTGTGTATATAATTCCACATGTGTTAATTCATAGTTTTGATGCCTTCAGTGTGAATCTACAATTTCCATAGTCATGAAAATAAAGAAAACTCTTTGAATGATAAGGTGTGTCCAAACTTTTGGTCTGTACTGTATATATACACACACATATATACAGTGAATATAAAAAGTCTACCCACCCCTGTTAAAATGTCCGGTTTCTGTGCTGTAAAAAAATGTACCACTCAATTGAAAAACAAACTGAAATATTTTAGGTGTAGGGAAGAAAACAAAAAAAAAACTAAAATAATGTGGTTGCATAAGTGTGCACACTCTTATAACTGGGGATGTAGCTGTGTTCAGAATTAAGCAATCACATTCAAAATTATGTTAAATAGGAGTCAGCATACACCTGCCATCATTTAAAGTGCCTCTGATTAACCCCAAATAATGTTCAGCTGCTCTAGTCGAATTTTCTTAGTCACATCCCACAGCAAAAGCCATGGTCCACAGAGAGCTTCCAAAGCATCAGAGGGATCTCATTGTCAAAAGGTATCAGTCAGGAAAAGGGTAAAAAAGAATTTCCAAGGCATTAGATATACCATGGAACACAGTGAAGACAGTCATCATCAAGTGGAGACAATATGGCACAACAGTGACATTACCAAGAACTGGACGTCCCTCCAAAATAGATGAAAAGACGAGAAGAAAACTAGTCTGGGAGGCTACCAAAAGGCCTACAGCAACATTAAAGGAGCTGCAGAAATATCTGGCAAGTACTGGCTGTGTGGTATATGTGACAACATTATCCCATTCCTTCATATGTCTGGGCTATGGGGTAGAGTGGCAAGACGGAAGACTTTTCTTACGAAGAAAAACATCCCAGCCAGGCTACATTTTGCAAAAACACATCTGAAGTCCCCCAAAAGCATGTGGGAAAAGGTGTTATGGTCTGATGAAACCAAGGTTGAACTTTTTGGCCATAATTCCAAAAGATATGTTTGGTGCAAAAACAACACTGCACATCACCAACTTTGGGGCTGTTTTTCTTCACCTGGAACTGGGGCCTTAGTTAAGCTAGAGGCAATTATTAACAGTTCCAAATACCAGTCATAATTGGCACAAAACCTTCAGATTTCTGCTAGAAAGCTGAACATGAAGAGGAACGTCATCTTTCAGCATGACAATGACCCACATCCAAATCAACAAAGGAATGGCTTCACCAGAAGGAGATTAAAGTTTTGGAATGGCCCAGCCAGAGCCCAGACCTGAATCCGATTGAAAATATGTGGGGTGATCTGAAGAGTGCTGTGCACAGGAGATGCCCTTGCAATCTGACAGATTTGGAGTGTTTTTGCAAAGAAGAGTGGGCAAATCTTGCCAAGTTAAAATGTGCCATGCTGATAGACTCATACCAAAAAGTGCCTCAACAAAGTATTAGTTTAAGGGTGTGCACACTTATGCAACCATATTATTTTATTTTTATATTTTTTATTCCCTCTACCTAACAGATTTCAATTTGTCTTTCAATAGAGTGGTGCAGTTTATAGGCCACATTAAAGGTGGAAAAAGTTCTGAAATTATTTATCTTTGTCTCATTTTTTTACATCACAGAAACCTGATATTTTAACAGGGGTGTGTAGACTTTTTATATCCACTGTGTATATATATGCAGTTGCAATAAAAAGTATGTGAACCCTTTGGAATGATATGGATTTCTGCACAAATTGGTCATAAAATGTGATCTGATCTTTATCTAAGTCACAACAATAGACAATCACAGTCTGCTTAAACTAATAACACACAAAGAATTAAATGTTACCATGGTTTTATTGATCACACCATGTAAACATTCACAGAGCAGGTGGAACAAGTATGTGAACCCCTAGACTAATGCCATCTCCAAGAGCTAATTGAAGTGAGGTGTCAGCCAACTGGAGTCCAATCAATGAGATGAGATTGAAGGTGTTGGTTACAGCTACCCTGCCCTATAAAAAACACACACCAGTTCTGGGTTTGCTGTTCACAAGAAGCATTGCCTGATGTGACTGATGCCTCGCACAAAAGAGCTCTCAGAAGACCTACGATTAAGAATTGTTGACTTGCATAAAGCTGGAAAGGGTTATAAAAGTATCTCCAAAAGCCTTGCTGTCCACGGTAAGACAAATTGTCTATAAATGGAGAAAGTTCAGCACTGCTGCTACTCTCCCTAGGAGCGGTCGTCCTGTAAAGATGACTGCAAGAGCACAGCGCAGACTGCTCAATGAGGTGAAGAAGAATCCTAGAGTGTCAGCTAAAGACTTACAAAAGTCTCTGGCATATGCTAACATCCCTGTTAGCGAATCTACGATACGTAAAACACTAAACAAGAATGGATTTCTCGGGAGGATATCACAGAGGAAGCCACTGCTATCCAAAAAAAACATTGCTGCACGTTTACAGTTTGCACAAGAGCACCTGGATGTTCTGCAGCAGTACTGGCAAAATATTCTGTGGACAGATGAAACCAAAGTTGAGTGTCACCGCCAGATATCTGAGAAGCTCTGACCTCAAGCAAGAGGTTCTTTTGTTTTGCTTTTGTTTTGTCAGTTCGTTTCCCTCTCTCAGCTGTCATCTAGTTGCACTGATTGCATCCCTTTAAATCCCCTCCCATACTGCATTACTTTGCGGTTTATACTACTTCCTGGATTGGAGTGGTCTGCTGGAGGCTTCAGTAGCTGCTTGTTCAGATAAGTATATTAGAGATGAATGAAACAACTCCTGGTTTGTTAAGAATTTCACAAAAATTCTTCCGTCACACAAACCTGAAACTTTACTGATTTTGCTTTGGATGAATTGAGTAAAACGGTGTTCAGCGACATATTACTGCACATGTTGGCAGGCAAACCACAAGGAGGAAGAAGAAGAATGGTCACATGAACCTGGGAAGAAGTGAAGGGGAAGCCTTGCTATGATTGGCTCCGGGGCTGAAAAAACAATCAGAGGTGGCAGCAGGCAGGAAGATGCCTGTGCAGAACATCATTCTGTGTGGAACTGTTGATGAGAATGAATGGGTCTTTGCAGCGTGTGTCAGAAAACTATTTTAGACAGTATATACAGGCAAAAGCAAGCATCTATTCTAGTGTAGCAGAATAGATGAGGGAAGGAATAGAAATAAATAATTGTGTAGAATAATAGGGACTTTGATCAGGGAAAGCTTTGAGGAAGTAAGGGCTGGGGTACAGCGCTTAATAATACACCTGCAGCAGAACCTCGTTCTAGCATTTCTGCAGTACACAGCCACTTGCAAAAAATTGTGTTTTTTTTTCTTCTAAACCTCAAGTTTCTACATAGGCTTATTGCCAGCACAGCACATTTTTCAGTGCATAATATCAGTGTTACTAAACTTGTTGCATTAAAGCAGAAGCATTTTACAGCAATAATCCCATTTTTCTACTAGTGAAATTAAATCCAAATTACACCATAGACAGAAATATTATCGCCTTTCCTGCATCGTTATATTGGTGATAGACAGTGGCATTATCACATTACAAGGTTTAACGTGTGTTTTATAGTACAGAAATCTTTTTGAACCAGTGTTGTTAAACGCAAATTACACAGTAGACAGAACCACCTTTACTGCATTGTTATATTGATAGTAGGGCACATTATTGCATTATAAGTTTGCAATGTGTGTTTTACAGTTTTACAGAAATATACACAGAATGCCTAGCAGGGGTAAATGCGAAGGAATGGATACCTGGTGGTCCTTGTTCTTTGCACAGTTTTATTTTATTCAACCTTTCCATTCAACTAACAAGAAGGTCAAGGCAAATTCCCTCTCTTGCTCGTTTGACCCTGCTGATTGGGTAGAGGAACCCTAGCACATCATTAATCCTGCTCGCATCTTTTCCGTTGCTGCAGTCCAGCTTAAGGACATAATGATTGGCAAGATATAAATGTCCCTGTGGCCAAAAGGAATCAAGTCCTGGCCTGAAGGCATCACTCCAAACTTGTTGGCCACCCAGGTCTCTACAAAACTGCTATGTTTATCTCCCAACATTATTGCTGGTCTTCAATCTCTGGGTCATCAAAGATTATGTAGCTTCCTGTACCACCTGTGCCCAGAATAAGACTCCTAAACAATAACCTTCAGGACTCCTGCCTCATATGCCTCTACCTGAAGCGCCATGGCAGCATATAGTCATGGATTTTATATCAGATCTTCTTCCTTCTTTGAAATGCACTATAATCTAAGTGGTGGCTGACTGATTTTCTAAAATGGATGACTTTGTGCCCATGTCCGGTCTTCCTTCTGCTTGTAAACTGGCTAATTGTTCCTGAAATACATTTTCTGGCTACATGATTTGTCCTTACATATTGTATCTGATCTAGGTGTGCAATGTATTTTTAAATTCTGACATCTGGACTTTCATCTTGCTCAAAAATCATATTATGAGCGGACATCAAACGGACCCCATTATAGTCTATTGGGGTCTTTAGGCTCCGTTACGCTCAGTTAGGTCTCAGTTATCTGCAGAATCTGTCCTTTCCGTTCTCCTGCTCCTCAACGGAGCCGGAGAACGGAAAGGAGAAACGGTGATGTGAAAGGAGCCTTACCAGGCACAATCCAATGGGCAAGTGGAATGCATTAATCAGATTTTAGTTAATTTTTTGTGACACCTCTTTTATGCACACCATGATGACTGGGTTTCGTTGCTTCCTTGGATGGAGTTCTCTTACAATAACTACCCTAGTGAGTAGTGATGAGCAGCATAGACAATATTCAAATTTGTGATATTATGTGATTTTTTTGCCACATATTCGCCCCAAATTAGCAAAAATCAGTAATGTAATATGCGCATATTGCGCACGCAATTTCATTAAACTTTAACATATAATAAACAGACAATTACACAAAGGCTGTATACCAATAACCTATCCATAAGACAAGTACAGTCAGAATACCTTACAATGGCAGCCTTGTGCACTATGAGACATTCAAATCCAGCTCTGATCTGACTGAGAACTAGTAAGCCTCAAAGTTGCTTTATTAAGTTGGATGGCTTGGGGGGACCTGCACACCTAGATCATTATCATTAGGGTGACAAATATTGTATTATTATTTTTTTTATGCCAGCTAACTCTTCTCTCACTGCTTAGGACAGCAGCATAAAAATTGTCAGTTTTCTAATTGTCCTTATATTATATTCAATAACCTTTCTATACTTTGAGGCTTATGAGATGAGAGCTGGTCCTGGCAATATCATAGCCCATAAGGTTTATCTGTGGTGTGATTATTGCTAGTTATCTCATAGTGCACAAGGCTGCCATTGTAAAGTATGCCGACTGTACCTGTCGCATGGATAGGTTGTTGGCTTGCACATACCTGGCTTTTGGCATACAGCCTTTGTGTGATTGTCTGTTATATATTGTATATTATATGTAATGTTTTAATAATATAACATCTAAAAAAAAAAAATATTAATGATAGGTTAAAAAACACTTTTAATAAAAATGTATTAATAGTAAATAATAATAATCGCAAGATCCTTTAGAGATGTTTGGGAGAAATGCACAGAAAGCTGGGTCACATTAACACTAGACCTGTTTCGGAACACAAGTTCCTTCCTCAGTAGTGAAATATAAAATGCATTTTATATTTCACTACTGAGAAAGGAACTTGTGTTCCGAAACGCGTCTAGTGTGAATGTGACCCAGCTTTCTGTGCGTTTCTCCCAAACATCGCTAAAGGATCTTGCGATTATTTTTATTTTTATTCTATTGAATTTGTTTACATCGAGGGCGGTGAGTCAGATACCGTCATCAATGGACATCAGGCTAAAATACCATCTCAGCCGATCCGACGGTGCAGGTATGTTTTATGTACCGATTTGACTCTGCTGCATCAAATTGAATTTTATACCAAAATCAAACTCTGCTTCAAAGGCCTCTGTTATACCAATCACGCCAATCGGACTCTGCTGAACTAGCTACGTCACACAACAGTGAATTGCGTATTTCATTACATCTATCTGGATCAGCGAATCCTTTTTTTGGTTCATCACGTGTGACGCCACGTATATCGACACGAGCGATCACTGTGAACGAGGCGGCAGTAAACATGGACGGGCTGCAAGCAAGGTATCTACCAGCTGCAAGCGCTGCTGAGTGCGATTTTAAAATTCAAAAATCGCAACAAGGGCATTCTCCTTCGAACTATATAGGTTCCAACTACTGGTAAAATTGCACTTAGTCATACGATTGTTATAATCTTAAGTTGTTGAATTATTTTGTATATGGGAGAAAATTGATAATATTTGAAAGCAAAGAGGTCACATGTATTGGAGTACTCCAGTTTTATAGATACATGCGTGAGCTCCGCATTATTTTTTTCTATATGTGTATATGCTGATATGGAATAAGGTCATGTTTTAATATTTTTATATTTTTATATTACATTTATTGGGATAATAAATTTTGTGTATTCAAATATACTGTGAGCCAGCCTGATTTATTATTGATTTAATTCCATTTTTTATCAGCTGGTAACTGATAGGCTGGGCTCCAGTAGCTTGCTGGTGGAGCTTCTCTAGAATTATATTGAATTAGGTGAAATAATAACTATAAAAAAATATGGAAAATAGATAGCATAATAAGGATAAAAAAAATCTAGAATATTCGCAATTACGAAGATATAGCATTATATTCTAGATCTTCGCAAATTCTTGAAGTGCCGATATTCGTGATAAAATTTGCGATTAGAATATTCGCGCTCAATACTACAAGTGAGTTGACTGTAAAATCTCCTTTCTTAGTTGTGTATGGTCTACATATGTGTGTTCCTCTTTCCATACCCGTCTCTTCTTGAGTTCCAGCAGCCGAATCCACTGTCAATAATTACAGCAGTTATGGCAAAAGATTAAGGCTTTTCTTTTACAGGATTCTGCTCACATGCATATATCCATTGATCATAGATGCAGGACTCCACCACAAGATCTGGCTTTCCTACAAAAACATTAGACTCAAGGTACCCTTGTATAAGTAGGCACCTTATGCTATAATTGGTCCTTTTGTGATTTTGAGACCAGGTCCATTACAAGTTACGCCTTCCTTAATTTCTACACTTCACTAATTATTTTCATGTTTACCTTCTCAAACCTGCTGTGTTCAACCACTCTAGATGTTTGGTTCCTAATCCTACTGCTGTTGGTACAAAGAATGAGTATGAAGTTAATGATATTCTAGATATGAAGTCAGAGGTAAATCCTTCATCCTGGTAAATTGGAAAGGTTTTGGGAGAGAGGGAAGACCTTATAAAACAATTCTTTTGTTGTTCTGAATACATTTTTGCAGCATTCTGGACCAAAGAAGAGTGGAAGGAGTGGGGGCAGGAGTGTAGCAGTCGCTATCGGGCCCAGGAGTCTGAGGGGGACCAAAGACCCTTGTGCCACATAAGAAGACACCAGTATTATAGAAAGTGCATGCTGGTCAGGTTAAGCATCTGTCCAGAGGGAAGGGGTTAGGTCAAGAATTTGGCAATGGGGGGGGGGGGGCATTTAAATTTTTGCCTCAGGCAGCATAAAGGCTATGTGCTTCCCCGCCCGTGGCCACAAAGCTCTGAGGGAAGGTGGCCCAAGCTGAACCCTTGCACCAGGACCCATGAGCCTTTAGCGACGCCCCTGGGTGGGGGACACTGTTATAACAGTGAACCACGACCACCACTGCTCTGCAAACCTGTCTTTGTGTTCCACTGCTCTGCAAACCTGCCTCCTGCTCTCCTCTTCTTTCTCGTGGACCTGGCTCTCAGGATTGCTCTGCCTATAGGAAGTACATGTTCCCCTCAGTTTTTAAAAGGACAGCTCATGCACACTAATCTATCCCAGTCCATGGCTGGCAACCTTGGGGTACTTTAGGCAACTTCTCCTGTGGAAGGTGCATGAGCAATAAATTCTAGTCTGCTATTGTCCTTGCAGTTGTGCGCTGTCCGTGTACCAACCTCTGCCTGTTTTCAGGTTTTGACCCTTTGTTGCCTAATCTGATCTCTACCTCATCTCTATACTGACTCTGAGCTGCCCACCCTGACCTTGGACTGTTTAGGAGATTGCATGTACTCTACCTGCCCTGCCTGTCCCCGACTACGGTTTTTGCACTATTCTTTGGTGCTTTGCATCAGTGTCTCTTGACCCCAGTGTGTCAACTGTCAACCAAAAGGTTTCTACTCCAAGAGGTAGCACCTGGTTGTTCCCCTGCAGTAAAGTCCAAATTCCTGTATAGTGATTAAAAACTGAAGACCAGGGGACTACCAGGATAATACCCTAGGAGTAGCCCCAAATCAAATCTGTTTAGTTGATACAATGGTTCCACAACTATCCCATAACAATTTAATTACAAATGTACCATGGCTCTATATACAGCTGGGAACTATGTAGAAAGCTTTCATTTCTGGCTCTTGTTTTTGGATTGTGTAAGAACCTACTGATGAAAACCATCCTCCTTTTATAGCCCTGGAACTATTTTGATGTCTGCAATCCCCATGTAACTTTAAGATGGTTACTGTGGTACCTGTTGCTCTGAACTGCCTGCTGCAGCCTAACCTGCCAGAAATGCTAGGAAAGGACCAGTTTGCCAATCAATAAGTTTGATGTATAACGGTATGCAGTTAGTTTGTAAACTCCCCCTTGTGGTGGCTGCACACAGCCTGCATGTGATGTTTTTTTTTTGTTATACCCTGCATCCCTTTATAAGGCCAGAAGGTCTGCGTTTGAGAGCTAAACACAACTGGGTGCATTTATATAGGGGATTTTGAGCTTTGTATTAGAAAAGCTACAACCACTTCAATGTAGATATATTGAGAAATTCTTAAACTTTTTAGGTAAAACATTGCATTCAAGGGTGGCCAGTCACTTTAAGGTATGACCTACTTTAAAGGCTTTGTTTGTACATGAAATCCCAGATTGTAAAGCACTGTGGAATATGTTGGTGCTATACAAAGAAAGATTATTATTATTATTATTATTATTATTATATGCTGAGACTAGAAGATGTTCTGTGCCTACAGGCTCCTGGGATTACAATTTGGTATTGCCTTTATGCCCATTTTAAACATGTGAAGATTATGGATCAGGAATCAGGATGAACAGAATAATTTCTGTGTCTGAAACTTGATTGTGTAATTTGAACAATCTTGTACTAATAATGATAGATAAGCCACGGTTCATAGATGATTTACGGCATTTAAAATTCTAAAATATCACATTATATGCTTAAAACTGTGCTTGGGTGTGAAGAATTAAAAACATAACCATATTAAATATCAGTATAAACAAGAGAATAGATAAGTAGCAAAGGATCAGAAAGTAACCCGAGGATTTGATGAAACTAATGGTAGGCTCCTTTCTTGTATTTTTGTTGCTGGTTATCAATTTTAGGTTTTATGAGTAGCAATCTGGTCGGTGAAATACACCATATGTTCTCAGTGATTCTGACATGACAGTTTATAGATTTACATCCATAAAATTGCCTAAATGAGCTTGATTTATGGAAGGTTGGTATTTCGGATGGAATATGCCCCCCCCCCCCTCCCCCACTCACTCTCTTCCTTATGTTTCCACCTTATTCTCTGTCATTGTGGATTATCATTTTTTTTCTTCTTGCTTGCTTTGGTCAAAAATCTTTTCAAACCCTTTCAGCACCAGAAAGGTTTGGGTTATAGCTTTTTGTATTTAATTAAACATAGGTTTCCATATACAATATGCTTGGAGCACATTTAGTTATGCCACCATAAATCTATTTACTAAATGAGGTACACCTTGCTTAAGGCATAACTAATTGATTGAAACACTAGCTTCACAGCTCACGCTTGACTCTCCTTTTTTTTATGAGTAAGAAACCTTGTAAACCACAAAAATTGAATCATATTGCTTGTAGGAATAATAAAGGGGATGAGTTTTATAAACTAACATAGCATTTCTATTGATTAGGCATGGTCAGAGTTACCCCAAAGGCAGTTTTGGGGAAAGGACATCTGCTAAAGGGTACATTAAGGGTACTTTCACTCTAGCGTTTTCCGGTATTGACTTCCGTCATAGGGACTCAATACCGGAAAAAACGCATCACTTTTATCCTAATGCATTCTGAATGGAAAGCAATCCGTTCAATATGCATCAGGATCTCTTTTGTTCCATCCCTTTTACGGTATTTGGCCAGAGAAAATACTGCAATATGCTGCGGTATTTTCTCTGGCCAAAATTCTGGAACACTTGCCATTGAAATGTATTAATGCTGGATCCGGTACCAAGTGTTTTGGAAAAACGTATCCAGTTTCCCAGGCTGCACATGCGCAGACCTTTAAATCTGTGAAAAAAAAAAATACCGGATGCGGTTTCCAGATGACACTGGTATCACGACCGGCATGCCTATCACATACGTGACACAAAGGGAGGGAAAAGGGAAGGCCCTGTCCAAGGAAGAGGGAAAGGTGGTGACCCCTATCTCACCTTGAGGCTGGCACCTGACATCCCTAGACGGGTTCCTCACCCGTACGCCGATCGCGTGCCTAAAACCCTGGCTTTCCCTAAGATGAGCCCTAGATAGTGAATAGGGCGGTGGGAACACTAGTCTGCACCACTAACTCTAAAGGAAAACACCAAGGGGAGGACAGACAATACAGACAACATATAATCCCAGGTGGGTGACAACAGAAGACAACAAAAAGCCCAACAGGGATCCGGAGGGTAACACTCTGGAACAACAACCAGGATTCACAGCTCCAGTGGGTCAGTATAGAAGTCCAGGCAGGAAGCTCTATATCTGGCAACCAGAGAAGTGAGAGAGGAGAATATAAAGGAGATTGGGAGTGACAGACAAGAAACAGCTGAGGAGGAGAAGCTACGGATCCCTGAGTGAGACAAAAAGGATAGTAAGGCAAACACAGAAAACTATCATTAAGAAACAGCGTGTTCTTTAGACATAGAGCGCGCAGCCACCCGCTGCGACTTCCTGACCCCGGGTATAACGGAGTCAGACGTGGCTCTTGACACCCTCGTGACAACTGGAGAGACAGATCCGGTATCTCAATGCACTTGTTAGACGGATCCACAAATGATATTCCTTTGTATACAGATTTCCGGATCCGGCAGGCATTTCCAGCAACTGAAATGCCTGCCAAATTTTTCTAACGATAGTTTGAAAGTACCCTAACATGAATACACTGTGTTATCTGTATTCCTATGTAAATCATTCATATGTATTTGTCAAATGGGTTTTCTGTGACTTAAAGGCTATGTACACCTTCGGAGGCAAGTTTTTTTTATGATTGCATTTGGACTAAAGAAATTTTTTATTTGGTCTTTATTAAAAATATTGAGCTGTTCTGTCACAAAGGGTTAACTGTTTGTCTAGCTGTGTGAATAGTACTTTTTACTTTCACTTTGTGCTGGTCATCTAATAACACTTATCTTTAATTTACTAAGAGGTCATAAACACTTATTTAAGGCTACTTAGTCGTCCGGTTTTGAGATCCGGCACAGATTTTCAAAACCGCAGCACAACACTTCAGTTTTGTCCCTATTCATAGTCTATAGGAACAAAACTGAACAAACTGGAATGGAGTGCAGCAGAATGTATTCCGTTCCGTTTGGTTGCATTCCGATGCTGGACACAAAATCACTGCGAGGAGCGTTTTTGTATGTGGTATGGGAAACTGAAGAAGTCCGATCTAGCACCAACAACCATGTAAGTCAATGGTTCCAGATCCATTTTTTTCAGACACGGCACCCATCACCTTACAATGGTTTTAGTGCTGGATCCGGTTTCTTCATTTTCAATATAATACGACCAGATCTGTTCTTAACGGATGCAGCCGGTTGTATTATTATAACAGAAGCCCGTCAGGTGAGCTGGCTGACGGAGCAGAGAGAAAATTCAGATTCCTCTATTAGAAAATTTCAGCCCTGTACAGAAAAAAGGGTTCCATATTTGTAATAAAGACCAATTAAAAAAATGATTTTAGCTGAAAATGAGTACAATGCCATAGTAAAAAAACATTCCTTTAAATATTGATTACCTATCCTTAGAATAGGTCACTATCAGATCGGTCCAACTACCAATCAGTTAAAGGAAGCCCCCCACCAATCAGTTTAGTGAACATTGGTGCATCAGTTTAGTGAACATTGGTGCATTGGAACTAGCATAGCTCCAAACACTGTGCAGTAGCTGGGAAACATACTTCAAGCTCAGTCCCTTTCAATTAGATATTCACAATGGTGTCAGCATGAGTTGAGGACACAGAAAAGAATAATGTAAAGCTACCTAAAGCGCTAAATGTTCTGTACTGATCTGCTGTATTATGTAAGAAACTGCCTGATTGTTGGATATGCACTTGGCATCTGTTTTGGTCCCATGGTCCCATGCTCATATGTGCCCACATTGCCTCTAGGGGCAATGGGGACATTGCCATTGCACATACAGTAGACTCTGTACTCTCTCTGTAACTACCCAGCTCTTTCTAATTTGACTGACATTACCAAGAACTAAAAACATCATTAACGTGGCCGTCAATCAAGGTGCAGAGGGTGGAGCAGTTGCAGAGAGAGAAGAGACTATAGGTGAAAAACGACAACACCTCCATTGCTCTTAGAGGCTTATTTGTATATATTAAAACCCAACTAATGTGTATTTATGAAAGTACCTGACCTGTTGCATGTGCGCTTGGCAGCTAAAGGCGGTTGTCATTACACCTATACAGGGCCAAGCGTGATAATCTTTTCAGTGTCTAGCCCTGTCATTTAAAGTGGGTGTGGCAGTTGCAGAGAGAGCAGAGCCTCTAGGTGTAATGCCAATGCACCAGTTGCTCCTTAAAGCTAATTTGCATATATTAAAACATCATTTTTCTCAGCAATGCAGGCACATATGAACATGGGACCAACACAGATGTCTTCAGCTGCAAAGTTTACATGTGACAGGTCAGCCAGTTTCATAGGTCAAAATCTGCTGACAGATGCTCTTTAAAGGAGCATTAAATCTAGAAATTAAAGGGGTTGTCCGAGTTATGGGAAAAAAAAGATATAGCACTGTAAATCTGATGGTCAGCGATATATAACTAAGCTAAGCAACTTTTAGGCAAAAAAATATCTATTTCCTCATTTCCCTGGTTCTCTTCTGGCCCTTTGCTTACTTGCAATAAAAACAATCTCTGGCCCTTCCCCTGCACTGCTAAGGGGGTGAATACAAGTGCTGCTCTGAGTAAAAATGTCTGACTGCTGGGAGACTCAGCAGTATGATGTATGTATAGAACTACAAGTCCCAGCTGTATAATGACACTGCTAAGGGGGTGAATACAAGTGCTGCTCTGAGTAAAAATGTCTGACTGCTGGGAGACTCAGCAGTATGATGTATGTGTAGAACTACAAGTCCCAGCTGTATAATGACACTGCTAAGTGAGTGAATACAAGTGCTGCCCTGAGTGACATGTCTGACTGCTGGGAGACTCAGCAGCATGTTGTATGTGTAGAACTACAAGTCCCAGCTGTATAATAACACTGCTAAGGGAGTGAATACAAGTGCTGCCCTGAGTGACATGTCTGACTGCTGGGAGACTCAGCAACATGTTGTATGTGTAGAACTACAAGTCCCAGTTGTATAATAACACTGCTAAGGGAGTGAATACAAGTGCTGCCCTGAGTGACATGTCTGCCTGCTGGGAGACTCAGCAGCATGTTGTATGTGTAGAACTACAAGTCCCAGCTGTATAATGACACTGCTAAGGGATTGAATACAAGTGCTGCTCTGAGTAAAAATGTCTGACTGCTGGGAGACTCAGCAGTATGATGTATGTGTAGAACTACAAGTCCCAGCTGTATAATGACACTGCTAAGGGAGTGAATACAAGTGCTGCCCTGAGTGACATGTCTGCCTGCTGGGAGACTCAGCAGCATGTTGTATGTGTAGAACTACAAGTCCCAGCTGTATAATGACACTGCTAAGGGATTGAATACAAGTGCTGCTCTGAGTAAAAATGTCTGACTGCTGGGAGACTCAGCAGTATGATGTATGTGTAGAACTACAAGTCCCAGCTGTATAATGACACTGCTAAGGGAGTGAATACAAGTGCTGCCCTGAGTGACATGTCTGACTGCTGGGAGACTCAGCAACATGTTGTATGTGTAGAACTACAAGTCCCAGTTGTATAATAACACTGCTAAGGGAGTGAATACAAGAGCTGCCCTGAGTGACATGTCTGACTGCTGGGAGACTCAGCAGCATGTTGTATGTGTAGAACTACAAGTCCCAGCTGTATAATGACACTGCTAAGGGAGTGAATACAAGTGCTGCCCTGAGTGACATGTCTGCCTGCTGGGAGACTCAGCAGCATGTTGTATGTGTAGAACTACAAGTCCCAGCTGTATAATGACACTGCTAAGGGAGTGAATACAAGTGCTTCCCTGAGTAACATGTCTGCCTGCTGGGAGACTCTGCTGCATGTTGTATGTGGAGGACTACAAGTCCCAGCTGTATAATGACACTGCTAAGGGAGTGAATACAAGTGCTGCCCTGAGTGACATGTCTGCCTGCTGGGAGACTCAGCAGCATGATGTATGTGCAGAACTACAAGTCCCAGCTGTATAATGACACTGCTAAGGGAGTGAATACAAGTGCTGCCCTGAGTGACATGTCTGCCTGCTGGGAGACTCTGCTGCATGTTGTATGTGGAGGACTACAAGTCCCAGCTGTATAATGACACTACTAAGGGAGTGAATACAAGAGCTGCCCTGAGTGACATGTCTGCCTGCTGGGAGACTCTGCAGCATGTTGTATGTGTAGAACTACAAGTCCCAGCTGTATAATGACACTGTTAAGGGAGTGAATACAAGAGCTGCCCTGAGTGACATGTCTGCCTGCTGGGAGACTTTGCTGCATGTTGTATGTGTAGAACTACAAGTCCCAGCTGAACAATGACACTGCTAAGGGAGTGAATACAAGTGCTGCCCTGAGTGACATGTCTGCCTGCAGGGAGACTCAGCAGCATGTTGTATGTATAGAACTACAAGTCCTAGCTGTACACTGCTAATACACAGAGGATCTTCTCCCTACCTGCAATGCTCTGCAGAACTTCTCTTTCAGCTCCTGTGCCCATCCTTTGTCTCCTCACTGTCTGTTCTGTCAGAAAACCTTAAATTGAACCTGTTACCTGGATTTTGGGTATAGAGCTGAGGACATGGGTTGCTAGATGGCCACTAGCACATCCGCAATACCCAGTCCCCATAGCTCTGTGTGCTTTTATTGTGTAAAAAAAAAAGCGATTTGATACATATGCAAACTTACCTGAGATGAGTCCTGTCCCTGACTCATCTCAGGGACAGGACTCATCTCAGGTTAATTTGCATATGTATCCAATTGTTTTTTTTACACAATAAAAGCACACAGAGCTATGGGGACTGGGTATTGTGGATGTGCTAGCAGCCATCTAGCAAACCATGTCCTCAGCTCTATACCCAAAATCCAGGTAACAGGTTAAATTTAAGGTTTTCTGACAGAACAGACAGTGAGGAGACAAAGGCTGGGAACTGGGTATTGCGGCTGTGCTAGCGGCCATCTAGCAGCCCATGTCCTCAGCTCTATACACAAAATCCCGGTGACAGGTTCCCTTTAACTCGTCAGATTCCCTTACCCCACGTGACTTCCGGGAGTGTGCGCCTCCACGAAAGCACAGTACCACGGAACGGTGCCTCTGCGCAAGTGCAGTGCCAGGGCATGGGTAAGGTAAAATTACAGTTAGCGTTGACTCATGAACACTGCGCGTGCGCCCAACCGCGTGAGCACTCTCAGGGGTAAGGAGGCGCCTTGCCGTGGTACTACGCTTGTGCGGAGGCACACACCCCCGGAAGTCACGTGGGGTAAGGGAATCTGATGAGTTAAGGTTTTCTGACAGAACACCTGCAGCTACACAGTAAACACTTCAGCCCTGAGTCTGTGCAGCTGAAGGGGTAAGAATCCTGGGAGAGAGTAATAAGCAGCAGCCGGCAGTGCAGGGGGGCGTGTCCTGCACAGTGACTTCTTGTGTACAGATCTCTCAGACTTTGTGCACCAACATTACCAGAGCAGGGAGAGAAGCTGACATCACATGTGACCCTGGAGATAAAGTTTCCGTGCGAGTGCAAAACATTGTAATGCGTTTTGCACGCCCATGAAAAAAGTCGGCATGTTTGGTACTCAAACCCGAACTTTTTCACAGAAGTTCGGGCTTGGGATCGGTGTTCTGTAGATTGTATTATTTTCCCTTATAACATGGTTATAAGGGAAAATAATAGCATTCTGAATACAGAATGCATAGTACAATAGTGCTGGAGGGGTTAAAAAAAAAAAAAAAAATGTAACTCACCTTAATTCACTTGCTCGCGCAGCCCGGCTTCTCTTCTTTGCTGTGTACAGGAAAAGGACCTGTGGTGACATCACTCCGGTCATCACATGGCCCATCACATGATCTTTTACTATGGTGATGGATCATGTGATGGACCATGTGATGACCGGAGTGACGTCACCACTGGTCCTTTTCCTGTACACAGCAAAGAAGAAGACAGAAGAGATGCCGGCTGCGCGAGCAAGTGGATTAAGGTGAGTTAATTTTTTTTATTTATTTTTTTAACCCCTCCAGCCCTATTGTACTATGCATTCTGTATTCAGAATGCTATTATTTTCCCTTATAACCATGTTATAAGTGAAAATGATAAAGATCGGGTCCCCATCCCGATCGTCACCTAGCAACCGTGCGTGAAAATCGCACCGCATCCGCACTTGCTTGCGGATGCTTGCGATTTTAACACAGCCCCATTCACTTCTATGGGTGAAAAATGCACAATATAGAGCATGCTGTGATTTTTACGCAACGCACAAGTGATGCGTGAAAATCCCTGCTCATGTGAACAGCCCCATAGAAATGAATGGGTCCTGATTCAGTGCAGGTGTAATGCGTTCACCTCACGCATTGTACCCGCGTGGAAAACTCGCCCGTGTGAAAGGGGCCTTAGACCAGGTCTCAGCTCTCTAGAATGTACCGTTCCTGAGATATACCCAACAAATGCATTAGCCAATATAAGCTTGGTCACATGAACCTTATCAGCCAATAGAAGCTCACAGGCCGTTAGCCTCCACATACAGTTTTACTCCAGGTTTCCATAACAACCTAGCCATTTTTCTTCACTGCTGTAGGTAAGCTTTAAAAGAAATCTGTCACCAGGATAATCGCTATTAAAGTAAAGCCATGGCCTAAAAGCACTTAGTACCTTATTTCAAGATGTGCCTTTGTTTCAGCATATGATGTTTTTATTCTCTGAAAATACAGTTTATTTGTTATGCAAATGAGCCAGTAAGGTGTCCAGAGGGGAGTGTCTCTTGCAGGAAGGAGCCTAGACACGCCCCCTGCCACAATGTGTCCACCCTCAAAAGATGAATTTAAAACCCCGCCCCAGACCCCACTAAGCCATGCCCCTGATCCAGTTAGGCCACGCCCCTAACACTCCACAGCTGATGGGGATTGAAAAACTGAAGGTAAAAATCAACTTCTGTCAGCTGCAGGGTGGGAAGGAGGGTGACTTTCTCCCTGAAGCTCACACTCAGACAGCACAGTGCTGCTGTCTTAGAGTGAGCTGCTTAAAAGGACATGCCCCTGCTCCAGTTAGGACATGCCTCCTCCCACTCCTCAGCTGACAGAGATTGAAAAAATTAAGTTAAAAATTAACTTCTAGGTCCCGCTAATCCACGCCCCAATCCAGTTAGGTCACGCCCCTTCCCACTCCTCAGCCGACAGGGAATGAAAAAATGAAGTTAAAAATTAACTTCTATTAGCTGCAGGGGTGGGAGGGAGGGTGACTTTCTCCCTGCAGCTCACACTCAGACAGCACAGTGCTGCTGTCTAAGAGTGAGCTGTTCAAAAGGACATGCCCTGATCCAGTTAGGCCACGCCCCCTCCCACTGCTTAGCCGACAGGGATTGAAAAAATGAAGTTAAAAATCAACTTCTGTCAGCTGCAGGGGTTGAAGGGACGGTGACTTTTTTCCTGCAGCTCACACTCTGACAGTGAGCTGTTCAAAAGACATCCTTGTGTCCGTCCAGGCCCTGCACCAGACGGAGGACAGGCAGTCTGAAAGCCGGACTGTCCGGCCTAAAACTGAATCTCTGGCCACCCTAGGGGCAGGCTGCTAGGTCACAGTTAAGGGGATGGTCCACTATGGAGGTCAGTGTTAAGGGGCAGATTGCTGTAAAGGCCAATTTTAAAGGGGGTGGGCCACTGTGGTGGTCACTGTCAAGGGGGTGGTGTGTTGTGAAACTCACTGTTAAAGGGGAAGGCTGCTGAAAAGGTCAAAGTTAAAGGGGTGGGCTGCTGTGGAGGTCCAATTTTAAGGGATGGGGCACTGCGGGGGAGGATCAGTTTTAATGGGTGGGGGTCTGTGGAGGTCGCTGTTAAGGGTGCTGAGTGCTGCAGATGTCACTGTTATAGTGGATAGTGTTGATATCTTTTAACGATACACACAAGCATTAAATTAAATAGATTAAATATACCCGAGCGAAGCTGAGTCCTTCAGCTAGTATATACACTCACCTAAAGAATTATTAGGAACACCATACTAATACGGTGTTGGACCCCCTTTTGCCTTCAGAACTGCCTTAATTCTACGTGGCATTGACTCAACAAGGTGCTGATAGCATTCTTTAGAAATGTTGGCCCATATTGATAGGATAGCATCTTGCAGTTGATGGAGATTTGAGGGATGCACATCCAGGGCACGAAGCTCCCGTTCCACCACATCCCAAAGATGCTCTATTGGGTTGAGATCTGGTGACTGTGGGGGCCATTTTAGTACAGTAAACTCATTGTCATGTTCAAGAAACCAATTTGAAATGATTTGAGCTTTTTGACATGGTGCATTATCCTGCTGGAACTAGCCATCAGAGGATGGATACATGGTGGTCATGAAGGGATGGACATGGTCAGAAACAATGCTCAGGTAGCCCGTGGCATTTAAACGATGGCCAATTGGCACTAAGGGGCCTAAAGTGTGCCCAGAAAACATCCCCCACACAATTACACCACCACCACCAGCCTGCACAGTGGTAACAAGGCATGATGGATACATGTTCTCATTCTGTTTACACCAAATTCGGACTCTACCATTTGAATGTCTCAACAGAAATCGAGACTCATCAGACCAGGCAACATTTTTCCAGTCTTTAACAGTCCAATTTTGGTGAGCTCGTGCAAATTGTAGCCTCTTTTTTCTATTTGTAGTGGAGGTGAGTGGTACCCGGTGGGGTCTTCTGCTGTTGTAGCCCACCTTTCTTTCCCATTCTGACATTCAGTTTGGAGTTCAGGAGATTGTCTTGACCAGGACCGCAACCCTACATGCATTGAAGCAACTGCCATGTGATTGGTTGACTAGATAATCGCATTAATGAGAAATAGAACAGGTGTTCCTAATAATTCTTTAGGTGAGTGTATATATACGGTGAGTGCATATATAAGTGCGTCAACGTATGTGGTGAGCACATGTATGAGTGCATTCATGTATGTGGTGAGTGCATGAGAGCATGTATGAGGACACACTCTTACACACACCTACCACATACATGGACGTACCCATACACACACTTACCACATACATGGACGCATTCATACACGTACTCACCACATACATGGATGCACTCATACACGCACTCACCACATAAATGAATGCACTCATACACGCACTTATCACATACATGGATGCCCTCATACTCGCACTCACCACATACATGGACGCACTCATACATGCACTCACCACATACATGAATGAACTCATACACACACTAACCACATACATGGATGCACTCATACATGCACTCACTACATACATGAATGAACTCATACACACACTAACCACATACATAGATGCACTCATACTCGCACTCAAGACATACATGGGTGCACATATACACACACTCACCACATACATGATTGTACTCATACATACACTCACCACATTTGTCTTGCTGACTAGCTCCATCTGAAAGAGCAGGTTTAGCCAAGGGGACAGGGATTAACAATCTTTATGTCCTACTCCACACTGGACAAATCAGGGAGGCTCCTGCTTCAGTCACTTGTCTGACAGCTTTTACAGGACTGTGAGGAGAATGACATGGATGACTTCCAGGGACACAGAGATAAGATTATACATGTCTCAGTTTCTTAAACTGTAATATGCAAAAAACTGGGAATAACAGCATAGGAATGGAAGAATCTATGTTTTTTTTATTTTTGTGTGCAGGTTCTGTATTTTGTATTCCCTTATAGTCAGAGACTGAAGTACTTACGGTCTCTCTACGTCTTTTTGTCGTCCTCTCTGAAAGCCTCCCCTTCCTCTCTAAAGGCAGGAGACGGCACGTCATCACTGATGTCACGTCATCACTGACGTCATCGCCACCTGTCTGCCTTCCCATGTCCCGACGCCTGCACACTACTGCGCATGCGCTGAAACCTGGCCATCTTCTGAGTGTACAGGATTCTATGAGAAGCCTGTACTGACTGATACACAGTGCCATGTAAGCGATGTGTATGAGTCTCAGCATAGCGATCAGCCACAGAGGCTGTGCATGCTGTGCATGTCCCTAGGGTACTGTGGATGGCAAAGGGGGCACTGGGGATGGCGCTGGGGGTGCTGTATGGCAATGGGGGTACTGGCTGGCACATGAAGCGTACTGTTGATGGCACTGGGGGCACTTGATGGCAATAGGAGCAATATGGGCACTGGATGGTACATGAGTGAAACTGTGGATGGAAAGGGGGCACTGGATTGCACATAACGGCACTGTGGATGGCACTAGGGGCACTGTGGATGGCACTGTCATGAGGGCCCTGTAGATGTCACTGTTATGGGGACGCTGTGGATGTCACTGTTATGGAGGCACCATGGATGTCACTGTTATGGGGCACTGTGGATGTCACTGTTATGGGAGCTCTGAGGATGTCACTTTATATGGGGGCACTGTGGATGTCACTGTTATAAAGGTGCAGTGGTTATCACTGTTATGGCGACTCTGTAGAGGTCATTGCTATAGGGGCCCTGTGGATGTCACTATTATGCGGGTGCTGTGGATGTCATTGTTAGGGGGGCCCTGTGGATGTTACTGTTATGGGGGCAGTGTGGATGTCACTGTTATGGGGGCCCTGTAGATGTCACTGTTATGGGGGCAGTGTGGATGTCATTGTTATGGGGGCACTGTGGATGTCACTTTTATGGGGGCCTTTGGATGTCGCTGTTATAGGGGCAGTGTGGAGGTCACTGTTATGGGGTGCTCAGTATGAGTATTAGGGCTCATGCAAATAACTGTGATCAGCTCAGAAAGGTCACTGTTATGGGGGCCCTGTGGATGTCAGAATTAGAGATAAGCGAATCGAAGCTGACGAAGTGGAATTCAATCCGAATTTCAGGAAAAATTTGATTCGCAACAAATGCGAATTTCCTCGCGCTTCGTTTTAACAAATCGCATTTTTCCTAAAATGTCTGCTGCACGTGTGAAGACATGGAGAAGGGAAGTCTAGGAAGGTTGGATCACCCAGACTGACAAGCATGCACACAATCAGCAGCCAGCCCTGTGATGTCACAGCCCTATAAATACGGCGGCCATCTTAGATTCAGACATTTTTCAGCGTTCTGAATGCAGGGACAGCAATAGTAAAAACCTAATTGTGGAAAACAAATGAATAAACGATTTATAAGTGCAGGGAAAGATTATTTAAGGATCCAAATAGCCATTATACAGCTCTGTTATTCCAGCAATTTATTCTTGTAATAGGGGTGCAAGTGCTAAGTTGAAAAGCCTTTAGTGGTCTATTTTAGTACAAAAAGAAAAATATATACGCACTTCACTGTTGCAGTTATTTGTGGTGAAAGTGTTTAGTGGCCTATTGCAGTACAAAAAGAAAAATATATTCTCAGTTCACTTCTTCAGTTATACGTGTTGAAAGCGTTTAGTGGCCTATTTCAGTACAAAATAAAGGTATATATGCACTTCACTGTTGCTGTTATTTATGGTGAATGCGTTTAGTGGACTATTTCAGTACAAAAAGAAAAATATACAGGTCCTTCTAAAAAAAATTAGCATATTGTGATAAAGTTCATTGTTTTCTGTAATGTACTGATAAACATTAGACTTTCATATATTTTAGATTCATTACACACCAACTGAAGTAGTTCAAGCCTTTTATTGTTTTAATATTGATGATTTTGGCATACAGCTCATGAAAACCCAAGTTTCCTACCTAAAAAAATTAGCATATTTCATCCGACCAATAAAAGAAAAGTGTTTTTAATACATAAAAGTCAACCTTCAAATAATTATGTTCAGTTATGCACTCAATGCTTGGTTGGGAATCCTTTTGCAGAAATGACTGCTTCAATGCGGCGTGGCATGGAGGCAATCAGCCTGTGGCACTGCTGAGGTGTTATGGAGGCCCAGGATGCTTCGATAGCGGCCTTAAGCTCATCCAGAGTGTTGGGTCTTGCGTCTCTCAACTTTCTCTTCCCAATATCCCACAGATTCTCTATGGGGTTCAGGTCAGGAGAGTTGGCAGGCCAATTGAGCACAGTAATACCATGGTCAGTAAACCATTTACCAGTGGTTTTGGCACAGTGAGCAGGTGCCAGGTCGTGCTGAAAAATGAAATCTTCATCTCCATAAAGGTTTTCAGCAGATGGAAGCATGAAGTGCTCCAAAATCTCCTGATAGCTAGCTGCATTGACCCTGCCCTTGATAAAACACAGTGGACCAACACCAGCAGCTGACATGGCACCCCAGACCATCACTGACTGTGGGTACTTGACACTGGACTTCAGGCATTTTGGCATTTCCCTCTCCCCAGTCTTCCTCCAGACTCTGGAACCTTGATTTCCGAATGACATGCAAAATTTGCTTTCATCCGAAAAAAGTACTTTGGACCACTGAGCAACAGTCCAGTGCTGCTTCTCTGTAGCCCAGGTCAGGCGCTTCTGCCGCTGTTTCTGGTTCAAAAGTGGCTTGACCTGGAGAATGCGGCACCTGTAGCCCATTTCCTGCACACACCTGTACACGGTGGCTCTGGATGTTTCTACTCCAGACTCAGTCCACTGCTTCCGCAGGTCCCCCAAGGTCTGGAATCGGTCCTTCTCCACAATCTTCCTCAGGGTCCGGTCACCTCTTCTCGTTGTGCAGCGTTTTCTGCCACACTTTTTCCTTCCCACAGACTTCCCACTGAGGTGCCTTGATACAGCACTCTGGGAACAGTCTATTCGTTCAGAAATTTCTTTCTGTGTCTTACCCTCTTGCTTGAGGGTGTCAATGATGGCCTTCTGGACAGCAGTCAGGTCGACAGTCTTACCCATGATTGCGGTTTTGAGTAATGAACCAGGCTGGGAGTTTTTAAAAGCCTCAGGAATATTTTGCAGGTGTTTAGAGTTAATTAGTTGATTCAGATGATTAGGGTAATAGCTCGTTTAGAGAACCTTTTCATGATATGCTAATTTTTTTAGATAGGAATTTTGGGTTTTCATGAGCTGTATGCCAAAATCATCAATATTAAAACAATAAAAGGCTTGAACTACTTCAGTTGGTGTGTAATGAATCTAAAATATATGAAAGTCTAATGTTTATCAGTACATTACAGAAAATAATGAACTTTATCACAATATGCTAATTTTTTTAGAAGGACCTGTATACGCGAATCACTGTTGCAGTTATTTGTGGTGAAAGCGTTTAGTGGCCTATTTCAGTACAAAAAGAAAAATATATTGTTACAGGGCGCCAAAGGCGCACTCAGTCTCCCATCAGCCGCAGACCTGCTGCTTAACTTCGGGAGCGAGGATCTGTGTTTGGCCTCGTTCCCAGGGCGGCTTTGCTAGTTGGGAGGCTCCCTGCTATTAGGTCTGCCTCGAGCGCCGAGCTGATCACTCGGTGCTCGACTTGTCTGTCTGTCGGTCATGTGACGCTGGCCACGTCACATGACCCTCAGACCCCACTATAAATACAGGCAGCCTGCTGGCCACAGGTTGCCTGTTAATTCTAGGTTATTTGCCCCCATATAGTGCCCCCATATCCTGGCTATTTGTTGGACTACTGAATACTACCTGATCCTGTTCCCTGACGATCCTTTGCCTGCTCCTCCTGTACTGCGCATCTCTCCTGGTATCTTGACCCCGGCTTCCACCTGTTGATTCTTTGTGGACTCCTGTTGTACTTCATTTTTCTCATGGTATTTGACCTCGACTTTTCCTGACTATTCTCTGCTCATCCCTTAGTACTGCTTAGCTCTCTAGGTATTGACCCGGTCCGTTCACGTTCCTTTATTTGTATTGTTTGTCTTCCCAGCATGTATGCTAAGTTAGGGACTGCCGTCTAGTTGTTCCCTGTCATTAGGACTTGCGAGGCAAGTAGGCAGGGCCAGGGGTGAGGGTGGAGTGCAGTGGTCACTATCCTCCCCCCTGTGTGTAGTGTACGTGACCGTCACATATATACGCACTTTACTGGTGCAATTATTTGTGGTGAAAGCGTTTAGTGGCGTTAGTGGTACAAAAAGAAAAATATATACGAACTTCACTGCTGCTGTTATTTGTGGTGAAAGCATTTAGTGGCCTATTTCAGTACAGAAATAAAAATATATATACGTATTTCACTGTAGGCAGTTATTTGTGGTAAAAGCGTTTAGTGGCCTATTTCAGTACAGAAAGAAAAATATATATGCATTTCACTGTTGCAGTTATTTGTGGTGAAAGCTTTAAGTGTATAAAATGTATCTGGCCACCTGCGCTACCATGGCCACTTGACACTCCTCACCCGTAAGGGAGTTGCTGCTAGGTCCCCAAACACAGTCTGCTGCTTGGACTGGTAAATTCTGAACACAGGTATATAAAAGAAGTCTGGTTTTTTAAACAACCAGATTGGGTTGTAGTCAAGGGTTTAGAGACACAATACTGATATAAAATTGTGTGGATTGGTACCTTGTAGAGAAGCGATATTTGCATAGAATATCTTCTATGCGTATATCGCTTCTCTACACGTTACCAATCCACACAATTTTATATCAGTATTGTGTCTCTAAACCCTTGACTACACTGTAATCAGCGGAGACTCCCACTCTGGTTGTTTCAAAAACCAGACTTTTTTTTGAAAGCTTTAAGTGGCCTATTTCAGTACAAAAAAGAAAACTATCTATGCACTTCACTGTTGCAGTTATTTGTGGTGAAAGCGTTTAGTAGCTTATTTCAGTACAAAAAATATATATTTTGTCACTTTTAGGGGTAAAATTTGCTTTTAATTTATTTAGTTCAGCTAAAAGTATGTCAGACAGAGAAATGCCAGGCCATGCACAGAGGAGTGGCCTAAATGTTTCAGGAGCAGGCAGAGGTTGCAGCAGGGGGCCTGAGCTCCTGGTGTCATCTAGCGGTTGTGTTTTGACCAGCAACCCAGCAGGTCTTGATTGGTTAACTCATCCACTTCATCCCAAGTGACATCAGACACCCCCAGCCAACAGTAGGTGGGTTTCGTCAGACACAGCCCTTAATTGGCATGGCCTGGGAGCAGGCCCTGTACCCTCACCTGTCCTCAACCTGCCTCTGTCCTTTGCTGTTCCTTTAGCCACAGAAGTATTATATGCTGTGGGCTCAGCTCCACTATACAGTGAAGACGAGCTACTAGAGGACAGTCAGCAGCTACTGCCCAGCCAAGTTGTGGAGGAGACATCGTCCGCTTCCTCCATTAGGCGGGCAAGTAATGATTAGGAGAGTGGCGTGGGAGGTGGTGTTGCGACTGGTCAGGCTCCTGACCCAGAGACCGTTGAGGAGGACATCAGTGACGTGCAGACAGTACTCGATGATGATGAAGCCGATTGCACTTGAGAGCTGGGTGCAGACGGGGCTTCATCATCATTGGGAGAAGAGGGTGGCAGCAGCTGAGCCAGCAAAGTAGTATAATGGCTGGGAGTCAGCAGAGTGGCAGCAGTGGTAGGTCGGAAGCCTAACATGCCCAGGGTAGACCACCTGCTTTGCAGCAGCCTACCTGCCTGGGAAGTAGTGGTGCACGGGTTCACAGCGGCAGTAGCAGTCAGTCAGTGCGGACTGTTGGGGGGAAAATCACCTACTCGGCGTGTGGCAGTTTTTGTTAATCCGCCGGAGGAGGTTAACATGGCCATATGTAGAATATGTGGGCAGAAGGTGAAGCGTGGCCAGGGTGCTAATGTTGGCACAACAGCCCTGCGTCAACATATGCAGCATCACCATAAAGTGCTCTGGGAGATCCGTGGCTCCGATGTGGGGGTCCAGCCTGCCGCAGAAACCGCTGCATCACCCAGTGGCATGCACATGGATTCAGCCAGTCAAGGCTCCACCACCTCAGCCAAAGGGAGCTGTCTGTCATTCCCATCTTCTGCTGGTCCAGATGCTCCTGATTCTCCTCCTCTTCCTACTCCTTGTCAGTCATTCCGTCAGCAATTGATCACCAAAGCAATTGCCAAGATCCAGCAGTATGTGTGCACTCATCCAACGGCGCAGAAGCTGAATGTGCTCTTGGCCAAGTTGCTGTTGCTGCAGTCCCTCCCTTTCCAAGTGGTGGACTCTGCACCTTTCAGAGAATGGATGGCTTGTGCCAAGCTGAGGTGGACCTCAGCCCTGCACAAATATGTAGAACAGAAGGTGGGCCAGTCCTTGAGCGCGTCGATGTCTGCCAAAGTGCACGACAGCGCCTACGTGTGTAGCTGTAACTACGGTCAGGGACAGTATATGTCCTTTACGGCCTACTGGGTGAATGTGGTTCCTGCACAACCACACCAGCAACTTGGCCAGGTCATGGGGCTTCCGCTTTCACGTTGTCACGCCGTTGGTCCTGCGATGATGTCTGCCTCTGCCTCCTCATCTTCCACCATGTCCTCAGCCTCCACTGCAGGGACAAGTCACAGTGCCCCTACAGCATGCCACATGTGCAGGGCACGGCGGTGTCACGCTGTTCTGCACCTTGCTTCCCTGGGCAAATGAAGTCACACAGGGGAGGAACTGCTCCGTGTCCTTTGCCAAGAAATCGAATCTTGGCTTTCTCCCTGGTAACTGACAACGGGAAGAACATTGTGTCGGCGCTGCCTCAAGGAGGGCTGAGCCATGTGCCCAGCATGGCACACGTGTTCAATCTGGTTGTCAAGCAGTTGCTGAAGTCTTCCACCCATCTGCAAGACATCCTAAAAATGGGCAGGAAACTTTGCATGCACTTTTGGCACTCGTACACCCCAAAACACATCCTCCTTGAGTTGCAGCGGCAGAACAGCTTCCCCCAACATAGGCTAATATGCGACATTTCCTCCCATTGTAATTCCACCCTCCGTACGTTGGACCGACTATACGAACAGAGAAAGGCCATCAACAATTTCTTGATGATGCAAGCGGATAGGAGTACTCCCCTGTGTAACTTCGGTCAGCCAGTGGCAGCTCATGTGTGACACCTGCCGTTTGCTCAGACCCTTTGAGGACGCCACATTATTTGTCAGTCGCCAGGACTACGGGATGAACAACGCAATTCCACTGCTTCATGTTCTGGAACAGATGGTGGTAAATCTGTCTGGTCAGGGGACTGGAGACGTGGCGCCTAGATATCATGCCCACATGATCCCTGTGGGGGCTGAACAGGAAGAGGAGGAGGAGGGGGAGGAGGGCATTGGAGCATAGGCAATGTGTAGCGAAATGGGTGTTTTTTCTACTCAGGCGACAGGAGAAGAGAAGCAGGTGCAGCCAGAGGAGCTACATGGCGATGAGGAAGACAAGACAGATGACCCGGAAACACCGTGGCAGTATGCAGTGGAGATGGAGGCAGGGAGTCCTTTGAGTCACTTGCACAAATGGTCCGATGCATGCTCGCTTGCGTAGTGACAGTCAAATTGTCACCATTCGGCAGAGGGACGACTTCTGGCTCTCCACCTTGTTGGACTCTTGCTACCGGTCAAGAATGGGGGCCTTTTTTACACCCACTGAGAGGGAGGACAAACTGAACTACTACATAGACATCCTATGTAGTCAGTTGGCTGCTGCCTATCAAGCAAACACCACCTTCATTATCAAAGAAGCGGATAAGGGCGGCAACGTGGTCCTATGGGATATTGATCTATATACGCGAGAAGCGAATCGACAGCTCAAGAATCTGATCTTCTATACACCTCTGCCTTCTGACCCAACTATGGTCTTTAAGAAAAAATTGGATCAGTTATTAAGAAAAGCATGGGAGATGTTTGTTATCACTAAGAAGGAATATCAATTTTTGGAGGTGAGTCAACCGATTGTTCCAACTTTTTATATGCTCCCCAAGGTCCACAAAGATCTTCAGGATCCCCCAGGGCGACCAATTGTGGCCGGCATTGGGGGTCTGTGTGAGCAGACCTGCACCTATATTGATTTCTTTCTACAACCCCTAGTTCTGGAGTTGCCCTCCTATATTCGAGATTCTCTTCATTTGATCGAGATGTTGGAACACGTGTCCTTTTCATCGGACGTATTATTGGTGACTTGTGACGTTCAGTCGTTGTATACCAATATAGCGCATAAGGATGGGATTGGGGCTGTTTCTCATTTTCTGGAAAGGTCGGTCTCTGCGGAGCCGGCCTACCACGCATTCTTTGTGAGTCTCCTGCAATTTGTTTTGCATCATAATTATTTTGTCTTTGATCAGAATTTTTACAGGCAGGAGTCCGGAACGGCGATGGGGGCGCGTTGCGCGCCGTCGTACACCAACCTGTTTCTAGGTTGGTGGGAGGGGGCGCACGTATACCCGTCGCTGTTATTCCATGAGTGTGTGGTGGGCTGGTTCCGCTATATCAATGACATTTTGTTTTTTTGGCAGGGCCCAAGAGAGACGTGCATCAAATTCATTGATGCATTAAATGATGACAACCTCAATATTCATCTAACATATACCATATCAGAGATTTCAGTCGACTTCTAGGACCTCAAAATATGTAGAGAGGAGGGACGGATCAGCACTTCCCTCTTTCGAAAAAGCATTGCCACTAACAGTTTATTGCACTATGGGAGCTTCCATCCGGCACACATGAGAAATGGAATTCTGAAAGGTCAATTTCTCAGACTACGACGCAACTGTACGCATCTGACTGACTTCAGGACAGCCTCAGAAGATTTGTCTTCACGCTTTAAAGATCGGGGTTACCCTAAGAAAATTATATCCCGTGCCTATGAGTATGCCAAGAGTTCTGACCGAACTAATCTGTTCATCCCAAAATCAAAAACCAGGGATGGCAAGATTATTACTCGCTACAATAATCAGTGGACAGCACTTTATAAGGTTTTGGAAAATCATTGGTTCTTGCTTATGTCTGACTAAAAGTTGGCACCCTATATAGATGAAAAACCAAAAATCATTGCACGTAAGGCACCCTCGCTCAAAGACCAACTTGTACGGGGTCATTTTCAGCGCTCCACACGGGGTCTGGGGAGGGGGGTCAGATTGAAGGGGACATATCCGTGTGGTCAATGCAATGTCTGTCCTTTTATGTTGGGCAAGGACATATTTACAAAGGATGAACAATGTATACGTCTTAAACATTATATTAATTGCCGGACAAGAAATATCATATATGGCATCATCTGTCCATGCAAGAAAATATATGTGGGGCAGACCTCACAGGAACTTCGGAAGCGAATCCAGCATGTAATGTCTAACATTACCTTGGCTGCCCGGGTTAGGTCTGAAAACGAGAAACCTCTCACTTCTGTGGCCACTCATTTTTTGGACTATCACGCTGGTAAGTATAATGGTTTAGAGGAAGTGGGTTTGGAAAAGATCCAGTCTAATATTAGTAATATAATAAGGGGTATACATATGTCACAATGTTTACTCAAAGCTGAATCCCGATGGATTTTCAATTTGGATAGTTTATCCCCTCGGGGTCTTAACAAAGAACTTTTATTCACAGGCTTTTATTCTGGGTAAAAAAGTTTCTCACATACTATACTTTATTACATTTTTTCTTTCTCTCCTTTTTTTTTTTCTAGATGCCTATATGTAGAGTGCACTTTTTTCATTTTGATCACCTTTTCTTCACTTCGGCCTCGGCTGGAATTTACAACATTTCTCTTGTCCTACCCGGATCAGCCTAAGACGAAGGACTAAGAAGTTTCTGGATCATTGCGGTTCCTTTAGGATGATACAATCTGAAAGACCCATTGCTCTTGTTATGGAGGGTTTCGCCCATTTGTTCCTCTTCTCCCTGGTCTTCATCTCCCTCCCTTCCCTGTCTTTCACTCTTTAGTTGTGGGTTGTGAGCAGTGACTCTGTGGACATTGTGGCATGCTTTTCCTGTTTATTTCTTCTTCTTTCCCTTCCCCCTTTTTTTTTTTGTATAATATAAATCTTTGTACAAAAATTAATTCAATATGAATTAGAATCTAAATCGAAATTCAGAACTGTATTTAATAGAGCACTAATTTGATATAATTAATAAATAATATGTATAATAAATATAAAAAATAATAATAAAAAATATAAAAAATAAAATAATAAATAATAGTAATAAAATATAGTTGTAATAAAAAATATAATAAACAGAAATTAAAATAAATAATAAAAAATAATATATAATATAAAAAATAAAATAAAAAAATATAAAATAATATTTAAAAAGAAACTTAATTATAGTATAATAAAATAATTAGAATAGAAGACAGAAATTATATTAAATTCAAAAACACAATGGTAGAACTCACTTAATCAGGGTTTTTTGATTATATATTTATTGGATAGTGAAGGGACGGATTTTCAATCAATTTTTTATTAAAAATTATTATTTTTCTTGATAGTATGCACATATATATGTATGTTTTGGCTTTATATGCAGCATTGGACTAAGCATATGGGTAGATGTATACTGCTGCATTAAATAATCAGGGGTACCAATGATGTCGCGGTCCACTGCTGCATATCTAGTTATGAATATACTCGATTTTGATAAATAACCTGATTTCTCTTGTCCTTCTAATAACTATTTCTTCTTTTCATTCTGTTATGCCGCTATGTCCGCTAGAGCCCCCCTCTCTATGTGCGCTGGTATTGATTTCATCTATTCTGGAGTACTTCCGGTCTTTGACACGCAGTTTGTTGCCTATGAACCTGCTGTTTCCGGGTGTTGGAACGCAGGACGCGCTGGTTCGGTGGCGCACATAGATGCGCATCACTCCCGGCCACTTTTTAGGTTGTCGCCGGCGAACCATGGCTGCCGTTTATTTGCAGCACTCATGTGACATACAGAGCTCCCTCCTCTCTCCTCCCTCTGTATCCCTCCCTCCTGTTTCTCTGGCCACATGTACGGAGGGTTGCTGGATCTATGCCCTCCCCCTTTTCCCTCCCCAACTCCCCCTCCTCCTCTGCCGCCTCAGCACAGGTGATGTTCTGAACATTATTAGTGATTGTTATATGTGTATATAAGGATTCATTGTGGCATTCAGAAACAGGCACCCCTGAGGAAGCCAGCAGAGTCTGGCGATACGCGTTGGGCTTGTTTCCTGACCACCACGCATACCTCCACTTTGTCATCTTTAATGATAAGTATTCAGTTTTCCACTAATTTCATTGTTGATGGATTACATGCATTATATTCTTTTGTTCATCTGTATGTGTGGGGGTTTGCTTACAGATTTGTGGTGAGTCAGGTAGGGCATGTTATATGATTTATTTACATGGCCCAGATTCATTGTATACAATGTTTTTAATCCAATCTTTGTTGTGTCTGTTGTCTCCAATAAATGTGATACTTTTTTAGATGTGCGGCTTTTATCTCGGTATTCTTTCTCTTTTGATTTCATACAGTTGGCTGCTGCCTATCTGCGCCATCGTGTATCCTCTCACAGGTCTGATCGGGGGCGGTCTCTGCACTTACATCCCACTGCCATGGCTACTGGGGAGTGGTGGGGTGGCAGGAGCAGTACCAGCTCCATCAGCAGCAGCCTGAGTCTACAGTCGCAAATGAGTAGCTTTCTTCACCCGCATAGAGAAGAAACTACTCACCAGCAGCAGCAGAACTGGAGCAGGACCTGAACCAGCAGGTTGTGGCATACTTGGACAGCACCCTGCCAACCCACATTGAAGATCCACTGGACTACTGGGCAGCCAAACTGGATTTGTGGCCGCAACTAGCAGAGTTTGCCATGGAAAAGCTGTCCTGCCCGGCCAGTAGTGTGGCTTTAGAGCGGGTGTTTTAGTTACTGTAAATGTCGAGAGACTGACCTTTGTCAAGTGTATCAGACATGGATCAGCCAAGATTTCTACCCACCAATGTCTGATGCATCTGATTAGATCATCCATGCCACCTCACCGAAACCTTGAAAAAAGAGACCGATTTCTTCTGGCTACCTGTCTCGGCTACTACTCTGATGCTGCCACCCGCCTGATGCCACACATCTGATACCAAGTGCTCCTTCTTTCACCCATCTTCGTCAGCGGGTACTGGTATTGCCACCCACGGTCCCACTCTGTCACTGGGTCTCTTTGTGATCTCCACACTATGTCACCTTCACACTCTGTGGTATCCTGATGCTGCTGCTGCCATATCCACACTATGTCACCTTGCCACTCTGCAGTCTCCTGCTGCTGCCATCTCTACACTATGTCACCTTGCCACTCTGTGGCATCCTGATGCTGCTGCTGCCATATCCACACTGTCACCTTGTCACTCTGTGGTATCCTGTTGCTGCTGCCATATCCACACTATGTCACCTTGCTACTTTGTGGTATCCTCCTGATGCTGCTGCTGCCACCACCTCCAGACTCTGTCATTGTGCCACTCGGTGGCCTTCTCCTGATGCTGCCGCCACCCCCAGACTCTGTCACTGTGCCACTCGGTGGCTTTCTTCTGATGCTGCTGCTACCGCCACCTCCAGACTCTATAATTTTGCCACTCAGTGGCCTCCTCATACTGCTGCCACCTCCAGACTCTGTTATTGTGCCACTCAGTGGCCTTCTCCTGATGCTGCCAACTCCATACTCTGAGGGGATAGAGCAAAAGATATTTTCTACCCCTTTGGGGGGCGCCACTATCCCTCGAATGAAAACATATATATATATATATATATATATATATATATATATTGTAAAGGACGCCAAGGTTGGGTCCTCAGTGACAGATATGTATCACCAATATTTGGGTTATGGTGCCTTTAAGAAAGCACTACCTAGGATCCGGTACCCACAGGGTTAACTCACTCTCCTGATAAGAGGAAAAGGAAGTGAGTGAAGGAGGGTGGAGTGTGTGGTGTGGTGGACACACTGCTGTGGCTGGCTGTGAACAGAGCTGGAAACTGAGGACATGTGGAAAGTTTGGCAACAAAGCCGACTGGAATCTACCAAGGACTAAAAAGAACCCAGGGTAAAAATACCTTTATTTTGAACGGACTGTTCTATTGATTATGTTGTTCTGAACTAAGCGGACTTTAAGTTGGGTTTATTTGGACCTTGGCTGCTGGAAGCTGTACCTATTTTTGTTTTGAAAAATAAACATCTGTTTTCTTTAACCCTGGGCTGGCTCATGCACCTGGTTTATTGGAGCGATCTTCCCCCATATTACAATATATATATATAAATGAAGGAAGGCCAGCAGCACACCAAGGATGTAAAAAACCCGTGCGGTTTATTCACCCAATGTCAGTAGTAGCGATGTTTCAACCGCTTATTGCGGTCTTTCTCAAGCTACTGACATAGCGTTATGCTCCTGATGAAGGGGTTTTTCGCATACCCCGAAACGCGTTGAGCAAGATACCTTCACCCTTACCCTGTGGTTCAATAAAGACGATTGACAAGAAGCTTGACTGGACTGCTGTCATTCCGTGAGATCTTACAGGCTAGCCAGGCGTAGGAGGTAATTCGGAGGGTGTTTTGAGTTTATGACATTATCCGATTGATCTCTAAATTAGTTTTTCAATGTGTGTGTGTGTGCTATTAATTTATATACCTATATAAAAGGGGGAAAAAAAATCTGACTCTGTCATTGTGCCACTCAGTGGCCTTCTCCTGATGTTGCCAACTCTAGACTGTGTCATTGTGCCACTCGGTGGCCTCCTCATACTGTTTCCACCTGCAGAGCCTGTCATTGGGCCATTCTGTGGTCTCCTCATGCTGCTTCCACCTCACCACGATGTCATACAGTAGGTCCACTCTGTGGACTTCTCATGCTTTTCCCACCCGCCCCACTTCATGACTGATCCACTATTTTGGCTTTCAGCCATCATCATTCATTTGACCTCTCTTCTGATCTGTTAGAATGAAGGAAAAATTAGACGCACAATGGATCCTGTCTGTGCAGCAGCTGTAAGGCCTGTATGGTCCCATCAGAATTGGCTTATGATTTGGTAGCCAAAAGCAGGAGTGGGTAAAAAACACAGAAGACATGCAAATATTCCATTCACCTGTCATCTGTTTTAGATCCACTCCAGTTTTTTTTGGCATTAGCAATACTGCTGGATTATTGAGCAAATGCTGACCGAGTGAAGGCGTATGCTCCACAGACAGGATCTGTTTTTCGTGGGTTATTGTTCTGACGGATAAGAGGAAGGGCAAATGAATCAGTAACGTAAACAAACTTAGTGTCACAACCAGACAGCTGAGAAGCTCTGACAGAAGCCTTTCAGAACCTCCTCCTTGAGTTTCTTTGTTGTGATGTTCAGTTCCTCATCTCGTTAGCCTCTCTCAGCTGTCATGTAGTTGGACTGATTGCATCCCTTTAAATTCCGCCCCATAATGCATTACTGGGCGGCTTATACTACTTCCTGGAGTGTGTGTGCATGCTGATCTTGTTTTCCAGTCTGCTACAAAGTTAAGTGCTGAACATTTATCTGTTATTTTCTGTTTGCTGGATCCCAGGTGACCCTGACTCCCTCCGTGTCTGGTGTAGGGAGCCGGTGGTCGTGTCCCCTCACTATTGTAGGGTGTTCAGGGGTTATATAGTCGAGGTACGTGGATATGCAACCATCCACCTCTGGGATCTTTGCATAGGCTGAGCAGCCAGGGAAAGTCTCAGGTCTTGTGCAGGGGTCTCCCTTTGGTTCCTTAGCTTTGGATCCAGTGAGTCATATATGCATGTTGCTTTGTCTTGTTTCCTGTACACCGTCCGTGACATTATAAGCCACCAAAACCGTCTCAAGCATGGATCCGGTTTCACTTTTGGCTGAACGCTTCCAGGGTCTTTCATTGGAGGTTCAGCTTGCATTCATGGAGTTTGTTCTGAGCCTAAGATCTCGCTCCCGGATACGTTCTCCGGGGGTAGTGAGAATTTTGTGCGTTTTAGAGAGGCTTGCAAACTCCATTTTCGCCTTCTTCCCCATTCCTCTGGTGATGAGGAACGGAGGGTGGGGATCATTATATCGCTGCTCAGGGGTAACGCTCAGTCGTGGGCCTTTTCGCTGCCGGAGGGGGCACGGCCTCTCCGTTCAGTGGATGAATTCTTTTTAGCCCTGGGTCAGATATATGATGATCCAGATCATATTGCTCTGGCTGAGTCTAGACTACGTCTATTATGCCAGGGTAAACAATCCGCAGAAATATACTGCTCAGAATTTCGGAGATGGGCAGCTGATACTGGTTGGAATGATGCTGCACTCCGAAGTCAATTTTGCCATGGTCTTTCAGAGGGATTGAAGATGCATTTGCCTTTCATGAGAGGCCTATTTCTTTGGACTCTGCTATGTCTCAGGCCGTTCGTATTGACAGGCGTCTTAGAGAGAGAGGAGAGATGTCCCCTTCCTGTCATACTCAGTCCCAGGACAGTGCAGCGGTCTCATTCTGTGCGTAGGGGTCTCGGTCGCTGTCAGCCCCTGCTGAGCAGGAGCCCATGCAGCTGGGGTTGATTGCTTCTGACAATAGAAGATTCAGCTCGCATGGGAGGGTTTGTTTTGGTTGTGGAGGTATAAATCATTTGGCAAATGTTTGTCCTTCTAGGAGATTCAGGCAGTTTTCTGGGAGTAATAAAGAAACAAACAGGAAAAAATCTTTTAAAAATGTTCCGTCTGTTACTATTGGCAGGGTTGAGGCGGAGATTGAAGGTTTTCCGTTTGCTTGTAGTTCCTGTTTTGTCCTGCCGGCTAGGGTGGCATAGAGAGCAAGAACATTTTTTGTGAGATTTTTGTGGATAGTGGAGCAGCTGTCAATCTCATTGATAATCAATTTGCAATAACTCATGGTTTCCAGGTGCGCACTTTGGGAAAGGATATTCCTGTTTTTGCTATTGATTCCGCTCCACTTTCTCAGAAATCATTAAAGGGCATAGTTCACAATATTCGTTTAATTGTGAGTGATGCTCATGTTGAGGATGTGTCATGTTTCATCCTTAGCGGATTACCTACTCCTCTAGTGTTGGGGCTACCCTGGCTCACTAAACATAACCCCACCATTGATTGGCAAGCGAGGCAAATAAATGGTTGGAGTGACTTTTGCAGAGAGAATTGCCTCACGACATCTGTTTCTGAGGTTGCTACTAAGACTGTACCATCTTTTCTCTCAGAATTTTCGGATGTCTTCTCTGAGAGTGGAGTTCAGGATTTGCCCCCGCACAGGGAGTACGATTGCCCTATTAATCTCATCCCAGGCGGCAAACTGCCTAAATCTCATTTATACAATCTTTCCCAACCTGAGAGGATCGCTATGCGTGCTTATATCTCTGAGAGTCTGAGAAAAGGACACATACGACCCTCGAAGTCACCTGTTGCCGCTGGTTTTTTCTTTGTTAAGAAAAAAGATGGTTCTTTAAGACCTTGTCTGGATTTCAGGGAGCTGAACAATATCACTATTCGTGACCCTTATCCGCTTCCTCTGATCCCGGACCTGTTTAACCAGGTTGTTGGGGCTAAAGTCTTTTCCAAATTAGATCTAAGAGGGGCATACAACCTGGTCAGGGTCAGAGAAGGAGACGAATGGAAGACGGCCTTCAATACCCCTGAGGGCCATTTTGAGAATTTGGTTATGCCTTTTGGTTTGATGAATGTCCCAGCCGTTTTTCAGCATTTCGTGAACAGCATTTTTTATCATTTGATGGGAAAATTTGTATTAGTGTATTTGGATGACATTTAGATTTTTTCTCCTGATTTCAAAACTCATAAGGAACATTTACGTCAGGTCTTGCTCATCCTGCGGGAGAATAAATTATATGCGAAACTGGAAAAATGTGTGTTTGCGGTTCCAGAAATTCAATTTCTGGGGTTTCTTCTCTCCGCTTCTGGTTTTCGCATGGACCCCGAGAAGGTCCGCGCTGTGCTTGAGTGGGAGCTTCCTGAGAATCAGAAGGCACTGATGCGTTTTTTGGGCTTTGCCAATTATTACAGGAAGTTTATTTTGAATTATTCCTCTATTGTTAAACCACTCACTGATATGACCAGAAAGGGGGTAGATTTTTCTTCTTGGTCAGTAGAGGCGCTTAAGGCTTTTTCTAATATCAAGGAGAGTTTTGCTTCCACTCCCATCTTGGTGCAACCTGATATTTCTTTACCCTTCATAGTTGAGGTTGATGCTTCTGAGGTGGGTGTGGGGGCGGTCTTGTCTCAGGGTTCCTCTCCTGCCAAATGGCGACCGTGTGCCTTTTTCTTGAAAAAACCCTCCTCCGCAGAGAGAAATTACGATGTGGGAGATAGGGAATTGTTGGCCATCAAGTTGGCTTTTGAGGAATGGCGCCATTGGCTAGAGGGAGCCAGACACCCTATTACCGTATTTACTGACCATAAAAATCTGGCCTACTTGGAGTCAGCCAAGCGTCTGAACCCGAGAAAGGCCAGATGGTCTTTGTTCTTTTCTAGGTTTAATTTTGTTGTCACGTTCCGCCCTGGAGTTAAGAATGTGAAGGCAGATGCCCTGTCACGTTGTTTTCCAGGAGGTGGGAATTTTGAAGGTGTGGTGGTCTCTGCTCTTTTTTCTGAATTGGAGGCAGAGGTGCAGGCAGCCCAGTCAGAGGCTCCTGATCTTTGTCCTCCTGGGAGGTTGTTTGTGCCTATCGCTTTAAGACACAAGATTTTTAAGGAACACCACGATACGGTCCTTGCTGGGCACCCGGGGGCAAGAGCCACACTGGATCTCATCGCTCGGAGATTCTGGTGGCCTGCGCTTCGTAAGTCGGTTGAGGGTTTTGTGGCAGCCTGCGAGACTTGTGCTTGTGCCAAAGTCCCTCATTCACGGCCATCAGGTCCTCTCCTTCCCTTACCCATTCCTTCCCGTCCTTGGACACATCTGTCCATGGACTTCATAACGGACCTGCCTCGTTCCTCAGGGAAGACTGTGATTCTGGTGGTGGTGGACCGTTTTAGCAAAATGGTGCATTTCATCCCTTTTCCTGGTTTGCCCAATGCTAAGACGCTGGCGCAGGCTTTTATTGATCACATTGTCAAATTGCACGGTATTCCTTCAGACATAGTCTCTGATAGGGGCAGGCAGTTTGTTTCCAGATTCTGGAAGGCTTTCTGTTCTCGCTTGGGGGTTCGGTTGTCATTCTCTTCTGCTTTCCACCCGCAGTCGAATGGCCAGACAGAGCGCGTCAATCAGAATCTGGAGACATATCTGCGCTGTTTTGTGGCGGAGAATCAAGAGGATTGGTGTTCTTTTTTGTCCCTTGCTGAGTTTGCTTTAAATAACCGTCGTCAGGAGTCCTCTGATAAGTCACCATTTTTTGGTGCATATGGGTTTCATCCACAGAGAGGGGTCTTCTGGTTTACCTGATGAGGACAGATTCTCCTCGTCTTTGTCATCTATTTGGCAAAAGATTCAGGATAATCTAAAGAGCATGAGTGAGAGATATAAGCGTGTGGCAGATAAGAGACGTGTGCTTGGTCCGGACCTGAATGTTGGTGATCTGGTGTGGTTGTCTACCAAGAATATCAAATTGAAGGTTCCCTCCTGGAAGTTGGGTCCTAGGTTTATTGGGCCTTACAAAATCCTGTCTGTCATCAATCCTGTTGCCTACCGTCTTGATCTTCCTCAGACTTGGAAGATCCATAATGTTTTTCATAAGTCCTTATTGAAACCTTATGTTCAACCCATTGTTCCCTCGCCTTTGCCTCCTCCTCCGATTATGGTTGATGAGAATCTTGAATTTCAGGTCTCTAGGATTGTGGATTCTCGGCTTGTCCGCGGTTCTCTCCAGTACCTTGTTCATTGGGAGGGTTATGGTCCTGAGGAGAGGATGTGGGTCCCAGTGACGGACATTAAGGCCTCTCGTCTCATCAGGGCTTTCCATAGGTCCCATCCTGAGAAGGTGGGCTCTGAGTGTCCGGAGTCCACTCATAGAGGGAGGGGTACTGTCACAACCAGACAGCTGAGAAGCTCTGACAGAAGCCTTTCAGAACCTCCTCCTTGAGTTTCTTTGTTGTGATGTTCAGTTCCTCATCTCGTTAGCCTCTCTCAGCTGTCATGTAGTTGGACTGATTGCATCCCTTTAAATTCCGCCCCATAATGCATTACTGGGCGGCTTATACTACTTCCTGGAGTGTGTGTGCATGCTGATCTTGTTTTCCAGTCTGCTACAAAGTTAAGTGCTGAACATTTATCTGTTATTTTCTGTTTGCTGGATCCCAGGTGACCCTGACTCCCTCCGTGTCTGGTGTAAGGAGCCGGTGGTCGTGTCCCCTCACTATTGTAGGGTGTTCAGGGGTTATATAGTCGAGGTACGTGGATATGCAACCATCCACCTCTGGGATCTTTGCATAGGCTGAGCAGCCAGGGAAAGTCTCAGGTCTTGTGCAGGGGTCTCCCTTTGGTTCCTTAGCTTTGGATCCAGTGAGTCATATATGCATGTTGCTTTGTCTTGTTTCTTGTACACCATCCGTGACACTTAGGCCTCTTTCACACGGTCGAAATTTCCATATGGGTGCATTGCATGAGGTGAACGCATTGCACCCGCACTGAATACGAACCCACTCATTTCTATGGGGCTGTGCACATGAGCGGTAATTTTCACGCATTACTCGTGTGTTGCGTAAAAATCTCAGCATGCTTTATTTTGTGTGTTTTTCACGCAATGCAGGCCCTATAGAAGTGAATGGGGCTGCGTGAAAATCGCAAGCGTCCGTGATTTTTCACACATGGTTGCTAGGAGACGATCGGGATAGGGACCCAATCATTATTATTTTCCCTTATAACATGGTTATAAGGGAAAATAATAGCATTCTTAATGCAGAATGCTTAGGGCTGGAGGGGTTGAAAAAAATAAATAAAATTTAACTCACCTTAATCCACTTGATTGCGCAGCCCGACTTCTGTTCTTTCTTCTTCTTTGATGTGTATGACCTGTGGTGACGTCACTGTGCTCATCACATGGTCCATCACATGATCCATCATTATGTGAAGGGGGAACAATGGGGATTATTACTGTGAAGGGGGCACAAAGAGGGCAATTACAACTATGCAAGGGGCACAGATAGGGCATAACTACTGTGAAGGGGGCACATTGTGGGCATAACTACTGTGAGAGGGCACAATGCGGGCATAACTAATGTGAGAGGGAACAATGTGGGCATAAGTACTGTGAGGGGGCACACATCTGTACAAAACTACTGTGAAGGTTGTACAATTGGGGGGCCACTACTTGTACATAAAGTTTTAGATAGACAGCTCAGCAGGCAGTATGATACAATGTAGGATTAGATACACAGCTCAGGAGGCTGTATTGTACATGATAGGATTAGATACACAGTTCAGCAGGCTGTATCACACAGGATAGGATTAGATACATAGCTCACCAGACTGTATCGTACATGATAGGATTAGATACAGATGTGATTGAATGTGCTTGCTTATTCAAGAACTCTGGAGATGGTTAGTGATGGGATTTAGACACTGAGTGATAAATAAACTAGCAGGATTCATGTATGTGTAGTGGGCAGAGCTCCTGCAGACTGAACAGTGGAGGCAGGGCCAGCCTGTGACTCACTGTGCAGTGCAGCCAGGCTTTGTCAATAAAGATTCCTATTCAACAAACCTGGAATCTAGGAATGTAAAAAGATCTGCGTGGATGGTCTGATGCCGAGGCAGGGGGAAAGAAAGCACAGACATAAAAAACAGGCATTGGGGGCATATATATATATATATATATATATATATATAGTGAGGGGTGTTAGGAGTACATAAAAAAAAATAGATTTTGGGACCGGACAACCTCTTTAAAATGCCATAGATAGAGATGGGGGATTGAATGTGACTCTCATATGCCGCAATCAGCGTTAAACGTGGCATCTGAGGGGTTAAATGATGTGGGGCGGCGTGATCACCATTCCTCATCATTGCCCCCGCTCAATACAATGGAATTAAATTTGTTACAAAGTAATTCGTAACAAGTCGAATTTTCTTGTCAAATTTTGGCGAGGTAGCTGAATAGAATTTTTTAAAACCGCACATAGCTAAAATTAGCGATCATTATTAAAATGGATCTGGTGTGATAAAAATGTGTCCTAAAACAGGTCTAGTTGTGATGATTGCTGCATGTAAACAGGAGTCGACATAGTCATGAATGGCCTCCCAAGGACAGACTGAGATCAATGTTAGGGCTAATGCACGCTGGCGTGTGATGCACCACAATTAGGCACAACCCTCTTAAAAATTCTGGTGCATCTCGGGCCACCCATCCACCAGAACTGAAATCTACTTCAGCCAGGAGCTGAAGTAGATTGCAGTGTAATGTGTGAGATTTTTCCAGTGCCCATGTTGTTAAATGTGTCGGGCTGCAGAGATCCTGCCTGTGGCCTGCCACTCATTCCAGACCCAATTTAAAAAAAGGTGGATTACAGTGGCTGTCCCAGTATGGGGAGGCATTTCCCGCTTTCTGGAAGCTGTCCCTGCGTCCATAGGAAGAAGAGACACTTGACTGTATCATGATGAAGCAGAGAGCCAACATCGGCTCCCTGCTTCATCATCCCTCCTCCCTGCCAGCTTTCCACACCTCTGGTCTGTGCATGGGGAGGGCCAGTCGGCAGTCAGCCTCGGCTCCGCCTCCTTTACAGATTAGAGTAGCCGATGTCCTGCTGCTGCCAGGAAGAAGGTAAGTATGTGGTGTTTGTTTTTTTACCTTCTGTGAGGGGTACAATGCGGGCATATTACTGTGGGGCACAATGCAGGCATATTACTGGGGGAACATAACTAGGCATATTACTGGGGGCACATAGCTGGGCATATTACTGGGGGGCAAAATGTGGGCATATTACTGGGGGCAGAGCTGGGCATATTGCTGGGGGCACATAACAAGGCATATTACTGGGGCAAATATCTGGGCATATTACTGGGGGGCACAATGTGGGCATATATTACTGGGGGGCACAATGTGGGCATATTACTGGGGCACAATGTGGGCATATTACTGGGGGCACAGCTAGACATATTACTGGGGGCACATAGCTGGGCATAATTCTGTGAAGACACAATGTAGGCATAAATACTGTGCATGACAGCATGAAGGGGGAATAATTACTATGTGGGGGCATTAAGGGGACTGGGTGGATTAGGTATATAGTTGTGGGCGGAGTTAGAGGCGTGGCCTAGCAAGGAAAAAATGTGCTGTTGCACGCGAAGTGCACCGCAAAATATGTCCCTCTTTGTTCGTTTACAAAGTTGGGAGGCCTGCGTCTGGAAAAACAATATTTATTGATAAAACTCATTAGCGTGGTTGTAATGAGCTTGTCACTATTTATACCTTAATGGCCACTCGAAAAAATGTTATTCTGGTTCTCCAAAGGTATTCTGCAAGGTTGTCACCTACTGTACCTGCTTCATGGCCTGTCAGAAAGTCTCAAATGCTATTGCTCGTTAGGTATCCCTGCTAAGAAATTACTGAATAGCTAATACAGGTGCACCACTGAGATATTGCTAGTTCTGAGATTTCCCTACACAGCTGTTACTTCTAAAATATGCCTACATTTGTGTGCCAGCAGTGTGGCACAGCAATGTTTCTTGCATTTTACAGTGAACTACTCTATGTTTTATGCAGTCTGAGGCATCCTTACTGAAATATAACTACTTGTGAGATATGACTCTTCTGAGAGCCCAGAGGCAGCCCCCTGGGCCAATGCTGAGTCCTTCTCACGGCTGCTGCCTGGACAGGTACATACTGATCTGATGCTCTCAACGTTAATTAAGGTAGGAGCATCAGGATTTTATGCACCTGGTCGGCAGCCGCAGGTGCCCCCCTGAATTTAACTGTATCACCGTCCTCAGAACATTAAAACAATTAAATATTGCAGTAAGGGTGGTGGTACTTTGTGCTGTACTGTGATACTTGGTTCTGCAGAAGCGGTATTTTGTGCTCAATTACAGTATTGCTGGCTATGCTACTTGTGTTGTCCCTGCCTACTTGTGTTGACGCACTTTCTGTCAATTTGAACTTGCCTACAACATGTGACTACCTTTAGGTTTCTGGGGCCACTTTAAGTTCCCAGTCCGCCCCTGCCCAGGGGTGTGCAATAACTGTAAACCTGGAGTCAAAAATCAGGGCATGGACGCTTCCAGGACAAACTATGCATGTAACATACTGGTCATTATTCTGCATGTGTTTAGCATCTTAAAATTACTTAAATGATGAACCCAAATCCGTGGTGTAACTATAGGGGTTGTAGCAATCCTAGTTGTGACAGGGATCACAGGCCCCCTCACCACACCGAGCATTTGTTTAATCACTTTTATGAATTGCTTTGATATTTGGCATCCAAAGTATCATACATTTGAGACAATGGAGTGTTTGAGACAGGGGAAGGAAATTTACTGTGCGGAACACCCCCCACATTTAGAAAGATCACTAACCTTTTAAAGACAAAAGTAGCAGTAGGTGAGCACAGAGTCAAGGAAGAAAAGTTGTCGCTGCAAGGCTTACAGTGGTATCATATCACATGTCTATATGGAAGAGACTGCTGAGCTGTACAAGAAACTATACTCCACCACTACCAATACTTAGAGTAGAGGTGGTGATGGAGGGATAGTCAGTAACTAATATAAGGCCCATATCAGCGCCTCTAACCTGAGTAGATTAAAGTTGGATGTTCGTGCACTAGTTGACACCAGAGAGCAAGTGTATGCATAGAATAGCACAAAAAACACAATGTGATGTGAAAGCCCTTTCCCACTAACAAACACCTTAGATGCTCATTAATGTGAAGTGGACAAATCCAATCAGAGAAGCTATAACTTCATTGTAATAACTGGCTGCTAGTGCTGCAATAATGGGTCACTTAAAAGACCCAGAAACACTGCTAAAAGGATACAGATGTGCTGCAGCTGGCAACTGTGCGGAGAAGTTGTGCTGGGGGGGCAAGCTGCGCTTTTGCACTGGGACTAGTGAGCCAATCAGGCACTTGGCCCAAAAGCAGTATACCGTACAATTGTGACAATATACAGTATACATGAAATGTTAGTAATGCAGCTGAATAATGTCAAGCAGGGGAACAGAGCTGTCTTGGGTTATCTGTCAGCAGTCTTAGGATGCAGAGACAGTTGATTGCACTGGTGAAGCAGGGAGCTCCCTACTTTACCATTTAAGGTCTATTTCCCACGGTCAGCATGTGATCAGTATTTTGAATGAGTATTTGGTCAGTATTTGTAAGCCAAAACCAGGAGTGGAACCTACAGAGAAAAGGTATAATAGAAATATTTGTGCCTCTTCTGTGTTTTGGACCCACTCCTGGTTTTGGCTCACAAATACTAATGTAAAAATACTGACCAAATACTGACCATGTGAAAGAGGCCTGACTCTGCGTGCTGCTAGTATTGTCCCTTTTTGTGATTTTTAAAAGTTGGGTGGTATGCACGCTACATTGCTAGTATATTAATTAACAACCTTGCACATCTGTAGATGTTGCTCTTCAGACACCAATAATCCAAGACTGTTCTGTACAGTAGCCTCCATGTCAAGCAGCCAGTCCCAGACCTCCTGGCAGTCTCCCTCCAAGTCATGGACACTGCAGAGAAAAACATAACAAGCTTCCGTGAGTAATCAATTTAATTAGCGAATTACTGTTAATGTTACAGTGAACACATATATACTGGATTGTAGATGCTTGAACTACAGAGCCACAGTGGGCTCCCTGACCACCATTAGGCTTGACATCATATGCCCCTCAAACCAAGTGGGCCATGGCATATGCCCAAGCTTTCATTGTGAAAAAGATTCCCTTGAAGGGGCAACCACCATAAATAGTTTTGAGTTAACAAAACATACAGGTCAAGATTACCAATACAGCCTCTTAGTGTGTCATAACTTATGTTCTAGGGAAATGTATTTTATTAAATGACCACCTACCCATTGAATCATCTTAAATATCTAACCTGCATTTACCAATACATTTACTGCTTTCTTTCTTAATAAAATATATTTTTACTTAGATTAATTTATGTTTTTGGGTTGTGGTACATATGAGCTGCTGGGGAAAAAAAGTCATAAAAAGAAAAATGAAATCCCAGACAATGGTGTTTTCATTTTCTGTACCCCATGCATGGAATGCCCACTAGATGCACACTCTATGTCCTACTTATTGTAATGACTACTTGACAGATGCCCATAGCAGTCAATTAGGTTTAAGGTCTCATGGCTGCTGCAGCCTGAACCAGTGATGAGACAGGGCATGTGTCTCAGACTATCACAGACTAGGCAGCATAGTTAAACTGTAGTCAGAGATCTCAGCTCTGCCCTAACAGAGCTCCGCTAAAAAAAATAATCAAGGAGCAGGATCTGAGAAAAGAAATAGCAAGTAATCATTCCCTGAAGGTATTGACTTACAGTACCAGTCAAATGACAGGCACACCACACCTTTTAATTCCATTTTGTCCTACACTGTAGATTAATTTTGAAGACTTGAAAACAATGAGGAAACACATATGGAATTAAGTAGAAGATATAAAAGCGGTAATCCAACCAGAATATATTTTATATTTTGTATTCCACATAGTAGTCCCCTTTTACTTTGATGATAGCTTTGCACACTCTTGGTATTCTCTCAATCAGCTTCATGAGGTAGTCAACTGGAATGGTTTTCCAACAATCTTGAAGGAGTTCACAGAGGTGCTGAGCACTTGTTGGCTGCTTTTCCTTCAATCTGCAGTCAAACTCATCCCAAACCATCTCAATTAGATTAAGGTCCGGTGATCGCAGAGACAATGTCATCTGACGCAGCACTCCATCACTCTCCTTCTTGGACAAATGGCACTTACATAGCCTGGAGGTGTTTTTCGGGTCATTGTCCTGTCGAAGAACAAAGGCTGGTCCCAATAATTGCAATCCAGATGGGATGGCATGTTGCTGCAGAATGCTGTGGTTTGCCATGCTGGTTAAGTGTGTCTTGAATTTTGAATAAATCGCCAACAGTGTCACCTGCAAAGCATCCCCTCACCTTCACATTGTCAGTGGGAACCACACATGAAATAAAACATCTTCTCATCTTTTCTGCATCTCACAAAGAGGTTGGAAACCAAAATCTCAGATTTTGACTCATTAGACCAAAGTACAGATTTCTAATGTTCTAATAAATATTCCTTGTGTTTTGGCCCAAATAATTGTATTCTTATTCTTGTTTCTCATTTGGAGCAATTTGACCACAGAGACCTGATTCTTGCAGTCACCTCTGAACAGTTGATGGTGAGATGTGTCTCTGTAAAGCGTTTATGTAGGTAACTCTTTGTCTTCCTTTCCTGCGGCGGTCCTCTTGAGAGCCAATTTTATAATAATGTTTGATGGTTTTCATGACTGCACTTGAGGATTCCTTCAAAGTTCTCGAAAAATTCCGTATTAACTGACTACATCTTAAAGTAATGGTTCTTGCCATAATATGGATTATAACAGCTGCAGAATAGGGCTAAACACTGTATGGAATTATGTACCGATCCTACCTCTCCAAACCACAAATGATGATCCCAAACACATTATGAAGGCAGGAAATTCCACAGATTAACTCTTGATAAGTTATACATGATAATTGAAAACCATTTCAAGTGATCATCTCATCAAAACAAAAGGGGGCTTCTTTAAAGAATCTGAAATATAACACATTCTGGTTTGTTTAACAGTTTTTTTTTGTTTGCTACTCAATTCCATATGTGTTCCATCGTTTTCATGTCTTCAATATGAATCTACAATCTAGAAAATAAAAAGTAAAAAAAAAAGAAATAGAATAAAAACGTGTGTCCAAAAACTTTTGACTGTTACTATACATATTATTTTTGAGCTTCTGACTGGAAGGTTGGTTTAATAACCATATTGAAATGTAGGATGTCAGACTGCTACCATATATAGCTCTGTATGGCAAAGGGATCAAGTTCTGCAACACTGGGAATGGGAGTTGTGTAATACCAGCACCAGCTAATGCAGAGAAGCTGATTGCCGGGGTGCTAGAAGTTGGGCCCCTGCTGATATATAAAATATAAAAATCCCAGAGAACCCCTAATCAAATATAAAATGTTTCATAAGGTAAGTAGTTATTTGATGATTCTGCAGTGAGAGAGATGCCCTCACCTGTCACATCTCATGCTACTTTTCGGTGGAGGTGGATCAAAATTATGGCTGGTCTCAGTATACTCTGTGCTGTTCAGCTGTAGTGACATCTTGGTTACTGCATCTCTCTGAACTTGTAAGGGACTGAGAGGTTCATTTACCTGTGGAGTGAACAGATAAGTCATAGGTTGCTAACAAACAGTATTCAGCCTGTCCTTGCAACAATAACAATTAAAAATAAATCACATAGACGCTGCAAGTAACTGTCAAACACAATGGTCCCAACAGTGCCACTCGGTGGCCAGAAGTTGTAATGCACATAAAAATAAAAATAAATTAAACAGGGGGCACACACACATAACAGAGCTGCAATGATGTCTGCTGTAGTTAGTCTAGTCAGCAACACAGTTATATAAAATATTATTTGCCTCAGAGCTCAAATAGCAGTGTCCATACACAGACTTATTGCTCAGTTTTTCTTATGGAAGTTTGCTCACCAGATGTCTCATCTTTAAAGATAGCGCCCACTAAAGAGCTGAGCGGGTGCCATAGCCCTCGGCTGCCTGCTGTTTTATATAGCAGACATCCAGAGGCATTGTTCGTGATCGGTGATAATGCCGATCATGGATTTACCTTCTCAGATACTTTGGTCAATTGCAATCACAGCATCTGAGTGGTCTTTTCTCTCTTGGGGACAGAACAGCTCCTACAAGCCAAGGTCAAGGGAGCTTATTGGTGATATAGCAGCTTCTGGCCTTTTGAAGTAGCAGGACTCCATAGAAACATATTGAATCTCTCATAGGCTACAATGTAAAATCATTGCAGTTTATGGCATAATAAATTGGATTATCACATTTTAAAGTCCCCTAGGGGTGATTAAAATAAATGGAGAAAAGGGAAAAAAATGAAAAATATAAATATTTAAATTACTCCGCTTTTCCCATAAAAAAAGTTTATAAAAAAAAAAGATCATCATTAGCATTGCCACATCCCAAAACACTTATACTATTGAAATATAAGAATAGTTATCCTGTATGGTGAACGGCATAACGGAAAAAAAACTAAATGACCGATTCAGCTTTGTTTTGCCGTTTCACCTCCCAAATCAAATACATAAAAAGTGTTGCAAAAGTCATACACACCCCAAAAATAAGCCCCCACACAGTTCCATAAATTCAGATATAAAAAAGTTATAGATCAGAATATGGTGATGCAAAGAAAAAATAAATTTTTCCCAACTTTTCACCGGTCCTGACATTACCATATAAATGCATGTCAGTTTAGGGCATATTGATGATGAAATGCTTAGAGACGATATAGGACACTTCTATTGCCACTTTTTTCTAATGTCTCTATATTGTTTATTTATTTCCACTAACTGTATAGGGTGGTTTCTGTCACCGCACTTGGGATTTTGTATGTGTTTGTTATTTTTGGTACTTATCTTAGTCCAGGTCCAAATATAGGGCTATATATTCCACATTGTTGGAATCCTTCCTGTGCTAGGGTCATCCCAGGGCTATTAGGAGGCAGGGTGGCAGCACTAGGGATATTGCCCCCATCCAAGGCCTAATAGATATCTGCCTACCTTCCTGCAAGCATTAGGCATTGGAATAGCAACTTGAAATCAGGTTTTGTTTTTCTTTTCGATTATTATTCTTTTCTATGATTAAAAGGGTGTATTGACTTTTAACATTTAGGTTATGTTTTAGAAAAGTGGTGCTTCTGTGAATCCTATTCAAATGACAACATTCTACTATAAATCCCCTGAACAGGGTTATGTTCAATCTGTTAGTTTCTATATTGTGTAGGCCCCATAGAAGTGAATGCGGCTGCGTGAAAATTGCAAGCATCCGCTAGCAAGTGTGGATGAGGTGCGATTTTCACGCATGGTTTCTAGGTGACGATCGGGATGGGCACCCGATCATTATTATTTTCCCTTATAACATGGTTATAAGGGAAAATAATAGCATTCTTAATACAGAATGCTAAGTAAATTAGGGATGGAGGGGTTAAGCATTCTTAATACAGAATGCTAAGTAAATTAGGGATGGAGGGGTTAAAAAAAATAAAAAATAAATAATTCAACTCACCTCATCCACTTGTTCGCGCTGTCTCCTTTCTTCTTCTTTGATGACCTGGGATGAAAAGGACCTTTGGTGATGTCACAGCGCTTATCACATGGTCCATCACAATGGTAATTGACCATGTGACGGACCATGTGATGAACGCAGTGACGTCACCAAAGGTCCTTTTCCTCTCAGGTCATCAAAGAAGAAAAAAAAAGACGAGCCGGGCAGCGCGAACAAGTGGATGAGGTGAGTTTAATTGTATTAATTTTTTTAACCCCTTCATCCCTAATTTACTTAGCATTCTGTATTAAGAATCATATTATTTTCCCTTATAACCATGTTATAAGGTAAAATATTAAAATGTACAGAATACCTAACCCAAACCCGAACTTCAGTGAAGAAGTCTGGGTTTGGGCCTGGGTACCACTTTCAGTTTTTTCTCACGTGCGTTCAAAATGCTTTGCACTTGCGCAGAAAAAACGGAATAACGCAACAAAATCGCATACAATACTCACTCTACTCGTACGATTTTCCCACGACACACCCGCATCCTATTTGGCCCTCACACACGATGCCCGTGTGAAAGAAGCCTAAGGGTGGCTGCACACAATGCAGATTACATGCATTTTTTCTGCACAGATTTTGTACCAGCAAAGCAAATGAGATGGAACAAATTTCATATGCTCTTTGCTTGTTTTATTTAGTTGTGGAAATTGACCTGTTGTGCAAATCCTAAAATCTATGAGCCTATCAAACAATAGACCTAATAGTGGGGCACACTCTAAGATATACAGTACAGACCAAAGGTTTGGACACACCTTCTCATTCAAAGAGTTTTCTTTATTTTCATGACTATGAAAATTGTAGATTTACACTAAAGGCATCAAAACTATGAATTAACACATGTGGAATTATATACATAACAAAAAAGTGTGAAACAACTGAAAATATGTCATATTCTAGGTTCTTCAAAGTAGCCACCTTTTGCTTTGATTACTGCTTTGCACACTCTTGGCATTCTTTTGATGAGCTTCAAGAGGTATTCACCTGAAATGGTTTTCACTTCACATGTGTGCCCTGTCAGGTTTAATAAGTGGTATTTATTGCCTTATAAATGAGGTTGGGACCATCAGTTGCATTGTGGAGAAGTCAGGTGGATACACAGCTGATAGTCCTACTGAATAGACTGTTAGAATTTGTATTATGGCAAGAAAAAAGCAGCTAAGTAAAGAAAAACGAGTGGCCATCATTACTTTAAAAAATGAAGGTCAGTCAGTCCGAAAAATATGGAAAACTTTGAAAGTGTCCCCAAGTGCAGTCACAAAAACCACCAAGCGCTACAAAGAAACTGGCTCATATGCGGACCGCCCCAGGAAAGGAAGACCAAGAGTCACCTCTGCTGCGGAGGATAAGTTCATCCGAGTCACCAGCCTCAGAAATCGCAGGTTAACAGCAGCTCAGATTAGAGACCAGGTCAATGCCACACAGAGTTCTAGCAGCAGACACATCTCTAAAACAACTGTTGAGAGGAGACTGTGTGAATCAGGCCTTCATGGTAGAATATCTGCTAGGAAACCACTGCTAAGGACAGGCAACAAGCAGAAGAGACTTGTTTGGGCTAAAGAACACAAGGAATGGACATTAGACCAGTGGAAATCTGTGCTTTGGTCTGATGAGTCCAAATTTGAGATCTTTGGTTCCAACCACCGTGTCTTTGTGCGACGCAGAAAAGGTGAACGGATGGACTCTACATGCCTGGTTCCCACCGTGAAGCATGGAGGAGGAGGTGTGATGGTGTGGGGGTGCTTTGCTGGAGACATTGTTGGGGATTTATTCAAAATTGAAGGCATACTGAACCAGCATGGCTACCACAGCATCTTGCAGCGGCATGCAATTCCATCCGGTTTGCGTTTAGTTGAACCATCATTTATTTTTCAACAGGACAATGACCCCAAACACACCTCCAGGCTGTGTAAGGGCTATTTGACCATGAAGGAGAGTGATGGGGTGCTGCGCCAGATGACCTGGCCTCCACAGTCACCGGACCTGAACCTAATCGAGATGGTTTGGGGTGAGCTGGACCGCAGAGTGAAGGCAAAAGGGCCAACAAGTGCTAAGCATCTCTGGGAACTCCTTCAAGACTGTTGGAAGACCATTTCAGGTGACTACCTCTTGAAGCTCATCAAGAGAATGCCAAGAGTGTGCAAAGCAGTAATCAAAGCAAAAGGTGGCTACTTTGAAGAACCTAGAATATGACATATTTTCAGTTGTTTCACACTTTTTTGTTATGTATATAATTCCACATGTGTTAATTCCTAGTTTTGATGCCTTCAGTGTGAATCTACAATTTTCATAGTCATGAAAATAAAGAAAACTCTTTGAATGAGAAGGTGTGTCCAAACTTTTGGTCTGTACTGTAGATGAATCAGAAGACAAAAAAGTGTTATACCCCAGAACAAAAAAAAAGCGCCAAGGAGGACTTAAAAGTATAACCTTTACTGAATAATATTAAAAAGTATATATTGATTAAAAAAATAAGAAAAAAAGAGAGAAATCCACATACAATAGAAGAACAAAATTCATGTGAGGGACAAACTCTGAGCAGACATGGGGATAATACTGCATAAAGCAGGCACAGCATACAGGTAAGGACACTATACATACACTGGTCACTAAAGGAAAATAGGCAACCCAGCTATAGAAAAATATATATATGCTGTTCCAAGAAGTAAATGAGGAGATGTAAGGCTGCATAAGAAACCCCTGGTATGTACTTTTCTATTTTATTGGTTCTTCTGTATCTGATTTATAGCTTGGGTCTTCTCATGCACTTTACTTGTCAGCAACTTTAACAGAGCATTATAGAAGCAAATTAAGGCACCAATGTGAACAGGACCTTTCCTATCTTTTTAACCTACTAACTTCCCAACTGATGGTCCACCTTACTAATTTGAGGCAAAAAAAAGCCCCTCAAATGAAAAAAAAGACAAAAAAATGAAACCATCTAAACAGTACCAAAAGAATAAAAACACATACAAAAAAAACAGCCACTGAGCAGGATCAAACAAAAAATATTTTTTCTTTTTTTCTTTGTAGTTTAGAGTTTTTAAGGTTTTGGAATTTGGATGTTTTGGTTACTATACCTATACTGACAACAACTGGTCAGGTACTAAGAGCTGCTATTCTACCTGCCTACTTACAAGATGCTGTCTGTAAGTTTAAATGAAATAGCTGGGAGACCGTTTTTAACCAGATTCCACACAGTCTCCCCCAACCCCCTTTTTTTTTTGTCCATCATTTCCCATACTATGCAGTGTGGACCTGTAGGCATTGAGGATCCATTACAGTGGAGTTTGAATGCAGTGAACATGCAAGTAGAGGATGCAGAAGTGGAGAGGACTATGGGCATAGAGGACATTAACATGGTGGATGTTATCGGTCTGGTGAGCAAACCTTTATAAGAAAAACTGAGTGATAAGTTTGTGTATGGACATCATTTAGAGTTTTAAATGTAAGTGATCCAATGGTGGAGATTCATCAAAACTGGTGTAAAGTTTTAGGATAAGGATTTGTGTCACTTATTTCACCAATATTTCAAGTGTGGGGGGTGAGGTGGTTTTAAGTAAAAAGCTAATATTTGCATGCCTTATAATAATTCATATGTTTTATTGGTGTCTGCATTTCTATACCAAGTAGTCAGGATGGATCATAAGAAGAATTGGATGTGTGGTGTGTATATGTATTATGTAAAGCTAACTGCTGCACCCAGCTTTCATTCTCATTCCCTGGTATGTCCACATTGAACTTTTAATGTCTGCTTCACTGCTGGATTTATGAAGTATTTGTTTACATTAACTATTTCACCCCTGTATCTGGTCCTCCCTTGATTAGGCCAAATGTCGCCCTCTAGGTCACACCTCATTGAACACTGAGTGGTATAAATCTAAGTCCTTAGGTCTTTTCAGGCCTTGGTCTTATCAATGTAACATATTTCAAGTGTAACTCTTTAAGTGCACATACCGAATTATACCAGAATTGGACCGGAAGGGGACCACAGGTAATTACAGAAATAGTTAATGCAAACAATATTTATCTTTTTCATCTTACTCTTCCTGAAATACCCCCACATTCATTCACCCAGAAAAGAACTATTCATCTCTCCCTCCATCTTACCTTCTAATCTGACTGCTTGCACAAACCTGTTTGCAACGTAAAACACTAACTTCCCAAGCACACACAGATACCTCCTGCCCTCTCTTATTCTCACCAACTAACACTTTTTCTGCTTCTCCTTAATGCTGGTGATATCTCTCCAAATTCAGGCCCCCCTCAGCAAATCCCCACGTATGTCCCAGTACAAATCTCAGTCTAAAAATTTCTGCAACCTCTTAAACCTAATAATTATTCCTCTGACCCCCTGCTACTTTGGTTCCTCTTGCCAGGAGCATTATGGAATGCACACTCTGTCTGTAACAAACTGTCCTACATTCATGATCTTCTCATTCTCATGATCTTTCCTTTCTGGGTCTCACAGAAACTTGGCTGACTCCCTCTGACACCTCCTCCCCTGCCGCACTCTCATATAGTGGATTTCATTTCACTCACACACCTGCTCCTACAGCCCAATTCCACTGCCACCCTCCATTACGCTCACTTCATTTGAAGTACCCACTGTTGGCATCTACTCTCCCTCCAACCTTCAAGTAGCTGTCATTTACCTCTCTCCAGGCCCAGCCACCATCTTTCTTGACCACTTTAACACCTGGCTACTACACTTTCTTTCTGCCGACATCCTCACTATCATGAAGGGTGACTTCACCATTCCTATTGACACCTGCCACTCAGCCGCCTCTAAACTCCGATCTCTCTCTTCCTCCTTCGGCCTCTCACAGTGGTCTTCCGCTCCCACCCACAGAGATGGTCACACTCTGGATCTTATATTTACCTGCCTCTGCTCCCTATCCAACCTTTCTAATACCCATCTCCCCCTATCTGACAACAACCTACTCACCTTCTCTTCATTGGTCTCTTCTGCAGCTCCCCTGGTCCACACACTAGCACACCCCCACAGGAACCTTAAACATCTCAACTTTCTCTTGCTTTCTGACTCTCTTCTGCCACTCTCTACTATTTGTTCACTCCAAGACACAGATGCTACCACCACCCTATATAACACCATAATAAGTACAGCTCTGGACACTGTTGCCCCCCTCACACACAACAAAACCCGAAAAATCAACAGACAACCCTGGCACACCAACCTGACCAAAAAACTCAGACAAGCTTCCAGGGCTGCTGAGCGGCGATGAAAGAAATCCAATTCTAAAGATCAATTCACCGCATACAAGCAATCCCTCCTCATATTCAAAGCCTCACTCGCTTATGCAAAACAGGCCTACTTCTCATCTGTCATATCTTCACTGGCCCACAGCCCTAAGGAACTTTTTAACACTTTTAACTTCCTTCTCCGTCCCCCAATGCCCCCACCCTCTCCTCTCCTTTCATCTCAGCTGAGGACTTTGCCGCATACTTCAAAGAAAAGATCGTCAACATTAGAGAAAGCTTCAGAGCACAGTCCCCACAGACCCTCTGCACAACTGCTTAGTCCTCTTCCCCCAAAACCCGCTTCTCCACCATTTCAGAAGAAAAACTCTCCACTCTACTCTCCAGATCACATCTCACCACCTGTACACTTGACCCAATCCAATCACACCTCATTCCTAACCTCACCACAATGTTTATCCCAGCCCTAACTCATCTCTTCAACCTATTACTGACCTCTGGTGTCTTCCCCTCTGCTTTTAAACATGTTACTATTACACCCATCCTTAAAAAGCCTTCACTTGACCCATCTTCTTTGTCCAGTTATCGCCCCATATCACTTCTTCCGTATGCCTCAAAGCTACTTGAAAAACATGTTCATTCTAAACTGTCCTCTTAGCTCTCCTCCTGCTACCTCTTTGCCCGCCTACAATTTGGCTTCCGACCCCACCACCCCACCGCTCGACTGAGACTGCCCTTACCAAAGTCACCAATGACCTACTAACAGCCAAAACCATAAAACATTACTTTGTCCTCCTTCTCCTTGACCTGTCCTCTGCCTTTGATGCTGTCGACCTTGGACCTTGGATTCTGCCCTCTCATTCCGACCACATATCCAAGCCCTTTCCACCACCTGCCGCCTCCAACTCCAAAACATCTCCCGCATCTGTGCTTTCCTCAACTTTGAATCTGTGAAAATGCTTGTACATGACCTCATCATCTCCCGCCTAGATAATGCAGCATTCTCCTCTGTGGCTTTCCATCTAGCACTCTCACACCCCTCCAATCTATCCTCAACTCTGCTGCCCGACAAATACACCTCTCAGCCTGTTACTCCTCTGCCTCTCCCCTCTGCCAATCCCTTCACTGGCTCCCCATTGCCCAGCGAATTCAGTTCATAATTTTATAAAATACATACAAGGCTGTCCACAACCTGTCCCCTCCCTACATCTCTGAGCTACTTTTCCGATACATCCTCGCACGCAATCTCCAATCCTCACAAGACCTCCTTCTCTCCTCTCCTCTTATCACCTCTTCCCACAATCGCCTCCAAGATTTCTCCCGTGCATCCCCCACACTCTGAAGCTTTCTACCCCATCATATCAGACTCTCACTGACAGTGGAATCCTTCAAAAGAAACCTAAAAACCCACTATCACAGGTAGAGTCATGGGAATCAAGATAGAGCGGAGGTGCACCCCCTGAGCTGCCACCTGGTCCCCTGTCCTTGCCTACTTGCACCATCAACCCTAGGTGATGGTGCGCAACTGGGCGACAGTCCCTAACCTACTAAGTGCAAGCAGAGAGAAAGAGACAGCAGGGAAGAGGACAGCCACTGAGAAGTTACAATAAGCGGACAAGAGATAGAACAAAAATGGAAGGCGAGGTGGGTCAACTAGCTGAGTTCAGTCCAGGAGGTCACGTCAGAACAAGGGAAGAGGCAAAGACAAATCCCTAAACAAGCCGAGGTCAAAATCCAAGAGGTATCGTCAGGGAGCAGGCAGAAGAGGTGTCAAGAGGTGGATCAAGGTTCAAATTCCAGAGGTAGCTTAATAACAAAGTACACAGCCTATTGGATGAAAATCACAGGCAACCTGTAGCCAGCGGGCCGTCTGTATTTATAGTGGGGAGTGAGGGTCATGTGACGTGGCCAGCATCACATGACCGACAGACAAGTCGAGCACCGAGTGATCAGCTCGGCACTCACGGCTAGCAAAGCCGCCCTGGGAACAAGGCCAAACACAGATCCTCGCTCCCGAAGCTAAGCAGCAGGTCTGTGGCTGATGGGAGAACGATTGTGCCTTCAGGGCCCCGTTACACCCACCTTTTCAGACTACAACCAGTGAACCTGCTGCCTCTATACCACCATGACCAGCTTCCCCCTCACCTACTGTGTCCTACTCCCATACCATGTAAATTGTAAGCCCTCACAGGCAGGGCCCTCTCTCCTTCTGTACCAGTTTGTAACTCACCTTGTTTATGCTTAGTGCAAATGTCTGTATTATGTATATATACCCCTTCTCATATGTACAGAATGAATGGCGCTTTAATAATAAATAATAATAATATTAATAATGTGTAACTCAGTGACTAAACATGCTGCTGATAACTTACCTGTCTGGCATTACAATAGTCTGAACAGCTTTGATTACTCATCTCTACCTGGAATACGATCTTACATCTGTCTATCTGCCTTATCTGAACCTTCATAGAGAGTATTGCTGATTCTGACTAAGAACAGTAGAGTGGCAGCACTAGAAAAGATAAAATCCTAGGCGGTTTTGTCTAGGACACCCGCTGGTCAGATCCTGAATACTGCATTCTTGTCCTCAGGATTTAAGGATTTCGGTGGGCTTTTTATTTTATTATTATTCACAGCATTATAAGTCAACAGCTGGATGGCAGACACGTGCATTCATCTATCCCACTGCGGACAGATGTTTTAAATAAAATGCTATTTACATTTGCTCAGATACTGAGACCTAGTGCATAATACAACCGGCTTGGAACATGCCTTTTGTTATATTAAATTTCTCATCCTCCAGGAGAAGGGAAGTATAAGATTTGTGGTAGATCAAGAGAAGAAATATTTCATATTTCTGCACATTGAACAGCTGGGGCAGGACAGAAGAAATTTAATTATGGGGGTCAGTAAAGAAAAGTGCAGTATTTTCAATTATTTATCATTTTTGTTATAATTAACATACAAATGTTTGCAGAATAGTTTTCATATTCACATAACACAAAATCATCAAGAGTCAGGACCCCTGAATTTCAAAATACCTGTATATATGCTCACTTCAATAGATTTGAAAACTTTTTTTAAATCTGTTAATTTGCAACTCAAGCTGTTCTATAGTTAAAGGAGTTCTCTGGGCTTTTAATATTGATGACCTATCCTCAGGTTAAGGACTCAATAAGGACACGGCTGTAGTTTCGGTCCACATCCGATCTGCTTTATTTATTTTTTATCCTTCAAGTCAAAAAACCTGTTATGTTTAATTTAAAGTGTATACTGCATGTGAGGTCCAACATACGGGTGATTCTGATCCACATTCAAACATTTTGGCATCTAGCTGGCAGAGAAATGTCTCACGTTATACACCTTGTGGATGCAGAACCCTGCATATTTCCACAATCTATAATATCTCTTTTATTTGTCCAGCTGAGGGTCTATAATCATGCTTTTATGTTTTCAGGTACACTAACTAAAACTGGGCTGCATGGATTGTCTTCCTATATAGTGATGAAATACATTGTCTTAAACTGAATTATGTATATTTTTTTAATAGGAAAGATTTGCTCAAATGCACAGTGCTGTGCAAAAGTTTTTAGCTTTAAAAAATAGTGTTAATAGTTTACTTTTCTCAATTAACAAAATGCAAAGTGAATGAACAAAAGACAAATCTAGAGTAAATTAAAGCAATATGTGGTATGATCACGCTTTGCTTTGAGAATAACATCAGTTCCTCTAGGTACACTTGCACAAAGTCAGGGATTTTGTAGGGTTATAGTCAGGTGTATGATTAACCAATTTTTCCGAACAGGTAACAATGAACTTCATTTTCATACTTAGGCCATGGTTCCATTCCGTGCATTGGGGACCACGATTTGCGGTCCCCAATGCACAGGCAACGTCCGTGCGGCGGCCGGGATGGATACAGACCCATTCAACTTGAATAGGTCTGTGATCCTTCCGTTCCGCAAAAAGATAGAACAAGTTCAATTTTTTTGTGGAACGGAAGCACAGATCGGAACCCCACAGAAACACTCCGTGGGGTTCCGTTCCGTGCTTTTGTTCCGCACCACATCTCCGGATTTGCGGACCCATTCAAGTAAATAGGTCCGCATCCGTGATGATCACGGCCAGTGCCCAGTGTATTTCAAAACTGCTGTATGCCGTTTGCTGAACGGAGGGGGAACAGTATAATAATGAGTGTCTGCAGGCAACAGGGAAAGCTGGTGGAGGTTCCTTGGAAGTTTGCGGCTACATTTCAGCAAATGTAGTTGGGAATCTGGTCAGGATTAATTGTGTCCGCAATGCGGAGAAATACATGCTGATACTTACCAATCAAGCAATACCATCACAGAGTCATCAGATTGGCTCCTGCAGCAGGAAAATGACTCCAAAATGACTCCACACATACAGCCAATGTCTCCCAGAGAGCCATGACTTCAACATGTCTGTATGGGATTACATGGAGAGATGGAAAGTTTTGAGTATGCCTACGTCCACAGAAGATCTTTGGTTAGTTCTCCAAGATGTATGTGTAATGCCCCAAAAGTGCATTACCACCTTTGCACCCAGCCACTATCTCCTATGGTTAACCTCAGGTCCAGGTCCTGCACAATGTGTATTCATAATATTGTTATGTTACTGTTAAGGTGTAAAATGCCTGGTTCACCAGTAGGTGGCAGCATATATGGCAGAGCTATCTTACATAGAATGGAACCTTATTTCCATTCTATTTTCTCCCTCTAGGGAGAAGTTTAGCTAGTTAGAAGTAAGAATAGAGTACCCCCTGCTAGGGGAAGGAAGCAGGAGCCTGTCCCTGCTGGATGAGCCTTGCCTAGACCAGCTAGAGCGCCTTCTGCTCTGCTAAATCTTGAGGACACAGCAAAGAAACCTCAGAAGCCAGGAGGAGAAAGTTCCCTGGACAAAGTTAGAGACAGACCAGACTACCCAGTTAACTACAGCAGAAAAGAAAGGAAAATATTCCTATTTATTCTTGTCAGCACAGCAGGGCCAGAGAGCAACCGAAGTAGCAGAGAGGAGTTTGACTGCCACAGTTAATGCCAAAGCCTGCTGGAACTAAGACAAAGCTTGTAAAACAGTTTGGACGAACGTTTATTGAAAGTAAAGCCGTTATCAGCTTCAACACAAGGTCTAGACTCAATTTATTTAATCATCTCCTTCATCAACAACCCCCTATTCACCTATTCATTGCTGCGAAGCCAATGCCTAGGATCCAGCATATCCAGGTAGGAGCACTGAGACACGTGCACAACACCTAAAGGGACATGATAGGCCACCCTACACCACTCTGGCATTCCTACACCTGGGTACCACCACCTACAGTATTACTAAAAGGGGCCCTGTGCCCTTGTTGCTTCACTGCAATTGGCGTCACAACAAAACAAGTACTCTTTTTTTATTCTTAAAGGCCCTGGGGGGAGGTGCCTGCTGCATATACAACAACCTCTGTGCCAAGAAGAATTAATGCTGTTTTAAAGGTAAAGGGTGGTCACACCAAATGTTGATTTGATTTTGAATTCTCTTTTGTTCATTCACTTTGTATATTGTTAATTGATAAAAGTAAACTATTAATGCTTCTGTTTTTGAAAGTATTGTTACTTTGCAGCAGTTTTTCCATGCCTGCTATACAATAATGTATTTCAAAATTTCAGGAGTTTCATCACTACACTGTACATAGGAATGTACAAAGATCTAGCAGGGCTCCATAATGAAACATAGTATGGGTCCCACTTGCCCCACCAAGTTTTCCAGTATGTGTGTGAAACACTCCTATAAAATGTGGAAAGCAAAGTGTCACTTCCCAGATTTTGTTTTAAAAATGTACTTTTGTTTTATTAAGTAAAAAAAAAATGCCTTTGTTGACCATACCAACCAATTACAGTACAGCTTATACACAAAATGAAAGCTTTGATGTGATTGGTTGTTGTGAGTAGAGATGAGCGAATCGAAGTTGACGAAGTGGAATTCAAATCCGAATTTCTTCACACTTCGTGGTAACGAATTACATTTTTTCCTAAAATGGCTGCTGCACGTGTTAAGACATGGAGCAAGGAACTCTGGGATTGAGGGATCACCCACAATGCCATGCATGCAGCCAATCAGCAGACAGCCAGCCCTGTGATGTCACAGCCCTATAAATAGCCTCAACCATCTTGGATTCAGCCATTTTCCAGTGTAATTAGTGTAGGGAGAGACGTCAGCAAACTATTTTGCTGTATAAAAGTTCAGGGAAGGGATAGGGAGGAATCATTCCACAGTTTCGAAGCAGAACAGGGTTCAGTAGGGGAGATTACAGCCTGGGTAAAAGGAACAATCCAATTACACCTAGCTGCACTGACTGGGGATCCAAATTGCCATTACACAGCTCTGTAATTCCAGCAAACCATTCTTGCTATTGGGGTGCAAGTGGTGTTTGATACAGCCATTAACAGGGTTTTGTCACAGGATGACAGCTTCCTGCTCCTCCTCCTCAGTGCCGCCGGCGTCCTGCGGTGAGATCAGAGCAAGGACGTGCGCTGCGTCCTCGTCTTCAGACCAACGAGGCGGGGAGGACCCGACCGCAAACGCCTTCTTAGCGTGGCCGGCGTCCTCCGCCCTCATGGTAATGGTGAGGAGTCTGAGCACCGAGCTGGGCACTCGGCACTCAGCTGTATGCAGGGGGAACGAGTCATGTGACGCTGGCCACATTACATGACTCCTTCTCCTCTCTATTTAACAGGCAGCCTGCTGGCCACAAGTTGCCTGTGATTAAGGTCCTACACTCGGTCTATCCTCCTCAGTGATATTTCCTGGTTTAGGTATTTGAATCTTGTCTCGTTTATTGTCTTCGTCCTCGCCTGGTCCTTGTGTCCGGTTTCATCTCCTGGTATTGACTCCTGCTTGGCTTTTGACTTGTACTCGCCTGCTCCTTGTGTCTAGTTGCTTCTCCTGGTTTTGAATCCTGGTTAGTGTTCTGACTTGGCTTTCGCTTGCTCCCTGGTACTGCTTTGACCTCCTGGTTTAGACTTTGCTTGTTTGACTGTCTTGTGTTTGTCTGTCTTGTTTGTCTCTCTTGCACTTACTCAGGTTAGGGACTGCCACCCAGTTGTGCTCCGTTATCTAGGACGGGTAAGTGCAAGTAGGCAGGGACAGAGGTGTGGGTGGAGTCAGTTTTGCACCCTTCCACACACCCTTTTTGTGACAGAATCAAAGGCCCACCTTATCTTACTTTACTATGGATCCTCTGCAATATCTCATGGATCATGTCCAGAACCTGGCTCAGATTGTTCAGGAGTTAGGGGAAAGGTTACAAGCGCAAGAAGCTACCCGGAACCTCTCTGTTACCCCTTCATCCGCACTACAGGCGGAACGCCATGTTAAGCTTCCAGATCAGTTCTCAGGGGATCTCCAATGTTTTTTAGCCTTTAAGGAGAGTTGTAAACTGTATTTCTGTCTGAGACCCCATTCTTCTGGTTCTGTACAACAAAGAGTGGTAATTATTATTTCCTTATTAGAAGGCGACCCCCAGGATTGGACGTTTTTGTTACCCCCCCTTCCCGACTCTCAGTGTCTTAGATCAGTTGACGCGTTTTTTCAGGCCCTTGGGATTCTATATTATGAACCAGACAGAGCAACTGTAGCGGAGAGTCAGCTAAAGACTCTTGTGCAGGGTGACCGACCAGTAGAAGACTACTGTACTCAGTTTAGAAAATGGTGCGTCCCCTCTGGTTGGAATGAAGCCAGTTCAGGTCTGGTCTGTCTGAAACCCTTAAAGACATGTTAGTATTTTATCCTTCTCCTAGGACCTTGGAACAAACCATGACCCTTTCTGTGATACTGGACAGACATATTAGCGAGAGACAGCGGGAGCATCTGTTTTTTCCACAGTTTATGTCCAAACCCGAAACCTGTCCTTCGGGGGTCAAGTCTGAGCCTTTTACTGATGAACCTATGCAGCTTGGTATGACCAGAAGAGACCAACGCCGCCACCGTGGTACATGTTTCTACTGTGGTGACTGCGATCATTGGATCCGGCAGTGTCCCAAGGTCCCTCCTTCCGGTAGATTACCCAAACCAGAGGGATCTAAAGACAAGGTACTCCCCAGGGTGGTTAAAAAGAAATTATTGTTACCTAATACTATTTCATTAGGATTAAACAAGGGTTCAGGTAGTGCTTTTATTGATTCTGGGTCCGCCATTTAACTTTATTGATCTAAAGTTCAGGTGTGGATACCTATTTTATCCCTTTTCCAGCCCAATTTACATTGTAGCCATTGATTCCACCCCTTTGTTGGGAGGAACGGTTAAGTTTTGCACACCCGAAATAACTTTGACTGTAGGGGTGTGTCATACTGAGAATTGCTCTTTTTTGATCTTGGAGCATTTGCCCATTGAAAAGGTTTTAGGTATGCCCTGGCTCCAATTACATAACCCTGTCATTAATTGGACCAGAGGGGAGGTTGAAAAATTGGGTCCTAAATGTAACTCTTGTTTACCTATTGTGCAGGCAGGAGTCTCTGCAGAATCTAAGACATTACCTTCATATGTCGAGGAATATGCTGATGTGTTTTCCTCATCTGACCTGGAGAGTCTGCCCCCCATAGATCTTATGACTGTGCTATTGATTTAGTGGTAGGGTCCAGGTTTCCACATGAGGGAATATATTAAGGAAAGCCTAATTAAAGGACACATTAGACCCTCTGTGTCCCCTATGGGGGCAGGGTTGTTTTTTATAAAAAAAAGAAGGATGGAGGCCTCAGACCCTGTATTGACTATCAAGAATTGAACAAAAATCACCATTAAAAATCAATATTCTCTTCCATTGATCCCCGATCTGTTCAGGTTCTGGGGGAATCGTGGTTTTCCAAACTCGATCTGAGAGTGGCATATAATTTAATTTGAATTAAAGAAGGGGATGAATGGAAAACTGCTTTTAACACTCCTGAGGGACATTTTAAATATTTAGTCATGCCTTTTCGGCTTAGTAATGCTCCTTCAGTTCTTCAAAATTTCATGAAAGATACATTTCTGAGAATTTATTGGTAGATTTATGATTGTATATCTTGATGATAGCTTTTTTCTTAGAATTGGGATTCTCATGTTATGCACATCAGACAGGTGCTTGAAATTCTAAGAAGAAATTAATTGTCTGCCAAGATAGAGAAATGTATTTTTGGGGTGCAAGAAATGTTGTATTTTACGCGTTTTAACTTCTCTTACTTCTTACTTTTAGGTCAGGAAGTAAGAATGTGAAGGCTGATGCTTTGTCTCAAAGCTTTTGTGCGTTTCAACCTCCTGACACGCCTCCTGAAACCATCTTACCGGCTAACTCATTGTGGCTTCATTATCGGTGAATCTTGTTTATGATATTGATGCAGCTCAACACCTAGCTCCGGCGCAGACACCCACAGATAAATTATTTGTTCCTGGGCATTTCCGTCTCTGGCTGCTGGGAGAGTGCCATTATTCTGTTTTATGTGGTCATCCCAGTATTGAGGCCACCAGGGAACTGGTATCCAGGTATTATTGGTGCACCACGTTATCGAGGGATGTCAGTTCATTTGTCTCTGATTGCGAGGTATGTGCCAGGTCCAAGACTCCTAGAACACGTCATACTGGTGAGTTACGACCACTACCCATTCCTAGTAAACCCTGGTCACTTATTTCTATGGATTTCATTACTGACTTGCCACCCTCTGAGAGTAGGTCAGTGGTTTGGGTAGTGGTCGATTGGGTTAGTAAAATGGTACACTTATTTCCTCTGGCCAAGCTTCCGGATGCCAAGACTCTGGACTCTGTTTTTATTGAGCAAGTGGTACGGTTGCATGGAGTTCCTGAGAACATTGTATCTGACAGGGGTGTCCACTTTGTTTCTAAGTTTTTGAGAGCCTTTTGTCAGAGATGTGAGATTTCAATGTCCTTTTCGTCAGCTTTTCATCCCGAGACTAATGGACACCCTGAACGGTTGAATCAGGCTTTTTAACATTTTTTGTTAAAGATCTTACAACTCTGATAATCAGCAGTTGTGGGTGAAATATCTTCCTTTGGCCTCATGCACATGACCGTTGTTTGGGTCATTTTGGTGGCTCGGATGCAGACCCATTCATTTCAATGGGGTCGCAAAAGATGCGGACAGCACTCCGTGTGCTGTCCGCATCCGTGGCTCCGTTCCAAAAAAAATAACATGTCCTATTCTTGTTCGCGATTTGCGGACAAGAATAGGCATTTATATTGCCGGCGCACGTTCCGTTGCGCAAATTGGGGAAGGCAACACAGGCGCCTTCCGTTTTTTGCGGATCCGCGGTTTGCGGACCGCAAAAAAACGGCACAGTCGTGTGCATGAGGCCTTTGGCGGAGTTTTCCATCAATAACCGTGTGAACTCTTCCACTGGAGTGTCTCAGTTTTTCTGTAATTTTGGTTTCCAGCCTCGATTTAATTCAGAAAATTAAGGCTAATAGGAAGCGTTCCAAAGGGGTGGATTTTAAGGTTGGGAGAAAAGGTTTGGTTGTCCACCAAAAATTTGTCGTTAAAGGTGTCTTCCAGGAAGTTTGCTCTGCGATTTGTTGGACCATATGAAATTCTCGACATTATTAATCCCATATCATTTAGGTTGAAGCTGCCAGACTCATTTTGTATTCACAACGTATTTCACAAATCATTGCTTAAGAAATATATTTCGCCCATACTTCGGTCACAGGCAGTCCCTTCCCCGATACAGGTGAATTATCAAAATTAATTTGTTATATCTAAAATCATTGATGTTAGGAGAGTTCGTAACTCATTTCAATACCTGGTTCATTTGAAGGGTTATGGACCCGAGGAAAGGTCCTGGGTGCTGGTGAATAGGATTCATGCTACGAGGTTGATTAAAAAATGTAAACTCGCTCATCTGGAAAAACAATCTCCAGGGACTTTGGATCTGGTGGCCCCTTGTAGAAAGGGGGGTACTGTCACAGGACCCCAGCTTTGCACTCCTCCTATTCAGTGCCGCCGGTGCCCTTCGGTGAGATCAGAGTGAGGACGTGCGCTGCGTCCTCGTCTCCAGAGCAATGAGGGGTGGGGAGGACCCGGCAGCGCACGCCTTCTTAGCGGTAACGTTGAGGAGTCTCAGTGCCGAGCTGGGCACTCGCTGCTCAGTTGTATGCAGGGGAACGAGTCATGTGACTCTGGCCACGTCACATGACTCCTTTTCCCCTCTATTTAACAGGCAGCCTGCTGACCATAGGTTGCCTGTGATTAAGGTCCTACACTCGGTGTATCCTCCTCAGTGATATTTCCTGGTTTAGGTAATTGAATGTCGGATCGTTTTATCGTCTTCGTCCTCTCCTGCTCCTTGTGTCCAGTTTAATCTCCTGGTATTGACTCCTGCTTGGCTTTTGACTCCTGGTTAGTGTTCTGACTTGGCTTTCGCTTCCCTGGTACCACTTTGACCTCCTGGTTTAGACTTTGCTTGTTTGGCCGTCTTGTGTTTGCCTGTCTTGTTTGTCTCTTCCGCACTTACTCAGGTTAGGGACCGCCGCCCAGTTTCACTCCGTTACCTAGGACAAGTAAGTGCAAGTAGGCAGGGACAGAGGTGTGGGTACAGTCAGTTTTGCACCCTTCCCCACCCCCTTTTTATGACAGGTTTATTACAAGAGAATATTTCTATGTCTTATTTGCCCTTGTGCGGTGCAGTTATATGTTCTAAAGCATTTTTGGGCTTGTATTAGTAGGGAAAAAATGCTTATTAGCCGTTGTGTGGAGAAGGGAGAAAATTACTGCCCTTTTTGACATGTATTAGTGGCAAAAAAATATATATTATTTGCCGTTTACCGGTGCAGTGATATGTTCTAAAGCTCTTTTTGGCGTGTATTAGTGGCCCAAAATATATATTATTTGCCTTCAGCGGTGCAGTTATATGTTCTAAAGCCCTTTTTGGCATGTATTAGTGGCAAAAAAAAATTGCCGTTTAGCGGTGCAGTTATGTTCTAAAGCCCTTTTTGACGTGTATTAATGGCACAAAAAAAAGTATTTGCCGTTGTGTGGTGAAGTGAGAAAATTACAGCCCTTTTTGGCGTGTATTAGTGGCAAAAAATTATATATTTGCCGTTCAGCGGTGCAGTTATATGTTCTAAAGTCCTTTTTGGCGTGTATTAGTGGCAAAGAAAATTTTTATTTGCCGGTCAGCGGTGCAGTTATAAGTTCTAAAGCCCTTTTTGGCATGTATTAGTGCCAATAAAAAGTATTTGCCGTTGTGTGGTGAAGTGAGAAAATTACAGCCCTTTTTGGCGTGTATTAGTGGTATTGTAAAAGTGGAAAAAGTAAGGGCCTATTTGCCATTCAGTGGTTGCCGAAAAAAGATATTTGTCCATCCAGTTCGGCCTTTCATACTGCAAGTTGATCCAGAGAAAGGCAAAAAAAAAAAAAAACTGAGGTAGAAGCTAATTTTCTCCACTTTAGGGGAATAAAAAATTCCATCCCGACTCCAATCAGGCAATCAGAATAACTCCCTGGATCAAAGACCCCTCTCTAGTAGCTATAGCCTGTAATATTATTACACTCCAGAAATGCATCCAGGCCCCTCTTAAATTCCTTTATTGTACTCACCATAACCACCTCCTCAGGCAGAGAGTTCCATAGTCAATAGTGCTCTTACCATAAAGAATCCTCTTGTGTACAAACCTTCTTACCTTCAGATGCAGAGAATGTCCCCTCGTCACAGTCCGGGGGATAAATAGATGATGGGATAGATCTCTGTACTGGCCCCTGATATATTTATAAAGTGAATAACCCTAATTTTGATAATCTTTCAGGGTACTGTAGTTGTCCCATTCCAGTTATTACTTTAGTTGCCCTCCTCTGGACCCTCTCCAGCTCTGCTATGTCTGCCTTGCTCACAGGAGCCCAGAACTGTACACAGTACTCAATGTGTGGTCTGACTATCGATTTGTAAAGTGGTAGGACTATGTTCTTATCACGGGCATCTATGCCCCTTTTGATGCAATCCATTATCTTATTGGCCTTGGCAGCAGCTGCCTGACACTGTTTTTTTCAACTTAGTTTGCTGTTTATTAAAATTCCTAGATCCTTTTCCACGTCAAAACCAAGTGTTTTATCATTTAGTATGTACGGGTGACTTTCATTATTCCTTCCCATGTGCATAACTTTATATTTGTCAGTGTTAAACCTAATCTGCCACTTATCTGCCCAAGCCTCCAATCTATCCAGATCCCTCTGTAGTAGTATATTGTCCTCTTCAGTGTTAATTACTTTACACAGTTTAGTGTCATCTGCGAATTTTTTTATTTTACTATGCAAGCCTTCTACAAGATCATTAATAAATATATTGAAGAGAATAGGGCCCAATACTGACCCCTGAGGTCCCCCACTAGTGACAGTGACCCAATCTGAGTGTGTACCGTTAATAATAACCATCTGTTTTCTATCACTCAGCCAGTTACCCACATACAGACAATCCTGTGGGACATTCCCTGTCAGTATAGAGTCCGCAAACATCAGAAATAAGGGTCTGGCTATGACATTACTTAATTCCCTTAGGATACGGGGGTGTATGCCATCCAGTTCTGGCGATTTGTCTATTTTTAATCTTTTTAAGTCACTGTTGTACTTCTTCCTGGGTCAGACAGGACACTTTTAATGGGGAATTTACTTTTACATTCTGCATGTCATCTGACAGTTTATTTTCCTCAGTGAATACATTGGAGAGAAAAATATTAAACAGCTTTGCTTTCTCCTCATCGCTCTCTGCGACTCCCCCTCATTACTCTTTAAAGGGCTGACACCTTCAGATTTATACTTTTTAACATTTACATAATTGAAGAACATTTTAGGGTTAGTTTTACTCTCTTTGGCAATTAATCTCTCGGTCTTTAGTTTGGCCACTTTTATTTGTTTTTTACATGTTCTATTTTTTTCCTTATAGTTTTTCAGTGCTTCCGTGCTACCCTCCTGTTTTAGTGATTTATATGCTTTTTTTTGTCATTTATTGCTTTCTTTACAGTTCTATTTATCCACTTTTTGTTCCTTAACCTTTTATTCCCACAATGAGATTTTAGGATGCTTTTAAAGATATCCCATTTTGTGGCTGTATTTTTGTCCCAGTTAGTTAGGCCTATGGCCTCTCTTAGTTGGCTAAATTTAGCTTTTTTGAAGTTTGGTATTTTTGTTCCTCCCTGTAGAAACGCTCTTTTTAATGATAATTGGAAGGTTATTACTTTATGGTCACTATTTCCCAGGTGTACCCCAACCTGCACGTGTGTTGTTCTGTCAGGCCTATCAGTTAATACTAAGTCCAGTATGGGCGTCCCTCTAGTTGGGTCCAGAACCAGTTGGGAGAGGTAATTGTGTTTGGTTATTGCCAAGAACCTGTTTCCTTTATGAGATATACAAGTTTCAGTTTCCCAGTCTATATCTGGGTAGTTGAAGTCCCCCATAATAACCACCTCGTTATGATTTGCCGCCTTGTCTATCTCGTTTAGTAGTAGATTTTGTGTGGATTCTAGTATATTAGGTGGTTTATAGTAAACTCATATTAGTAATTTATTATTGTTTTTATCTCCATGTATCTCTACCCACAATGGGCATAAAATATATATTTGTTCAGTGGTGCAGTTATATATTCTAAAGTCCTTTTTGGCATGTATTAGTGGCAAAAAATATATATTTGCCATTCAGCGGTGCAGTTATATGTTCTATAGCCCTTTTTGGCATGTATTAGTGACACAAATTATATATTTGCCGTTCAGTGGAGCAGTTATATGTTCTAAAGCCCTTTTTGGCGTCTATTAGTGGCAAAAAAATATATATTATTTGCCATTCTGCAGTGCAGTAATATGTTCTAAAGCCTTTTGTGGCGTGTATAAGTGGAAAAAAGTAAGGGCCCATTTGCCGTTCAGCTGTGCAAATATATATTCTAAATCCTTTTGTGGTGTGTGTATAAGTGGAAAAAAGTAAGGGCCTATTTGCTATTCAGCGGTGCAGTTATATGTTCTAAAGCTATCTTTGGCGTGTATTAGTGGGAAAAAAAGGGCTTTATTAGCTGTTGTGTGGTGAAGTGAGAAAATTACAAACTGTTTTAATTTCCTTGCTATTTATTTGATCTAACAGTATCAGTATAGTTTCCGTATTTGATAAGTTTTTGGCGGATCGGAAATGGAAACAGTAACTTATTAATGACCAAACACATGAGCAATATGGGCTGGGCATAGCATTTCTACAGTATGGATCTGAAAAATATGGATGACATACAGATTTGTTCAATGTGCGTTCCGTATTTTTTGCGGACCCATTGACTTGAATGGAGCCTTAGACCGTGATTTGCGGACAATAATAGGACATGCACTATTTTTTGCACAACAAAAATACGGAAATGGAATGCACGCAGAGTACCTTCTCTTGTTTTTGCGGACCCATTGAAGTGAATGGTTTTGCATACGGTCCGCAAAAAAAATAGAACAGAAGCGGAAAGAAAATACATTTGTGTGCATGAGCCCTGAGGCTAAGTTCACACTTGAGTTAGTTGGTCAGTTTTGGCCCCGTAACTGCCCAAATAAGTGAAGTGTGCAGTGATTCTAAGAGCAACGCCTGTCATCTACATGTCATAGTGACTCACAGTATTGGTTCACTACCACAGCAGACTCCTTATGCGTGTTACTGCAAGGCACAGTGTTCTACACCACTATAAAGGCTCTCTGCAGCCAGGAAATAGCAGTTTTTTAATGCGATTCACCACAAATTAATTTGAATCGAATCGAATTTTTTCTGAAAATTCTGCAAACCAGTCGATTTTTGAAAATTCACTCATCTCTAGTTGTGATCAGTAAAGACGGTTTTTCTTTAAGACAGTTTCATATATTTCTGAATGCATTTACATCACGAGTGACATAAATACACTGATACATCTCCCTTATACAGCTCTGTCTGTAAGTGTGTTATAAAACTGGTTGCCTGAAACTACCATTAGGGGTGCACAGGAAGTTATATAGTAACCATTGACCGTAATGGAGGCTGCAAAGTCTTTTTGCATTGGGCTCATCCTTGTGGTGGAGCATGGAAATGCAGTATTTTCATGTCGGGAACAGAAAAAGATGTTCAGCACCACGCCCCCATCCCTTCCTTTGGGCCCCAAAACAGTCGCAATGTCTGCCTCATTGGAAGGTACGCCTCTGGCTTTATGCCACTTTAAGGTGGTCATGCAAGTTCAAAAGTTTTCTGCCTAATGCTCATTATAATTCAACATATGCGGTCCTTGTTTTCCCCAACATGTACCAAACAAACATCGGCCAAACTTCTAAGAAACATTAGATAGTTGGCCAATCCACCCAAAATTGAGAAATTGTCATAATTTGCTTGTTTTACTTATCTTTAGATCAATGTCATCACCAGTCCTGTGCGAAGGTCTGGCAGACGTTCTTCTCTACCTCTTGTATGATATTCTTTGTTTTGGTTTCACTTTCTCATCTCGTTTCCTTCTGCCAGGTGCCACTTATTCAGACTAATCCTTTTCCTTTATATTCCCTCCCATACTGCCTCACTTTGCGGTTTATATTACTTCCTGGATGAAGTGGTCATTGCTGGAGGCTGTGTCTGCTGTTTGTTCAGATAAGTCCTTTACTTTATTGTGTTTCCTTGCTGGCTTGATTCTAGGTGACCCTGACTTCGTCCGTATTAAGTGCAGGGAGACGGTGGTTGTGTCCCCTCACTATTATAGGGTTTTTAGGTGTCACACAGACTTAGGTACGCGGGCATGCAATCGTCTACCATAAAGACATTTGCATGGGCATAGCAGTCAGGGAGAGCTCTTAGGGTTTTATAGGGCTCACCTATATGCTCCTTAGTTTGTTTTCAAGCCTGTCGCTCCTTTATTTATAAGTTACAGCTTTCTGCTAACACATCCGTGACAATCAATTAACTAGAAGTGAGACATGTTGAACTTGATTAACTCGTGTCTTTTTTGGTGCACATTTATCAATCCCCTACACCAGTTTTTCAGCATAAAAAAGTGCACATTTTTGGCCAAGCCTCCACTTGAGCATAAATTTGCTACTTTTGGGGGGGCTTATGCCACACTCACCATTTTTCAAAAAAGTCAGTGATGCGGGGTGGGGAGTGGTTGGTTCAGGGCCAAGCCTAGGAGGCTTGCCACATTTACTATAATTTATGAGAGAAAACTTGTTTACATTTTATTTAAATTCAGCTGGCATAGATTTTAGTTCTGGCGCACAGACCTACTAAGATACACCATATTTATTAAGGGGTGCGAGGATCTGAAGCCAGTGGGGCAGAGGTTAAGACCAACTTAAATGTCCCCATATGTCTCTAGGCAATACTGTATGAAGCAAAAGTGTTTGGTCTGTGCCTCTCTTTAGCCATTGCACTTCATTGCATTACAGTAAAAAGTATATTATTAAGAGATGTGAAAGGCAAAGTATGAAGGTTAATGGGATTTATTTCTAAATTGTGTTTATGCTAAGCTTCTTGTGCCCTAGTTGTTGGAACAGTTCTATTTAAAGACAGCAGTCATCTTTTAAAAATATATTCTCAGTTGTCCAATGGCAATGTAAACCTTATACAGTGCTTAAAGAGGACCTTTCATGGGTCTAGACATTATAAAATAACTAGCAGGTTATGTAGGGCATAGTGCAGGGATGAAATATTGCTTAATATTTTCTAGGTGACGCTATGTTTGCCCGCTGTGCCCCGTTCACTTTTTCCACCTGGTATGCTAATGAATAGTATTGGTACAGGGAGGAGACTGCCCTGTTTCTCAATGGGCATCTCGCTCTCCCTGGCTGTAGCGTGGTCCAATCACAGCAGAAAGCGTCACAGCCAGGCAGAAAGTGAGTTGTTTTTTTTCTCCCTGGCAGTGACGCTCTCTGCTGCGATTGAACCGCGCTTGTTGGGTGGGACATCGAGCTTGTTGGTTGTGCTAGAAACTATAGGTTTTTATCCACAATTCAAGAATATTACTTGTTGCAGCTGACAAGGAGACATAATTTGCTGGATCTGGTCTTTTCAAACAGAAGATATATGATGTACAAGTCCGGAGGCACTTGGATAACATCATAATATGATGAGTTTCAATATAATATTCAATAAGGTCCTAAAAAAGGAAGCTATAAAAACCTGGAACTTTAGAAAAGTTAAATTCAGTTGATTAGGGCTCAGTCTTATAAACTGGGATCAGGTGCTAGTAAATAGGGACACTGAAGCAAAATGTGGATTTTTTAAAGGGAATCTCTCACCTATTTAGACTCCAACCCTTGGCAATACTATGTTGTGTTGCTTAACATAATCAAAAACATACCTTTGTTAGTATTATTCTTAGTTTAGAACGGCAGAAAATGCATTTTTATTGGTATGCTAATGAGGCCTTAAAGCGCCCAGTGGGGTGTGAATAAAAGTTCCAAGAGCCCAAGACCACCTCTACCATGAGCCCAAGACCGCCTCTTTACTGGGTAGCTCCCCTTGCACCATCCAGTCCTCCCCTTCTCTACGACATCACGATCGGCATAAAACTCCTGCCTGATCATCATGTCCTTCTGTGATGTGTTGGAGGCAGATACACAGATCTCATATGCCCCCATAGTTAAACTTAGCATGGTCCCTCTGCTCTGCCAAGTTTCCCAATATGCATGCAACAATCACTCTTGGGCAATGCAAATGTTTTTGTTTTTATTTTTTATTAAGTGGAAGACTTAAAAATATATAATAAAAAAGGTCTCCTGCCACCTCACCTTCTGTGTCGGAAAAAGTGGAACAGGTGCTTAATAAATATGGCGCTCATTCTGACCACCATATTTTTCATTGGAAAATATACCGTACATTCACAAATCTCCTGATTTCTTTTTTATTTTAAAGATGGCTACCTGCAGTCACCACTAGGAAGAGCTCAGTGTATAGGAATTTAATGCAATTACAATTTACTGGAAGTTGAAAAAAATCTCTTTGCATTGTGCTCTCCCTAGTGATGGCTGTGTGAAAATGCCAGGGATCGCTGGTGGGTAGGGGGGTACTTCCTCTTCCGCTCCAGTGTTTTGGAGATAGAGAGCTGAATGCTTCCATGGGAAATTGTGGAGATGCTTGGTGACCCAGGTGGTGTTGCTGCTGGCAGATCCTCTGTTTGCGGGGTGGCAGGTGGCACGGTGACTCCAGAGGTGGATGAAGAGGCCGAGACTGCAGCAGAAGAGGAAGCAGGAGGAGCCAGAGACCTTTCTTGGTTTTTGAGGTGTCTACTCAACTGCAGTTCGTGCTTTGCACTAAGATGCCTGGTCATGCAGGTTGTGCTCAGGCTTAGAACGTTTATGCCTCGCTTCAGGCTCTGATTGCACAGCGTGCAAACCACTCGTGTCTTGTCGTCAGCACATTGTCTGAAGAACTGCCACGTCAGGGAACTCCTTGGAGCTGGCTTTGGTGTGCTCGGTCCCTTGCTGCATTGGGCAGTAGCAGGCGTACTGTCTAGGGGACGGCCACTCCACTTTTGTACCCTGCTCCCTCTTTTGCTGTGCTGGTGGATCTGTGCAACCACCACCTCTTCCTCCGAACTACACAGGTCACTCACATAACCTTGATTTCATGTGGGGTCAAGGACCTCATCATCCTCCACATCATCTTCCACCCAGTCTTCACCCCTGCCATCCTGGTCGGTCTGCACACTTTCTAAAGCCACAGCAGTTGGCACCTGTGTTTCGTCATCATCCGAGATGTGCTGCGGTGGTCCTCCAATGTACTCATCTTGAAACATAAGTGGTTGGGCATCGGTGCACTCAATCTCTTCCACTTCTGGGGCAGGGTTGTGTGGATGGCCCTGGGAAACCCTGCTAACAGAGTCATCAAATAGCAGAAGGGATTGCTGCATGACTTGGGGCTCAGACTGCTTGGTTGATTTGCAAGGGGGTGAGGTGAAAGACTGATAGACATCGGCTGCAGGTGCTAACACTGATATTTCAGCAGGAGACTGGGTGGGAGACAATGTGAAGGAACTGGAGGCACTGTCAGCAACCCAATCTACTATCGCCTGTACTTGTTCTGGCCTGACCATTCGTAGAGCGGCATTCGGGCCTACCAAATAACACTAAAAGGTTCTGTCGCCTACTCGCACCTGAGGAAGGTGTTTCACTTGTGCGTGTAGCTGGCACAGATCGACCACGTCCTCTCCCTGCAACAGGAGCTCCACCAGCAGCACCACAAACTGGGCCTCGTTACTTATTCGACGCTCTCCTCATTCTCCGCAAATTTTGGATCTTGCCCAAAATGGGTGTTTTTTAATAACAGAATAGAACAGCAGTATCTGACCCATGTATCTCACACTGACATATGTAGCAAAGGCTGCAAATTTTGTTTTTTGACCAAAATGGTGGGGGGGTTTTAAACCCAGAAAATTATTGAAGTATTGCAAGCTTGTATTTCACACTGACAAATGCTGAAAAGTCACCAAATGTAGGATATTGCCAAAATGGGTGTTTTTTTAAACCCAAAATATTATTGCAGTATTTCTAGCTTGTATGTCACACTAACAAATGCAGCATAAGCCCCAGATGTAGGGTATTGCAAAAATGGGTGTTTTTTTAAACCAAGAAAATTATTGTAGTATTGCAAGCTTGTATTTCACACTGACAAATGCTGCAAAGGCACCAGATGTAGGATATTGCCAAAATGGGTGTTTTTTTTAAACCCAGATTATTATTGCAGTATTTTAAACTTGTTTTTTCACACTAAAAAATGCAGCATAGGCCTCAGATGTAGGGTATTGCCAAAAATGGGTGTTTTTTAAACCCAGAAAACTATTGCAGTATTTCAAGCTTGTATTTCACACTTACAAATGCTGCAAAGGCCCCAGATGTAGTGTCTTGCAAAAAATGGGTGATTTTTTAAACCCAGAAAATTATTGAAGTATTGCAAGCTTGTATTTCACACTCACAAATGCTGCAAAGGCACCAGATGTAGGATATTGCCAAAAAATTGTGTTTTTTTAAACCCAGATTATTATTGCAGTATTTCAAGCTTGGATTTGAATGTACACAAATGCACATATACTGTGCTGGTGCACTGAGCTTGCATAAAGTGGCCGCCGCAGCCCACCTGACTAACAGATGGATAAAAGTTATTTTTCTGTGTCACTGGGCTCAGGGCAGGATAAAAAGATTGTGTTCTGCACCGACAAAACTAAATCTATGTAGATCGCTGAGTTAACAAGCACTTCTGATTAAAGATTCTTTCCTATTCTCTCCTTCAGAGCAGCAGCATCCTCTCCCTACACTAAGCACAGCAGAGTGACATGCAGCGCTATGTGACTCCAGATTATATAGAGGCTGGGTCACATGCTGCACTGGCCAATCACAGCCAAGCCTTTCAAAAAGCGCCATTAACTCGCCGAACACCGAACCCGAACTTTTACTGAAAATGGCTGTAAGGAGGGATTTGATAGATGATGATCCAAGCCTGTAGTGCACATAATGTCAGCCACACAGGAGAGACTGATCTGTCTGCATAGGAGTGCAAGCTCTGGTCAAACTGGAGATCACATGACATTGCTGCCTATAATGAATTCAACTGAGCAGGGATGAAACAAATTAAACTTCTAGAATATTGCTGGTTAGTAAGCATTATGTGTCCAAAAAAATAAATACATTGCACTCATCTCCTGGACCACATGAGTGCTACAAATGTAAAGCAAGGCAGGTAGAGAAGGGATTCAAAAATCTTGAAATGACATAGGATCCACAACTGACAATAGGTGATGGTCACAGCTTAACTACTCCCCCTGCCTGCACAATGACCTCTGCACAGGTCACAGAACATGGCAAAAACACACTTTATAGCATATCTCACCACACACCGTATCTCTAAATGCAGCTCAAGCAAGATGCCTCATAATCATGTACAGCCTCATAACCATGTACAGAATATATACCTTACAAAAATAAAAACTGATAAGTAAAACATTATGTGTCAGTATCTGGATTCAATATTAGCTTTATTTAGTCAAACCAGGTCTAAGTTTATAAAAAAAAGTGTGACGTTTCCCTTGATGCCATTGTTGGATAATGGTCTCTGTGCATCAAATGTTTAATCCAAGCCAGTTATGTACATTACATAGAGCTTTCAGATGATGGCAGGATCAATTCACAACTTAATATGTAAAGGGCAACCTAAATGTCTCCAAATAACTTGTTTTGAGGAAAACAAGGATCAGGCATGTTGTATTTCAACATACCTCATCCTTTGCTTCCCCAAGGAAAAAGAGATAAGCAGTCTGACTGAGGCAATACATATGACTGCATGGCCATTGGATTTCTTCCGCTTCTGAAGGTAAATGGATTATTGAAACTATGAACATAGAGATAGGGGCGCTGATCATTAATAATAAGTTAACTCTCACTGCAACATGTGAAAAATGTTGACTTTTTGTAATTACAATTAACATTAAAACTACAGGGTGGGCCATTTATATGGATACACCTTAATAAAATGGGAATGGTTGGTGATATTAACTTCCTGTTTGTGGCACATTAGTATATGTGAGGGGGGAAACTTTTCCAGATGGGTGGTGACCATGGTGGCCATTTTGAAGTCGGACATTTTGAATCCAACTTTAGTTTTTTTTAATAGGAAGGGGGTCATGTGACACATCAAACTTATTGGGAATTATACAAGAAAAACTATGGTGTGCTTGGTTTTAACGTAACTTTATTCTTTCATGAGTTATTTACAAGTTACGGACCACTTATAAAATGTGTTCAATGTGCTGCCCATGGTGTTGGATTGTCAATGCAACCCTCTTCTCCCACTCTTCACACACTGATAGCAACACTGCAGGAGAAATGCTAGCACATGCTTCCAGTATCCGTAGTTTCAGCATATGCTGTGAAGATACGAGGTGTGCAGCACCTAAAACTACGGATACTGGAAGCCTGTGCTAGCATTTCTCCTGCGGTGTTGCTATCAGTGTCTGAAGAGTGGGAGAAGAGGGTTGCATTGACAATCCAACACAATGGGCAGCACATTGAACACATTTTTTAAGTGGTCAGAAACTTGTAAATAACTCATGAAAGAATAAAGTTACGTTAAAATCAAGCATACCATTGTTTTTCTTGTGAAATTCCCAATAAGATTGATGTGTCACATGACCCTCTTCCTATTGAAAAAACAAAAGTTGGATTCAAAATGGCCGACTTCAAAATGGCCGCCATGGTCACCACCCATCTTGAAAAGTTTCCCCCCTCACATATACTAATGTGCCACAAACAGGAAGTTAATATCACCAACCATTCCCATTTTATTAAGGTGTATCCATATAAATGGCCCACCCTGTATATAAGATACATAATCAGTCTCTCTCTGCTACTTGGGAAAAAAATAAAAAATTTAAGTACAATTTAAAAAACTTTTTCAAATTCTTATGCCTTGCTACTGGGAATGGCTTGAGATAACTGGTCGGCCCAATTTGGTGAACGGATCCAAGGCCGGGTTCACATCACTGTTTAGTTTTCCATTCTTCTGATCCTTAAGAAGAACAGAGAAATAAACCAAAAAACTGATCCGGTATTTTAAGTATTGGTTATGCTCAGTTATGCACATTTTGCATCTATTTTAGCCATTTCCACCTGAGATTCATTATTTTCTAGACCAGGGATGGCCAACCTGAGGCTCTCCAGCTGTTGCAAAACTACAACTCCCAGCATGCCCAGACTACCTACATCTATCAGCCTACAGCAGGGCATGGTGGGAGTTATAGTTTTACAACAGCTGGAGAGCCGCAGGTTGGCCATGCCTGTTTTAGACGGAAAAAAAATCCTACACAAAGTATTTTTTTCCCCATCTAAAATAACGGATTTCCGGCAGAAATGGCTAAAACGGATACAAAATGTACATAACTGAGCATGACGTCAAGAAAAGTGGTTGTAAGACTAAATATCTCTCTTTTTACAAAAATGGAATTTAGGTACATTATCAAATTAAAATAACTGCGTCTTTCTCAACTTGAATATATTCTTTCTCAACTTGAATATATTTGATTATAACAAATCGATCAATGTATACTTATTTGTAAAATCCTTTAGATGTTCAATCCTTGCCGTATTGACTGATACCTTAAAGGTTTAGTATTCTTCTTCTTTTCTTTTTTCCTCCCCTACCCTCCCCCACCTTCCCTGGTTACCTGATTTCTACCCTTGTTTCCTCGTATCTCCCCTATTTAACCTTTTTTTTTTTTTTTTTTTTTTTCATTTCAAAAGTTTTTATTGAGTGATTCAGAGTCATACATGAAAAACTAGAGAAGTGGGAGGATGGCAAATCCCCACTACTCATAAACAGCACAGAACTTATTCCAGGCCTGACATATACAAAATTCGGGTCATAATATTCTCATACATGTTGTACATCATGAAGACAGCATATCTCAAAAGCTGAATGACTGTTAACATTTCGGTTATATAAACTTAGACGTGTTTACGACAATAATTGCTTAAGAGGAGCAATCAAAGAATCTGAACTAGACTTCCGTGGGTCAAGTTTGCAAGTCGCAAGCAATCAACACAAACTTGAAGTCAATCTTAGCTGCTATTCTTTGGAGATATATCTTGTGAGACAAATCCTGTGAGACACATCCGAGACAGGTCATGGGGTGAAATCCAGCTGGGAATAGGGAAATTCAACTGAGGCTCAGATTACCCTTGGGGTGCATACTACCGGGCCTCACCCTGTAGGCCCCGTATAACCTCTAAAGGAGATCCAGTTACTCCAGATCTTCAAAAATTTAGGGTGGGATCTCATTTCCCAAGATGACAATTCCTCCAGGCGATAAATCTGGTCTATTCTTTGGAGCCATTGCTCTGTATCTGGGACCTCGACTGACAACCATAAAAGGGGAATTAGTAATTTAGCCGCATATATTAACTGTTTAAACAGTGCTAAATTAGGTGAGGGAGGATCAGTAGGGAAAAGGTTAAGAAGGGCAACCTCCGGTGATGGGACAACATTAGATTTACAAATTTTATTACTAGTCTGAAAAATCTTTATCCACCAACTAGCTAGGACCGGGCATGACCACCAAATATGGAGAAAAGTACCTTTGTTTTCAGAGCACCTCCAGCATGTGTCCGAGGCCGAAACAGAGTATAAGCAGGTTTTGTCAGGGGTTTTATACCAGCGAGAGAGAATTTTGTAATTATTTTCCTGTATTTTGACACAGCGTGAAGCCTTGTGAGAGGAGTTAAAGATATTAGCGACAGCCTCAGGGGGGAAGCATTTATCTAGGTCTCTTTCCCATAATCTGATATACGCCGGCGTCAGTGCAGTAGGGGGAGTCCTTATCCTGTTGTACCATTGTGAGATTGATTTACGTGGTGGGGATTTTAAGGAAATCAGATGCTCAAACCATGTTACAGGGCGTAGTAGATCCTGTGCTTGAATGTGTTGAGACAAGTAAGCCCTTAAAAAGAACGTGCCGTTAAAACTAGAGCAAGGGACCTTCAATAGGTCGTTTATCGCTTTGACAGAAAGCAGCTGTCCATCTGTATAGAGGTCAATCAATCTCACCTTAGCTTTGAGTATTTCGGCCGGTAGACTTTTTTGCAGGGCCTGGGGGGCCAGTCGTAGAATATCTGTTATATTAAGGATAGGAGATGGAAAAGGAGAGCTAAGGGGAGAGGATTGCAGAGCTTTCCAGGCATTTAGGGTGGCTTTCATTACTGGAGAGATGTTCGGATGGTGAGGCGGCAAAGACATTCGTCCTAGTAGCGCAGTTCTAAAAGGAAGTCCTAATAAGGCTTCTTCCATAGGAACCCAAGATTTATGTTTGGGGGCTATCATCCAATCCACCACTCTAGTGAGTAAAACTGCTTTCCCATAGATTTCAGGATCTGGTAGTGAAACCCCTCCTCTCTCCCTCGGATAAGACAGCAACTTGTAGGACAACCTGGCTTTTTTCCTGTTCCATATGAAGGCTCGGAACATGGACCGAAGTTTAGTGTAATATGTAGAAGGGACTGGAATAGGAAGAGTCTGTTGGAGGTATGTGAGCTTAGGGATAATTAGAGAAAGTAAAATGTTTTTCCTCCCAAACCATGAAAGTATGGGGACATCCAGGGAATTTAGATCTTCGGACAGCTTGCTTTGGAGAGGGGCATAGTTCAAGTTGAAGAGTTGATTTGGATCCATGGACATTTTTATCCCCAGAAACGTTAAAAAAGGGGCAGACCAATTAAAGGGAGAGTTTGCTTCCAGGTGGACTTTTAAGGAGTTCTTAAGTCCTGTGGAGATTATAAGCGATTTACTGTGGTTAACTTTAAAATTGGAATATGATCCATAAATTTCCAAGTGCCTGTAGATAATAGGGAGAGCTGTCTCAGGATTACTAATTATCAACAACAAATCATCCGCGAATGCAGCTATTTTATGTTGTTGATCTCCCAATGTTATTCCCTGGATGTCCCCATCTAACCTAATGGTCTGCAACAGAGGCTCCAAGGCGAGGACGAACAGGAGCGGGGAAAGGGGACAACCTTGGCGTGTGCCATTCCTAATTTTGAAGGGTTCAGAGAGGGTATCATTTACCCTAATTGAAGCCGAAGCATGTCTGTACATGGCCTCTATTGCTAGGATAAAAGGAGGTGGGATACCTCGAGATCTAAGCGCCGAGTACATAAAGGACCAACGAACCCTATCGAAGGCCTTCTCAGCATCAGTGCTGAGAAGGACAAGAGGGATGTTCTTTCTTTTAACATAGTGAATGATATTAAGGATTCGGGCCATATTATCCTTCCCCTCACTTTGTTTTACGAACCCAACTTGATCCCTGTGTATAAGAGATGGAAGGACTACAGCCAGTCTATTCGCAAGCATTTTAGCTAAGAGCTTTAAGTCTATGTTGAGGAGGGAGATAGGCCTGAAATTGGGGCATAACGTATGGTCTTTACCCTCTTTAGGAATTAAGGTAATGTGGGCTCTTGTCATGTCAGGGGAGAGGGGTGTGCCAGTTAATGTGGCGTTATACACTGGAAGGAGGTGTGGAATCAATATCTCCTGAAACGTCGAGTAGTAAGGAGTAGGAAGGCCGTCAGGACCTGGGCATTTCCCTCTAGGGGAAGTTTTAATAGCTTCCAGTAGTTCCACTGAAGAAAAGGGAGATGTCAAACGGGCCGCGCTTTGTTCTGGCAGCGAGGGAAGATCCAACGCCTCTAAATAAAGAGAAAGGGGTGAAGGCGACGTTGTATCACTCGGGGGAGATTGATGTGGGTTAAGATTATAAAGGGATTCATAATAGTCTCTAAACAAGGAAGCTATTTTGCTAGCTTCAAAGGTTAGAGCGCCGTCCGGGGTTTTTAGCTTGTGTATGAAGTTTTGCATTCTCCTACTTTTTAACCTGGACATCATAAAGCGGGAGGCCTTGTTTCCATGGGCAAATATTTTATGTTGAGAGTGTAAGTAGAACTTAGCGGAATTTATGTTAAGAAGATTCTTGAGAGAGGCCCTGCATGAGGAAAGTTCCTGTAGCTGAGACTCTAATAGAGAGGTTTTATGGGCTCTTTCCAGGAAGCTAATTTTCTCATGAAGGGAGTCTATCTGTCTTTGCCTTTCTTTTTTTAGATGAGCTCCCATGCTAATACAATGACCACGTATGTAAGCTTTGTGGGCGTCCCAAACTGTTTGTGATGAAACCTCAGGAGTACAATTGGTGTCAAAATATTCTCTTAACAATTGAGACATTTTAGATATGTTATTCGAAGAGTTAATAAGTTGTTCATTAAATCTCCAGTGGCTTCTATGTTTCTGGTTAGAGGGCTGTGTCATATGAATAAATATTGGGGCATGGTCGGATAGGATTATGGAACCTATTTCAGCTCTGGAACACAGCTGGAGATGCTCTTTCGACACAAATAAATAGTCTAAGCGCTGGTAAGACTTGTGCATATGGGAGTAAAAGGTATAGTCCTTGGAGTCTGGATTCATGGTACGCCAGACATCTATCAAGTGAGCTTTAGATAGACTTCTCAATAGAGAGCGGATACCCTTTTGAGATTGGGCCGATTTTTGGGAGGAAGAGTCTATGAGGGGGTTCAGGACTAGGTTCAAGTCACCTCCTACTACCGTGACACCGCCTCTAAAAGTTTCTAATTTCTGAAGAGTTGAATTCAGCCACGATATCTGGTGATCATTTGGGGCGTAAAGGTTCACAAATGTGTATAAATGTTGTCCAATCTTTCCCTTAATCATCAAAAACCTCCCATCCGGATCACATAATTGATCATCCAGAATGAAGGGTACTTTACTGTGGAATCCAATGCTAACCCCTTTAGAGTTTGACGAAGGGGATCCGCAATGGAACCACGTAGGGTAATAAGAAAAGGAAAGATTGGGGAAATGTTGTAATTTAAAATGAGTCTCCTGTAAATAGACTATGTTTGCTCTGTTTCTCCTCAGTAACCCAAAGACCTGACTCCTCTTAGAAGGTGAATTAAGTCCCTTGACATTGTAAGAGGCAACACTAATAGCCATATTGAAGATAAAGAGGGGGGACCAAGCATTCTATCAGAATAGTACCATGAGGATGTGGTATGACAATGAGTAAAGTATGGGACTTATCATCTAGTCGTAGTACAATAGACAGCCGTCTTATTCCTGAAGATGAGATGACCCGTCTCGGATGTGTTCCCCTATGGGGATGCTCAGACCTGGTGACAAAAGCAAAGAACAAACAAGAATTGAACTCAAAAAATACAAATGTAACAATAACGGAAAGGTCCTGAGGGACCTGGTCTAAAGGGGGAAAAGGCATTTGCCCATAGTAGACCCGACCATACCTTTTGATAAACTGAGCTGCTATAGAACCAGTAGGTTGAAGTGACAGGGTAAGTGGAAATGGGCAAGGCATAGGAAATACAGGGGGATGGGCCTGAACTGCTGTCCCTCCTTAAAACCTAGGGGGAGTTGAGTGGGTGCTAGGTGTCTCTTATGGATGGGCCGATAGAATTTGTGGAGGCGATATCCTATACTATTTAATTATTGAATGGTAGATCAAATTTTTTTTATTTTATTTTTTTCCTTTCTTTTTTTTATTTTTTTTTATTTTTATGTATTATAATTAAGTACAAAGATACCCTTGTTGGAAAACTCAAGCTGTCTATCTTTCTAATACGTTCGTGGCCTTGCGAGTATTAGTTGTGTCTTGCACTTAAATCCTTGCGCAAGGGTCTTATGGTTGAACCCTGCTAGGTTAACCGTATCTCTGTAATTATGCGATTTAAAGTGGCAAATATATTCGCATATCTCAGTTAATTCCGATTAAATGCGCAATTGCGACTAATGAGATACTCACTCCTAATCTTGGATTTTAATCCAACAGCAGCACATCCCGAATCGCGTTGAGCCCATCCATATCTACCATCTGGAAATTATCTATACAATATTAACTCTAGCATCTCAGTGATGGCTATTAACGTATCATATCATAAAAACCCAGCAATACAAGGGAAAACCCCTATGTGTTCTCACTCTCGTCTTATACACTTCAGTATTTGGAGAAGAAACGGGAGGTATACCCCCATACAATAATACGGGAGTAAGAAGGGAGAACAGGGGTAACATATAGAGAGAATATAAGGGGGCTATACTCATCAGATAAGATAATGACTATAAAAAGGCGACCCGTCTGCTTCTTTAGAAAACGTCTGTAGAAATGCGTCTAGGGGTGAGAGGATGACTCTTCTTCTTGTCCCTCTGTCTCTGTGCCTTAGGAGTATTCTTCATCTCAAATGGAACTATTCTGGGGAGACTTGGCAATGACGAAATGTCTTTAACAGCGTCCCAATCTGGAATCTGCAAAGGTGAAATGTCCAGAAGATCATACGCTGCGCCCAGGTCTAGGTGAGATTTAATGGTGATCCTCTTGCCCTGATAAGAAAAGGACAACCCAAACGGAAACTGCCAGCGATAAAGGATTTTATGATTTCTGAGCCAGTCAGTGAGGGGTTTGAGGCATCTTCTTTTCTGGAGCGTCATAGGAGCCAAATCCTGGTAGATGTTGATTGGCACTCCCTTGTATTTTGCTCCATTCGGTGGACGAGCTTTAGTTATTAAATCTTCCTTATCCTGGAAGTGAAGGAACCGGCAGATGATATCTCTGGGGGGCTCGTTGCCCTGTGGTCTTGGGCGCAGAGCACGATGCGCTCTCTCTAGTATAATCGATGCCGAGCGTTCAGGGCCTAGTAACCCCTCACATATCTCCTTAACCACTTCAGCTGGATCCTGGGGAGAGTCAAGTTCTGGAACCCCTCTAAAACGCAGGTTATTTCTTCTTCCCCGGTTTTCCTGATCTTCCAGGGCATTGAATGCTTCATTAAGGTGGAGCTGGCACTGTTGCAGGCTAACGGCAGTTGCTTCCTGGAAGTCCAGGATCACCGCCTGGTTGTTCTCCAGTGTTTCGACCCTACTTCCCACATGCCTCATATCTTGCCTGAGGGACGCCATTTCACTCACCAGCGGTTCCATTGCCCTCTGCAAAGCCGAATCCAGGTATTTCCTAGAGATCGGAAGGTGCTTGCGGAGTTTAAGATCTTCCAGATCACTGCTGTCTGCTTGGAGATCAGGTTCACTGTCTTCCGTCTCCTTGTTAGGCTCCGGCGCCATCTTAGATTCCCGGGCCGCGCATATTGCCGCGGCTTTTTTAATAAATTTGTCCATATCCCCACAGTTTGAAGGCTGCTTGTGGGAAAGGGAAGAGTCCCCTGTCTTTTGCTGGCCGACTTTGACCATATTTGCAGCTCAGCAGCTAACGTTTGCTGTGAAAAGGCCGGGATCAAGCAGCAGAGCTCAGACGCACACGTCCATTCAGGTCTGGCGCTAGCTCCGCCCCCCTTTAACCATTTATTTTAATGTTATAATATCTTATGTAATATTTGATGCAAGTATTGTGCTTTAATACTTATATTGTACGATGATGATTATACAAACTTGTTACTTGTACAACTGTCAAAGTGAAACTAAACTTTGACAATGTTAATTTTATTACATTTCAACCAAATAAAAAATTTACAAGAAAAATAAAAAATAAAAAAATAAAAAAAAATAATAAAAAAAAATAAAAGTGCAGATTCCTAACTTTTTAGACTGATTTCTATATATGTTACTACAAGCATATTACCTTTCCTAAAAATGTTCTAGTATGTCCTAAAATGACTGATTGATTAAATCTTTCTGCTTTAGGTTAGGATCACATCTCCGTTCAGCATCCCAGTAGTCTGTCCCGGCAGAGGAGCAGACAACCGGACTTGCCACTACAGCATAGCGGGACACTGCCAGGCACTGCCAAATCTTTATTCACTATAATTGGATCTGGCGGGCAAAAAATCATACAGTAATTCCGGTAGTCTGCTCCTTTGCAGGAATAAATTACCGGAATGCCGAACGGAACTATGAACCTAGCCTTACATGAAATTGGCTGCTACTGACTTAAACGATTCTGTCATGGCAATGGTTTTTAGAAGTTAGTATTTTTTATTTGCTATTTAAATGAAAAGAAAAATTATAAGCAAAGAAAAGAAATTATGTTTTAATTGAGATATGTTGAAAAATGAAGGCAGTGTTTTAGGCAGGTGCAATGCAGGATCCCATTAATATAGTTAATTAACATTAGCCTCTGCTTTAATTAACATGCACACTTTAATTAGCAAAGCATTAGACAGCATTAGAACAAAATGGATTTTCACACTGTCAAAAGATCATTGGGAAATTCAGAACATTTTCTATTTGGGCCATATAAATTGCACATAAATACATTACAATTAAAAAGAAGCATGACCATAAAATATTAACTCTGTTAGGAGCTAGTAATGTAAAATTTGTATAATAATTTGAGTTACTTGATATATTTAATAGTCCATGTAAATACTTTATACACAACAGAGTTGAAGCTATAAGGGGTACAGAAGATAGTTGTCACACCTGAGCACTAAAGCCTAAGGAGGCACAAATGTCCCTCTCCCACATATGGAGATGCCAGTGTTTTAAAAAGCAGGTGGTAATAGGGAGACTCTTTTATACAGATGTAGCCAAGCTAAACTTGACTCTAATAACACGTGTCACAGTGTTAGCTTGTGACAAAAGCCATTGAAATCCCTTGAGAAAGTCAATTAACATTTTCTTGCATTGTTTACTTAATGTGTTAACCATCAAGTTTTGCTCGGCTACATCTGTATGTTTTGCTTTGAGGCCCAGGAGCTTCAAGTTACACATCTGCTCATGCATCTACAGTAAAGACACAAATACATTTTCCTGGTTCAGAATTCATCCCTAAATTCCCCAAAAGTTCAGACTCTAACTAGCCCACATGATGAAAGACATAAAGAGACTAGTATGCTACTCTGGGTTTCTGGGCAATATACAGTAAATCTTTTTCTGGTGTGTACTCTATATATGTATTACATGAGCAGGGTATTGCAGTCTAGGCAACACACCTCTGGATTTCTGGGAAAGATATTCAAATTAGATTTCCTAAGCTTATATGATGCCAGCAGATTTAAGATGTGCTAATTTTCATATATTTTTTCCAAGAACCAAAGAAGAGTGTTGACCGGCTTACGATAGACCTCATGCATATTTGGCACCCTTCATAAGGAGAAATAGTACCCTAACCAAGAGCTGACAGGTAGCCAAGCAAATTTTCTTTGCTCAGCTCTGTTATCACACACTCAGTTTTCTTGTCTTTTTGGAAAAGAGACTAGCTTGTATGTCTCTTTTCCAAAGAATCATTATGTGGGAACGCAGAGAGTGTTTTCTGTCATGGCAATTGGAGCATATTAGATTCAAGTAGGATCAGTTCATATTTAGATCAATTTTTTACATTAATTCAGTAAATCAGACCAGAAACGAATTTCAAGAAAATCTCTAATCTACAGACATATGCACTATTGTGCAAAATAGTGCACACATTGTTTGCTATAGCTTCTTCATTTTTAAAGATAGGTTGTGACCTGGATTACCATGGCAGGTGTATGAAATGTTATAAGATCATTCTTTTCTAAAGACTTTGAACAAGTTACAAGACCTTTGAATTAAGCAGACAGCTAGGATTTGTAAAAAAAAGATGCAGCATTAGAATATGAACCAATAGATTAGTTAGGTTCCCCACATTTTACAGAGTGGTCAGTAAAGTATTTTCCACCTTGGATACAAACCTCCTCTGGCAGCCAAAGAGTTATATTCCCCTTCCACCCTCACCAGTCATCACACGTGGTAAAATGACCTTGTATTTCATTAACTGATAATGAAATGGATTTATTCCGCTAACGGTTTTAATTAAAATGCTGGAAGTATTGACTCTGTCTTCTCATCCTGATTCCCCAAGATGAATAATAAAAAAAGTGAAAATAGAGTGCTGAATGTGGGAGACTTTCAGACTAGAGTAGGTGGGGGGTTTTAAGTGCATGATACCATCTAACAATTTATATCCCATCCCTACACTCTCGTCATTTCTCACTGCAAATCAGTTTGCTAAGGTTTTTGATGTCTAATTGTTTTATTTTTTTAAATTCAAATCAATTTCTGCTTACCTGAGTGTTTAATTAAAAAATGTTATTTTTAAGTGTAATTAAACTGACTATTTCTGGAAGAGAAATTCACTGCTTGCTTTAGGAAAATAAGACAATATTTTAGTTGGTTTGCATCACGGTTGCTGATTATTGCTGAAATTCAGAGACGTGTGGGTAATACTCTATTCTGTTATTTAAGAAAGGCTATAAAGTACCATATACATCAGTTAAGTGACCATGTTTCCAAGCTCTATGATAGAGATTGATTTGGCACCAACATGTTACTCATTCCTTGACCTGTCAATAGAGTTGAGCGGACACCTGGATGTTCGGGTTCGACGGATTCAGCCGAACTTCACAAAAAAGTTCGAGTTCGGGACCCGAACTTGACTCAAACTTGATCCCGAACACGAACCCCATTGAAGTCAACTATGGAGCACTAAAATGGCTCTAAAAAAGTCATGGAAATGGGCTAGAGGGCTGCAAAAGGCAGTAAAATGTGGTTAAGAGCATGGCAAGTGCTCTGCAAACAAATGTGGATATGGAAATGACTTCAAATAACATAAAATATGTAAAAATAGAAAATAATAATCTTGATCTAGTAGAAGGAGGTCCAAATGGAGTAGGAGGTTGAGGAGGCGGTGGATGTGGCGGTGTAGGTGGAAGCGGCGGTGGAGGAGGAGGAGAGGTAGCCAACACTGGTTTCTGGTTTTGGTTTTTATTTTATTTTATTATAATTTTTTTATGTTAAAATTTGTGTAGACCCCAAAACATTGGCAAATATAAAAAATAAAACAAAGACAAAGTGCGCTGGAGTACAACAATGTCTGGGTGAGGCCGGTATGCATGTCTATTCTGCACAAGGTACGGACAAGTCCTATGGGATCTCTGCCTGGTTCATTTTAATGAGCGTGAGCTTGTTGGCTGTGGACAGGCGGCTGCGCTTGTCTGTTATAACCCCCTCCTGCTGTGCTAAACAAATGTTCAGACAATACACTGGCTGCAGGGCAGGCCAGCACCTCCAAGGCGTAAAGGGCAAGCTCAGGCCATGTGCCCATTTTGGAGACCCAGAAGTTGAAGGGGCAGACCCATCAGTCAGTACGTGTAGGCGTGTGAACATATACTGCTCCAACATGTTGCTGAAATGCTGCCTCCTCCTAAGACGCTCCATATCAGCTGCTGGTGCTGGTTGTTGTGACATGCTGACAAAGCTTTTCCACATTTCGGCCATGCTAACCCTGCCTTCTGAGGTGCTGGCGGTACCCCAGCTGCGTTGGAGACCTCTTTTTCCTCCTCAGCCTTCGCCTTGTGCTTCCATTGAGCCCCTGCTGTCAGGTGGGAATGGCATCAGCAGCACGTCGACCAGCGCGCGCTTGAACCCGCACGTCGCATATGAGGCGGTGAGCGGGATGGCCGAAGTTACACTGCAGCGCTGACAGGAGAGTAGCAGCAGGGTGAGAAGGCCGAAAGCGCGTACAGACAGCCCGCACTTTCTGTAGCAGCTCTGACATATCGGGGTAATATTTAAGGAACCTCTGCACCACCAAATTCAGCACATGCGCCAGGCAATGGATGTGCATCAAACCGGCTAGGCCCAGAGCTGCTACGAGATTTCTCCCATTATTGCACACCACCAGGCTGGGCTTGAGGCTCACTGGCACCAACCACTCATCGGTCTGTTGTTCCATGCCCGTCCACAGAGGAGGAAGCGAAGTAGGAGGAGGAAGCAACAGGAGGCAAAGAGAAACGCCCTGCAATCCTCAGTGGTGGAAGAACATGCGCCAAACTGCTATCCGCCTCAGGTCCAGCCACCACTGCATTTACCCAGTGTGCTGTTAGGGAGATATAATGTTCCTGACCGTGCTTACTGGTCCACATATCCGTAGTTAGGTGGACCTTGCCACAGATGGCGTTGCGCAGTGCACACCTGATTTTGTCCCCCACTTGGTTGTGCAGGGAAGGGATGGCTCGCCTGGAAAAGTAGTGGCGGCTGGTCACAAAGTACTGTGGGACAGCCACCGCCATCAAATTCTTAAAACTGTTAATGTCCACCAAACAAAATGACAGCATTTCAAAGGCGAGGAATTTGGAAATGCTGGCATTCAGGTCCAGGGATCGCGGGTAGGTGTGTACTTCCTCTTTTGCTCCAGTGTTTGGGAGATAGACAGCTGATCGTTTCCATGGGACATTGTGGAGATGCTTTGTGACCGAGGTGGTGATGTTATTGGCACATCCTCTGTTTGCGGGGTGGCAGTTGCCACTGTCACTTCAGAGGGGGATGAAGAGGCCCAGACTGCAGCAGAAGAGGAAGCAGGAGGAGCCTGAGACCTTTCTTGGTTTTTGAGGTGTCTACTCCACTGCAGCTTGTGCTCAGGTTTAGGAAGTTTATGCCTCGCTTCAGGCTCTGATTGCACAGCGTGCAAACCACTCGTCTTTTGTCGTCAGCAGATTGTCTGAAGAACTGCCACGCCAAGAAACTCCTTGGAGCTTGCTTTGGTGTGCTCGGTCCCTTGGTGCGGTGGGCAGTAGCAGGCATACTGTCTAGGGGATGGCTTCTCTGCTTTTGCACCCTGCTCCTTCTTTTGCTGTGCTGGTGGCTCTGTGCGACCACCGCCTCTTCCTCCGAACTACACAGGTCACTCGCATGATCTTGATTCCATGTGGGGTCGAGGACCTCATCATCCTCCACATCATCTTCCACCCAGTCTTTACCCCTGCCCTCCTGGTCGGTCTGCACACTTTCGAAAGCCACAGCAGTTGGCACCTGTGTTTCGTCATCATCCGAGACGTGCTGCGGTGGTCCTCCAATGTACTCATTCTGAAACATAAGTGGTTGGGCATCGGTGCACTCAATCTCTTTCACTTCTGGGCCAGGGCTATGTGGATGACCCTGGGAAACCCCGCTAGCAGAGTCATCAAAAAGCAGAAGAGACTGCTGCATGACTTGGTGCTTAGACTGCTTGGCTGATTTGCAAGGGGTGAAAGACTGATGGCCATGTGTTGCAGGTGCCAACTCTGATCTTTCAGCAGGGGACTGGGTGGGAGATAATGTGAAGGAACTGGAGGCACTGTCAGCCACCCAATCTACTATCGTCTGTACTTGTTCTGGCCTCACCATTCATAGAGCGGCATTCGGGCCTACTCGCACCTGAGGAAGGTGTTTCACTTGTGCGTGTAGCTGGCACAGATCGACCACGTCCTCTCCCTGTAACAGGAGCTCCACCAACACCAGCAGCACCACGACTAGGGCCACTTCCCTTATTTGACGCTCTCCTCCTTCCTTGCGTTCACCAACCAAGCTAACAGATGGTTTTTGTCAGGCGACAATGTAACCACCAATAGTCAACAATTAAGTTCACTAACAGTAAGGCTGTGTCGGTGTCATAAAGAGAAAACATTTCTTGAGGTCACACAATAGTGTGACAGGCGAATTTAATACAATTACTTCACGGTCACAAAAAATTTGAATTTGTCAACCAACAATGTAACAGCAGTATTTAACGGTTGTATTGGACTGTCAGAAATGCAGCACAGGCCGCAAATGTACTATCTCCCACAAAAAGGGTGTTTTTTCAAACAAAAATATAACAGCAGTATTTAACGGTTGTATTAGAGTGTCACAAATGCAGCGCAGGCCACAAAGGTACTTTATGGAAAAAAAATAAGATTTTTTCACCCACATTGAAACAGATGGATTTACTAATTTTATTTCACTATCAAATTTTCAGTGCAGGCCGCAAAGGTACTTTATGGCCCCCAAAAAAATGTATTTGTCCCCCCAGAATCTAACAGATATGCCAGTTGTATTCACTGATTATATTTCACTATCAGATTAGCAGTGCTGGCCGCAAAGGTACTTTATGGGAAAAAAAAAGATGATTTTTTTCACCCACAATTAAAAAGATAGATTTAACTGATTTTCTTTCACTATCACAAATGCAGTGCAGAGCGCAAATGTACTTTTTTTTAGCAAAAAAAAAAATGTATTTATCCCCCCCAGAATCTAACAGATGGATTTACTGAATTGATTACACTCACATGCAGCACAGGGGTACTTCACAGAAAAAAATGTGAATATGTCACCTCCTGGGTCCCTGACGGATTACCTATGGGTGCACTTAGAAAATGGGTATATGTTGCCCACTGAACTAAAAGAACAGGATTAAATTATTGTCCCTGGAACGTATGCAGTACTGGTGCACTGAACTTGCACAAAATGTCCGCCGACGCCCACCTAACTAGCAGACGGATAAAACTTATTTTTCTGTGTCACTGGGGTCAAGGCATGGTACAAAAATGTTGCACTGCACCCACAAAAAAAAGAAGAATCGCTGTAGATCGCAGAGTTAACAACAAGTTCTGATATCAGATAGATTCTTATTACTCTACTACACCTGCTAGTAAATTTTTGCCATGTAGAAATATAATTTCTACCAAAAACAGTGATTGATCAGATTAGTGATGTCTGACTGCTATTATTTTGAACACAATTGTATATTGTTGTCTCAGGCTGCAGCCATGTTTACCATTCCTCCTTCTCCCCCTCTTATGTAAGTTTAGGGGGGGAGCTGGGTATAGTCTGGATAATGTTTGTAACACACTGCGAGAGAGGCCATTTTGTTGGAAGGAATCTCCTAGTTAGTAATGGTACAAAATGCATTTGGTTGAATCATGTGGAACTATAATAGACTGCAGAATACTAAAACTACCAAGATAAATCCCCCTCCCCACTCAAATATATACAAATATAACCCAGACAAGGGTTTGTAGCGACAATTTGTAAGATAAAATGCCTGTTCTGATAGAAATCTTCCCCATCTGTCAAAATCTATTATTCCTCTGTAGTGGTAGTCATTAATACTGAAGCGTGTAAGGATTTTATTACGGGGCAACAGTGGATATTATAAGGAGAGGGATTTAAGAGGAGAGGAGCAGGATGAACAGGAGAGGAGGAAGATGAACAGGAGGAGGAGGCGTTGGTGGTGCAGGGGGATGAGGCTAATCATGCTGATGATGAGGACACTGGTCATGACCAATCACTGCTGTGGAAGGCGGAGCCTGAAAGAACTGGGTCCTTGAATGCCTGCTTTTTTAATTGCTGACAGTCATATCATTAGCATCAAGAAAACCGATAGTCATGTTTTTAGACCAAATGGGAGAAGTGAAATGGGAGAATGTCAAAAGGGAGGCAAAATTGTTGTATAACCATATGCTCTGTAGCTTTCACTGAGTAGATACCCGCTGTCCATGTGTCTGACCAGGAGGTCCCTCTCCATCCCCCTCCTGCCATCTTTGCTAGGATAAGTAGCAGAAGCGGCACGAGCAGCAGTCAATTCAGTTAGATGAACATGATGGAACAGTTTTTTCAGTTGCTTTTTCAACCTGGTGCACATCAGACAGAATTCAGTGTGGCTGGTGGTGTTATCATTTTCTGCGAGCAATCATTTTCTGTGGCAACAACTACAGACTGACTGGCTGACTGTAGAAGCCTACGGCCTGTTCCTACATTATTATCGATTGGGGTTTGGGCTATCCTAGTAGTGCTGCCTGACACTGTGTGGTGTGCAGAGTCTCTCCTACTAGAGACCTGTCACATTCACCCACTGTTTCAATCAGGTGCCTATGTATGGAAGCTATCTATACACCCCAGATAAATAAAGGAACACGCCATATATCATTGACTCCTTATATTTTGGAGCTCTAGTGGTAGGGATGATTATAGAGATCAGCATCATCAGTCTGAGATATCCCTTTTCACCCTACCAAGCCTAACGTGTTGCAGATAATTTTAATATATAATTTAATAAAAATAATTTTAACGTACTTTATTTAGGCAGTAAAAAGATACACTTTGAGCTAGTACGTAAACGCTATTGTGAATCACCAGTTAATTTGGTGGTGTTATCACACAAGTTCTTCACAAGTGTAGAAAGCATTACATTTGTGAAAATGAATGGAGTCTGTAACTTAAAGGATTTTCACACACCTCCAACTGAGGCCAATAAATAGATCTGCCATTGTGGACAGTGGTCCTTTATCTCTGGCTGAGTTATGCTACTGCGACTGTCTGCGTGTCCATTTTCCATACAGTATCGCTGCTGCTGCACCAGCTGCTACTTCCACTGCTGTCACTACTACTACTTCTAAACAGCCACACAGCTGCAGCCCTGTCTATCAGGTTCCATAATGTGCTGATACTGCTGCCACTACTATTACCCGTACATGGCCACACATTTCCTGCCTTGTCCATAAGGTTCCACATCCATGCTGTACTACTGATGCTTAAAAAAAGGGATAATTTTTGGACACTTGATTAGAACAAGCCACTTTCTTTTCTGACACAATTATGTGGGTGTGTATGTATAAACACAAGATGGCATCTGCCCCAGTTACATCATTTTTTGACCTCTTGTTCAGAACAAGCCACTGCTTCCTCAAATACGAGTGTGTGTGTATATACACAGGCAGGCATCTTCCCCTATTAAGCCATACTTTTTGGACTGCCTGCTTGTTGAGGACAAACCACTGCTTCTTCCAATACTACTATGTGTATAAACACTTGCAGGCATCCTCCCTCCAATAAGACAATTTTTGCAACTTTTTAATTTTATAAAAATATTAATCGATGGTACTGTGTGTTTTTAAACAGCCTGTTTAACACAAGCCACCATGCATTTACCCACAGCTATCTATGTCACTGTCACTCTGACATTATTTTTAATGCTGTCTTTGTGTTCAAGTGCTTAAAAGGAAGGGAGAGAGAAAATAATGAAAAATATAAAAAAGATGAGAAAGCCTTACATCTGTGCCATACATCAGTTTTCAGGCCAATTGAAGCACTTTCAAATTTATTTCTACCAAAATCGAATTTTTGACCAATTCTAAAAGACTAAGAATACGTGGAAGGCTATGAAAGACTAGGGGGTCATTTATTATACTGAAATAGACTTATATTAGGCGTATTTTAGACACATGACAGTGCAACAGTTATTTGCGCTGCAATCTGCAACTTTTTCCCGCTCATGTCGGGTCTAAAAAAGTTGAGGTGTTTTGGGCGGGGAGGGGGCGGTCTGGCAGGCCTGTGTCATTCATCATTTTCTACGCCTGGCTTTAGTTTTTTTTTCTGTATGAAGAGGCTGCGGTGCTTCGTAAGCGCCAAAGTCTGTTCCTAGGCCATATTACATTGTTCACATGGTCTAGGTGTAGCTCTGTCTCATCTCAGTGATTGGGTCTGATCTGTAATACCAAGCACAGTGCTGCTATTAAATGGACAGAGCTGTGCTTGGTAAGGAGCAAAGAGGCTGCGGCGCTCACTTTAACATCACAGTCTCCTCAAACAGCTGATTGGTGGGGGTGCCAGGAATCAGACCCACACCATCTCATAACTCTCTGAGTACAGATTTCATATATGTTACCTGCAGTCCTATGTAACACCCCATATAACACAGTGAACTATTGTGGTATGTGGGGTGTTACATAGGACTGCATGGAGCATCTACTACGTTATCTGCAGACAGAAAGTTATCACTGTTATTTGGGCTGTTACATAGGACTGCAGGTGACAAATTAAAATGTTATTTTTACATACGATTATGATTAAAAAAAAGACAAGATAAGACACAGGTCACAGTAGTGAGCCAGCTCTATATATAGGGGAATATACAGGCATTATTACCTGGAGCACAATATAGGGTGTTATTATTACTGGGGGCACTCTAGGGGACATTATAATAGCTGTAGACACTATAGGGACCTTTGGGGTAATTCATCAAACTGGTGTAAAGTAGAACTGGCTTAGGTGCCCACAGCAATCAATCAGATTCCACCTTTAATTTTCTAAGGGAGCTGTGAAAAATGAAAGGTGAAATCTGTTGCTATGGGTAACTAACCCAGTTCTACTTTACATCAGTTTGATAAATTACCCCAAAGGTCCCTATAGTGTCTACAGCTATTATAATCTCCGCTAGAGTGCCCCCAGTAATAATAACACCCTTTATTGTGCTGCAGGAAATAATGCCTATATAGTGTCCCCAAAAATAATGTCTCCTAATAGAAATGCCCCCACACTACCCCCATATAGTAATTTCCCCCACACTGCCCCATATAGTAATTTCCCCCACACTGCCCCATATAGTAATTTCCCCCACACTACCCCATATACTAATTTCCCCCACACTGCCCCATATACTAATTTTCCCCACACTTCCCCATATAGTAATTTCCCCCACACTGCCCCATATAGTAATTTCCCCCACACTGCATCATATAGTAATTTCCCCCATATAGTAATTTCCCCCACACTGCCCCATATAGTAATTTCCCCACTCACTGCCCCATATAGTAATTTCCCCCTCACTGCCCCATATAGTAATTGGGGGCAGGTGTAGTAGAGTAATAGAAATCCAACAGACCCAACAGTCATGACATGCATGTTGCTGATTCTCTGTAATTCAATCACTTATTGAAAGGGGCATGTTCAAAATAATAGCAGTGTAGAGCTCAATGAGTGAGGTAATTCATTCTTTGAAAAACTGGTGGCAATTCTTGACCTTATTTAAGGAAGGAAGGCAGCAAATATTGTACATGCTAGTTACAGCGCATTTCTCTCTGAAATTCTGAGGAAAATGAGTCATTCCAGACATTGTTCAGAAGAGCAGTGTACCTTGATTAAAAAGTTGATTGGAGAGAGGAAAACATATAAAGAAGTGCAGAAAATGATAGGCTGCTCAGCTAAAATGATCGCAAATGCTTTAAAATTGCAACCAAAACCTGAAAAACGTGGAAGAAAGCAAAAAAACTACAATTTGAATGGATAGAAGAATAGCCAAAATGGCAAGGACTCAGCCAACAATCAGCAACAGGAAGATCAAAGAGGGTCTAAAGTTACCTGAGAGTACTGTTACAATTAGAAGACGCCTATGTGAATACAAGCTATCTGCAAGAAGCCCCCGCAAAGTCCCACTGTTGAAAAAAAGACAAGTGTCTAAAGAGACATTTTGTGGACTGATGAAAGTAAGATTGTTCTTTTTGGGTCTAGTGGCCGGAGACAGTTTGTCAGACAACCTCCAAACAATGAATTCAAGCCACAGTACACTGTGAAGCATCATGATAGGGGATGTTTCGCATACTAAGGTGTTGGGCCTATTTATCACATACCAGGGATCATGGATCAGTGTGAATACATGAGAATACTTGTAGAGGTCATGCTGCCTTATCCTGAAAAGGAAATGCCCTTGAAATGGGTGTTCCAACAAGACAACGACCCCAAACACAACAGTAAACGGGCAACATCTTGGTTCCAGACCAACAAGATTGATGTTATTGAGTGGTTAGCCCAATCCCCGGATCTTAATCCAATAGAAAACTTGTGTGGTGACATAAAAAATTCAGTTTCTGAGACAAAACCAAGAAATATAGAAGAACTGTGGAATGTAGTCCAATCATCCTGGGCTGGAATACCTATTAACAGGTGACAGAAGTTGGTTGACTCCATGTAACAGCAGTTCTCAGAAACAGTGGTTATACAACTAAATATTAGTTAAGTGATTCAAAGGAAAGCAAAATCTTCAAACATTTTTCAGTTTATATAGTGAATGTTTGAGTTTGTAAAGAAGAATACAAACACAGCAATTTTTTTGAACAGTCTAATATTCACTTTTCTTAAAAAAAAAATTAAGGAACAACCAAATTTGATATATTTATCTTCATGTTTTGATTTGTAATAGAATATGTAGTGTTCCCAATTCATTTGTGTGTATGGAAATGGAAGCTATTAGAAGGATTTTGAGCTTTATTCACTTTTTTAAACACACTGCTATTATTTTGAACACAACTGTACTTCTTTTCTATTATGTGTTTCATGGTCTGTAATTGTGATTACTAACAAAACAAAAGCAAATAACAAAGACACATAAGGAGATTATGTTACGTTTTGTTGGTTCTTTTTTTCTGTTTGTATTTTGGTTTAGTTCCCCTTTAAAAAGAACCTGATAAAAAATATATAATAGAAGACAGTAAATATGTATGCTAACACTATAACTGAAGCTCGTAACCTAATCAGGACATATATTTCCCCAAACAGTCCAAACTAACTGTCCCTCATTTAGGGCTCATTCACACGACTGTATTTATGGGTCCGCATCTGTACCTTCATTCCGCGGTCCCACAAAAAACATAGAGCATGTCCTATTCTTGTCCAAAAATGTGGCATTTCTATCATAGGGCTGGCTGCATTTTGCGTAATGCACGCGGCCAGTATCCATGTTTTGCGGAACTGCAGTTTGCAGTCTGCAAAACACATACAGTCGTCTGAATGAGGACTTAATCATATAAAATATGATGATAACAATGGTTATGAAATGCAGTATGGGTATCACCTTTTTTTTAAGATTAGTATCCAAGGTCAAACCCTAAAGACTTGAGGCATATAAACATATGCACACATGCCTGTATCCTCCTGTACTCTTAATTTTAAACCTTACAAATCTGTAGATCGGTCTGGGAATTCTTGAAAGGCAATCGGTCTACTGCATTATGATTCTGAGGACAAAATAATCAGCATTCAAAATATTTTACAGCTCTGAGGGGGATCATTTAGGAGGGGACGAAAAGGAGGAGGGTTGAGGGGGAAACACCACACACAGTCAACAACAACAAGAACATATGTTGAAGGTAATAAGAAACAAGGTTTTATGGGTGCCAGGAGAGAGGAGAACAGAGTATGTTTGTACAACTTTAATGACGTGGTATTGTTCATTGAGCGTATCTTTGAAATATATTATACTTCTAAGAAGGAAAAATGGTGTCCTCTAAGGGTTCCTGTAGGCAAATAGTAAAAATTTTAACCCTTATGCTGGTAGAAAGGCCTGCATTGCACAATTTGCACAAAAAACTGCACTAGACTGCAAATACTATTTTCCACTGACAGAGCTCAAATAAAAACTGCTATTGCTTCCACCCACTTTTTCTTAATTAGTCAAACTGCTCATTAGATGGAGTCATGTGACCAAATGAGAGTGAAATCGTTATTATGATTTATTAATGTAACAAATATTTTATGGCCCTGGTGTGGTACACCTATGGGACACAGCACTTCGAGTCCTCCTCTTTAAAGGAATACACACTATTAAACATATACAAAGATCATCTGCAGGACAAGCAACATTAAGCCCATAATTTTTTTTACCTTTTTTACGTGTAGAGACAGTAACTAAGAATACACTTCTGGCAAGAGGCAGAGATGGAATGACCAACTGAATTTGAACTGCTTGCATGGGGTAGAGAAGGAATGAACAATCAAGTATGAACTGCTTGCTTGGGGCTGCAACAAGATTACCAATCAAGTATAAATTGCTTGCATGGGTCAGAGAAAGTATTACCAACTAAGGCCTCATGCACACGACCGTGCCGTTTTTTTGGGGTCCGCAAATAGCAGATCTGCAAAAAACAGAAGCCCCCTGTGTGGCTTCCGCAATTTTCGGAATGGAGCGGGCGGCCCATTGTAGAAATGCCTATTCTTGTCCACAAAACGGACAAGAATAGGACATGTTATATATTTTTTTCGGGGCTACGGAGTGCTGTCCGCATCTTTTGCGGCCCCATTGAAGTGAATGGGTCCACACCCGAGCCACAAAAACTGCAGCTCGGATGCGGACCAGAAAAATGGTTGTGTGCACGAGGCCTAAGTATGAAGTGCTTGCAAGGGCAGAAAAGGAGTGAACTGAGTATGAACTGCTTGCTTGGGGAAGAAATAGAATTACCAAATGAGTATAAACTGCTTGCATGTGGCAGGGACAGAATGAATATGAACTGGGACTCGCCTAGCATGAACACCTTTTACCAGTCCGTATATAACAACGTGTGCCCTTTGTGAGGCCTTTTTGTCTCACCTGTGATTCACTTACATCTTCTGGAAACTCATCTTCCAAAAGAATTTCTGCCTTGAGTGTATCAAGAGCACCCATAATCCAGCCATGCTGCCTTCGTATCTGTTTCTGCAGCTCCTTCCACTGTGTAGTAATCATCTGCAGCATCTCTTGAAATCCTGTATAAAAGGGACAAACATGATGATTCTGAGACAAATGCTCTGTATGAAAAAGTGATCATGTACATGACAAAATTCATATATCACCTGCATTGTGCAAGGTGCAGCCGGTGACATCTTACAACACAGGTGCTCGGTCTTCAACACAGCCTGTGGTGTTCATGGGTCATAAATATTTTGATCATATGGGGGATATTTAGTAAGGTAAATGCAATTAAAAATGGTGTTTACCTTGAATGACTATTTACTCCAAACAGATGTGACCACTTAGTAAACATCTGCAGCAATGCCAGGATTGTTAGCACCAGCACAAAGGTGGAGGACACTTTAACCTCTACAGAGTCTTACAGCTGGTGAGCTGTGCCTGACATAGTCCATTAACAACATTGTAAATCAGTTGTAAATAACTATCAGTGACAAAATGTGTCTGCATATGTAAGAAGCCAGGACCGCTTTGTTTCCTGCCAGCATTTCCCACAAAGAAGGGTGCCCTCTAGCCTAATGAAGAAAAGAGCATTCTGCATTCTGCAAAGGGGAGTATACCATATGTATAGTAGGTGATACAAATGAAAAGAGTTAAGCCCCGGTTTACACCTGTGTTTTGTGGTTACCAGTCCACTTTTTAAAAAGATCTGCTTTTTAAAAATAAAATAACTGACTATGAAAGAAAATATGTGTTTTTGGCCAGACTTTTATTAAGAGTACAGTGTGCTCTACCTTGTTCTAGGGAGGAGATAAATGGGGAAACTTTACAACACCTGTCAGCAAGTTGTTGTTTTTTTTTTTTTTTTTTTGCTAACACTGGCATAGACGCCAATTAGAGATGAACAAAGTCCTTGAAATTAGTTCCAGGTCTGATTCTAATGAATCAATTAGCCAGAAAATTTGTAAATTACACTCTCATTTTTTAATTTTATATATTTTACTTTTGGTGTTTTTTTCTCTCTCACTTCCTCTTTCAAGCTCTGTAATGCAGTTATAGGAATAGTAAATAATGTGAGCGTGATACTGACATAAATAGCTATAGGTAAACACATGGTTTATGGTGTTAACAAACAGCATGTTTAAAAACACACTGTACCATCGTATATGCTATATTGCTTAAATTTAAAATTGTTCCAAAAATTGTCCCTTATTGGGGTCAGATGCCTGCCCGTGTTTATATACACACACTGTAGTAACGGAAAAATCTGTGGTTTGTTTTGAACAAACACTAAAAAAATTCTCCCGTGTTTTGGGGAGCAGCAGCAGTGCAGTGCGGAACCTAATGGACAAAGCAGATGTGCAGCCGTTTAGGTGTAGTAGAAGTGGCAACAGGGGGAGTAGCGGCTGAGGCAGCAGTAGCTACAGTACAGTGTGGGGTACAATGAACAGGCAGGCAGCGGCAGTTGCATGATTGGGCCAGCGATAAATAACCTCTGTCAGCAATGGCTGATCTATTTATTGTCAACAGCCGAAGATGTGTGGAAATCCTCGTGAATCCACGTGTCCAATTCATTTTGACAAAGGTATTGTTTTGGACACTTGAACAGGACAATTTTCCCACTTGGGTGTGAAGATACCAACTAGAGATGAGCGAATTGACTTCGGATGAAACATCTGAAGTTAATTTGCATAAGACTTTGTTCCAATACTGTACGGAGCAGGAGCTCTATACAGTATTAGGGCTCATGCACACAACATGTGTGCCATTCATTTCAATGGGTCCACAAAAGTGCTGTCCGCATCCGTTGCTCCAATCTGTGACCCCGCAAAAATTATGAGACATGTCCTATTCTTGTCTGTTTTGCAGAGAAGAATAGGCATCTCTATAATGGGCCTCCTGTTCCGTTCCGCAAATTGCGGACCGCAAAAAAAGACACAGCCGTGTGCATGAGCCCTTAGAATGTAGTGGCTTCGATGAGCTGAAGTTATTGCTTCACGAAGTCTCGCGAGACTTCGGGTAATAACTTCATAAATTATTTTGTACTGTAAAAAAACATTTTCCGAACTTGGGTTCGGTTCCAAGTCCTGCTTTCATTAAGAGAATGAGTGAGCCATCCAGTTAACAGTGTAATTCTCTTTGGCCCTAATAATAATCTGTCACCATACTTAACAGACAGAGGCGCAATTAAACATCTCTCCTCTTTTGTGAACATTTATAGTGGTATATTGATGCGTTTAACGGGTATACTAATGCCTTTAATATATTGATTGTGTTTAATTAAACTTGTATATTAACGCAACACCATAATGCATTAAAGAGGTTTTCCTATCTCAGACAATGGGGACATATCGCTAGGATATGCCCCCATTGTCTGATAGGTGCGGGTCCCAGCACTAGGACCCGCACCTATATCGAGAACAGAGACCCGAAAGTCAAGGAGGGCGCACTGCGCATGCGCAGACGCCCTCCATTTATTTCTATGGGGGGCCGCCTAAAATAGCCAAGCGCTGGCTCGGCTATTGCCGTCCGCCCCATAGAAATTAATGGGAGCATGGGCCATGCGTGGCATGCTCCTATTCACTTCTATGGGAAAGGCGGGGATTGGTGGTGGACGGACCTGGGAAATCTAGGATCCTCCAGCCATAGCGCTCCCTGCTCCTTTCTCAATATAGGTGCGTGTCCCAGCAGTCGGACCTGCACCTATTAGACAATGGGGGCAAATCCTAGTGATATGCCCCCGTTGTCTAAGATAGGAATACCCCATTAAATTGCCTTAATACAATAGTATAATCCTTTGAAACTATTCTATTAATGCAACAGTATAATGTGTTAAATTTAATGATTATACTAATGCAACAGTATAAAGGTTTGAACTGCTTAATTATCGCAACAGTATAATGTATTATGCCTCATTCACACATCAGTGTTTTAGTCAGTGATTTCCATCAGTGATTGTGAGCCAAGACCAGGTACGGCTCTAACCACAGAACAGGTCCCTTATACTTTATGTCTGGGGAGGCGTTGGCTCACAATCACTGACCAAAAGACTGACATGTGAATGAGGCTTTATTAAGGTCGCAGTAAAAGTGTTGAATTTAACTGCTTTATTAATACAACACTATAATGCATTGGATTTAACTGGTATATTAACAGAACAGAAAAGTGTGTTGAATTTAACACAATTGCATAATGCTTTAAATGCAAAACAACAGTTTAAAGGGGTAGGGCAGGCGATCTGATTGTCAGGGGGCCAGCACCCACCACATCTACTGGTCAGCTGTTTGAAGAGGAGAAGGTCCTCCATGCCAGCACTGCTACCTGTTCATTACAGTACATGGTGTTTCCCCTGTATAGGTGGCAAAATGTAATTATAAGTACTCGTTCCATTCAAGTGAATTGAGTGAGTATTTGTAATTATGTTGCACTTCCAAGACGGCGGGCAGTGTAATGAAGAAGAAGCAGTGCTCGCATGGAGCGGTGCCTCCTCTTCAAACAGCTCCTCGGCGGGGGTGCTGGGTGTCAGACACCTGAAGATCAGTTATTGAAGACCTATCCTGTAGATAGGTCATCAATAAAAACAGGCTGCACAACCACTTTAATGTGCTGAATTTAACTGCTTTATTAACACAACAGCATTATGCATTTAACTGGTATTTTAAGCAACAGTATAATGCAATGAATGTAACTGGTATAGTAATGCAACAGTAAAATGCATTGAACTTCTTTATTAATGCAACAGTATAATGCATCAAATACAAATGCTTTATTAACACAGCAGTATAATGCATTACATTTAGCTAGGATATTATTGCAGCAGTATAATGCATTGAACTGGTTTATTAACGCAGCAAAATAATATGTTAAATTGAACTAGGATATTAATGCAACAGTATAATGCAGCATATTTAACTAGTATATTACCTCAGCAATATCATATAAACTTGGACTAGTATATTAGTAGAGCAGTACAGTGCTTTGAACTGCACAATTTTAAATAGTGGTCAAATTGCAGCTGGTTTTGAGAAAGAAAAAGGCTCAATTGCACAAGTCACCAGCGAAATGTATGCTACGCTGCTGGGATTGCATTTGAATATGTATATAAAACATGTAGCAACTGCAGAAATGTCAGGCTTTTCTTAAAAAAAAATGCTGGCCACAGAAAAGGAACTGCAGGATTTTGGTTATTGCAGTAGCTTTCTACTTGCCAGCAGCTGCCCTCAGTATAAGGCCTCTTGCACACGGCCATGTGTCCCCCGTGGCTGTATTGCGGCCCGCATATACGGTGGTTCCGCAAAACACAGGACACCGTCCGTGTGCATTCCGCATTACAGATGCAGACCCATTCACTTGAATGGGTCTGCAAATCCGGAGATGCAGTGCGGAATGTAACCACGGAATGGAAGCACTACAGAGTGCTTTCGTGGGGTTCTGTTCCGTGCTTCTGTTCCACAAAAATATAGAACTTGTCCTGTCTTTTTGCAGGACAGACAGATCAAGGACACCTTTCAAGTGTGCCCGTGCATTGCGGATCGCAATTTGCGGTTCGCATTACACAGGAACGGCCAGGACACGCTCGTGTGCAAGAGGCCTAAAGCACACACACCAAGAAAATCTGAGTGACCCAATGTTTCCCTGATATAACCCTCTTTTTTCTACCTATTCATTTAATCCACCTAACTAACTATGTCCCTTGACTCTCCCAACAACACCCTAAGATTGCTGGCCTGTACATGTCTTGCTTTCTGCCAGACATCCAACACACTCGTCTCACATTGCAAGCTAGGCGCAGAATGACATCTGTGGCCTCTGTGTAAGCCCAGAGACTGAAGGTCCTGCCAAAATCCTGCTCCCTGATTGGCTCACAGACTATCTATCAGCCTCTGAGCCAATCTGGGCAAGCCCCCCTTCCTCCCAGGGTCATATGATTCTCCATTTTCATCCTCCCTGCCCACTTTCCTACTAATTTCCACAGTAATATGGGCACCGTTTTGTGTGATTTACCAAAACAAATCACCAAAACCTTTGTGTCGCTTGTCGTCAGAATTCTTGTGAAATTAGTAACAAATCCAATTAGTTTGGAATCAATTTGCTCCATTCTAATGTCAATGTAGAGATGGACTGGGCATAAATGAGATTCCCCCCATATCACTTAGCTATGCAAAACAGGGAAATTGGAGACCAGTCTGATAGCATATTCCAGACATGAAAATTAATGCCTCAGCTGATCATGATTGACCCCATGTTTGGGGATTATGACTGATGGAATCATTTATCATGATCCACAGATCAGATGCCCAGATGTATTCAACTGTAAGTCTTTACAGTTGCATTAGTTTTCCACTAACTCATATATTACGTGGTATACACAACTTTTTTTCTAGTATACAGTTGTACAAAAAAGTGAAATTGAGTGTGATTTTCAATATAGCTGAGGCAAATACATTTGTATGGGACAATTACATGCCAAAAAGACACTTTTGGGCCAAAAACTCAATAAGCATGCTATATGTACTGTATGTACAGTATGTCGGTCTGCGGGTCTATAAGTTAAAGTGAATGTAAAAGTGTCAATTAGAAATCTGAAATATAGCAAACATATCATAGTTGGGTTCATAATATGCAAACATTTATATTAGTGAAATGTTTTAGATTTGTTCTGTAAAACACCGGTATGAAATTGTCAGTTTACTGCTCAGTAAATTAAATGGCACCTATACTGAATTTTTTATCTCAATCCTAAACTGCATTGATCAAACCTGTCTTTAGTAGATGCTTTTGTAAGGGCTATATTATATGTATGACTCAGGGGCACTATGTGTATATAACAATCTTTGTCATACTAGGTGGAGGTCTCAGTGTTAATGTAAATTTTAATAATACATCAGAAGTCAGCTTGTTATTTACAGACACACAGTATGATACTCAGCGTCACTGTGTGCTTTCCCTGTAACTCATTACTATTTCATGCAGAATTTCATGCTTCAATAACAAGTCACAGCTGGGAGTCTCACTGCATACAAAGGACAGGCTGTGCCAGCTTTACCCTCGGATAGCCACTGACAGATGTCCGCCCTCTATAGGAATAAACTTGTAACTAGAAATGTGGGTGAACACGTTTCTTGTAGAAAAAAATGTTGATAGATTATTTAAGTGAAAGAGATTTCTTTAAAAGTTTTGCATTTGCTGAATCAAACAGATCAATATTTTTCACAATGATCTGGTCACAGGAAGCAAGGGTTAACAGAAGAAAAATGCTGAAATGCAAATATACACATACATCCAGGGCCTTAGGTTCAGTATTGCTCTGTGCAGTACTTTATATTGATGGCCCTATATATGAAGTGCCATATAGTGCCCAAATAATGCAATCATACAGTATCCAAATAACTTTGTCATAAGGAATTTAAATAACACTGTAGGGTCTGAAAACTAGGAAATATAGCCACAGCTGGTGAAACTGCATTTTCATAGGTTAAGTCACCAAATCTGGGATAACAGTTTTTCAATTTGCAGGTGTCCATTCCACCAGGTATAGATCAGTAATAATTATATATATATATATATATATATATATATATATATATATATACAGTCGTGGCCAAAAGTTTTGAGAATTCCATAAATATTGGAAATTTGAAAAGTTGCTGCTTAAGTTTTTATAATAGCAATTTGCATATACTCCAGAATGTTATGAGGAGTGATCAGATGAATTGCATAGTCCTTCTTTGCCATGAAAATTAACTTAATGCCAAAAAACCTTTACACTGCATTTCATTGCTGTCATTAAAGGACCTGCTGAGATCATTTCAGTAATCGTCTTGTTAACTCAGGTGAGAATGTTGACGAGCACAAGGCTGGAGATCATTATGTCAGGCTGATTAGGTTAAAATGGCAGACTTGACCTGTTAAAAGGAGGGTGCTTGAAATCATTGTTCTTCCATTGTTAACCATGGTGACCTGCAAAGAAACGCGTGCAGCCATCATTGCGTTGCATAAAAATGGCTTCACAGGCAAGGATATTGTGGCTACTAAGATTGCACCTCAATCAAAAATGTATAGGATCATCAAGAACTTCAAAGAAAGAGGTTCAATTCTTGTTAAGAAGGCTTCAGGGCACCCAAGAAAGTCCAGAAAGCACCAGGATAGTCTCCTAAAGAGGATTCAGCTGCGGGATCGGAGTGCCACCAGTGCAGAGCTTGCTCAGGAATGGCAGCAGGCAGGTGTGAGCGCATCTGCATGCACAGTGAGGCGAAGACTTTTGGAAGATGGCCTGGTGTGAAGAAGGGCAGCAAAGAAGCCACTTCTCTCCAAAAAAAACATCAGGGACAGATTGATCTTCTGAAGAAAATATGGTGAATGGACTGCTGAGGACTGGGGCAAAGTCATATTCTCCGATGAAGCCTCTTTCCGATTGATTGGGGCATCAGGAAAAAGGCTTGTCCGGAGAAGAAAAGGTGAGCTCTACCATCAGTCCTGTGTCATGCCAACAGTAAAGCTTCCATCAGACCATTCATGTGTGGGGTTGCTTCTCATCTAAGGGAGTGGGCTCACTCACAATTTTACCCAAAAACACAGCCATGAATAAAGAATGGTACCAAAACACCCTCCAACAGAAACTTCTTCCAACAATCCAACAACAGTTTGGTGAAGAACAATGCATTTTCCAGCACGATGGAGCACGCATAAGGCAAAAGTGCTAACTAAGTGGCTCGGGGACCAAAACGTTGACATTTTGGGTCCATGGCCTGGAAACTCCCCAGATCTTAATCCCATTGAGAACTTGTGGTCAATCCTTAAGAGGCGGGTGGACAAACAAAAACCCACAAATTCTGACAAACTCCAAGAAGTGATTATGAAAGAATGGGTTGCTATCAGTCAGGAATTGGCCCAGAAGTTGATTCAGAGCATGCCCAGTCGAATTGCAGAGTTTCTGAAAAAGAAGGGCCAACACTGCAAATACTGACTCTTTGCATAAATTTCATGTAATTGTCGATAAAAGCCTTTGAAACTTATGAAGTGATTGTAATTATATTTCACTACATCACAGAAACAACTGAAACAAAGATCTAAAAGCAGTTTAGCAGCAAACTTTGTGAATACGAATATTTGTGTCATTCTCAAAACTTTTGGCCACGACTGTATATACACAGTCAGGTCCATAAATATTGGGACATCAACACAATTCTAAAATTTTTGGCTCTATACACCACCACAATGGATTTGAAATGAAACTAACAAGATGTGCTTTAACTGCAGACTGGCAGCTTTAATTTGAGGGTATTTACATCCAAATCAGGTGAACGTGGTAGCAATTACAACAGTTTTCCTATCTGCCTCCCACTTATTAAGGAACCAAAAGTAATGGGACAGAATAATAATCATGAAACAAACTTTTTAATACTTGGTTGCAGTCAATTACAGTCTGAAGTCTGGAGACTTCACCAGACGCTGGGTTTTATCCCTGATGATGCTCTGCCAGGCCTCTACTGCAACTGTCTTCAGTTCCTGCTTGTTCTTGGGGCATTTTCCCTTCAGTTTTGTCTTCAGCAAGTGAAATGCATGCTCAATCGGATTCAGGTCAGGTGATTGATTTGGCCATTGCATAGCATTACACTTCTTTCGCTTAAAAACTCTTTGGTTGCTTTTGCAGTATACTTTGGGTCATTGTCTATCTGCACTGTGAAGCGTCGTCCAATGAGTTTGGCTGAATTAGAGCAGATAATATCACCCGAAACACTTCAGAATTCATCCTGCTGCTTTTGTCAGCAGTCACATCATCAATAAATACAAAAGAACCAGTTCCATTGGCAGCCATACATGCCCACGCCATGACACTACCACCACCATGCTTCACTGATGAAGTGGTATGCTTAGGATCATGAGCATTTCATTTCCTTCTCCATACTCTTCTCTTCCGATCACTCTGGTACAAGTTGATCTTGGTCTCATCTGTCCATAGGTTGTTACAGAAATGTGAAGGCTTTTTTAGATGTCGTTTGGCAAACTCTAGTCTGGCCTTCCTGTTTTTGAGGCTCACCAATGGTTTACATCTTGTGGTGAACCCTCTGTATTCACTCTGGAGAAGTCTTCTCTTGTGACACACATACACCTACCTCCTGGAGAGTGTTCTTGATCTGGCCAACTGTTGTGAAGGGTGTTTTCTTCACCAGGGAAAGAATTCTTCGGTCATCCACCACAGTTGTTTTCCGTGGTCTTCTAGTTCTTTTGGTGTTGCTGAGCTCACCAGTATGTTCCTTCTTTTTAAGAAAGTTCCAAACTGTTGTTTTGGCCACGCCTAATGGTTTTGCTACCTCTCTGATTGGTTTGTTTTGTTTTTTTAGCCTAATGATGGCTTGCTTCACTGATAGTGACAGTTTGGATCTCATCTTAAGAGTTGACAGCAACAGATTCCAAATGCAAATAGCACACTTGAAATGAACTCTGGACATTTTATCTGCTCATTGCAATTGGGATATGAGGGAACAACACACACCTGGCCATGGAACAGCTGAGAAGCCAGTTGTCCTATTACTTTTGGTCCCTTAACAAGTAGAAGGCACATATGCAAACTGTTGTAATTCCTACACCGTTCACCTGATTTTGATGTAAATACCCTCAAATTAAAGCTGACAGTATGCAGTTAAAGCACATCTTGTTCATTTCATTTCAAATCCATTGTGGTGGTGTATAGAGCCAAAAATGTTAGAGATGTGTCGATGAAGGGTCCATCATTTTTCACTTTACCTTTGGAGTGCTGCCTCATCTTTTGAACATATACCTATCCATTAGCCGTTGAGCCTGCGGCTGGGAGGATTTGCACCCTTGCTATTGGACTAGTGCTGCTGTGGAATTTTTAGTTTGCTGCATATATATACAGTACAGACCAAAAGTTTGGACACACCTTCTCATTCAAAGAGTTTTCTTTATTTTCATGACTATGAAAATTGTAGATTCACACTGAAGGCATCAAAACTATGAATTAACACACGTGGAATTATATACTTATCAAAAAAGTATAAACAACTGAAAATATGTCATATTATAGGTTCTTCAAAGTAGCCACCTTTTGCTTTGATTACTGCTTTGCACACTCTTGGCATTCTCTTGATGAGCTTCAAGAGGTAGTCACATGAAATGGTCTTACAGCAGTCTTGAAGGAGTTCCCAGAGATAGCACTTGTTGGCCCTATTGCCTTCACTCTGTGGTCCATCTCACCCCAAACCATCTCGATTGGGTTCAGGTCCGGGGACTGTGGAGGCCAGGTCATCTGGCGCAGCACCCCATCACTCTCCTTCATGGTCAAATAGCCCTTACACCGCCTGGAGGTCATTGTCCTGTTGAAAAATAAATGATGGTCCAACTAAACGCAAACCGGAAGGAATAGCATGCTGCTGCAAGATGCTGTGGTAGCCATGCTGGTTCAGTATGCCTTCAATTTTGAATAAATCCCCAACAGTGTCACCAGCAAAGCACCCCCACACCATCACACCTCCACCTCCATGCTTCACGTTGAGAACCAGGCATGTAGAGTCCATCCGTTCACCTTTTCTGCTGTCGCAAAAAGACACGGTGGTTAGAACCAAAGATCTCAAATTTGGACTCATCAGACCAAAGCACAGATTTCCACTGGTCTATTGTCCATTCCTTGTGTTCTTTAGCCCAAACAAGTATCTTCTGCTTGTTGCCTGTCCTTAGCAGTGGTTTCCTAGCAGATATTCTACCATGAAGGCCTGATTCACACAGTCTCCTCTTAACAGTTGTTCTACAGATGTGTCTGCTGTTAGAACTCTATGTGGAATTGACCTGGTCTCTAATCTGCTGTTAACCTGCGATTTCTGAGGCTGGTGACTTGGATGAACTTATCCTCCGCAGCAGAGGTGACTCTTGGTCTTCCTTTCATGGGGCGGTCCGCATGTGAGCCAGTTTCTTTGTAGTGCTTGATGGTTTTTGTGACTGCACTTGGGGAAACTTTCAAAGTTTTCCCAATTTTTCGAACTGACTGACCTTCATTTCTTAAAGTAATGATGTCCACTCGTTTTTCTTTACTTAATGCTTTTTTTCTTGCCATAATACAAATTCTAACAGTCTATTCAGTAGGACTATCAGTTGTGTATCCACCTGACTTCTCCACAACGCAACTGATGGTCCCAACCCCATTTATAAGGCAAGAAATCCCACTTATTAAACCTGACAGGGCACACCTGTGAAGTGAAAACCATTTCAGGTGACTACCTCTTGAAGCTCGTCAAGAGAATGCCAAGAGTGTGCAAAGCAGTAATCAAAGCAAAAGGTGGTTACTTTGAAGAACCTAGAATATGACATATTTTCAGTTGTTTCACACTTTTTTGTTATGTATATAATTCCACATGTGTTAATTCATAGTTTTGATGCCTTCAGTGTGAATCTACAATTTTCATAGTCATGAAAATAAAGAAAACTCTTTGAATGAGAAGGTGTGTCCAAACTTTTGGTCTGTACTGTATATATATATCTCCTTATCACAGAAAGGGATATTTAGCTTTCAGGTGAAATGTATGCAAAACCGTAAAAGCTTATGCTACATGATAATATATCATGAAAGTATGGCATTTAAGTAGAAGCAGCAATGATGATTTCCTCATCCCAAACAATTTATTGAAACAAAAGCCAACAACAGTGAATTTTTTAAATGTCTCAATAACTTGTCATGTGGCCTTGAGCATCAACTACAGCCTGACAATGATGTCTCATGTGACCTTGATGAGCTGGCGCATTGCCGTCCATGAAGATGAAATTACAATGAATGGATTAATGTTGTTATTCAAGTAGTATGGGCTTGTCACTGTGCCATTCACAAAGTGTAGGGCAGTTCTGTATTGACCAGACACACCTGCCCACACTGTAACACCACCAAAGGCTCATCTAATGACAAAAGTGGCTGATGCATAGAGCTCTCCTTAACATCTCCAACATTATAGCTTGCTGCTTTTCCAAGTGCTGCTTGTTATAAGTGCATTGGAGATATTCAGGAGATACTCAGGAGGTAATCTGGAGGTGGATACAATCTAAACAAGTAAGATTTGTTTGTTGAAAATCTTTCTCCTCTTTACAATGGCAGACCTGGTTCTGTGCAGGAATTGTTGTGCTTTTATTTCAGGTTCCACTCTTCAGAGGTTTGGATACTGTCTGATCTGTAGACAGCTCTCCATAATGCAGCAGAAAATTACCTTTTTGAAATATGAGATTTTTTAATTAACCACTAAACAAACTCAGGCTGAGAACATTGCAATGCCACTGCCACAGAGGCCCCCTAGAAATGGAAGATGGGTTTCTGTAGGTTCAGGTAGACTGAGAGTTGTGGATAGAAGGCATGTCCCACAGTCTGTGGCTCTCCATAATTCATTTGCAGCACTTTCAGAGTGCAAGAGCAACATGGAGGATGGCTCAAGCACAGTGGGTGAGAAACAATCATCTCCCATGCCTAAGGTATGTAAGACTGCAGCCAAAGACAAAAAGGAGAAGGTGAGGATTGATAGTAAGCAGCTGTTGGTGGGCGATTCCATCATAAGAGGTGTGAAGTTTGAGGAGAATGGTGTTGTGAGATGTCTCCCTGGTGCTACCGCTAGCAGGGATAGACGACGGATCCTAAATATTGTTAGGCAAGCAAAGCAGGAAAGGGAAGTGGATGTTATTCTCCATTTTGGGACAAACAATCTGGCTTGCAATGAGGTTTCAAGGGTGAAAGAAGCTTTTCATACACTTGGAAAGGATATACGGGAGGTTGCATCAACTGTTTCATTCTCTGCAGTTTTGCCTTTGCAGAACCTTCAGCATGACAGGAAGATGCGCATTAAGGAATTCAATGTATGGCTTGGTGAATGGTGTCTTAACCAAGGGTTTGGCTTTGTGTCTCATGTTAGCTCTTGTTGGAATGGAAAAGAACTGTACAAGAAAGATGGTTTGCATCTTTCTCTCAAGGGAACGAATGTCCTCGGTGAACAGTTCCAAGTATTTGCTAAGAAGCATTTAAACTAGGAAAGGGGGGCAAAAGAGTGATAATCCAGCAGTCCAACTGCCCCCCGGAACAATGTCAGAAGAGGCCAGTAGCACAAAGGTTAAGAAATGACAAGCTCAGAGTCTTGTCTACAAATGCTCGCAGTCTAGAGAAAAAGATCAATGAACTTGAGGCTATAATGGCATCTGAGAATATAGATGTAGTGGCTGTTACTGAGACATGGTTCAAGGGGAGTAATGACTGGGATATATCAATAACAGGGTTCTCTCTATACAGGAAAGACAGAGAAGGCAAGAAGGGGGGAGGGGTGGCCCTGTATGTGAAAGATAGCATAAAATCTAATTTGATACAAGTTAGCGAGAACAATTTAGAGTCAGTTTGGGTTACCTTGCAGCTTGATAATAAGGTAACTCGTGTAGGTGTGATATATAGACCACCTAGCCAAGTCAAAGAATTAGATGATCTACTAGTTGAGGAAATAGCTAAAATCACATTAAAGGGGGGAAGTTATCATTATGGGAGACTTCAATCTTCCAGATGTAAACTGGAAAACCAAAATAGCTAGTTCTGCGAGGAGTACAGATATTCTAAATTCCCTACTGGGATTATCTCTACAGCAAGTAGTGGAGGAGCCAACCCGGAAGGAGGCCATTTTAGATTTAGTATTCACAAATGGGAATTTGGTATCTGATATTACTGTAGGGGAAAGCTTGGGATCTAGTGATCACCAGTCAGTGTGGTTTACTAGAAGTACAGTGACTGAGTCACACCACACAAAAACAAAAGTTTTAGATTTTAGAAAAACTGACTTTTCTCAAATTAGATTAGTGGTATATGAGTCCCTATCAGACTGGAACAGTTTCATTGGAGTCCAGGAGAAATGGGACTACTTAAAAGTGGCACTATTGAAGGCAACAGAAAATTGCATTAGGCTTGTCAGTAAAAGCAAAAAAAGGAAGAGACCACTGTGGTGAAATCATTAAAAACAAAAAGATAGCATTTAGGAATCATAGAAAATAAAAAAAACGAGGATGACAGACAAATTTATAAGGTTAGGCAGAGAGAGGCCAAACAAGTTATAAGAGCTTCTAAAGCACAGGCAGAAGAGAAATTAGCTAAGTCAGGGAAAAAAGGCAATAAGGCATTCTTCAGATACATAAATGAAAAAAGGAAACTAAAACAAGGAATTACCAAATTAAAAACTAAAGAAGGTATATGGAAGAAGATAAAGAACTAGCTGACTGCCTCAATGAATACTTCTGTTCAGTTTTTATAAAGGAAAATGAAGGAGAAGGACCTCAGTTAGGAAAGACTAATGAATCTTTTGACACATGTGTCTTTACAGAGGAAGAGGTTCTAAGTCAACTATCTAAAATTAATACAAATAAGTCACAGGGGCTTGATGGGATAAACCCAAAGCTATTAAAAGAGCTCAGCGGTGAACTAGCAAAACCATTAACAGATTTATTTAACCAATCACTGGCAACAGGAGTCGTCCCAGAAGATTGGAAATGAGCAAATGTTGTGCCCATTCACAAGAAAGGTAGGGAGGAATCGGGCAACTATAGGCCAGTAAGCCTGACATTAATAGTGGGGAAATTAATGGAAACCATACTTAAAGAGAGGATTGCGGACCATCTAAAATCCCATGGATTGAAAGATGAAAAACAGCATGGGTTTACTTCAGGGAGATCATGTAAAACTAATCTTATAGATTTTTTTGATTGGGTGACTAAAATAATAGATGGAGGTGGTGCAGTAGACATCGCTTAGCTAGACTTTAGTAAGGCTTTTGATACTGTCCCACATAGAAGGCTTATCAATAAAGTGCAGTCATTGGGCTTGGACTCCCATATTGTTGAATGGATTAGGCAGTGGCTGAGGAACAGGCAACAGAGGGTTGTAGTCAATGGAGTATATTCAGACCAAGGTCTTGTTACCAGTGGGGTATCGCAGGAATCTGTTCTGGGACCCATATTGTTTAATATCTTTATCAGCGAAATTGCAGAAGGCCTCAATGGTAAGGTGTGTCTTTTTGCTGATGACACAAAGATTTGTAACAGGGTTGATGTTCCTGGAGGAATACACCAAATGGAAAAGGACTTAGGAAAACTAGAGGAATGGTCAAAAATCTGGCAACTAAAATTTAATGTTGATAAGTGCAAGATAATGCACATGGGATGTAAAAACCCAAGAGCAGAATATAAAATCAGTGATACAGTCCTAACCTCAGTATCTGAGAAAAGGGATTTAGGGATCATTATTTCAGAAGACTTAAAGGTAGGCAGACAATGTCACAGAGCAGCAGGAAATGCTAGCAGAATGCTTGGGTGTATAGCAAGAGGAATTACCAGTAGAAAGCGGGAGGTGCTCATGCCGCTCTACAGAGCACTAGTGAGACCTCATTTGGAGTATTGTGCTCAGTACTGGAGACCATATCTCCAGAAGGATATTGATACTTTGGAGAGAGTTCAGAGAAGAGCTACTAAACTGGTACATGGATTACAGTATAAAACTTACCAGGAAAGATTAAAGGACCTTAACATGTATAGCTTGGAAGAAAGACAAGACAGAGGGGATATGATAGAAACTTTTAAATACATAAAGGGAATCAACAAGGTAAAAGAGGAAAGAATATTTAAAAGAAGAAAAACTGCTACAAGAGGACATAGTTTTAAATTAGAGGGGCAAAGGTTTAAAAGTAATATCAGGAAGTATTACTTTACTGAGAGAGTAGTGGATGCATGGAATAGCCTTCCTGCAGAAGTGGTAGCTGCAAATACAGTGGAGGAGTTTAAGCATGCATGGGATAGGCATAAGGCCATCTTTCATATAAGATAGGGCCAGGGGCTATCCATAGTATTTATTATATTGGGAAGACTAGATGGGCCAAATGGTTCTTATCTGCCGACACATTCTATGTTTCTATGTTTCTATTGTTGGCAGCCATAATTTTTGCTCAGCGTGAATCATCATTCATCAGTGAACCGCACTGAGACCCACTGGTCCTTTGTCCAGAGTAGATGCTCCCTGGCCCATGCAAGACGTTGATGCCTGTGGTCAGGTAACCTTGCAGGTCATCTAGCACGCATACCATACTGATGTAAATGGTTTTAAATGGTCTGACATGACACTTGGGTGCCTCTCACCTCCCTTAAATGTGCCTGGAGTTGTGTGGCATTCATCATCTGGTTCTGGAGGGCATTATTCACAATGAAGCGGTCATCAGTGTGAGATGTGGCCAAAGGACATCCACTTCTATGCCTTTATGTGACTCTTCAAGTCTCTCTGTATCTCTGTTGCAACCTGCTGATGACAGTCTGTGACACTGTAAGCTCAGTGGCCACTTCCGTCTGAGAACATCCTGCTTGAAGCCTCACAATGGAGAGGTACTGTTGATCAATTGTTAGGTGTCGCCTTGGACTCATGATGTCAAAATGTGAACAGCATGATGAGGAGGACTGTTAAAATACTAATTCTAATTGAACTAGGAAATGTATTGGGCAGTTTATGGATCAAACCCCAGTTGCAAATTTTGCCATTAAGCTCCTTGTTAGAGATCAGCAAGTTGTGCAAAAAGTACTGAAACGTTGAACAGTTGGACATGGCATTCAAAAGTTTAGAGAAGGTCACATTAAGTTCACCTGTAAAGGTTATAGTGCATTTTAGGTTCATCCTATATATATAGATTATGTGCACAAACAAACCAATCCAGGGCAGCACACCTTAGTATAAAGAGAAGGAGTGCCAGCAGTATAAACTTGACCACTGTTCCATCAATAAATTAAAAAAGACCTCAGCACTTCCAATTGGTGAAAAAATGTGAAGTCCTTTATTCACCCATGCGACGTCCCATCAAGCCGATTGAAACGTTGTGTGGGTAAATAAAAGACTTAACATTTTTTCAATAATTGGAAGTGCTGCTGTATTTTTCATTTTTTTTAGATATACAGTGGATATAAAAAGTCTACACACCCCTGTTAACATGTCAGGTTTCTGTGATGTAAAAAAAATGAGACAAAGATAAATCATTTCAGAACTTTTTCCACCTTTAATGTGACCTATAAACTGTACAACTCAATTGAAAAACAAACTGAAATCTTTTAGGTAGAGGGAAGTAAAAATATAAAAATAAAATAATATGTTTGCAGAAGTGTGCACAGCCTTTGGGAATGAGTCTATCAGCATGGCACATTTTGACTTGCCAAGATTTGCCCACTCTTCTTTGCAAAAACACTCCAAATCTGTCAGATTGAGAGGGCATCTCCTGTGCACAGCCCTCTTCAGATCACCCCACAGATTTTCAATCGGATTTAGGTCTGGGCTATGGCTGGGCCCTTCCAAAACTTTAATCTTCTTCTGGTGAAGCCATTCCTTTGTTGATTTGGATGTATGCTTTGGGTCGTTGTCATGCTGAAAGATTTCTAGCAGAAGCCTGAAGGTTTTGTGACAATATTGACTGGAATTTGGAAATGTTCATAATTCTCTCTAGCTTAACTAAGGCCCCAGTTTCAGCTGAAGAAAAACAGCCCAAAGCATGATGCTGCCACCACCATGCTTCACTGTGGGTATGGTGTTCTTTTGGTGATGTGCAGTGTTGTTTTTATGCCAAACATATCTTTTGGAATTATGGCCAAAAAGTTGAACCTTGGTTTCATCAGACCATAACACCTTTTACCACATGCTTTTGGGAGACTTCAGATGTGTTTTTGCAAAATGTAGCCTGGCTTGGATGTTTTTCTTCATAAGAAAAGGCTTTCGTCTTGCCACTCTACCCCATAGCCCAGACATATGAAGACTACAGGAGATTGTTGTCACATGTACCAAACAGCCAGTACTTGCCAGATATTCCTGCAGCTCCTTTAATGTTTCTGTAGACCTCTTGGCAGCCTCCCATGCCAGTTTTCTTCTCATCTTTTCATAAATTTTGGAGAGATGTCCAATTCATGGTAATGTCACTGTTGTGCCATATTTTCTCCACTTGATGATGACTGTCTTCACTGTGTTCCATGGTGTATCTAATGTCTTGGAAATTCTTTTGTACCCTTCTCCTGATACCTTTTAACAATGAGATCCCTCTGATGCTTTGGAAGCTCTCTGTGGACCATGGCTTTTGCTGTGGGATGCGACTAAGAAAATTTCAGAAAAGACCAACTAGAGCAGCTGAACTTTATTTAGGGTTAATTAGAGACACTTTAAATGATGGCAGGTGTATGCTGACTCCTATTTAACATGATTTTGAATGTGATTGCTTAATTCTGAACACAGCTACATCCCCAGTTATAAGATTTCAGTTTGTTTAATTTTTTTTACATCACAGAAACCTGACATTTTAACAGGGGTGTGTAGACTTTTTATATCCACTGTGTGTGTATATATATATATATATATATATATATACAGTACAGACCAAAAGTTTGGACACACCTTCTCATTCAAAGAGTTTTTTTTATTTTCATGACTATGAAAATTGTAGATTCACACTGAAGGCATCAAAACTATGAATTAACACATGTGGAATTATATACATAACAAAAAAGTGTAAAACAACTGAAAATATGTCATATTCTAGGTTCTTCAAAGTAGCCACCTTTTGCTTTGATTACTGCTTTGCACACTCTTGGCATTCTCTTGATGAGCTTCAAGAGGTAGTCACCTGAAATGGTCTTCCAACAGTCTTGATGGAGTTCCCAGAGATGCTTAGCACTTGTTGGCCCTTTTGCCTTCACTCTGCGGTCCAGCTCACCCCAAACTATCTCAATTGAGCAGCACCCCATCACTCTCCTTCATGGTCAAATAGCCCTTACACAGCCTGGAGGTGTGTTTGGGGTCATTGTCCTGTTGAAAAATAAATTATGGTCCAACCAAACGCAAACCGGATGGAATAGCATGCCGCTGCAAGATGCTGTGGTAGCCATGCTGGTTCAGTATGCCTTCAATTTTGAATAAATCCCCAACAGTGTCACCAGCAAAGCACCCCCACACCATCACACCTCCACCTCCATGCTTCACGTTGAGAACCAGGCATGTAGAGTCCATCCGTTCACCTTTTCTGCTGTCGCAAAAAGACACGGTGGTTAGAACCAAAGATCTCAAATTTGGACTCATCAGACCAAAGCACAGATTTCCACTGGTCTAATGTCCATTCCTTGTGTTCTTTAGCCCAAACAAGTATCTTCTGCTTGTTGCCTGTCCAGAGCAGTGGTTTCCTATCAGATATTCTACAATGAAGGTCTGATTCACACAGTCTCCTCTTAACAGTTGTTCTAGAGATGTGTCTGCTGCTAGAACGCTGTGTGGCATTGACCTGGTCTCTAATCTGAGCTGTTGTTAACCTGCGATTTCTGAGGCTTGTAACTCGGATGAACTTATCCTCCGCAGCAGAGGTGACTCTTGGTCTTCCTTTCCTGGGGCGGTCTGCATGTGAGCCAGTTTCTTTGTAGTGCTTGATGGTTTTTGTGACTGCACTTGGGGACACTTTCAAAGTTTTCCCAATTTTTCGGTCTGACTGACCTTCATTTCTTAAAGTAATGATGACCACTAGTTTTTCTTTACTTAGCTCCTTTTTCATGCCATAATACAAATTCTAACAGTCTATTTAGTAGGACTATCAGCTGTGTATCCACCTGACTTCTCCACAATGCAACTGATGGTCCCAACCCCATTTATAAGGCAAGAAATCCCACTTATTAAACCTGACAGGGCACACCTGTGAAGTGAAAACCATTTCAGGTGACTACCTCTTGAAGCTCATCAAGAGAATACCAAGAGTGTGCAAAGCAGTAATCAAAGCAAAAGGTGGCTACTTTGAAGAACCTAGAATATGACATATTTTCAGTTGTTTCACTCTTTTTTGTTATGTATATAATTCCACATGTGTTAATTCATAGTTTTGATGCCCTCAGTGTGAATCTACAATTTTCATAGTCATGAAAATAGAGAAAACTCTTTGAATGAGAAGGTGTGTCCAAACTTTTGGCCTGTAGTGTATATATTGTAAGGGATTGTCTCTTATTCGGGGGTGATTCTCACAGAATTATATTCATAACAACTGGGTTTCAGGTCCAAACAGTGCGATTTATTTTACACTTTTCATACACAACATAGCAGAAAACAAAAGCCTGCCCGTCTGGGCTCTACCTAAACATAATAAACATTGTATCCCTAACTCGGCTATACGATAGCATTCCCACATGGAACCAGGTGCGGCTTACCCCGGACATACAGTCCACCAGCCCTCAGGCTGTAACAAATGCACTACCTTTGGAGGAGGTTGTGGTCTAGCAGTCCTTCCGACTCTGACCTTTCAATGCTTGTTCCCGGGCGTCGCTGAGTCCCCCAAAGTCCAGGCTATTGCATAGCCTCATGGCCCCTCAGCCTTGCCTAGCTGAGACCACACTTACAGAGCCTCACCATGCCTCTGTCTGCACACTCTCTAGAGTGAGACACACCCAATTCCAGAAACCAGATTAAATGGAATCCCTGGATGTGAGCATGCCCTAAGTCCCAGACTGGAGCATGGGAACAGGCACCCACCCAAAACATTGCCTGTTCCCAGTAAAAGCCCGCCCTGAAATAGATGAACCAGCTACACTATCTATATGGTGTCCCCCAACTACTTTAGTGGACACCTGGACTAGGGCTTTTACTCCACCAAGGCCGGGCCCCTTGGTGACACGCTCCTGGTGCAAACAACACCTCAATGTTCACATATATATAGTGATGCTTAAAAGTTGGCGAACCCTTCAGATTTTTCTGTATTTCTGCATAATTTTGACCTAAAACTATATTAGATTTTCACCTAATTCATAAAAAGTACATAGATGAAGTAAAACAAATTACACTTGGTCATTTATCCAATGTGGAAAATGATCCAATATGATATGTCTGTGAGTGGCAAAAGTATGTGAACTGTTGCTTTTAGTATCTGGTGTGACCCTCTTATGCTGCAATAACTGCAAGCAAAATATTCTAAACTAAATTCTAAATTCATCAAATCAAGTCTAAAGTTTTTTGATTTGTTTTGGACGAATTGCATAAAAAAAACGTCAGCCAGCACCATTTTACTTAGAAAATTGGAGGGGGAAAAATGAGGGATGAAGAAGATGAAGGATCACTGAAAAAAATCTGAAAAAAGGACATACAAAATGAACAGCGGGTGGCAAAAGAGAGCAAAACAAATCCCAAACACTTCTGTACATTTATAAATGCTAACTATACCAAGGTCTGAGCAGGTAGGTTTCCTAAATAACTGTAAAGGGGGGTTAGTCACTGGAGATAAGGAAAAGGCAGAGTTAATAAATGGCTTTTTTATCTTTGTACCGTACATAAAAAAAGAAGAGAAAGGAGCTGATATCAGTGGTGCAGAGGCTGTTAGTACATCCAGTAATATACTCAACTGGCTAACTGTAGATATGGTCCAAGCTAAGTTAAATAAGGAAAATGTGAACAAGGCTCCGGGTCCAGACGGATTACACCTAAGAATTCTTAAAGAGTTCAGTTCAGTCATTGCTGTGCCCTTGTTTATAAATTTTTAAGATTTTCTAGGTACTGGTACAGTGCCAAGTGACTGACGCAAGGCAAATGTGGTGCCCATATTCAAAAAAGAATCTAGGTCCTGCACAGATAATTATCGACCCATTAGTTTAACTTATGTTGTGGGTGAGAAAAATCTTTGAAGGATTCTTAACGCCTTCGGGTCCACGATCATTTTCACCTTAAGGACCAGGCTATTTCTTTCAAATCTGACCAGTATCACTTTAAGTGGTGATAACTTTAATACACTTTGACTTATCCAGGCCATTCTGAGACAGTTTTTTTTGTCACATATTGTACTTGATGACACTGGTAAAACGGAGTAAAAAAAATAATAATTCTTTTTTATTTATAAAAAAATACAAAATTTACCAAAAATCTAGAAAAATTAGCAAATTTCCAAATTTCGATTTCTCTACTTCTATAATAGATAGCAATACCTCCCAAAAATAGTTATTATTTTACATTCCCCATATGTCTACTTCATGTTTCGAGCATTTTGGGAATGACATTTTATTTTTTGGGGACATTACAAGGCTTAGAAGTTTAGAAGCAAATCTTGAAATTTTTCTGAAAAAAATAAAAAAACGTTTTAAGGACTAGTTCACTTTGTGAGGCCTACATAATATAAACCACCCAAAAATTACCCCATTCTAGAAACTACACCCCTCCGGGTATTCAAAACTGATTTTACAAACGTCGTTAACCCTTTAGGTGTTCCTAAATTTTTGGGCTAATTTTCCATTTTAATCCATTTATTGGCCCGATTCTGTAGTTTGCAGAAACACCCCATATGTGGCCGTAAACTACTGTACGGGCACACGGTAGGGCGTAGAGGGAAAGGTGCGCCGTGTGGTTTTGGGAAGGCAGATTTTGCTGGACTGGTTTATTTACACCATGTCCCATTTGAAGCCCCCCTGATGCACCCCAAGAGTAGAAACTCCATAAAAGTGAATCCCATTTTGGAAACTACGTGATAAGGTGGCAGTTTTATTTGGAATATTTTTATGGCACATATGATTTTTGGTTGCTCTATATTACGTTTTTGTGAGGCAAGGTTACGAAAAATAGAAATTCTGAAATTTCATCTCCATTTGCCATAAACTGTTGAGGAACACCTAAAGGGTTAATAAAGTTTGTAAAATCAGTTTTGATTACCTTGAGGGGTGTCGTTTCTTAGATAGGGTAATTTTTATGGAGTTTCTACTCTAGGGGTGCATCAGGGGTTCTTCAAATGGGACATAGTGCCAAAAAAAAAAGGCCATCAAAATCAGAAACCATACAGCGTTCCTTTCCTTCTGCGCCCTACCGTTTGGCCATACAGCAGTTTACGACCACATATGAGGTGTTTCTGTAAACTGAAGAATCAGGGTAATAAATATTAAGTTTTGTTTGGCTGTTTACCCTTGCTTTGTTACTGGAAAAAAACAGTTTAAAATGGAAAATTTGCCCAAAAATAGCTGTTTTTGCATAGCTTTTTTATTTTTATGTTTTTGACCGTGTTCATCTGAGGGGTTAGGTCATGGGGTATTTTTATAGAGCAGATTCTTTTCGACGCGACGATACCTAATATGGCTAAATTGGAGAAGGGGAATATAAATGTACTCCATGGAAGTGTGGTACTCCCTGAAGCAACCAATAATGCAGAGGCCCGGATGATCGGGGCACGTATCACACTGAGTGGTGGTGTCCTTCCATATCCCTCTCCTGTGACACACTCTGCACCTTTTTTGGGTCCGTCCCTTCTTTCCAGTATGAACCTGGCGCCTCCAGTTCCCGAGGTACTCCGGCCTGCTCTTTCCTGGTCTGAAAAGATCAGGGCCTTGAGGACTGCCTCATAGAACTGAAGGAATTTCCCTGTGTTGCCAGCACTCCGGGACAGTACAAAAGAGTTGTACAAGGCAACCTGTATCAAGTAGACTGCAACTTTTTTGTACCATGCCCGGGTTTTGCACATGGCATTATATGGCTTGAGGACTTGATCAGAGAGATCAATTCCTCCCATATACCGATTGTAGTCCACAATACAATCGGGCTTGAGGATCGTTGCCGCGGTACCTCGCACAGGGACAGGGGTGATGCCGTTACCCTGAATTGTGAAGAGTAAAAGGACATCCCTCTTGTCCTTATATCTGACCAGCAACAGGTTTCCACTGGTAAGGGCACGGGTCTCACCCCTGGAGATAAGTACCTGGAGGGGGTGGGCAGGGAGGCCACGTTGATTTTTCCGCAGGGTCCCACAAGCGGACGTGGATGTGGCGGCAAGGGACTGGAACAAGGGGATACTAGTATAAAAGTTATCCATGTACAGGTGGTAACCCTTATCTAGCAGTGGGTGCATAAGGTCCCACACAAGTTTCCCGCTAACACCCAGAGTGGGGGGGCATTCTGGGGGTTGAATACAGGAATCTCACCCCTCGTACACACGAAACTTGTAAGTGTACCCTGAGGTACTTTCACAAAGTTTGTACAGCTTCACGCCATACCTTGCCTGCTTTAATGGAACATACTGGCAGAAAATGAGTCTCCCCTTGAAAGCAATGAGAGACTCATCAACCGCGACCGCCATTCCAGTACATAGGGCTCCCAAAATTTGGCCCCAAAGTAATCGATGACCGGCCTGATTTTGTACAGGCGGTCATAGGCAGGATCACCTTGGGGGGACATGCTGCATTATCTGCATAATGCAGGCATTTCCAGATGGCCTCAAACCGGGAGCGTGTCATGGCCGTACTGTAAAGTGGGGTCTGGTAGAGGACGTCCTCACTCCAGTAATGCCTGACATTAGGTTTTTTGACTAGGCCCATGTGCAGCACGAAGCCCCAAAACGTCCTCATCTCGGCTGCACTGACCGGAGTCCAGCCACCAGCCCTAGCCTAAAAGGAGCCCGGGTGTTGAGCAATGAACTGTTGGGCGTACAGGTTCGTTTGCTCCACCATCAGGTTCACAAAGTGTCCACTGAAAAAATACTAAAATAGTCATATCCAGTGAAGCCCACTGTGGGAATCTGGACTCCTGGTTGGCCAACAAAATCAGGAATCGCAGGCTCAAAATGCTCTGGGGTTCACCATGCAAGTTCACCGGTAGGGAAATCCTGTGCACTTAACTGGTGGGCCGGAAAACTAGTACGAGCCCCAGAAGTGCTCGTACTAGTTTGGGCCACAGGGTCCCTAGCATGGCGGTCCCCTTGCTCCGCCTGGTGGCATCTCCGCCGCCTTGGGGGCTCATCATCATTGCTAGATGACAAAAGGAAAGTGGGGTCATCCTCGTCCTCACTGGGGCTCTCGGACTCTGAGGCAAGCTGGGCGTATGCCTCCTCAGCTGAGAACATCCGGCAGGCCATAGGGGAGTGTGTGTGTGCGTGGAAATCTTTAATTGGTGTGCGTGTGTGTGGGGGCACGTGTGTTCACGTACTTACACTAAACCTAACAGACAAAAAAAAAACTAAATTAAAAAAGGCCAAAAAATGAGAAAAAATAAATAAAAATTCGAACTCGCTGATCAGCCATCCGAAGTTGATCAGCAGTGGGGTGTGCGATGCGCTAGCAGTGGCCTGTTGCTAAGAGTTGCTACCACAGTCACCGTATGCAGAAAAATTATAATAATAATGCTTGCGCCCCCAAAAAAGTTGTGGGGGGGGGGCAGGGGGGACGATTTAGAGTGATGCAACAAAAAACTTTCCCTAAATATCCCTGCCTAACCTAACCTTTCCCTAACCTTACCCTAAATACCTTTTAGTGCCAGATGGCACTGTGAAGGGTCAGAAGGGGGTGCTGGGTGTGCTGGGTCAGAAGATCGATGTAGCGTTCCTCTCTCCTCGGCTCCCGGACACAGAAAGGAGAGGAGCGATTCAATAATTTAAAGCGACCGCCCGCCCCTGCAGCCAATCAGAGCTAATCCTGAGAGGTGATGTCACCATCACCTCTCAGGATCGCAGGATGGTGATTGGTGGTGTATTATCACACTACCGATCACCATCCTGTTCCGGGTTATAGGGGCCCCAACAGGTTAAGAGACTATATACAGGATTCACTGTAAATAATAAGTGATAATCAGCATGGGTTTACCAAGGACAGAAGTTGTCAGACTAACCTGATTTGTTTTTATGAGGAGGTGAGCAGAAGCCTAGACAGAAGGGCGGCTGTGGATGTAGTGTTTCTGGATTTTGCAAAGGCATTTGATACTGTCCCTCATAGGCGCTTAATAGGTAAAATAAGGTCTATAGGCTTGGAAAGTATAGTTTGTAATTGGATTGAAAACTGGCTGAAGGACCATGTCCAGAGAGTTGTGGTCAATGATTTGTATTCATAATGGTCCCATGTTATAAATGGTGTACCCCAAGGTTAAATTTATTTAGTCTTGAGAAGAGACGTCTAAGGGTGGATAAAAAATATAGTGAAAAACGATTCCATGTAAAATGCGCTCAAAAGACAAGGAGGCACTGCCTCCGACTGGAGAAGAAAAAATTCAGTCTCCAGAAACGTCCAAGCTTCTTTACTGTAAGAACTGTGAATCTGTGGAACAGTCTACCACCGGATGTGGTCAGAACAGGAACAGTGGACAGTTTTAAAAAGGGTTTAGATGAATTCTTAAAAGTAAATGACATTAATGTTTATGTAAATGTGTAGAAATAGTCTCACTCCCTTCTGAGATTCATATCCCCACCTATGCCTTGATGGACTTAACTTGATCGACTTGATGCAGGCAGGATATTCTGCTTAGAAGGAAGAAATATAATTCTGTTCCTAGTTAGGCTTGTGAAAGGATGTCTTGTGGCTGTGTTTACCAAGGAAACAATTTCATAAACAAGCTGGTTACTAGGAACACTATAGAGACACTATAGGGAGAGAATACAGTCGGGTCCATAAATATTGGGACATCGACACAATGGATTTGAAATGAAACTAACAAGATGTGCTTTAACTGCAGACTTTCAGCTTTCATTTGAGGGTATTCCTTGGTTGAACTTGATGAACGTTGGTCTTTTTTCAACCGTATTAACTATGTAACTATGTATTTACATCCAAATCAGGTGAACGGTGTAGGAATTACAACAGTTTGCATATGTGCCTCCCACTTGTTAAGGGACCAAAATTAACCCCTTAGTGACCAGGCTAATTTTCACCTTAAGGACCAGGTCATTTTTTGCAAATCTGAACAGTGTCACTTTATGTGGTGATAACCTTAAAACACTGACTTATTCAGGCCATTCTGAGATCGTTTTTTCGTCACATATTGTACTTTTTTTTTAAATACAAAATTTGCCAAAAATTGGGAAAAATTTGCACGCCCTGTGTCCTTTAGAGGTTAATGGAACAATTGGCTTCTCAGCTGTTCCATGGCCAGGTGTGTGTTATTCCATCATTATCCCAATTACGATGAGCAGATAAAAGGTCCAGAGTTCATTTCAAGTGTGCTATTATGCATTTGGAATCTGTTTCTGTCAACTCCCAAGATAAGATCCAAAGAGCTGTCACTATCAGTAAGACATGCCATCATTAGGCTGAAAAAACAAAACAAACTCATCAGAGAGCTAGCAAAAACAATAGGCGTGGCCAAAACAACTGTTTGGAACATTCTTAAAAAGAAGGAACACACCGGTGCGCTCAGCAAAACCAAAAGACACAGAAGACCACGGAAAACAACTGTGGTGGATGAACCTAAGAATTATTTCCCTGGTGAAAAAAAAACCTTCACAACAGAGCGGCCAGATCAAAAACACTCTCCAGGAGGTAGGTGTATGTGTGTTACAAGAGAAGACTTCACCAGAGTGAATACAGAGGGTTCACCACAAGATGTAAACCATTGGTGAGCCTCAAAAACTGGAAGGCGAGATTAGAGTTTGCCAAACGACATCTAAAAAAGCCTTCACAGTTCTGGAACAACATCCTATGGACAGATGAGACCAAGATCAACTTGTACTAGAGTATTGGGAAGAGAAGAGTATGGAGAAGGAAAGGAACTGCTCATGATCCTAAGCATACCACCTCATCAGTGAAGCATGGTGGTGGTAGTGTCATGGCGTGGGCATGTATGGCTGCCAATAGAAATGGTCCTCTTGTATTTATTGATGATGTGACTGCTGACAAAAGCAGCAGGATGAATTCTGAAGTGTTTCGGGCGATATTATCTGCTCATATATCTGCTCATTGGATGGCGCTTCACACTGCAGATGGACAATGACCCAAAGCATACTGCAAAAGCAACCAAAGAGTTTTTTAAGGGAAAGAAGTGTAATGTTATGCAATGGCCAAGTCAATCACCTGACCTGAATCCGATTGAGCATGCATTTCACTTGCTGAAGACAAAACTGAAGGGAAAATGCCCCAAGAACAAGCAGGAACTGAAGACAGTTGCAGTAGAGGCCTGGCAGAGCATCACCAGGGATGAAACCCAGCGTCTGGTGATGTCTATGCATTCCAGACTTCAGGCTGCAATTGACTGCAAAGGATTTGCAACCAAGTATTAAAAAGTGAAAGTTTGATTTATGAGGATTATTCTGTTGTATGTGGGAGGCACATATGCAAACTGTTGTAATTCCTACACTGTTCACCTGGTTTGGATGTAAATACCCTCAAATTAAATCTGACAGTCTGCAGGTAAAGCACATCTTGTTTGTTTGTTTCATTTCAAATCCATTGTTGTGGTGTATAGAGCCAAAAATGTTAGAATTGTGTTGATGTCCCAATATTTATGGACCTGACTGTACATACAGTAGATATATATATAGATATATTTGGGTAGATTGTAGATTGCTGAGTTTTATCAGGGAAAGCTAAGCATAGAGAGTGAGAAACTGGTCACTGTCCCAATAATTTCATACAGCCTGCTAGCAAGTTCCACATGACAGAATCCAGCAAGAAACATTTCTGTGTGAACAACCAGACAACTTTCTTTTTTTTTTGTAGAAAAAAGCTTCTATAGTTCGTAGTCTTATTTCCAGCACCTCAATAGCATACATTAAGCTACAAACATTTTCAAACGTTGAAGAATTGCCCCTTCCCCTTTTTGCCCCCTAATTTGCTATTTGTAATTAGGCATTTCAGTGTATTATACTTGTGGTATTGAATGTGTTGTATATTACTGCAAGATACCATTCGGTGTTACAGCAAGCGCATTTTACTTCAATAATGCAGTTATTATACCTGTGTTATTAAAGATGTATATTACTGCAGAAGACCATTCAGTGTTATAGCAAACACATTTTACTGAAAAAAATGCCATTATTATACCTGTGTTATTAAACAAACTGAATATTACTGCAAGATACTGTTCAGTGTTACAGCAAACACATTTTGCTACAATAACTCCATCATGATTACCCGTGTTATTGAACATGTTGTACATTATTGCAAGATACTATCTGGTGTTATAGTAAAAGCATTTTACTGCAAAAACTGCATTATTATCATTGTAAATTGTCACTACTGGTGTGCATTGTGTATGTAGAAGGAAATTGAAATTTAATTGCACTTCTGTCTAAATTACAGAAAACACACTTGCAATTTTGCTAGTACCGTTTAATAATCTGTGTATCAAACCCATGATTTGTCATTTATAGGCCTCATAATAAACTGTCTGTTAAACGGAAGAGTGGCAAATGAAAGAGCCATGCCTCCACATGTGAGATTCAGAATGTGGGTAGTAGTGTAAACAGTAGTATCAGCACCAGCCGTCCGTCAAGCAGTACAGTAGTAGTAGTAGGCCTCAGTTCTTCCTGGCCTCCAATTAGCTCCACATTATTATTAAGAACAAAGAGGATGATGAGATTGTGGACTAGATGGCTCGATCCTCTCCATCACAGTAGGAAGATGTTGAGGTCACCTCTGAGTCTGCCTTTAAGCTAAGAATCATAGCATTCCTCCTGTTCCTTCTCCTTGCAACCCCATAAAAGCCTTTCAGTTGCATCATCTTTGCCTTCACTGTCCCCTCCTACTGGGGAGCCTTCTTTTTCCCTAAGAAGAGGCAAGAATTCCCCATGTGCTATTGAGGATTCTCTAGATAGTCTTTCTGTTGATAACCATAACATCTAAAAGTGTGAAAATTATCTTATTTTACTGTGTCAATACCTGTGTATAGTATGGTCACAGCAGGGGATGTTTAATTTAATCTATTTGTTACTAAAAAACCTGTTGCAATTTATTCTAATGTTTATAAGTGAACAACACAAATAATTCCCACCAGTTTATACGGTGATCTGAGCCAGGAGCTATTCAAATTTATTTATTTTTTCTAAAAAACCTGTTGCAATTTTTTTTTACCATAAATAAGTGCACAAATAAGCCCATTTAGGCTTCATAAAAAAGTATCTGGTAAACAAAATAGTGGAAATGAAAGACCCGTGCCTCGCGGGTGGAGGTAGTAGTGCAAACAGCAGTAGCAGCACATTTGCCAGCAGCCGTCTGGTGAGTAGCAGTAGTAGCAGCAGGCCACAGTTCTCCCGCTCTTCCAGTAGGTGACAGATTATAATTGATGCCAAAGAGAATGACACTTCAGCAAATAACTTTCTTTACATAATAAATGCTAATACGAGCCACTTACTAATATATTGTTATGATCCATATTGCTTCCTTTGTTGGCTGGATTCATTTTTCCATCACATTATACACTGCTTGTTTCCATGGTTACAGACCACCCTGCAATCCATCAGTGGTGGTCGTGCTTACGCAATATAGGAAAAAGCACTAGTCTATGTCGGCTCCCATGGTCCTGGCTACAAGAGAGGCTGATGCTTTTTCCTATAGTGTGCAAGCAGGACTACCACTGATGGACTGCAGGGTGGTCTGTAACCATGGAAATAAACAATGTATAATGTGATGGAAAAATGAATCCGAGGGACCTATAATGATTTTTTTTGTGGGTGCAATACACCAGCTTTGCAACCCTGACACATAAATATAATAATAAATATGGCTGTTAATTCTGTGGGTGACCTATAGCGATTTTTTGTGTGGGTGCAATGCACCATTTTTGTACCCCTGACACAAAAATATAATAGTTAATCCATCTGTTAGTTCGATAGGGTGACATATACCCATCTTTGGTGTGAAATACACGTGCACTACATACGTGACAGGGAAATGAATATAGTTAATCCGTCTGTTAGTTCGGTGGGTGACATATACCCATTTTTGGTGTGGGATACATGTGCACTTTATACATGACAGGGAAATTAACATAGGTAATCTGACTGTTAGTTCGGTTGGTGACCTCAAAGAATGAGGAGAGCACCAAATAAGGGACGTGGCTCTGGTCGTGGTGTTAGCTGGGGGAGCTCCTGTTGCAGGGAGAGGACGTGGTCGATCTGCGCCAGCTACACGCCCAAATGAAACACCTTCCTAAGGTGCACGTAGGCGACAGGACGTTCAGCGTCATTTTGTAGGCTCGAATACCGGTGTACGAATGATGAGGCCAGAACAAGTAGAGGCGGTAGTAGATTGGATGGCTGACAGTGCCTCCAGTTCCTTCACATTGTCTCCCACCCGGTCCTCTGCTGAAACCGCAGAGTTGGCACTTGCAGCCCATGGGCATCTGTCTTTCACCTCACCCCTTGCAAATCAGCCAAGCAGTCTGAGTCCCAAGTCATGCAGCAGTCTCTTTTGCTTTTTGATTACTCTGCTGGCAGGGTTTCTGCGAGCCATCCACCTAGCTCTGCCCCATAATTAGAAAAGATTGAGTGCACCGATGCCCAACCACTTATGTTTTAGGATGTGGACATGTGAGGAACACCGCAGCATGTCTCTGATGATGATGACAAAACACAGGTGCCAACTGCTGCGGCTTTCTGCCGTGTGCAGACCGGCAAGGAGGGCAGGGGTGAAGAGTGGGTGGAAAATGATGTGGAGGATGATGAGGTCCTAGACCCCACACGGAATCAAGGTCATGCGAGTGACGTGTGAGGAAGAGGTGGTGGTCACACAGCGCCAGCCACACAGCAAATGAGGGAGAAGAGTGCAAAAGCAGAGTGGCCGTCCCCTAGCCAGTACGCCTGATACTGCCCACCGCACCCAGGGACTGAGAACACCAAAGCCAGCTCCAAGGAGTTCCCTGGCTTGGCAGTTCTTCAGACAATGTGCTGACGACAAGACGCAAGTGGTTTGCATGTTTTGCAATCAGAGCCTGAAGCGAGGCATAAATGTTCTAAACCTGAGCACAACCTGCATGACCAGGCATCTAAATGCAAAGCACGAGCTGCAGGGGAGTACACACCTGAAAAACCACAAAAGGCTCCCCTTGCTCCCTCTTCTGCTGCGGTCTCGGCCTCTTCCTCCCCCTCTGGAGTGACAGTGGATGTGGCAGCAACCATCTCCACCACCGTTACAACACTGGAGAAAAAGAGGAAGTACTCGCCTACCCACCTGCGATCTCTGGCACTGAATGTCAGCATTTCAAAATTCCTGGCCTTTGAATGCTGTCATTCCATCTGGTGGAGACACAGACTTTTAAAACCTTATGGCGGGGGCTGTCCCACAGTACTTGGTTCCCAGCCTCCACTACTTTTCCAGGCGAGCAATACCTGCCCTGCACAACCAAGTGGCGGACAAAATCAGGTGTGCACTGCGCAATGCCATCTGTGGCAACGTCCACATAACTACCGATACGTGGACCATTGCATACTGTTGCCTCCTCCTCCTACTCCGCTCACTCCTCTACTGCCTCTTCATCCGGTCAGCGTAACACCTTCACCACCAACTTCAGCACAGCCAGGGGGAAACCACAGCAGGCTGTTTGAAAACTAATCTGTTTGAGGGAAAAAGTTCACACCGCGCAGGAGCTGTGGAGGGGCATGAAAAAACAGACCAATGAGTGGTTGGTGCCGCTCAGCCTCAAGCCTGGCCTGGTGGTGTGCGATAATGGACAAAATCTTGTAGCAGCACTGGGGCTAGCCTGTTTGACGCACATGTACTGAATTTGGTGGTGCAGAGGTTCCTGAAAGATTACCCCGACATGTCAGAGCTGCTGCAGAAAGTGTGGGCCATCTGTGCACGCTTTCGGCGTTCTCACACAGCTGCTGCTTGTCTGTCTGCGCTGCAGCGTAACTTCGACCTTCCCGCTCACCGCCTCATATGTGATGTACCCACAAGGTGGAACTCTATCTTGCACATGCTGGAGAGACTGTGCGAGCAGCAGCAGGCGATAGTGGAGTTTCAGCTGCAGCACACACGGGTGAGTCGCTCTGCGGAACAGCACTACTTCACCACCAATAAGTGGGCCTCCATGCGAGACATGTGTGCTGTGTTGCGCTGCTTCGAGTACTCCACCAACATGGCCAGTTCCGATGACGCAGTCCTCAGCGTTACTATCCCACTTCTATGTCTCTTTGAAAAAACACTTTGGGCGATGATGGAAGAGGATGACACAAGAGGAAGTGGAGAAGGAAGAGGGATCATTTCCACGGTTATCAGGCCAGTAATTCACAAGTGGCTCGGAGGGTGGGTTCCTGCACCAACAGAGGCTAAGTACACAACTGTCCAGCCAGGGCACAGTTCTGCAGGATGAAAAGGAGGAGGATGAGGAGGAGGAGGAACCGTGTTCACAGCGGGGTAGCACCCAAAGCAGCTTGTAGGCATCAATGGAGCGTGGCTAAAGGGATAAAGAGGACACAGATGATACACCTCCCACAGAGGACAGCTTGTCGTTGCCTCTGGGCAGCCTGGCACACATGACCGCAGAGTTGCCCACATTCTAACCAGTGCTGATTATTGGGTGGCCACCCTGATGGAATCCCGGCTACAAGGACAATGTGCTGTCCTTAATTCCGTCACTGGAGCGTGATCGGAAGATGCACAAGTACAAGCGCACGCTGGTAGACGTGCTGCTGATGGCATTTGCACCTGACAGCGGGGGCTCAGTGGAAGCACAAGGCAGAGGAGGAGGAGGAAGAAGTTGCCAACGCAGCTGGGGCACCACCAGCACCTCAGAAGTGAGGGTTTGCATTGCCAAAATGTGGAAAAGCTTTGTCAGCAAGCCACAACAACCAGCACCACCAGCTGATATGGAACGTCTTAGCAGGAGGCAGCATTTCCGCAACATGGTGGAACAGTACGTGTGCACATGCCTATACGTACTGACTGATGGGTCTGCCCCATTCAACTTCTGGGTCTCCAAATTGGGCACATGGCCTGCGCTTGCCCTTTATGCCTTGGAGATGCTGTCATGCCCTGCAGCAAGTGTATTGTCCAAACTTGTGTTTAGCACGGCGGGGGGGATCACAGACATGCGCAGCCGTCTGTCCACAGCCAACATGGACAAGCTCACTGGATTTTTGTAGGACTGCGCTGCCTCAATTATTCGCGAAGTAATCTTCCTAATTCAAGGCTATCCACATGTATGGGTATAGGAAAACATCGATCACCACATGTATCCTCTTTTCCTTTATCGGACACCTCTGTGGAACATCAAAGAGTCACACCAATCGTTAAGTAACCAAGGGTCAGCTATTTAATATACTCACAAACAAGTTAAAATAACAGGCATTTCAAAAAGGTTTGACGATCCTCGTGATGCTGCCCGACCCGGATTCCGCTCTGCGCTATAAACAATGTTTGGAATTTTAAAAAAGCCCCAAATCTTCGCAATCATTTGGTGCGCAGTTTCATCACTATGAGAACCCCAAAAGAAGAGGGAATACATTTATATGGTGTGGTTTTTGCCTCGCATGCAAGAATAGAACTAAGGCAAAAAGAGGGATGCATACACGATACATTCCAATAAAGGAAACCAGAACTTTAAAATAAGTGGGGAAATTACCTGTGAGAACTCCGGTGTTGTCTACGTATTGTAGTGCTCATGTGGCCTCCAATACGTGGGAAGCACAATGAGGAAATTAAAAACAAGGGTCCAGGAATATATTAGAAATATTAGGAAGGGGCTCGAAACACATAGAGTCTCTATACTTTAAAAATGTTCACCATAAAATCCCGGAAGGATTAATCTTCACTGGTATAGAACTGGTTAAACCCCATTGGTGTGAAGGAGATCCTATCGCGAAAATCAACCGCTGTGAAGTTGAGTGGATATACAAATTAAACACATTACAACCACAGGGTTTAAATGTGGAGTTTGACCTTAAGCCCTGTCTAGTCTGAGTGGTTTGCGTGGAATATTTAGAACAGTATTGTTTTAAAAAAGGTATAGAACAACATGATTGATAAACTACGACCTTTGGGAATAGATAGTGTGTAACCCATGATAGATGGAGAAGTCTCACGCGGAAGGCCATGTGGCGATGGAGATTTGTGAATGTGAACAGTGGAGTTCCGCTTCAATTTGAATGCACCATGAGATGGAATGTAGATAATAGTATGTTGCCGTAAAAGCTACGTTATAGGAGGAGATTATAGGTGATTTATGTTTAATGGGATAGTCTGATGGGAGTGATAGATAGTCTGATGGGAGTGATTGGTCTGGGAGTGATAGATAGTCTGATGGGAGTGATTGGTTAAGATAGTCTGATGGGAGTGATTGGAATGTTATTTTTATGGGTATTTTATACATCATTGTTTATTTGTTAATTAGCTGATGACCCGGCATTGCTCGGGTATTCATTTATTGCAATTTTATATTAAATAACAGTTACCACCCGTTTAACAGTGACTTTCACAATGACCGCCCCTTTAACAGTGACTTTTACAGTGACTGCCCCTTAACAGTGACTTTCACAGTGACCACCCCTTTAACAGTGACCGCCCCTTTAACAGTGACTTTCACAGTGACCACACCTTTAACAGTGACCGCCCCTTTAACAGTGACTTTCACAGTGACCACCCCTTTAACATTGACTTTCACAGTGACCGCCCCTTTAACAGTAACTTTCACAGTGACAGTCCCTTTAACAGTGACTTTCACAGTGAACGCCCCTTTAACAGTGACTTTCACAGTGACCGCCCCTTTAACAGTGACTTTCAAAGTGACCGCCCCTTTAACAGTGACTTTCACAGTGACCGCCCCTTTAACAGTGACTTTCACAGTGACCACCCCTTTAATACTGACTTCCCCTTTAACAGTGACCTCTACAGTGCCCGCCCCTTTAACAGTGAACTCCACGGTGCCTGGCCCTTTAACAGTGAGCTCTGCAGCGCCCGTCTGTTTAATAGTGGCCCCTGCACCCCATGCATGTAGCAATGTAGTTGTGCCATGATACGTCATATGACTGAATATTTCAGGACCTGCAAACTGCTAAAACCTGAGATCAGTTGTTATGGCAACCTGAAGTAGGACCTGTGAGCTTCTATTGGCTGATAAGGGACATGTGACCGTGTGTATGGCAGTTAGGATTTAAGTGAAAGACTTGCAGGCTTGTATTGGCTAATGTAGGTCATTTTGGGGAAATATCTTGGGAATGGTACATCCTAGAGAGCTGAGGCAACCGCAAGATTTCTTTCCAGGCAAGGGATGTCTATACCAAGTTTCATTGAAATGGATGGTTGCGTTTTTGAGTTTTCGTAGAACATACATATATACACACATACATACATACATACACACATACATCCTTTTTTATATATACAGGTGTGTGACGACTAGTAGAGGTTGAAATAAATTGTATATTTAAAGACATCCCACAAGAGAGAGCAGTATCGCCCCTGATGAAGCGCAGAGCGAAACCCGGGTCGGCCAGCAGCACGAGGTCCTCTAACCTTTTTGAAATGCCTGTTATTTTAACTCGTTTGTGAGTATATTAAATAGCTTTTTATTAGAATTGGATTTTCGGGTACGACGGATTCGGCCGAACTTCACAAAAAAGTTCGCGTTCGGGACCCGAACTTGACCCCGAACCCCATTGAAGTCAATGGGGACCCTGAACTTTTGAGCACTGAAATGGCTGGGAGGTTAATTAAAATTAATTTAAAAAATATATATATGATTGAGCGAAAAAAGTGGGACAAATTATTGAAGCACAAAAGTTATTAAAGTTTAAGCATTGACTTAAAGGAGGGGACGCACATCAATTAAAGAAGAATTGCCTGTCACCTTTGCAGAGCAGGGGTTTTGTATACGGCAAAATTGGTAAAATGTCACCTTGTAACAGATGATTTTGAAATGTAGGTCCCTATCACCTATGCAGAGCAGTGGTTTAACCACGGCAAAAATGGTCAAATGTCACTCAAGAATGTAACAGACAAATTAGTGATTTTTTTTTACCTGTCTACTAGGTATAGCAGTGGTATATCACACCCAAAAATTGGTGAATTTCACCCAAATATATAACACAAATTAATGCATTTTTTTCACCAAATATTGATTGAGGACTGCGATATACCTGCTTCCACAAAAAACTGATTAAGGGGATTGATATACCTACTTCCACAAAATACTGATTGAGGGGTTCGATATACCTGTTTCTACCAAATATTGATTGAGGCCTCCGATATACCTGCTTCCACAAAATACTGATTAACCGCCTCCGGACCGCCTAACGCAGGATCGCGTTCCGGAGGCGACTCACTCAGGCACAGTCACACATCTATGCGTCATCTCCGGCAGAAGTTACAGGACAAATTCGGCATCAGCTTGCCAGCCAATAATCGTCGCTGGCAGGCTGATGATTTAAAAAAAAACTAATCAGAAGCGATCTAACACATTATATTTATAAATATAATGTGATAAATGGATTCTGTGCTCTTCTGCTGGTCCTTTTCGTCGGTTCCAGCAGAGGAGCACACATCACAGTGAGTACACCCAACACAAAACTTAGCCCCCAGATCACCCCCCATCACCCCAATTAACCCCTTGATCACCCCTTGATCGCCCCTGTTAATCACCTAGTGAAAGGGGAAAAAGTGATCAGTGTAAACTGTCACTTTTTTTTCTCACTGGTATTGACTGTTAGGTTTTAGGATAGTTTAGGCCCCTTGGTTAGGTAGTTAGCGATCGTTTAGCACCCAGCCACACCGCACCGCAGTCACTGATTCGCTGATTAGCGTATCGCTAATCAGCATTTGTACTGTTATAGTATCTGTAAGTGATCAGAACTGATGACAGGCAGATCTATAATAGTATTAGTGTCATCTTAGCTCGCCCTCCACCCAAAACGCAGTATTTGTCCGATCAGGCCTGATCGGTCACCCACACGTGCGTTCACCCACGCCCGCCCCGCCGCAGTGAAAATTTTTTAATATTTTATTGATCACTGCACAATCACTTTACAAGCGCTGCGGTGATAAAAAAAAAATCTGTTTTGATAATTTTTATCAATCGCAGTGGCTTCCGGTACTTCGCTAGCCTCCCATTTGTAAGACAGGCTTGCTTTTTTTCTTGGGTAGTCTCAGGGAATACCCCCTAAATTTAGTTGACCAAAGGGCAAATAAGGGGTATTCTTCTGAAGAGGCCTACAGGCTTCTGACCCAGTCGGATGAGGAATGGGAACCCTCATCTGACGAATCCGGCGGGTCAGAATATTAACCTGTAGAAAGCAGTGACAGTCTGACCCAAAGTTCGGACGAGGAGGTTGAGGTCCCTGATACCACCAGGCGTACCCGGCCCCATGTTGCTACACCACAGGTTGCGCAGGATCCGCTTCAAGGGCAGCAGAGTGGGGCTGGCGCTGTCGGATTACGTGGTGAGGCATACACCAGCAGCGCAGCCCATCCTGGACCTAGTACCAGCACTGCCGTAGAACATGGTGAAGTGGCGAGCACCAGAAGGGCAGTTGAAGGTGGCACGTGCAGTAGTTACCCTGTTGCAGCCACCGCACAGACAGGCCCGTAGAGCCCCTAGAGTCCCTGAGGTGCTGGCAAACCCTGATTGGCAGCCCCAAACTTCAGCCACACCAGTAGTTCCCCCTTTCACCGCCCAGTCTGGAGTTCGGGTTGAGACAGCTCAGATCGGTTCGGCACTGGGATTTTTTTAGCTGTTCTTGACTGCGGAGCTCTTGGACTTAGTCGTGGCAGAAACAAATCGGTATGCCACTCAATTTATAGCCGCCAACCCAGGAAGCTTTTATGCCCAGTCTTTCCGGTGGAAACCCGTCCAAGTTTCCGAAATTAAAACTTTTCTGGGCCTTCTCCTAAACATGGGCCTAACCAGACGCTGGTATAAGAAGGTGTCTGTATATTTAATTCAATTGGCTGTATATAATAGTTTTGTTCTCTACAGTAAGGCTGGGAGAACAAGATCCTTCCTCAAATTTCAGAAAGAGATCATTGAGAACCTCCTGTATCCAGGAGGTTCCGTAGCCCCATCCACCAGTGTAGTGAGCCGTCTACAAGAGCGACATTTCCCCAATGTCGTTGCTGGTACCTCAACCCAAGCGTCACCCCGAAAAAGATGTTGTGTCTGTAGCAGGAGTGGAATAAGGCATGACACCCGCTATTTCTGTCCTGACTGCCTTGACCACCCTGGATTGCATCTCACAGGACAGGCACACAGGGCCATTAAGGCCCTTTCACACAGAGCTGCTGCAAACCTCTCCTTTCACCTGGGACAAAGTGCATAATGTACTTCGCCACATCTCTGGGTGATTTGCGCTTTGCACATTGTCCCATGGAAGGAGAGGTTTGTCCTATAAAAAAGGTAAAAAAAAACTAAACAAAAAAAAAAATCACCGGTAAGCAAAAAAGTAAATGTTCTGTTCAAAAAGTTTAATAAAGTTTATCAATGTTAATGTTCTGTTCAAATGTTATTATAATGTTAATAAATTTATTGCATTGCGGCCTGTTGTTACCTTCTAGGTGGACCAACCGATGAACCAGCTGCAGCATTGTGCTGCTGTCAGATTACACAAAAGTCGGTGTATGCGGCGCTGCAAGACGAGATTTCTCCTCTGCAGTAAAAGATACATTTGCCGAGGCTTATGAGCTGAGGGGGCAGTGGTGTTCATATGCTTTGGCAAACACTTTGTATATAAAAAAAAATAATCCTGGCAATGATTTATTCATCCACATCGATTGATGTGAATGGAGAAATCGGGTTTGCCAGGGCATACGAGCTAAGTGGGTTTGGATGTTGGGCGGAGCTCCTATGTCCTGGCAGAAGCCTTTCCCCTCCTTTTTTTTTTGGGCAGAGATTTTTTCATCCACATTGAACGATGCGAATGAAGAAATCTGTGCCGTTCATTTTTTTCTTTCAGCCCAGAGGCTGAACGGAAAAAAAATATCTCATTACCCGTATGCTCAAAATTTTAGTTTACTTTTTATTATAAAAAATCATATTTTGATTATATATTATTATGTTTTTAGTATTTACTATAAGTGGCATCTAATAAATCACATATTTTTAAGTATTTATTGTATTTTAATGTATGCAAGCAGCTTTTTTATAGAAAACGCACCTTGATAAGATAAACCGCTCAGGAAACGCACAAAGAACCACATCTCTAAATCCGGGTTTTATGTCTACCAACAAAGTACTGTGATTCCAGTCCGGTCTTTGACATCCATCCCAGTATAAAAGAAGGAGGGGAAAGGCTGTAAGGTTACCACTGATGAAGGGGCACACCCCCGAAACGTGTATGGGCTACACCTTACTCCGGCATGCTGGCAAAGAGTCTTCCCTAGACATGAAGTAAACTTTGGAACCTCAGAAATAACTCTGACGACGCATGGTCCCACGGAATGCTATACCCGCTGATGATACAAGGCACAGTCAGCTGATTCCCACCAGACCATCACATCAGCGTCTAGAGGAGCGGAACGACCAAACTAAGGTATTAGTTCAATAGCAATTACAAATAGGTGGGACGCCACCCTGAATGCTCACTATACCAACCGACTGGTCTTCCTGTTTTATTGAAAAGAACTGGGATTATATCCGTTATATTGGCACATCTAGCCATAAGCGAAACTATATACATCTAACAACTTTGTATTAGGATTAACTTGTGACTTTGTGCTGCAAATTGCCATTTTGTGCTGACATAAAAAGCCAGAAGTGGTAGATATATATCCGACATTTTGGATTCAGAACCATCTGTGACTCGGTACTACCTCTATATGACCTAAAGGGCCATATAAACGCACACAAGCTTGCGGTTTTCTGTTGGACTCTAAATAGCGGTATCGCTGGATCATCACTTGAACTACCATTGTTGTGGTTTAATTCATGCTATTGCGATATTGGACATGTATTATTGCTGCTATTGATTGTGATATATTTTTAATACTATTGTTCACAGTTTATGTTGATTTTATTAATTATTTTATATACGTATCAAATAAAAATCTCACTTTTGACAACATATATAGAGTGCCTGGTCTACCTCTCTCCAAAATTGGGAAAACATTGAAAGGATTTCCTTGCAGGTAGCTGCTTTTGAGCTTTGCAGTCGCTGCAGTTCTGCTAGGAGGCACAGCCAGCCCCAGCTCCTCTCCTGGCAGCTTTCCTGCTTGTCCCTATTCTATGCACACAATTCTTGTAATTCTACCCTTTCCCCTCACTGTCCCTGGCAGTAGAATACAAACTTGATTGATTTCTGACTGTCCCTGACTCCCTAAGATTGTTTTCTTGGCAGACATCGCTACACCTAACCACCCTAATTTACAGCCCAGCACAGAATAACGTTCTACTCGTTCTGAAGGGCACCTACCTGCCTGCTGCAGCACTGATTGGCTCATCTAGGCTGTCTGTCGGTCTGAGAGCCAATCAGGGGAAGCCCCCCCCCACCCACCCACTTCTTCTCAGGGTCATGTGAGAACCCTTCTTTCTACCTAGTGCTTTTTTCAAGCCAACATATGCACTAAAATTATGCTACATGCCATTTTAGTGGATTCGTACAAAACAAACCTGAAAAGATTCAGGTTAATCTGCCGTCCAAAAATATAGCAAAATTAGGACTGAACTCGGTTTGGTCCGAACTGGTTCGCTCATGGCCAGCTGGCCGTAAAACATGACACATCATGCTCCTCATCTTTGCTCAGTTCTCAGTCATTATTTCGCCAAAAGGCCATCCCAAACCTGTACTTTCATATAGTAGAGAATATGGGCCTGGAATAGCTGTTATGGGCAGGGATTGGGTCAATGGCAGAAGTGACAAAGCACCACAGCAACTAGGCCAAGTCCTATTGGCACCTCATATTTGTGTTGGGCAGGTGTTTATGCATAATCTTCCTCAACGGACATCCTCCATCCCTAACAGATACAGGATAGAGCATTGCTTACACCCTCCCTCTCTTCTTTCATAGGTGTAAACTGAAGCTTGGCCATGCTGTCTGATGATCCTGGGAGTGAGAAGCAACAGATAGGATCAGTAGTTAAAGTGCATCCAGCAGCAAATATCCCACTGGATATCTCCCCACCAACTACAACTTTGAAAGGTGGTCAGCGACAATGGCAGGAACATCATGGCTATGCTGCATTTGGGGGAAATAACACATGCTGCCTACATGGCGCACGTGATAAATTTAGTGCTGAAATTGTGTGGCTACAGAAGGTGCTGGCCATGTCCAGGAGAGTATCCATGCATTTCAGCTTCTCTTATATAGCTAAGAATGCTCTCATGAACTTGCAGCAACAGATTGGTCTGTCATTACACTGCTCGATATGTGACTTTAACAACTCACTGGAATTCCACCTTGCATACGGTATGCCGGAGAGTCAGTAGGAGCAGCATAACGTGGTCAATGATTACATCATGTACAACCACACCACAGCTCATCAGGGACATGTGTTGTATACTCAGGCCCTTTGAATTTAGAACAAACACTTGTGCTGATGCTACATGGGATGGTGGAAGAAGATCAGTATCTACATCTTGCTACAGATGCAGCTGAACTAAAATTGATGGTTAATACTTTAAGTAAACAATGACAAGAAAATGTTGATTGACTTTTCAATGTATTTCAATGGCTTTTGTCACAAGATAACACTGTGACATGTGTTATCGGAGTCAATTTTAGCTTGGCTACATCTGTACCACTGGAGGAGGAGAAGCAGAAGGATGAGGCTAATGATGATGATGCTGACACTGGTCATGACTAATCATCACAGTCGGGGACGGACCCTGAAAGATCTGAATCCTCAGCACGCTGGTGAGCATGGCAAGCTGAATGCCAACTTGCTTAAGTACTGACAGTCATATCATTAGCATAAATCAAACCAATGACTATTGGATAGCCATGGCTTTGTGATCCTCTCTATCATAGCAAAATGGGGAAATGTTTTTGTGATGAAAAAAGGGAGTCAACATTGTTGTATTACCTGTGTACACAGCTTGCAACAGCTTTCACTGGCAGATGCCTGACTCCCACATGTCTGACCTCCCATTTCTCTGCTATGACAAGTAGCAGAAGCCGCAGCAGCACCAGTTTGATGAACACGATGGAGCAGTTTTTTTCATCTGCTGCACCAGGCTGATGTGCATCAGAAAACAGATTTGTACCACCTGAACAACCAGGTTCGGTCCCACTTGGACTGTGTCTTTTCTTCGGCACATACCCTGCTCCCTGACCCCATGAACTTCTGAGCAGTGTCACTGTATTGTCTTGTCCAGTCTCTAATGTCATTTCATAGGGGGGTATTTTCTGTGGCAAGCGACGTTGGCACACCCAAAGGACAAACTTGTCCTCTGCAAGTGTCAAAATGAATGCATCATCGATCTGTGAGGATTTTCACACACCTCTGGCTGAAGCCAATGAATAGATCTGCCATTGCTGATGGTGACTATTTATTGACTGCCCAATTATGCCACTGCCACTGTCTGCCTGTCATCATGTTAGCCGCCACTACTGTGTGTGTATAAATGTGGGCAGGCATCTGTCCCCGTTAAGGCATCTTTTTGGACTGTTTTAGTACTCAAATCAATTTTTTTTTTACTGACTCCTTAGGCTTGTTTCACACTAGCGGCAAGGAACTCGGGCAGGCTCGGGTGAACAGCCTATCGGATCCGTGCTGCTGCTAGTGCACGCGTGCCCCCGGACTACCGCTCTGGCCCCATTGACAGCCTGCCAGAGTTCCTTGCCGCTAGTGTGAAAGTACCAATAGAATAAGATCCAAAACAGAACAAATTTCAAGAAATTCCCTAGTGGTATCCTATGTCTGTAATGGTCCAGAGCTGAACCATTTCTGCTGACGTTTTGTTGATGAAGCCAAATGATTTTTCACATTCCTGGGGAAGCAGTCACAACTTATCTGAATCTATCTAAGAAAATTTGGGTATCTAAAGTGTTACATTTCCGGTGTGTAAATAAGGCATTTATATTATGTGTTTTCTTATTTTAGACCAAGATTAAAATTCATTTAGCTATGGGTAAAGGTAGTTTTCTGCTGAGGTTATTTGTTTGCTAATTGTTATTATATTACGTTTTCCCCATTTGCTAACCAGCTCTCTTTGGGGTTTCTTTGGCTCATTAAATGTCTTTTTTCTGGTTTAGCTAGAATCGAGCACAGGAGATCTTGCACACATTATGAAATGATCTAACTGTAGCATATGCAAAGGACTTTATATTTTCTGTGTGGCTTCAATAAGTCTCTCCTGCAGTTCCAGATCATTGTCCCAAATGCCAATTTCACAGGCATAGAGGTCTTTCAACATTGTTTTGTTCTGCGGACGCATTTTAGGATTCTGAGTAGAGACGTGAGCTTATCTCTGTACTGTAGGCTCCCTTGACATTTGTGGCAGATAAGTGTGTTTCTAAAAGATTTAAGACTGTATTGTTATATATTATTATGATTAACTACAAATTCCCTCTCCTGATTTTGCTACTACAAACTTCTACTCACATCAGCCGTTGCCCATGAGGTGCTGACCTTCATCCGTGGCAATACGAAGGATTCCCTATCCAGGCAGACCTTGTGTCCGTTTCCTTGTATGTCTCCTTATAATGGTTAGCTTAATAGTTTATATAATGTCCTTCAAGGCTTTAGTGTGTAATCTTATATAAATCAAGCACAAAATTCTTAGAATCCTCTTTTATATGGGTTTGGTTACCTGGTCTGTGAGAAACCAGCACTTCCATTAGTCGATGACCTTCTTCTAGGACTGCATCCTTTAGTGAACAGTGACCATCCACACTCTGCTTAAAGTTCTACAAGAGATTAAGGAAGACTTTTCATATCATTCTGGCATCATGTTAATTGCAAAACATTGACTAAACACATTTATTCTGATGGTCAATTTAGTTTAATTTAATTCATTTAGTTAATCTCAGATTTCCTTTATTTATTTAATAAGATTGAATATTTTGAATACAAGAACATAAACATTATGCAGAGATACAGTTGCAAGAAAAAGTATGTGAACCCTTTGAAATAATATGGATTTCTGCACAAATTGGTCATAAAATGTGATCTGATCTTCATCTAAGTCACAACAATAGACAATCAGAGTCTGCTTAAACTAATAACACACAAAGAATTAAATGTTACCATGTTTTTATTGAACACACAGTAAACATTCACAGTGCAGGTGGAAAAAGTATGTGAACCCTTGGATTTAATAACTGGCTGAACTTCCTTTGGCAGCAATAACTTCAACCAACGGGTAATTCTTGACCATTCCTCTTTACAGAACTGTTTCAGTTCAGTAATATTCTTGGGATGTCTGGTGGGAATCGCTTTCTTGAGGTCATGCCACTGCATCTCAATCAGGTTGCGGTCAGGACTCTGACTGGGCCGCTCCAGAATGCGTATTTTCTTCTGTTTAAGCCATTCTGTTGTTGATTTACTTCTATGCTTTGGGTCGTTGTCCTGTTGCAACACCCATCTTCTGTTGAGCTTCAGCTGGTGGACAGATGGCCTTAAGTTCTCCTGCAAAATATCTTGATAAACTTGGGAATTCATTTTTCCTTCAATAGCAGTCTGTCCAGGCCCTAACGCAGCAAAGCAGCCCCAAACCATGATGCCCCCACCACCATACTTCACAGTTGGGATGAGGTTTTGATGTTGGTGTGCTGTGCCTCTTTTTCTACACACATAGTGTTGTGTGTTTCTTCCAAACAACTCAACTTTGGTTTCATCTGTCCACAGAATATTTTGCCAGTACTGCTGTGGAACATCCAGGTGCTCTTGGGCAAACTGTAAACGTGCAGCAATGTTTTTTTTTTGGACAGCAGTGGCTTCCTCTGTGGTATCCTCCCATGAAATCCATTCTTGTTTATGTTTAACGTATTGTAGATTTGCTAACAGAGATGTTAGCATATGCCAGAGACTTTTGTAAGTCTTTAGCTGACACTCTAGGATTCTTCTTCACCTCATTGAGCAGTCTGTGCTGTAATCTTGCAGTCATCTTTACAGGACAGCCACTCCTAGGGAGAGTAGCAGCAGTGCTGAATGCTCTCCATTTATAGACAATTTGTCTTACCGTGGACAGATTAACAGCAAGGCTTTTGGAGATACTTTTATAACCCTTTCCAGCTTTATGCAAGTCAACAATTCTTAATCGTAATTCTTCTGAGAGCTCTTTTGTGCGAGGCATCATTCACATCAGGCAATGCTTCTTGTGAAAAGCAAACCCAGAACTGGTGTGTGTGTTTTTTATAGGGTGACACCTCACTCCAATTAGCTCTTGGATATGTTATTAGTCTAGGGGGTCACATACTTTTTCCACCTGCACTGTGAATGATTACATGGCGTGTTCAATAAAAACATGGTAACATTTAATTCTTCGTGTGTCATTAGTTTAAGCAGACTGTGATTGTCTATTGTTGTGACTTAGATGAAGAGGGAGAGGCAGCTTCCTTCTCCGTTCCTCTGATAGACTGCAGGCAGAGGCCATTGCAGGCGGTGCAATGACGTAATCGCGCCACCTGAGCCGTACAGCGCAGGACACATCCAGCCTGATGGAGGTAAGTATAAGTATTATTTTTTTTATATGGTGCTACTTACCGGCATCTATGGGGGCACTTGTTACTGGCACATGATTGGGGGGCATCTATGGGGGCTCCAGTTACTGGCACATGATTGGGGGCATCTATGGGGGCTCCAGTTACAGGCACATGATTGGGGGGCATCTATGGGGCACTTGTTATTGGCACATGATTGGGGGGGCACTTGTTACTAGCACATGATTGGGGGGCATCTATGGGGCACTTGTTATTGGCACATGATTGGGGGGCATCTATTGGGGCACTTGTTACTGGCACATGATTGGGGGGCATCTATGAGGCACTTGTTACTGGCACATGATTGAGGGGCATCTATGGGGGCACTTATTACTGGCACATAATTGGGGGGCATCTATGGGGCACTTGTTACTGGCGCATGATTGGGGGGCATCTACGGGGCACTGGTTACTGGCACATGATTGGGGGGCATCTGTGGGTGCACTTGTTATTGGCACATGATTGGGGGTACTTGTTATTGGCACATGATTGGGGGGCATCTATGGGGGTACTTGTTACTGGCACATGATTGGGGGCTCTATGGGGGCTCCTGTTACTGGCACATGATTGGGGGGCATCTATGGGGGGCATTTGTTACTGGCCAGGGCCGTCTTTAATGCGGGGCTAAAGGGGGAGTTGCTCCTGGGAGGCCCAAGGCAGCTGTGTCCCGATCCTATCCTTCACTATGCAAGTGGCATGGCTTGCATAGTGAAGGACTTACCCGGAGGACCGGGAAGCGGTGAAAGCTCTATACTCACCTCTTACTGGTACTCAGCTCTCCGCTGCGAAGGCTGTGCAGATGTGATGTCGCGCTGTGACCTCACGCTGTGCGCGCCAGTTCACAGCATAGCAGACTGAAGAGGAGAAAGACTGAGCGTTGAGGAGCGGCGGAATGTGTTTTTCTTTATTTTACTTTATATGAGACTGATGGAGGCACTGGGGGCTGAAGAGAGGCATATGGGGGCTATGAGGCATATGGGGGCTGATATGAGACATATGGGGGCTGATATGGGGGCTGATATGAGACATATGGGGGCTGATATGAGGGCTGATATGAGGCATGTGGGGGATGATATGGGGGCTGATATGAGGCATATGGTGGCTGATATGAGGCATATGGGGGCTGATATGAGGCACATGGGGGCTGATATGAGGCACATGGGGGCTGATTTGAGGCATATGGGGGCTGATATGATGCATATGGGGGCTGATATGATGCATATGGGGGCTGATGAGAGAGGCATGAGGCTCTTATCTGAGGTCTGATTGGGGGTCATTCACATTGGGGTCTGAGCTGAGGTCTGATTGGGGGTCTGATCTGTAGTCTTATTGGGGTCTTATTAACATTGGGGGTCTGATTGGTGGACTGACCTGAGGTGTCATGAAAAATATTTTTTTCTTATTGTCCCCCTCTAAAACCTAGGTGCGTCTTATGGGACGGTGCGTCTTATAGGGCAAAAAATACGCCACTTGCTTGCCCCTCCTCCCGACCTCCCCTGCCCTTTGCGTACGCCTTATGCTGTGACGTCATGCTGAGGCACTGCAACGCTAGGGTGCGCCAAGCCCCGGTCTCCTTCCTGAACTGCAGAGCGGTGCCCACTTCCAGCCCTGAGCACTGATCCTGAGCCTGCTGGAGTCTTCAGAACTGTAAGTATTTACAGTAATTCACTGTAATATATATAATATATATATTACTTGTTTTATGTGAGTAAGGGTGCTGGGTGGTTGGAGAAGGGGGAGGGAGGGGTAGATGGAGGGGTTAGTAGTACAGTACTATCTGCACATTGTAAAAAAAAAGTAATCTGCAAAATACTATATATTTGTCTCAGAAGTTGTGCTGTTTTAATTTTTTGAATAATGATACAGCCATTTTATTTGATACTTTTGTGCTGATTCTTTTTCCCCCTCTATATTAAGGGACACTATAGTCACCAGTGGTTCTGGTGTCTATAGCATGTCTCTGCAAGCTTTTTAATGTTCACGCTAAACACTCCTCATAGAAATGCATTGATTCAAAGCATCTCTATGAAGCCACGCATGCGCAATAGCCAACCAATGCTTCCCTACGCAAAAGCAGTGGGTTGGCTATGATATACTCACATACTGCACAATTTTTGTGTGTGAGTTGTGGTGGAGGGCATGATTGCATGCTAGGGTGTGGAAAGGTGGGATCCATGGGACCCAAGTAAATTATTGCCCATGGTCCAATCAATATTAAAGACAGCCCTGTTACCGGCACATGATTGGGGGGCATCTATGGGGGTACTTCTTACTGGCACATGATTAGGGGCCTCTTTGGGGGCTCCTGTTACTGGCACATGATTGGGGGGCATCTATGGGGGAACTTGTTACTGGCACATAATTGGAGGGCATCTATGGGGGCACTTGTTATTGGCACATGATTGGGCGGTACTTGTTACCGGCACATGATTAGGGGGCATCTATGGTGCCCTTGTTACTGGCACAAGATCGGGGGCATTTATGGGGGCTCCTGTTACTGGCACATGATTGGGGGGCATCTATAGGGGCACTTGTTACTGGCACATGATTGGGGGCATCTATGGGGGCACTTGTTACTGGCACATGATTGGGGGGCATCTATGGGGGTACTTGTTACCGACATATGATTGGAAGGCATCTATGGGGCACTTGTTACTGACACATGATTTGGGGCATCTATGGGGGCACTTGTTACTGACACATTATTGGGGCATCTATGGGGGTACTTGTAACTGGCACATGATTGGGGGCATCTATGGGGGTACTTGTTACTGGCACATGATTGGGGGGCATCTATGGGGGTACTTGTTACAGACACATGATTGGAGGGCATCTATCGGGCACTTGTTACTGACACATTATTTGGGGCATCTATGGGGGTACTTGTTACTGGCACATGATTGGGGGGCATCTATGGGGGTACTTGTTACCGACACATGATTGGAAGGCATCTATGGGGCACTTGTTACTGACACATGATTTGAGGCATCTATGGGGGCACTTGTTACTGACACATTATTGAGGGGCATCTATAGGGCATATCTTACTGGCACATTATTGGTGGCACTTTTTACTGGCACATTATTGGGGGCATCTATGGGACATCTACTGAGGCCACAAAGAAGGGGTATTTTATATGGCTAAAGGGGGAGAGGAACACTATAGGGGCTTCTACTGAGACCACAAAGAAGGGGTATTTATATGGGGGCTCTGTATTGGGGGACATTATGGTGGGAACTATGGGGAAGTGGAGAGAGGAGTACTATGAGCTCATCTATAGGGGGCACTAAGAAGGGGTATTTTATACTGGCACGTTATGGGGGCACTATGGGGACATTAGCTCAACTGGGAGCATTAAAAGGGGGTATTTTATACTACTGGGGGGCATTATGATGGGCTTTATTACTACTGGGGGTCTATGGGGAACATGATTACTAGTATGGGCGCTATAGGAGCATTATTACTTTTGGTGCGCAGTGGGGACATGTTGGGGGCACTGTAGGAGCACCATTACTACCATGTGTGCTCTAGCAGATAATTATTCCTATTGGTGGGACTTTTGGGAGCACTATTACTATGGGGGCACCTTGGCACAGTGTCAGCTTACCACAATTATTTTTGTGGGACGTTATGTTTACACTATTAGTGTCAGGGGCACTATTGCTGGGCGCAGTTATTTTAGGGCACTGTGTGCCAATAATTATTGAAGGGCACTATCTGCATGGTACTACTATTATCAGGGGGTTTATCTGTTTCTGCAGTATAGTATTGCAGAGCACAGTGGCACAGTATAGGGGGTGGTAGGATGATTTGTCCAGAACATGGGAGGATGATGGAAAAGTAGTAAACTAAGATTTTGTTTGTCAAACTGCAGAGACGAGAAATGGCTGAAAAATGGTGGTCTGGTCTGAAGGTCTGAAAGGAGAAGAGGAGGAAAGAAAACATCTACATCAAAGAGACGTCACTGGATGTCAGAGGTATGTGGCGCTGTATTACCCTGTATGTAGGGGTGGATGGAGTGGTTAGTAGTACAGTACTATCTGTACATAGTAAAAAAATATAATAATAAGTAATCTGCAAAATACTATATATTTGTGTCAGAAGTTGTGTTTTTTTAATTTTTAGAATAATGATACAGCCATTTTATTTGATACCTTTGTGCTGATTCTTTTTTTTCTCTTTATTGAGGGACACTATAGTCCTAGGTATGCTCCCAGAGATAGATAAAAATAAAACCGAGCAATTACTTTGGTTACGGGGCATTGCCTTGGCCAAAATAATAATAGTTAAGTATCGGGGCTCTTCGAAGTATCCAAATATCCGGGAGTGGACGGAGTATATGAATAGGGTAAAGCAGTACGAAAATAGTCTTGCTCAAACGGTGGGAAAGAAAGCAGCTTGGCTGCGGATCTGGGGCGATTGGAAATGACAACACTAGGTAATGACGGCAGCTCCGTGGAAAAAGGGGGTTGGAGGGGGGGATGGGAGGGTGAAGATAAGAGGGAGACTTGATATAAGATGAGATTATGTTGTACTATATTGTTATTTATAATGAATGGGAAGATTGTAAATTCTTACTTTTTGAAAAAAAAAAAAAAAAAGGGACACTATAGTCACCAGAACCACGACAGCTAAACGTAGTAGTTCTGGTGTCTATAGCATGTCTCTACAAGCTTTTTACTGTAAACACTGCCTCCAGAAAAAAAGGCAGTATTTACATTACTGCCAAAGAAACACCTCTAGTGGCCACTCATCATTATTAAAGTTTATAACTCTACGAGGTGTGTGGATTTTTTTTGTGTGTGTGTGTGTGTTGTGGTGGAGGGCATGATTGCATGCTAGGGTGTGGCAAGGCAGGATCCAGGGGGCCCAAGTAAATTCTTGCCCAGGGTCTAATCAATATTAAAGTCTGCATTGAGATAGGGAACTTAGATTGTGAGCCCCATTGGGGACAGCTTGGTGCTAATGTCTGTAAAGCGCTGCGGAATATAGTAGCGCTATATAAGTGCGTATAATAAATAAATATACACTGTTTACCTGATCATCATCGACATCACAGGTGTAACTACAGCTTCTCTATCCCATTCACTTCAATGGGAAGGAGCAGTTATAATCTGCTCTTTCCCATTGAAGTAAATGAGACAGAGAAACTGCAATAACACTTGCTTGTCGCTGCAATAAGGATGGCGAGCAGGTAAACAGTAAAGAAAACACAGTGCTTGCTCGAGCGCTGCATTCTCATGTAACAGCTGATCGGCAGGGGTGTCAATTTGATATTGATGACCTATCCTCATGATAGGTCATCATCAATATAGGAAACCAGCCAACCCCTTTAATTAGAAGTGAAAAACACAGAACAAAATTTTGTGAAAATTTACAACACAGACAATATGGTTCTGATAACTTTCGTTCATCCCCCTCACCAGGTGTGTATGAAGATAGAGTTGCAGGGCCTCGGTTTCAGGCTGAGGAGAGGTCCAGTTCTCGGTGGCTTCCATAGCATCTTGCAACCAGTGGATAAATTTATCAAGCTTGGATACAAAGCCCTGAGTTTTAAAATAGACAAATAATTGGTAAAATTAAATAAAGATAAATCACACACAACAATACTGCCCTCTGGTGTTCAGTTTTATCAACAAGTATAGCGAAGCTGCAACTCAATGTATTATTTTTTATAATAGAAATACAGCTCTACTTGCTTTAGATAAACCAAAATACCTACATAGAAAAGTCAACATATTTGAGAGGCTAAAACCAAAAGTATTGCCTTAGGCCTAGCACATTCAAGCTATCCTAAATGTATTTAGATGTCTTTAGTGTTATATTATTTTCGCCACTACTGAAACTTTAATGCCTGCCCTAAAGATCAGATTCACAATATATGTACATTGTATGTATATATATATATATATGTATATATATATATATATATATATATATATATACAGTACAGACCAAAAGTTTGGACACACCTTCTCATTTAAAGAGTTTTCTTTATTTTCATGACTATGAAAATTGTAGATTCACACTGAGGGCATCAAAACTATGAATTTACACATGTGGAATTATATACATAACAAAAAAGTGTGAAACAACTGAAAATATGTCATATTCTAGGTTCTTCAAAGTAGCCACCTTTTGCTTTGATTACTGCTTTGCACACTCTTGGCATTCTCTTGATGAGCTTCAAGAGGTAGTCACCTGAAATGGTTTTCTCTTCACAGGTGTGCCCTGTCAGGTTTAATAAGTGATATTTATTGCCTTATAAATGGGGTTGGAACCATCAGTTGCGTTGTGGAGAAGTCAGGTGGATACACAGCTGATAGTCCTACTGAATAGACTGTTAGAATTTGTATTATGGCAAGAAAAAAAACTGATAAGTAAAGAAAAACGAGTGGCCATCATTACTTTAAGAAATGAAGGTCAGTCAGTCCGAAAAATTGGGAAAACTTTAAAAGTGTCCCCAAGTGCAGTCACAAAAACCATCAAGCGCTACAAAGAAACTGGCTCACATGCGGACCGCCCCAGGAAAGGAAGACCAAGAGTCACCTCTGCTGCGGAGGATAAGTTCATCCGAGTCACTAGCCTCAGAAATCGCAGGTTAACAGCAGCTCAGATTAGAGACCAGGTCAATGCCACACAGAGTTCTAGCAGCAGACACATCTCTAGAACAACTGTTAAGAGGAGACTGTGTGAATCAGGCCTTCATGGTAGAATATCTGCTTGAAAACCACTGATAAGGACAGGCAACAAGCAGAAGAGACTTGTTTGGGCTAAAGAACACAAGGAATTGACATTAGACCAGTGGAAATCTGTGCTTTGGTCTGATGAGTCCAAATTTGAGATCTTTGGTTCCAAACACCGTGTCTTTGTGCGATGCAGAAAAGGTGAACGGATGGACTCTACATGCCTGGTTCCCACCGTGAAGCATGGAAGAGGAGGTGAGATGGTGTGGGGGTGCTTTGCTGGTGACACTGTTGGGGATTTATTCAAAATTGAAGGCATACTGAACCAGCATGGCTACCACAGCATCTTGCAGCGGCATGGTTTGCGTTTAGTTGGACCATCATTTATTTTTCAAAAGGACAATGACCCCAAACACACCTCCAGGCTGTGTAAGGGCTATTTGACCATGAAGGAGAGTGATGGGGTGCTGTTCCAGATGACCTGGCCTCCACAGTCACCGGACCTGAACCCAATCGAGATGGTTTGGGGTCAGCCGGCCTGCAGAGTGAAGGCAAAAGTGCCAACAAGTGCTAAGCATCTCTGGGAACTTCTTCAAGACTGTTGGAAGACCATTTCAGGTGACTACCTCTTGAAGCTCATCAAGAGAATGCCAAGAGTGTGCAAAGCAGTAATCAAAGCAAAAGATGGCTACTTTGAAGAACCTAGAATATGACATATTTTCAGTTGTTTCACACTTTTTTGTTATGTACATAATTCCACATGTGTTAATTCATAGTTTTGATGCCTTCAGTGTGAATCTACAATTTTCATAGTCCTGAAAATAAAGAAAACTATTTGAATGTGATGGTGTGTCCAAACTTTTGGTCTGTACTGTATATGTAACATTAGTGCAAAGATTATGCAAATATAATTATGGAGCATCTTGTCTTAGAAATCTGCATTGTGGCATCTCTCAGTTATTCCTCCTGGAAATATGGGAATAAATTGACAAAGGGGCATTGTCAATCTATGTTTGTCATGTCAGAACTAGATATGCCCTTTGTTGTCAATCTATTCCATCATTTCCAGGGGGAATTGTACAATACAGAATTATAATTGAAAAAAGATGCTCTAGAATTATTTTATGGAAAATATGTGTTTACTAAAACAGGCATGTCAGGACTGCTGACAAGTCCTCTTTAAGGGCTCAAGAACACGAACATATTTTCTGTCTGTGTCCGGACCGCATGCAGAATTATTCATTTCAATGGGTCCGCAAAAAATGGAAGTTACTCTGTGTGCATTCCGTTTCCATATGTCCGTTTGTCCTATTATTGTCTGCATTACGGACAAGGATAGTACTGTTTTATTAGGGGCCAGCTGTTCCGTTCCGCAAAATACGAAATGCACACTGATGTCTTCTGTATTTTTTGCGGATCCGTTTTTGCAGACCGCAAAATACATATGGCCGTGTGCATGAGCCCTAAGGTTGGTCCCACATATTGTTTTTTGGAAAAAAACACTCACTGCAGTTTTTTGTGGCTGTTTTTCATTTAGTTTTTTATTTGTTTTAAAGCAAAACCCAGAAGTACCTGTACATTCAAAAGTAAGTGAAAATATTAAGGAAGGATTTATACTTCTCCTTGCTGCTGGGTACACTTCTGGCTTTGGTTGGAAAAAAAACGTAGTTCAGTTTTCCTAAAAGAATGCTGGGGCAGATTTACTAAACCTATAGATGGCGTAAACTTAAGTAGGCTGTCTAAACCTGCACTAGATCTATCACAGTTGCTCAGACTGGATTTAGACAAACATTAGTAAATCTGGGCCTAAGTGTATAAAAACACCCTAAGTTCCTGTAACTGGCCAGCTAAGACCTCTCCTAGGTTGCTAGTATAGCTTATATGTTTATGCAGCTGGACCTGCCAATAACCTTAATACAGTTCCTATGTTTATGTGTTAGAGACAAAAGCAGAGTTATTAACTGTGACATCATGTTTTGGATCATGTTTTGGATGTTTGTGTTCACAGAAGCAGAAAGAGATAATATGCCTTTAAGATTCATTTTGTAATGTAAGATAAGGACAGTGACACAGCAGAAACAACAGAAAGCATAGTGTTAATCTGTTGCTGCTGGGCAGAAGTCTAGACCGATCACAGCCAGCTTCTTACATAGCAAGAGTTTTCACCAATCACAGCCAGCGTCACACATAGCCTGTCTGGGAATTTCCCTAGAGCTGCTGGAATCATTATTTACCAGAGACGGGAGCTGAAGAGACATTCACTCCACTGAGAGCTGTGTTTTTATGGGAACAAGAGGCTAAAATAGGTATTTAGAACAGTTATATAATGTTCATATTGTTAGTATTGTGATTAGAACTGTATACTGAACCAGTTATATATGTGTTTACTTACAGTTCCACCAAATACAATTTGCAAGCTAAAATTGCAAACTACAAAGTTCACAATCCAAATTCAAATTCCATATTGCAATCCAAATTGCATACAACCATACCAGATCATACTGAAAACCCAGTTTAGCCATTAGAACTGTTAAATCTCGGATATACCTCTCAGAGAGATCATAAAGGGCTTAAATAACTTAAAGTGACAGTACAGATACTGACGAGAGAAATATATCCACCATTTTATGTTGAATGACAAGATTGAACAGTTGAACCACCATCTTATGCATACCGCCATTTTGTGATATCTTTTCAACACGTGTTTTGTACATGGACTATCTGCTGCGGAGGCGGCAGCGTTATATATGAAGAAAAGTTGAAGTTAATAAAGAAGTTATTTGAAGCATTTGGTGTGCTCGTTAAACCTACTGTTTCCATAGAATGGCGCTAGAGGAATTACAGAGTAATAGACAGTCTGGTTAGACTAAAAGTCAAAGATATCAAAATTCTTCTAATCCCACAGAGCAAAAGGCACTTCATAGTGCTGCACCTGCCATTTTTTTTATTAGTCATTGTGGCAATGTGAACATTTGAGGTGTTGTTTCCCCAGGTTAATCCTGCTACTGGATCCTGGGTGTGTCTCACTCTGGAGAGTGTGCAGACAGAGGCCTGGTGAGGCTCTGTCAGTGTGGTCTCAGCTAGGCAAGGCTAAGGGGCCACGAGGCTATGCAATAACCTGGACTTTGGGGGACTCAGCGACACCCGGGATCAAGCATTGAAAGGTCAGAGTCGGGATGACTGCTAGACCACAACCCCCTCCAAAGGTAGTGCATTTGTTACAGCCTGAGGGCTGGTGGACTGTATGTCTGGGGTAAGCCGCACCTGGTTCTATGTGGGAACGCTATCGTATAGCCAAGTTAGGGATACAATGTTTATTATGTTTAGGTAGAGCCCAGACGGGCAGGCTTTTGTTTTATGCCATGTTGTGTATGAAGAGTGTAAAATAAATTGCACTGTTTGGACCTGAAACCCAGTGGTTATGAAGATCATTGTGAGAATGACGCCCGAATAAGAGGCGATCCCTTACAATTGGTGGAGGATGCGGGCAATAACAACAGCAGGTTGCTAGGGGCAACAACCTGACAGAAAAGAGCAGGTACTGCTGAATGTTGCCAAGGAATTGCTGTGTTGCTGTGCAGTGATTTAAAGGGCCGGAAGCCTGCTTGTTCGCTGAAGCAGGTGCTGCTGGAAAACTGATGGTTAATCTGGACTTTTTTTTTTCTGAGGTGCAAGGTGTTCAGGGATTTAAAGGGCACAGTAAAAGAAACTGACCTGTCAAAATGGCTGCCAAATGGTGGAGCGTGTGGGAAAAGTCCTGTGAGATGGTGATCGAGGGGATCCCGCTGGGGGTTATATTAGACTCCCGCCAACAAGTGTCTCAGGTCCTGCCCGAAATTCTGGACTTTGAGACAAGAGGGCCAGAGACAACAACTAAGGTGTCACTTACCTTTATAACAGACTATGGCCCTGTGCAATGGGAGCTCTTAAAATGTGAGACCCTGGAAGAGGAGTTTGTGCTTGGCAAAGACATCCCATTATTTTGGCAGCTGTGGAGTGGAGAAAATGCTACAAATTGTGTACCTGGAGAATCCAATGAACAGCAGATATGTGTCGTTGCCAAGGGCAACCGTCGGGAAAACAAAGAGGTGGAGAGCGGTGCGGTTCTCAGGAGTGCATATCTTCCCTGCGACTGTGTCCGGAGTCCTAGAGAGGGAGTGCGGAGGTGCGGTAAAGCTGTTGCTAGGAGCAACCACAACCTTGATGAGTCCACGGGAGAGAATGTCACTGCTTTACCAGAATGGGTGATTACAAAGGGTAAGACTGTTCCTGTTATTAACTATGTGGCAGACCCAGTGAGCCGGCGGCAGTTGATACCTGCTGGGCCGGTAGGTGATAAGTCACACAGAGAAAAAACTGAGTCTGGACAGGCGGATAAGCCTGCTGTGATTGCTCCCTCGCAGAAATCTACAGACGAGAAGGTTTCTGTGTTACCTCAGTTGCCCATGACCAAAGCTAGTTTTGGGATGACAAGGATCCGGGATCCCATGCTAACCCGGGTAAGAGGTAGCACAATATTGAAACCTGAGACTGGTAAAATAATAAAGGTGGTGGACAGTCGTGCGGATAAGGACTGATGAACTTGATGTTACAGATAAGCTTATGCATGAGGGAGTGTTGGGGTGTAATTTTCCCTTATGCTGGGAGTTGTGGCGTAATGGAGACCCTTCTGCAGAGAGTGCAAAAACTCCTGCAGAACTTGTACCTGTACCTTTAAGTGAATTCGTAAGGGAAAGGACCATTGAAAACAGTGATGGTACCATGTTTGTTGAAATGCATAATGGAAATGTGAAGTTATGTGATAATAATGACATGCTTTTTCCTTTGCAGGCTGTGATTGGGGAAAAAGCTCCCCCTGTTGGTAAACATGTGTCTGATATAAAAGTGTTGATAAATGTTGAAGAAACACCGCTAGGAGACCCCATTGTAGACAATGTGTCAGGGCTAAAGAGTGTACCACATGTACCAGAGGTGGATGTGCAGTCTCCACAGGTTTCTATGATTAATAAAATGTCCCAGGTGGGGATTGACTCAGGGGTGCCCCTAGAGGCCAGGGTTAATAATGACACGAGCAGTATAAGTGGCCTATGTGCCGTGACAGTTAGCAACTCCGAGAGTGAGGCTACCATGTCAAGACCCAGCAAAACTAAAGTGGTTACTGGTAGCGACCAGGTGACAGTTATATCTGACGAGACGAGAGTTCAGTCGGGTGACAGCCTAGTGTCTGAAGCTCATATCCAGACAGTTGTAGATGACCTGACAGGACAGTACAGCTACAAACTTGAAGATGTGTTTGCTTGCTCTGCACAGTCCCTAGATACACTAGAGATGGGGCTAGCGGTTCTCGCAGAGCAAGTGCAGGAATCTCCAGAGGAGTCACAAAAAGAGATGAATGAACTGAAGGAACTAGAGTCACTAATAGAAGTGGAAATTCTCCAACTTCAAGAGGAACTTGCAGCTTCTGAATGATCCAGACTTCATGCAGAGCAGGAAAGAGATGAACTGGCTGATGAGGTTCAAAACAGCGCCTCAGAAAAATCTGCTCTCTTGGAGGAGAAAAGACATTTGGAAGCCAGGATGGCTCAACTTGATCAAGAGTTATGTGATCGGATGGTGGACCTGGACCACCAGAGACAAACTGTATCTAGATTGGAGAAGAAACAAAAGAAGTTTGACCAGCTCTTGGTTGAAGAGAAATGCATATCGGCTCGATATGCCGAAGAACGTGACCAAGCGGAGGCTGATGCTCGGGAGAAAGAGTCCAAGGCCCTCTCCTTGGCTAGAGCCCTTGAAGAAGTGCTTGAGGAGCGAAATGAATTAGAGAGGCTGAACAAGCAACTCAGAGCAAAGATGATGCCATCTATGAGGTGGAGAAGCCTAAGCGTGCTTTTGCACAGCAGGTGGAAGAAAATGAGAAACCGGAAGAGGAAGATCCTCTGGAAGGTGCCAAGAAGTCAGAGCCTTGTAAGAGTGGGTCTGGAGATGGTGGTGCCAGGGTGCTGGCCAAGGCAGAGAAGGTGGAAAAGTTATCGGCTGAACCAGTTGATGGGGCTGATGTGGATGCAGAGGCCAAGAATCTCATGACAGTGTGTAACCAGGACCAGGTCGCAAAAGACGTCCCCTCCGCCTACAAGGCCTTCCAAGTAGCCAGTAGCCTGCTGGGGAAGAAATATGAGGAGATGGACGACCAGTATGCAGATCCGGGCTATTACGATGGGCTGTCTCTCCTGACTCCTCCCCAAAAGGAGACCAGTGTCCTGGGTGAGCCTCTGGAGAAAACGCCAGAAGACAATGAGTATGCTGAAGACCCCAGTGCCTCCAACCTTGATGCGAAATGGAAGGAGGAATTAAGAAAGCAAGGATATGATGCCATGTCCCTGAATGGTGAAAAGGCTAATAAAGTAAAGGAGGACGCCAAAGAGACAGAGGCCAAGGAAGCTGAGGCCGAGCTCTTTAAGTGGGAGAAATCCTTGGATGTTACAGAGATCAAGGGTAAAGCCGAAGTTGGGAGAGGCAGTGAAGAGGCAGAAGTCCCTGAAACTGAGGCACCATCTGAGGAAACCACTGCTGAAAAAGAAGCGAACGGGGGCAAGCCATCTCTGCTGACGGAGTTTCGCAAAGACAAGAAGAAAAGGCCTAAGCGTCTGCAAGAGCCAGCAAAGTCAAAAATATATTCTGAAGGGAGTTCCAGAAGCCGAGATCGAAATTCTAAGAGTAAAGGAAAAAGAAATGTACGATCTGCTGTTAAAATAAAGAGACAAAAAGAGGCGAGTCATAAGAAGCGTGCTCGGCTGAAGCAGCTGTGTAAGTCAAAGAGAGAGAAAGATAAAAAAATTAAAAGAGAGGGTCTGCCTGTCATATGGACATGGGAACATTGTAGACAATGTCTCTTGGGCAAGATGGGTCTGGCAAAATAAAGGGAAGCCTCTGACGCTGACCACATCTTCCAGGGAATAGGTTGAGCCAGGTGATGGCAAGAAAATGCGGATGCCCTGTCACGAGCATCCAGTTGGTACATGTGTTCACCCCCACAGGTTTGAACAGAAGGGGGGGGAGGGCATATGTGGCAATGTGAACATTTGAGGTGTTGTTTCCCCAGGTTCCAGCTAGGGACTTAGGGCATGCTCACATCCAGGGATCCTATTTAATCCTGCTACTGGATCCTGGGTGTGTCTCAACTCTGGAGAGTGTGCAGGCAGAGACCTGGTGAGGCTCTGTCAGTATGGTCTCAGCTAGGCAAGGCTGAGGGGCCATGAGGCTATGCCATAGCCTGGACTTTGGGGGACTCAGCGACACCCGGGATCAAGCATTGAAAGGTCAGAGTCGGGAGGACTGCTAGACCACAACCCCCTCCAAAGGTAGTGCATTTGTTACAGCCTGAGGGCTGGTGGACTGTATGTCTGGGGTAAGCCGCACGTGGTTCCATGTGGGAACACTATCGTATAGCCGAGTTAGGGATACAATGTTTATTATGTTTAGGTAGAGCCCAGACGGGCAGGCTTTTGTTTTATGCCATGTTGTGTATGAAGAGTGTAAAATAAATTGCACTGTTTGGACCTGAAATCCAGTGGTTATGAAGATCATTGTGAGAATGACCCCCGAATAAGAGGCGATCCCTTACAGTCATGTAAACTGGCCCTAATTCTTCCTCTCTTTAGAATACATTACTGTTTTTTGCAAAAAATAAATAAAAATTATACAAAGATCTTCAGCTTCTTGTCACAATATTTGCACTTATTTTACTATGAAATAGGAAAACTAGTTTAAGGTGAATTCCTGAGGTTTACAATACGTTATGTAGAAAAATTTTAAGTTGCCTCACTTTCACTTACAAAAGACAAATCAAATTATTCTATAGCAGGACATTGCAATTCTGCCACTTCCTACCTTTAAAAATGTCAGCAGGAAACACAGGGCTATTTGGCTGTAAAATTAGAGGCAATAAATCTGAGGCCTTCGCATTATGCTTTATGAATGCAGTACAAGTTCTTTCTGGTCTGAACTTTGATATTGAGCGGCAATAAAAATATGTTGGAGGCAGAAATGCACCAAAAACAGTCTGCGCATATAAATATTATCCTTCAGCCAAGGGCTCGTTCACACAAACGGTTTTTGCGTTCCGTATATGGGCCGTTTTTCAGTTCCGTATACAGAACCATTCATTTCAATGGTTCCGCCAAAAAAGAAAACTAAATGTACTACATATGCATTCCATTTCGGTATTTCAGTTTTTCCGTTTTGTTCAAAGATAGAACATGTCCTATTATTGACCGCAATTCACGTTCCGTGGCTCTATTCAAGTCAACGGGTCCGCAAAAAAAATGGAACACGCATGTCTTCCGTATCCGTTCCGGTTTTGCAGAACCATTTATTGACAATTTTATGCCCAACCCATTTTTTTTTCTATGTAATTACTGTATATGCCATACTGAAAAATGGAATGGAACTGGAAACACTACTGAAACAAAAAGCGGAAAAACAGATGTGTTAAAAATGGACCACAAAACACTGAAAAAGCCATACAGTCGTGTGAACAAGCCCTAACACAGAGGAGATCCTTTGTCCTTTACAGTTTGGTTCATTTTACTTCATTCTCACAAGCTTAAAGGAGTTAAACCAAGGATAAATTTCACAAATCCAAAAAAGCTGTTAATAGCTGTTTTCTTTTATTTCTATCATATTAAAATACAATTCTCATCATTTTTTCTTTCATGTGTCCTCGTTGGTGCTGCTAATCTGTTGTCACGTCTGTGACAAGTCACAGGAGGTCTTAAGGATTATCTATACATTAGTGATCTGACAGCCTCTTTTAGTTTCACTTTGTCTGTGTGTTGCTGATATGTCCACACCTCCTGTTCAGGTGTGGATAATGTGACCTTTACCTCTCCCTATTTAGTCTGACTTTACCAAGAACTCTTTGCTTGGGATAGCTTCATTTGGTTTTGGAAGAGCTGGAGTGTGGTTCTTGTTGGAGTCCTGTTCATCCATCATCTTTGGAAGTTTCTAAGTTTCTAGTTGTGTTTTGTCCCCCCGTCCCCCCCCCCCAGTTGTTTACTAGGCCTCAGTGAGACGCTAGTTCCTTCACCAGGGAAGGAACGGGTTGTCTCTGCCCTGTCATTATCTTTAGGGCATCCAAGGGTCACCATGGTTTCCTAGGTTCCTGTGTATGGGCATCGTGACCATACGGTTAGGAGTTAGGGCCAGGAACAGGGTTTTATAGGTGGTTGAACCTTTTCCTTCCCAAGCGGTGAGGCCTAGTGTCTTTCCCCTTCCTTCTAGTTGTCTTTTGGTGTTCTGCCCTACTACATCCATGACATCTGTGCTCAGCTCTGAGCAGAGTTTTCCTTTCTACATTCCCTTCCTTCCTACCTCCTTCCTTCCTCTCTGCTGTGAATCGTGGATTACAAGGCATAGACCTAAGGGCTCATGCCCACATTTCTTTGGGCTCCGTGCTGCAGGACAGCAAATAGCGGTCCACAATGCACGGGCACCATCCGTGTGCACTCCATTGACTTGAATGGGTCAGCGATCCGCAAGATAAAGCAAAAGATAGGCCATGTCTTGTCTTTTGCGGTGCAGAGGCACGTACCTGAACGCCAACGGAAGTGCTTAATAGTGTTTCCGTCGGCTTCCCATCCATGTCCTATCCTATGGACCCATTTAAGTCAATGAATTGGGCATCCGCAGAACAGGGTGCACACGTTCGTATATTGTATGGAGCCCTTATGTTTGTCCTAATTGTGAGGAGACTGAGTATGCCTAACCAGCAGCACTCAATAGCAAAATGTGCACATTGCTATACGCTTTGAACACAAGCTGGGGGCCATACTATGTAAGTAAATGTCATAATTTGATTACTTTTTAACTAAAGGTAAGGGTTCATGCACACAAGTTATTTTTTTATTTACGTTCCGTTTTTTGCGTTCCGTATACGGAACCATTCATTTCAATGGATCCGCAAAAACAAAAAGGAAGGTATTTTGTATGCCTTCCATTTCCGTATTTCCCTTCCGTTCAAAGATAGAACATGTCCTATTATTGTCCGCATAACAGACAAGGATAGTACTGTTCTATTAAGGGCCAGATGTTCCATTCCACAAAAAACGTCATCCGTATTTTTTGCAGATCTGATTTTTGCGAACCGCAAAATACTGAAAAAGCCATACGGTCGTGTGCAAGAGGCCTAAAAGCAAATGGCAAATAAACATTTATTTTCATATCTATAGATCAATATCATATTTAAAGGGCATCTGTCAATAGATTTGTACCTTTGAAACTCGCTGACCTGTGTTGGTCCCATGTTCATATGTGCCCACACTGCTGAGAAAAATTATGTTTTAATGTATGCAAATGAGCCTCTAGGAGCTCTTATACCATGATGCTCTGATCTCTCTGCAACTGCCACGCCCTCTGCACTTTGATTGACAGGGTCAGGCGTTATGTTTTCAATGTCTGGTACTGTCAGTGTCTCAGCAATGCGGCTACATATGAACATGGAATGAACACAGATGCCTTCAGCTGCCAAGTGCACATGTGACAGTTCAGCCAGTTTCATAGGTAGAAATCTGCTGACAGATGCCCTTTAACAGTGAGACAACTCGTTTAAACAGAAAATGTCTACTCATAATGAGGTGATGGCTTAGACTAGGGCCATTGATGTGAGGAGCAATAGTATATGAGTGTGTTCTTTTTCTGGTGCTATCAGGTAGCATTTTGGAAGGGACATACAATAGCTCTGATAAAAGTAGGTCATAAAAGCAATTTACAGTGGCAAATTATATAGAACAGCTCTTTTTCATGTGATTCTTATACAGGCCATTTCAAAGCTAGATACTACCACCAATCCTACAGCATCAACAGATGCTGTGGCCTTCACAGAGAAAGTCCTTGATGGCCAGTACAAAAATAAGGTTCTGCATTCTGATAAATAACTCGCTGTATGCATACAACTGGCATTGTTTAACATGCAGAATCAGGGCCTAGGTTGACAAAACCGAGCACATTTGTAATTTATGAGATTTTTCTCATACAGTGAACTTCCTGAGTATGTTCTTGTTGTTTTTAAACAGCTCTGCTTCTCTGAGAATCATGGAATAAATAGAAGTGTGGTTGTGGGCAGTACAAAGCTAATTACCCAAGCGTTAAGAAACGCTGCTAATATGCTCCCTCATGCACTTGATTGATTCCAAAAGTCATCTGTAATAGTCCCCTGAGAAATTACTAAAAGCTCAACAAATTTCTCTTCCGAATGTGTCTGTAGTCAAAATAAATCAATTTCTGATGCATTCTACCAAAAATGAAGCCATATAAAATAGTTTGCGGCAGGTAAAAATCTGACATGTTTTACCACGATTTTTAAGCAGGACACATGGGTAATTATTATTATCTACAAGAGTGTCTGATATTCTAGGTTAGCATATATTATGTGTGATTATTATTATTATTATTATTATTTTTTGAGGGGAGCATTTTTCAAAGATGTGAAAGGACAATACACACTGCTCTAAAGAGGCAAACATGTTTTTGTGTATATAATTGTATAGGTTAATGTCCCCCCTTAGACGCCTTATCACAAGACTAAATAAATGTCATTATTTGAATATTTCCTTATAAGTAAGGCTACTTTCCCACTCGTGTTTGGTGCGCATCCGTCATGGATCTGCACTGACGGATCGTTCAGATAATACAAACGCCTGTGTCCGTTCAGAACGGATCCGTTTGTATTATCTTTAACATAGCCAAGACGGATCCATCTTGAACACCACTGAAAGTCAATGGAGGACGGATCTGTTTTCTATTGTGCCAGATTTTCACTGGAAAACTGATTTGTTTGGCTCAGTTTCGTCAGACAGACACCAAAACACTGCAAGCAGCATTTTGGTAACCGTCTCCAAAACAGAATGGAGACGGAACGGAGGCAAACTGATGCATTCTGAGCGGATCCTTTTCCATTCAGAATGCATTAGGGCAAAACTAATCCTGTTTTGGACCGCTTGTGAGAGCCCTGAACGGATCTCACAAACAGAAAGCCAAAACGCCAGTGTGAAAGTAGCTTAAGACCCTCCATGCCCCTTATCAGTTTAGTCGCTCTCCTCTGTACTTTTTCCAGCTGCAGTGTGTCCTTTGAATAGACTGGTGCCCAGAACTGGACTGCGTATTCCAGATGAGGCTACAACAACGCTTTGTAAAGTGGTAATATTACATCCCTGCCCAGCGAGTCCATGCCTCGTTTAATGCATGACAATATCCTGTAGCCTTAGAAGCAGCTGATTGACATTGTATGCTTTTATTTAATCTTTGATCTACAAAGACACCCAAATCCTTTTCAATAAATGGTTCTCCCAGTGTTACTTGCCCTAGGACATATGATGCATGTACATTGGACATGAGCGAACCAGTTTGTAATGAACCGGGTTCATTACGAACTCCCCAAAATTTTGTGTCACAAATTTACCTGTCCAGGCTCCAGCGGCAAGATCTCCAGCTTCGGAAAGACTGTGTCGGGAGTGACAAACTGCTAAGCCACGCCCCCCCGGTGACACAATAGAGTCATTAGTAACAGAATGCAGTGCTCTTGCCCCCCACAGCAGTCATGTGCTGGAGGAGACTAGCAGTGGGCCAATTACTCAGCTGATCTATTCCTGTGTGCCAGTGTTCTGACTAAGGGTACTTTCACACTTGCGTTAGAGGATTCCGGCAGGCAGTTCCGTCGCCGGAACTGCCTGCCAGATCGGGAAATCCGTATGCAAACGGGTAGCATTTGTTTCCGGATTTGGATGCGGATCTGTCTAACAAATTCATTGAAATACTTGATCTGTGTCTCCGGTGTCATCCGGAAAAACACTTGGTACCGGATCCGGCATTAATACATTTCAATGGAAATTAATGCTGGATCTGGCATTCTGGTAAGTGTTCTGGAATTTTGGCCGGAGAAAATAAATACAGCAGCATGCTGCTGTATTTTCTCTGGCCAAATACTGTAAGAGGGACTGAACTGAATACATCCTGATGCATACTGAACGGAATGCTTTCCATAAAAAATACATTAGGATAAAACTAAAGCGTTTTTTTTTTCTGGTATTGAGCCCCTGTGACGGAACTCAATACCGGAAAACTTTAACGCTAGTGTGAAAGTACCCTAATGGCCTTATATGAGTACAAGTGATAGTCATTGACTCCCTAGCTGTGCACCTGGTTCCGGTTCTGTGTGTGTTTGGATTCCAATATTAACCTCGGCTTGCCTTTGACCACACTCTCGTCTCATCTTTTGGTACTATGTTTCTCGTCTGGTTCTGACTTCAGCTTGGCTATTTGATTATTCCCCATCTTCGATTTGGTACTGTATCCATTTCCACACGACTCCTTCTCTGTGTTGTTCTGTCTGTGTGTGTATGTCTTGCACTTTAGCAGAGTAGAGAACAACGACTTGTTGTGGACTTGCTGCCTTGGGCTTGTAGTGCAACTAGACAGGGAAAGTGGGCAGGGTTCCAGTTAGGGCTCATTGTCCGTGTATAATGCAATTTTGCTACCAGGGAAACTGAATGTAAAGTACACTGTACAAAGAAATCAAACCACCTTCCCTCTACAGTTCAAGTGTTAGTGTGGGAGAAGGATTAGCTGCAATACAAATGTGCAACATGTGCTCTACAATTATGAGGATAATGTTTTAAACCTCTAAGTGAAAACATTTGAAACAGTAGGCTAAAATCTGTGATAGAGCATCTCCAGACATTTCAAGTGTTGGTGTGGGGGTAATAATCTCATAGTAGTGTTTTACACTAGAGAAAACTTTTTTCTAAGTCTGCATATTTTAACGCACATAAGACATTAGGCCCAAATCTGTTACTGGCACCGATACAGCATTATTCTCAAATTAAATTGTCATTAGCAGTGTCTTAAGTGTGTTTGTAGAAAGCGAAGAACATTTATTTGTGCCTCTCTATCTTTAAGTTCCTAAAAACACACTTGCAAACGTTCCATACTTTGTTTGATGATGTGCCCTGGAGGCAGGGGGTCACAGTATTCCTCCTGCTCCTCCTTCTTGCAGCCCTAGAGAAGCCTTTCAGTGCTGTCCTCTGTCTTCAAAGAGCACTTTGGCAGATAGTCAAGGAAGTCTTCCTGTTGATGACTTGTGTGAGAGCAGTCAGCGTTTTGACTTTCCTGAGGAAGAGGTTAAGGGGGAGGCAGGGACCTCATGCATAGCAGTGGTGGTAGCGATAGTAGTGGCACCCATACGCACGGTAGGGGCAGTAGTAGTGACAGTGGCACTCTGGGGAAACACAAAGCTGGGAATTGAGAGGGGGACCAAGGAGTCCACCATACGATATTGCAGTCTGATAAAAGTGGCAGGAAGTTGAGGACTATGATGGTGTTTGTGTGTTGGAAGGATCTGGAAGACAGATCAGGGTGCTGAGGAGCAGCAGCAATAAAGAGCAGAGGTGACACATGGCCAGAACCTCCCAAAGCCCTGCCGGGGCAAAGATCTGCTTTGGACACTGGGGATGCCACAGATAACGTGGGGACAGCATACCTGAAAAGTACCAGGGCAAAGGCAAGCTCAGTGGCAGCTAGCTTTGTGCAGAAATATATATATGCCGTCTGGCAGTTTTTTTCCACACTGACAGAAGAAAGCAGCATTGCCCTGTGACGTATTTGCCCTGTGACGTATGGCTAGAACTTCCCAAAGCACTGCCAGGGCTAGATCTGCTTTGGGAACTGGGGATGCAGCAGATAATGTGGGGGCAGCAGACCCGAAACGTGCCAGGGCAAAGGCAAGCTCAGTGGCAGCTAGCTGTGTGCAGAAATATACACTCACCTAAAGAATTATTAGGAACACAGTGTTGGACCCCCGTATACTAATACGGTGTTGGACCCCCTTTTGCCTTCAGAACTGCCTTAATTCTACGTGGCATTGATTCAACAAGGTGCTGATAGCATTCTTTAGAAATGTTGGCCCATATTGATAGGATAGCATCTTGCAGTTGATGGAGATTTGAGGGATGCACATCCAGGGCACGAAGCTCCCGTTCCACCACATCCCAAAGATGCTCTATTGGGTTGAGATCTGGTGACTGTGGGGGACATTTTTAGTACAGTGAACTCATTTTCATGTTCAAGAAACCAATTTTAAATGATTCAAGCTTTGTGACATGGTGCATTATCCTGCTGGAAATAGCCATCAGAGGGTGGGTACATGGTGGTTATGAAGGGATGGACATGGTCAGAAACAATGTTTAGGTAGCCCGTGACATTTAAACGATAGCCAATTGGCACTAAGGAGCCTAAAGTGTGCCCAGAAAACATCCTCTACACCCACCAATACACCACCACCACCAGCCTGCACAGTGGTAACAAGGCATGATGGATACATGTTCTCATTCTGTTTACGCCAAATTCGGAGTCTACCATTTGAATGTCTCAACAGAAATCGAGACTCATCAGACCAGGCAACATTTTTCCAGTCTTCAACAGTCCAATTTTGGTGAGCTCGTGCAAATTGTAGCCTCTTTTTCCTATTTGTAGTGGAGATGAGTGGTACCCGGTGGGGTCTTCTGCTGTTGCAGCCCACCTTTTTTTCCCATTCTGACATTCAGTTTGGAGTTCAGGAGATTGTCTTGACCAGGACCACAACCCTACATGCATTGAAGCAACTGCCATGTGATTGGTTGACTAGATAATCGCATTAATGAGAAATAGAACAGGTGTTCCTAATAATTCTTTAGGTGAGTGTATGTCATCTGACAGTTTTTTTCCACGCTGTCAGAAGATAACAGCCATGGGCAGTCAAACACAGACATAAGCACCACAGCTCTACTGAACCACATGAAGCGTCATCACTTCATCCCATGGTAAATAAATAGGTGGCCACTAACTACCGCAACAAGAATTCCTCCTTCTCTCAGTCTCCCTTGCGGCAACCAGGCTGCATCCACAAGCAGTATAGTGACTTCTACATTGTCATCATCACTTACTGCTTCTCCCGCTCAGACTCCTGCCCCTTCTCCCCCACTCCATAGGAAAATAATTCTATTAGGCCTTGATTCTGTAATTGGGGTTAAAAAGTGGTCTAATACTACTGTTTTTATGGTGTCCGCATTGTTTTATACATACTGTAATTCTATAGCGCATTGATTCTGTAATTGCGGTGAAATAGCGCTCAATTGTTTCAGTTATTTGGTTTTACTTGTGTCATAGATAAGCAATTCCATTTGGCCTTGATTCTGTAATTGGGGCGAAAAGCGCTCTATTTTTACATTTATTTTGTTTTCCTCCTGTAGGCTGGCAAGTAGCGACGATGAGAGTTGCATGGGAGCAGGTTTTGCGAGCAGTCAGGGACACGATCATGGGACTAAACGGTTATTTGCAACCTAGCTAGTACATTAACAATTTATAGAAATAACACAATTTGGTAGTATGTCTTCTGAGGACAGAGTTCTTAGTATAGATCAGGTCATCAAGTAACAAGGGCAAAACTGGAACGATGAAATCGTTAGTTTTTATTCTAAAACTACACACAAAAATATATATATTAAAGCTGACAGATGAATATACCGGCCAGTTGAACAGATTGGTTTGGATAGAAATAGGTAGAGGTGGAAGGGAATAGAATGTCTGTAAGTTCAGAATTACCGTGGTAGGGTCCAGTAATAGGCAAAGTCTTTGTAGAATAATCCAAGATGGTGGGGTGTGCCCGTGTCACGCGGGCGGTCGCGATGTTAGTCGATGTCAGATGGTAGAATAAGGACGCAGGACCTGAGTGTGTCACTGTTTTTACCCACTCTGAAGCGGGGAGTGGTTATGACACGTTCAGGTCCAGCCTTGTGTAATTGGAACAGGGGCAGTCCTTTGCCCCATAGGGAGAAAATCTGGCAGAATCTTTGCTCTGCCCATTTCTCCATATCCCGTAAGTCCAATCAAGAAATATAGTTGATATTGATAATCAGTACAATTTTACGCATCATCTGATAACAAATACGACTAAAAGATAATACAGGGTGCCCGAGAACCTTTATATCTCTGAGCGGGAATCTCTGATTTGCCCGCGGGTTTCCTAGAAGGTGGGTTAGAAGAACTAAAACCATCTCCGAAAAGATGGTTCCTTTAACATTTCCATAACCCATGAAATATTAGGAAAATATGGGAAAAATATGAAGCTTATGGATTGAAGGGGACTTTCAGGTCATCTTCCTTCCTGTACCAACCAGCTGTGTGATAAGGATCTGTCCTTTTCTTCTGAAGCTCGCTGCCCAGGCTAAAGGTGTGAGACCCCTGCTGGTATTGGAGACACTATGGCTGCAGAAAGACCAGGTTTATGAGGTTCTGTCATAAGAGAACTAGATGGATGGGTACTCAACTTGGCATGGGCAGGAAAGGTTGGTCACAAGGTGGTGATAATGGCACCTCTGCTCTGTGAATTACTTTTTTAGTCAAAAGAGAAGATTCTTAGTGAAGGCTCTTTTGTCTTTGTGATTGTGAAATAAGATAGGGCCAGGGGCTATCCATCGTATTCAGTATATCGGGCAGACTAGATGGGCCAAATGGTTCTTATCTGCCGACACATTCTATGTTTCTATATTTCTATGTTGATATGGCGCATTTGCGATTTCCTAGTATCGCTGTGGATCGCAAAGCGTCACACCTCCCCCCTTTGGAAGATTGGGGCAGGAGTGGTCAGCAAGACTGGGACTGAAGCAATCCCAACTACCTATTTGAGCTCGTTACAGCGGGAAAGTCCGTCAGCATTCTGATGGCGACTTCCCGGTTTGTGCTGAATCGTGAAATCGTACTGTTGGAGCGCTAAGCTCCAGCTGAGAAGTTTTCCGTTGGTACCAGAAGTACGTTTCAGCCAGCTGAGAGGGTTGTGATCTGTGATGACCATGAAGGCTCAGTCCATATAGGTACGATTGTAGTTTCTGTAGGGCCCATACGATCGCTAGGCACTCCTTCTCAGTGGTGCAGTATGCGGTTTCCCACGGGAGTAGTTTTCGGCTCAGGTAGAGGACAGGGTGCTCATTCCCGGTTGCGTCCACCTGACTAAGGACGGCTCCCAGACCGTGGTCTGAGGCGTCAGTTTGTACTAGGAACTGACGGGAGAAGTCGGGAGCTTGAAGGACAGGAGCGCTAGCTAGCGCTTCCTTCAGGGCCCGAAATGCCTGTTCTAGTTCCGAGTTCCCTGTGACCGTGTTGGGTTGTTTTTTGCCCGTTGCATCGGTCAGCGGTTTAGCCAGAGTACTATAGGATGGAACAAACTTCCTATAGTACCCTGCCGTTCCCAGAAATGCCTGTATTTGTTTTTTGGTGTTAGGCCGTGGCCATGCTACAATGGCATCGACCTTCCCTATCTGAGGTTTCAGGGTCTGGCTGCCTACTCTGTGTCCTAAGTACTGAACCTCTGTCATGGCAATCTGACATTTGTTGGGCTTAATGGTCAGATTGGCAGCGGACAGTCTTCCCAATACCTGTGACAGATGGTCAAGGTGATCTTCCCAGGTTGGGCTATATATGGCTATATCGTCCAGATATGCTAGGGCATAACCTTGCATTCCTTCCAACAGTTCATTCATGGCCCGCTGAAAGGTGGCGGGCGCATTCTTCATCCCAAAGGGCATACGAGTAAACTCATAGAGGCCAAAAGGGGTGATGAATGCGGATTTCGCTCTCGCCTCTGGCGCAAGCGGAATCTGCCAGTATCCACGGCTCAAGTCCAGGATTGTTAGATAGCTGGCGGACGCCAGCTGATCCAGCAATTCATCAATTCGAGGCATGGGATACGCATCGGTTATGGCGATGTCATTCAGTCTCCGATAGTCGACACAGAACCGGGTGGTCTTGTCCTTTTTGGGGACTAAAACAACCGGGGCGGCCCATGGACTAGATGATTTCTGGATGACCATTAACTGTAGCATCTCATCAATCTCTCGTTTGATTTCAGCCTGCACTTCGGTTGAGGTGCGATAGGGGCCCTGCCGTAAGGGCTTGTGGGTCCCTGTGTCAACTCTGTGAGCGGCTAGGTTGGTTTGGCCAGGAATGCCTGAGAATGTGGCGCTGTGCGCACTCAGGAGAGTGGTGAGCTGAAGCTTCTGTGGGTACGAGAGGTGGGGGTTTATGTTCCAATCATCTGCCACGTCTCGTAGCTCTGCTAGCAAGTCTATCAGTGGATCTGGCTCTTCGGGTTCTAGCTGGCTACACACTGCTAATACATACTGCTCTCTTTCCTCGTGTGCTTTTAACATGTTCACGTGGAACAGTTTCTGTCGCTTACCCCCGAGACTCACTAGGTAAGTGACTGGGTTCACCTGTTTCAGAATGGTGTATGGCCCGTCCCAGGCAGCCTGCAATTTGTTCTGCCTGACAGGGAGTAGGGCGTATACCTTCTGACCTGCTTGGTATGACCGCTCTCTGGCATGCTGATCATACCAAGCCTTCTGTTTGGCCTGTGCCTTTGCAAGGTTTTCCGTCACTATGGTCATGAGGGACTCCATCTTGTCCCGAAATTTTAGGACATATTCAACCACGGAGACTTCTGAGGGGTCACCTTTTCCCTCCCAGGTCTCCCGAATCAGTTTTAATGGCCCTCGGACGTCTCGTCCATATAGGAGTTCAAAGGGCGAGAACCCAGTGGACTCCTGTGGCACTTCTCTGTAAGCGAACAGCAAATGAGGCAGGTGCCGCTCCCAGTCCTTCCCCTGCGATTCCACGAATGTGGCCAGCATTTGCTTTAACGTTCCGTTGAAACGTTCGCAAAGGCCGTTGGTTTGCGGGTGATACGCACTGGAAGTAGTGTGCTTGATTTGCATCTTCTCACAGAGGGCTTCCATTAGCTCCGACATGAAGCAAGAGCCCTGATCAGAGATCATCTCGGCGGGGAAACCTACACGCGAGAAAATCCCGATCAAGGCGTCTGCCACCGTGGCCGACCTAAGGGAAGACAGTGCTACCGCCTCTGGATAACGGGTGGCATAGTCCACGACCGTTAAGATGTAGCGCTTGCCAGAACTGCTAGGAATGGGAAGGGGACCAATTATATCCACTGCCACTCTCTGGAAGGGCTCTGTGATCACGGGCAGTGGCTGCAAAGGAGCTTTGCTGGGTCCTCCAGCCTTCTTAACCCTCTGGCAAGTGGTACACGATCGGCAGTACTTAGCTATGTCCGTTCCCATCGTGGGCCAGTAAAAATGGTTCTGAACACGTTTGTGGGTCTTTCTGATACCCAAATGTCCTGCAAGTGGAATGTCGTGGGCTGCTTTGAGCACCTGTGCCCGAAATTCCCTAGGGACTACCAGCTGTCTCGTGTTCTCACCTGCGCCACCTTTTGTAGGCTGTACAGCTTCACAGTACAGTCGGTTGTTCTCCCAATAGATTTTATATGGAGTGCCCTCACCTGGAGGCTGGCCAGCTCGGGCCCTAAGTGCCTCCAGACTAGGGTCACCCTTTAAGGCCTGCACGAATGCAGCGCCACCGGTCTTCTCCAGCTGACCAGTGACGTATGAAGTCAGCTGTGGAGAGTTACCGTCAATGCTGGGGTCAGAGGTGTGTGGAGGGACAGCTGGTTCTGTCCCCGCAGCCCCATCTGAGCCCAGGTTACTGGCGACACTGGAAGTGTCTACCAGCTCAGTGACACCATCATCATCACATGAAAAGGTCTTTCTCGCATTGTCATCCGCCTGAGGGTCAGAATCGCCCGAGGGGGTCCCTTCGGTCGGTTCTGAGTTCAGGCGGCTGGCCATGGAACGTGTAATGGTCAGAACAGGTAAAGTATCATGTATCCATTGCTAACACTAACACACGCATTCGGATCAACAATGACAGGTGCAGAAGTAGGCAAATGACATTCGGTTGCTTGTACATTTAAATCTGATACCTCCCTAGGTGCGTTAGGGACAGTAGAAATAGCAGGCAAAGTGTCCCCGTCTCCCTGTTTCCCCAAAGGGCTGTACAGTACCTGGTTTTGGTCAGGGAGTCCTGCTTGGGCCTCCTGTGCGCTTGCAGGGTATTCGTAATGGGAAACAAGGGTGCCCAAATCAGTGCCAAGCACTGTGGCAACGGGAATATCATCCAGGACCCCAACAACCCGATTTTGCCATCCCATTCCCCAATCAATGGTGACTTGGGCTTGGGCCACATGAGTGCTAGTGCCCCCAACTCCGGTCAGAGCGAGGTACTTTCCTGGAAGGATATCCTTCTCCGTAACAAGATGTGAACGGACCAAGGTGACATCTGCACCGGTATCACGGAATCCGATGACAGTCTGGCCGTTCACAGTGACAGGCTGGTGATTCTGGGATACGCGGTGCACCTCGGGTCCTCCGACCAGCAATACAGCAGACGAGGTAGGTGTGGAAGCGTTGGCCCCTTTAGGGCTTGGCGTCGTCACGGTGCTAGGAGGTTGGGCCGGCTTCCCTGCGTAACAGGTTTGCTTGGTGTGACCGGGCCTGCGACACAGCTCACACCAGGGCCTGGTTGTCTCACGGTTCACAGGGCCAGTGGGCCTGCCTTCTCTCCAGTTCTGGGACATGGCTCTGTCCTGGTTGGGTACTGGAGTTTTGCGGCTGTCGGGTACCAGGGGTTTGCAGATGTCTGATACCAGAGGCCTGCGGATGTCCGTTATCACAGGTTTGCGAATGTCCGGTACCCGGGTTGCGACAAACATGTCTGCCAGCTCAGCAGCTTCTTTCACAGACTGGGGCTTGCGCTCCAGCACAAACTGTCTCACATCTGTAGGGCATATCGCAAGGAGTTGGTCATGGATCATCAAATCCTCAAGGTTAGCATAAGACTTTTCTTTAAGAATTCTAGTCCATTGGCGGAATGTGGTGCATAAGCGGCTAGCCACATCCGCGTAAGAGTCTGTGGATCCTTTCTGGATGGCACGGAAATTTCTCCGGCAAACCTCAGGGGTTAACTGGAACTTAGCAATTATGGCATCCTTGATAGTTTGATAATCGCAATCTTGGTCTGTGGGTAGTTCCGCAAAGGCATCCAGCGCTTTACCAGTCAGCTGAGGCTCAGGTGTAGAGCCCACCGATCCTCAGGGATGCAGAACTGGCGGCACGCTCTCTCAAACGAGCGTAAATATAAATCAATGTCCCCGTTTTTCTCCATAACTGGAAACCTTGCTTTGGGGACCACGGGTAGAGGAATGCCTCCTGTAGCAGGAGTGTTAGGAGAGGAAGACCGCTCGGCCTGTCTCACTTGGGCCAGTTCTAGTGCACGCTGGTGCTGCAGCGCTTCTCTCTGAAGCTGGAACTGCTGCTGTCGCTCCTCTCTTTAGAGCTGCATCTCCAGGTATAAACGCAAATCCGCGCCAGTCAGGCCCGGTAACAACTGCTGCCTCATAGGGCCCAAGGCAGTGAAGTTTAGTCCAGAGCTGCTTGTTCCTTGCTGAGGGTTAGCAGGAGCTGTGGACATAGCGTAATCCAGGGTACCTGCATCACCCGGAGCTGAAGTAGCAACATCAGCACTCCCATAGCTGGCGGTGCTGGGTGACGTTGAACGAAGGGGCAGCGAAGCCTCCTGTATGGGATTGGAATCCTCCATCGCTTGGCCGTCTCTCTCCGTCAAAGCTTTGATCAGCTGTGATCGATTTTTGTTCAGAATGGCAATGCCTTGCGACTCACACACGGCTTGTAAGTCGGCGACAGACCAACTTTGGTAATTTGGAACTGAATCAGACATTCAGAAAAGAGGAAAAGAATAGGATGTAGCAAAGAAAAGGTGGGTAAAATGTAAACCAATCTATTCCTATCAATGTGTACCGTTTTGCGCCCGGAACTCAAGTTCCGCAGGACAGGATACTAAGTAACCACTGTCCTATTGTTATGATTGCGCAAAAAGTTGCACTTGTCAGTTCTTTGTGCTCTGATCTCCCAAAAGCTGACTTCTGCCTGGTTTTGGGTTCTGCTATCCCACTAGCTGCCACCAATGTGACAACCACCCGCCAATCCCGTCGTACTAAGCCACAGTTGCCATACAGGTCTCCACTAGAGACTTCTGGAGGCGAATCCACTGTGAGCACAGAAGACGTTTAAGATTGGTTGGTGGGCCCAGACAGGATGCAATCACGATTGTATGTACAATCGGTCAAAATAAAATTACTGATTTCACGCTGGAAATCAAATTAATTTGCTGCCACCACTCTTCGTATTGAATCGGGGCGAAGAGACCCCGGCTAGCTAATCCTAAAGGGACGAAATGGTTATTTGCAACCTAGCTAGTACATTAACAATTTATAAAAATAACACAATTTGGTAGTATGTCTTCTGAGGACAGAGTTCTTAGTATAGATCAGGTCATCAAGTAACAAGGGCAAAACTGGAATGATGAAATCGTTAGTTTTTATTCTAAAACTACACACAAAAATATATATATTAAAGCTGACAGATAAATATACTGGCCAGTTGAACAGATTGGTTTGGATAGAAATAGGTAGAGGTGGAAGGGAATAGAATGTCTGTAAGTTCAGAATTACCGTGGTAGGGTCCAGTAATAGGCAAAGTCTTTGTAGAATAATCCAAGATGGTGGGGTGTGCCCGTGTCCCGCGGGCGGTCGTGATGTTAGTCGACGTCAGATGGTAGAATAAGGACGCAGGACCTGAGTGTGTCACTGTTTTTACCCACTCTGAAGCGGGGAGTGGTTATGACACGTTCAGGTCCAGCCTTGTGTAATTGGAACAGGGGCAGTCCTTTGCCCCATAGGGAGAAAATCTGGCAGAATCTTTGCTCTGCCCATTTCTCCATATCCCGTAAGTCCAATCAAGAAATATAGTTGATATTGATAATCAGTACAATTTTACGCATCATCTGATAACAAATACGACTAAAAGATAATACAGGGTGCCCGAGAACCTTTATATCTCTGAGCGGGAATCTCTGATTTGCCCGCGGGTTTCCTAGAAGGTGGGTTAGAAGAACTAAAACCATCTCTGAAAAGATGGTCCCTTTCACATTTCCATAACCCATGAAATATTAGGAAATTATGGGAAAAATATGAAGCTTATGGATTGAAGGGGACTTTCAGGTCATCTTCCTTCCTGTACCAACCAGCTGTGTGATAAGGATCTGTCCTTTTCTTCTGAAGCTCGCTGCCCAGGCTAAAGGTGTGAGACCTCTGCTGGTATTGGAGACACTATGGCTGCAGAAAGACCAGGTTTATGAGGTTCTGTCATAAGAGAACTAGATGGATGGGTACTCAACTTGGCATGGGCAGGAAAGCTCTGTGAATAACTTTTTTAGTCAAAAGATTCTTAGTGAAGGCTCTTTTGTCTTTGTGATTGTGAAATAAGATAGGGCCAGGGGCTATCCATCGTATTCAGTATATTGGGCAGACTAGATGGGCCAAATGGTTCTCATCTGCCGACACATTCTATGTTTCTATATTTCTATGTCGATATGGCGCATTTGCGACTTCCTAGTATCGCTGTGGATCGCAATGCGTCACAGCAGCAAATTAAGTTAGTTTCCCACGCAAAATCGATAATTTTATTTTACCGGTTGTATCATGTTTGGGCACACCAACCAATCTTAAACGTTTACTGTGCTCACAGTGGATTCGCCTCCAGAAGTCTCTAGTGGACGAGACCTGGATGGCAACTGTTGCATAGTACAACGGGAGGTTGGTTGTCACAGTCGCCGGAGGACTTAAGCGTGACCGTGTGTAGAATGTGTGGGCAGAAGGTGAACCGTGGCGAGGGTGTTGGCACCACGACCCTGCATCAACACATGGAGCATCACTATAAAGTGGCATGGGAAAACTGTGGTGCTACTGTTGTGGTACAACCTGAGGCATCTCCTAATGGACACAACCCTTTTCCAGCAGTCAAGGTTCCACCACCTCAGCAGAAAGGATCTGTGTTTCCTTCCCATCATGAACTGGTCCTGATGCTCCAACTACTCCTTGTCATTCATTTCGCCAGCAATCGATCATGGAGCTGATTACAGAAAGATAACAGTATGTGTGCACTTCTCCAATGGCATAAAAGCTGAATGTGCTCCTGGCCAAGTTGCTGGTACTACAGTCCCAATTTGCGGAACGGCACGGACAGCCTTTAATATAAATGCCTATTCTTGTCCGCAAAGTGCGGACAAGAATAGGACATGTTATATTTTTTTAGCAGGCCTACGGAACGGAGCAACAGATGCGGACAGCACACAGAGTGCTGTCCTCATCTTTTGCGGCCCCATTGAAGTAAATGGGTCCGCATCCTAGCCACCAAAACGGGGGGTTGGTTTCAGACCAAAACAACGGCTGTGTGCACATGTTTCTGCAACGCACAGTGATGTACACTGAGATACACTCTCCCTGCAGGCAAGGAAATAGCTGATTTATAATGTGCTTCATGACTAATTAATTCTGATCCAACCAAATTTTGGGGAAAAATTAGTCGAAGCGTCCAAATAGAAATTTTGAAAACTTCACTCATCTCTAGTTATTACCAGAAAACACTGTGTACGCAGCTTGTTGCAGCTTTCAGCCAGCAGACTCATGCCACCAGCATGTCTGAAAGGGAGGCCCCTCTCCACCCCCGCAGAGCCACCCACTTCCAGCCGCCCTCTGCGCAGCCACAAGCAGCAGAAGCTGCAGCAGCAGTAGCAGCAGCCAGCTCAGTATCCTCAACATGATGGAGGAGTTTTTCATGTGTTATGCCAGGCTGAGGCAAATCAGCAAGCAGAGACCTTCCATCTCAATGCCCAGGTTCAATTCTACCTACATTCTGGCCTGTCTCCAGAGCCTACCCTGACAATCTTGTGTGCCTCTGTTTTTTCACAAACCCATTGACTTGAATGGGTCCGCGAACCGTTGTCCGTGAAAAAAATAGGACAGGTCCTATTTTTTTCACGGACTGGAAACACGGATCATGGACGCGGATGACAAACGGTGCATTAGCCGAGTTTTCCACAGACCCATTGAAAGTCAATGGGTCAGCAGAAAATGATGGAAAACGGAACAACGGACACGGGACACAACAACGGTCGTGAGCCTTACTCAGCTGGAACACACGTGTATGTTGTCCGCTCTCTACCAAGAATAAAGAAATTGGCTCAGCATGCATCGGTGAGTGCCGTCCTTTTGTCTCTTACATGTGCAATATTATTGAAGCAGTAACTGCCTGGTTACATGTTGGACAGAGCACCACCAGCAGCACCTATGCCACACATGTATACCCGCCAAGTACCCTGGTGACGAGTGTATGATACAAAAGGGACCCATTTTTGTTTAAGTGCAGTGCCACTCTTACCTTCACTACAATCGCAATCACAAACAAAGAGGTGTCTGTAGGCTTAGGGGGAGAAGCTGGCCACCAAGCATGAGCTTCTGAAGTCAGAGAGCAAGCGTTGTAAAGAAATGTGCAAGTCACAGCATAGAGGCAGAGCATGAGAGGTATGCCAGCATCAAAACCCAGGACAGCATGATCTCAGCACTAGCATCAGATTACATCACAGAGTGAGTCTGAGGGTCCATTTACACGTCCGTGTGTGTTTTCCATAGATCCGCGTATCCGCAAAACACGGACATCACCGGGACATAATAGAAAATGCCTATTCTTGTCCACAATTGTGGACAAGAATAGGACATGTTCTATTTTTTTCGGGACAGAATTGCGGACCCGGAAGTGCAGATCCGCAATTCCGGATCCGGACAGCACATCCTGCAATTCTGTTCCGCAAAATGAGAAATTTCGGACATCTGAATGGGGCCTAACTCCTTAAGTATAAAGGGCACCTGGTGCCTGGTGGAAAAACTGTTCCCTAAAGTGAAGTGAGCTGCATTGCTGTATATTTGCCCCTGACAACAGGATAGTGTTTGTCTCAGATCAATAAGGAATCCATAAAAAACCAAGTGAGGGCCGTCGGCCATAGTGACACAAACGGTGAGTGGAGTTTCCTCTTTCAGTGGGGGGGAGTGAACGCAGCATTGTCCTAGGGGGATATTGTGAAAGTAATTAAGCATCATTTCCATCCATCTAACGTTAAGTTTGTTCTGGACATTTCATAAGCAGCCCCAGGTATTAACCTGTTAATGAGAGGTATATTGTGCAGTGTGAACCCTGACAGACTACGTGCGAGACAGAGAGAGAGAGGGGGACTCTCTTCACACAGGCATGAAGACAGGGTTAATCCAGGATTGTTTGCTGAGTTTATGGCAAACTGCATACCACTACAAGACAGAGACACGGGCAAAATCAACTTTGGAGAGAGATGGTCTTCATCCAGAGCCATCTCTACTATGGTCCCGAGGCTTGGGAGTCATGCCACCACCATACAGACACAGGTCCCTGGGGCCCCTGCATTGACGTGCCTCTTAAGACATTTTGAAGGCATCCACTTGGATGGTCCCCTGGACTGGTGTAGAAGATGGAGGAGACAGAGGTCTCTGGGATGTTGGTGCAAATTGAAGAGATTCTCTCACATCATAACGTGGTTCTAATGTAAATCGGAACCTCCTGCAGACAAGACTTTAGTTGTAGGTAAGGCAGTGGGTGAGGCAATGGTCAAAGCTTTCAGGCCAGTGGACATGCTGCATTTGAAATCCAGCAGTCACTCGTGGTGGTCTTGCAGTTGCAGCAGTTGTTGGCATACTTCAGGCAAAGTCATCTAAGTTGGGTCAGCGGAATCTATGGCCTGATTAAAATGTTACTGTAGTTGTGGATTCACTGTGTCAACCACCAGGCTGCTGACCCACAGGTATCAGAGACACAAAAGGGAGGCACAAGAAAGCAGGCTGTGGTCTTGGGCAGGCATAGTTCAAGCAGATCCGCAATATAGTCCATAAGTCAATATACAGCAGGCAAACTCTTTTTAGCAAGGTCTGGAATAAAGAAGAAGCCAACTGGTCTGGTTAATCAGCAAGGACCGAAAAGATTTGATTTGATCCGAATGTATTCATGGCGAATCGTGTTAAAAAACTGCTATTTCCTGGCTGCAGAGAAACTGTATAGTGGTGTAGAACAACGTGCCAAAATTGTTACAAATTTGAGACTTCCCCAGATACTTGATGGGATGCTCCAACTTGTCTACCATATTTATAGGCTAGATCCACCACCTTGTACATATAAAGGTCTAACTCCTCCCTGCGCTGAGGGTTAATAGTACAGACAACATCCCTGTACAGACTAAAGGCTAGGACGAACTCCGGTATGCTGAGTTTCCTGTTTAACCTCACATCCTTAGATTTGAGGACAACCAAGACCTCCCCACAGACTATGGTCTTGTGGTCTGGCGCCTCGTGGGCTGTTATGAGTAAGGATGCTAAGTTAACGTCCTTGCCGTCAATTATGTCCTGCCATATGTTGGCTGGAATGAAGTGGGATGGTGCGATAGAGGGTGTAGTACCTAAACCACCAGAAATGCTAGCCTGGGAGCTAGAAGAACCTGCCGGACTCTGGCCCACCAAACGGGCAGCTGTATTGCCTGGGGTTTTGACTGACTCTAGCCTGGCCTGAAAGTTCGACATCGATGATGCCATGGAGTTGGTGGCCGTGTGTAGTTGAGTAAGCGAGGTCTGAATAGTATCCATGGACACCTCCTGCTGGTTTTGGCCCACCGGAACTGAAGACAGAAGACCTTCCTTGCAGAAGCTGGAAATGGAATGCCTCTCTTGCTTAACTCTGCCATCAATTTGGGCACAGTCCACGACCTCAATGATGGTGTGGAGTCTCTTGCGGAATGCAATGCCACGCTCCCACGGGATGATGATGTATCGCCCACAAATGATTCTTGAGACATCCTACTAAAACATAACATGATTAATGCAGAAGGTGAATACCTGACACCATGCTTGTGCCACTCACCAGTGTCACACAGACCACCGATGTGCCAAGAACCGCCATACCGGCACCCAAGATACCTTGCAGCATGCGGAGCACCCCTTCCCCGAAGTGACTGAATATGGGAAGATGTGTACACCGCAGAATTTACTGTGACCTAAGTTGTCTTAAAAGCGCCTGAACGTGTGCAGACTGAAACATGACAGTGAAACAAGGCATGCAGTGTAGGATTGTGTCCTGTAGTCGTGACAGGACTTAGTGTCTGTAGAGGTGACAGACGTATCGAAATGCTGCCTGTAGTCGTGACAGGACTTAAACGTGTCTGTAAAGGTGACAGGCTTGACAGATTGCTGCCTGTAGTCATGACAGGACTTAAACGTGTCTGTAGACGTGACAGACGTATCAAATTAATGCCTGTAGTCGTGACAGGACTTAAACGTGCCTGTAGACGTGACAGACATATCGAACTGCTGCCTGTAGTCGTGACAGGACTTAAACGTGCCTGTAGACGTGACAGACGTATCGAGATGTAGTTTGTAGTCGTGATAGGCTTGAGCATAGCTGAGGATATAATAGACACATCAGAGTCCTGCCAGTCAAACAGACTTGCCACTACCTGCCTTAAAAGTGTACTTTTTTCTTTTTTTTTTCTTTTAACCACTACCTCGTATGTGGAATGTGAGTACACAACCACGACGCTACTGTACCTGGCAACTGCTTGCTTGTGAATGAAACATAGCTAAACATGTGAAAACAGAGTATTAGCAACTGTTCAATACCACCTAACCTGAATAATCCCCTTCTGTAATGTATAGTAGCTTAATTGACCCCGATGTCAACGTGCTCACTATGTATGTAGCCGCATCTGCTGGTAGGAACCCGTGCAGCCGATAGATAGAAGGACCCACGAATCTATGGAAAGCATGTATAATAAGATGTGGTTGTGTACTGTAGCCTAACCACCCCTCAAGAACAGGGCATGACAGACCTATAGACAATTGACCCAGTAATTGGTAAGTAACGTATAGTTTGAGATCCCCCCCACCAGTTCATGAGAGACTGCCATAAGGTGAGGTGCCGTGACCAGGATAAAACAATGCAAAACCAACGGCACCCCTGCAACCAGATATGACCCCTGTGCGACTGAGTATAAACCCGTGTATATCGCCCCGTCCTATGCTGTAGCATGAGACTGGATATACATATGACCCATACATTATTTAATTTTTTTCTCTTTCTTCTTTTTTTTTTCTCTCACAAGATGGCAAAACACTTCCCAAGCATAAGCTGAGTAGTAACGAAGATATAACAGGAACTATGTGCTGTAATGCCTCAGCCGACCAGCAGATGGCGTGCTGGGACAACTAGAGGCAGCAGAGCACGGCTCTGAACACGTGGAAGCCGGCTCTGCTGCCCGCCGAGATGAAGCAGGTAAGAAACATGCAGCGTGCCGATTCCCCCCCTCCACTGCCCTGGGATGAGGCTGCAAGGCCCCGATCTTACCGCTGCCTGATGCCGATGCCCATGGGGAGCCAGAGCCTGTTACTCACGTGCGAACCGCTGCGCCCGGAAGTGACGCAGAAACGAACCGGCGGTCCAGAAACGAGCCGCTGGTAAGGAGAGGAAGAAGGCTGGGCTTATAAGCATCATGCCCCGCCTCCCCTCACACAAATGCGGCAATTAGTCAATTGCCTATAACTTATATTTTGGGTTTAAAAAAAAAATCACCCATTTTTTACAAGACCCTTTGCAATTATATTCTGGGTTTAAAAAAAACAACCATTTTTTTGCAATACCTTACATCTGGCACCTTTGCTGCATTTGTCACAGTAAAATGCAAGCGTTAGATACTGCTGTTATATTCTGTTATTACAAAAACACCCATTTTGGCCAAGTTAATAAATTTGCGGCCTTTGCTGCATTTCTGACAGTCTAATACAGGCGTGATATACCACTGTTATATTCTGGTCTTCTTCATCCATTTTGGGAAAGATAATATATTTGTGTCCTTTGTTGCATTTGTAACAGTGAAATACAACCCCACATGTGGGGTCTTTGCTGCATTTGTCACAGTGAAATACAAGCTTGAAATACTGCAATTATATTCTGGGTTTTAAAAAAACGAAAAACTTTTGCAATACCCTACATCTGCAGCCTTTGCTGCATTTCTGACATGAAATACTGTCACAAATGCAACAAAGGCCATGAAACATGTTTCTAAATGTATCATCTTGCCCAAAAAAACACCCATTTTGGGCAAGATGATACATTTAGAAACATAGAAACATGTTTCATGGCCTTTGTTGTATTTGTGACAGTCAAATACAAAGTTTAAATACTGCAGTTATATTCTTGGTTTAAAAAAACACAAATTTTTTGCAATATCCTACATCTGGGGCCTTTGCTGCATTTGTTACAGTCAAATACAACCAGTCAATACTGCAGTTACATTGTTGGTTGACAAATTATTACTTTTTTTTGGACTGTGTAGTAATTGTATAAAATAACACTGTAGTGTGACCTCAAGAAATGTTTCCTCTTTATGACACCAGCACTGCCTTACTCTCAGTGAATCTAATTGCTGACTATTGGCAGTTACATTGTCGCCTGACAAAAAACATCTGTTAGTTTGGTGGGTGAACGCAAAGAATGAGGAGAGCGTCAAATAAGGGACGTGGCCCCGATCGTGGTGCTGCTGGTGGAGCTTCTGTTTCAGGGAGAGAACGTGGTCGATCTGTGCCAGCTACACGCACAAGTGAAACGCCTTCCTCAGGTACGAGTAGGCGACAGAACCTTCAGCGTTATTTGGTCGGGCCGAATGCGGCTCTACGAATAGAGAGGCCAGAACAAGTACAGGCGATAGTAGATTAGGTTGCTGACAGTGCCTCTAGTTCCTTCACATTGTCTCCCACCCAGTCTTCTGCTGAAAGATCAGAGTTGGCACCTGCAGCCCATGTCCATCAGTCCTTCTTCACATCACTCCCTTGCAGATCAGCCAAGCAGTCTGAGCCCCAAGTCATGCAGCAGTCTCTTCTGCTTTTTGATGACTCTGCTAGCAGGGTTTCCCAAGGCCATCCCTATAGCCCTGCCCCAGAAGTGGAAGAGATTGAGTGCACCGATGCCCAACCACTTATGTTTCAGGATGAGTACATGGGAGGACCACCGCAGCACGTCTCGGATGATGACTGCTGTGGCTTTCTGCAGTGTGCAGACCGACAAGGAGGGCAGGGGTGAAGACTGGGTGGAAGATGATGTAGAGGATGATGAGGTCCTCGACCCCACATGGATTCAAGGTCATGCGAGTGACCTGTGTAGTTCGGAGGAAGAGGCGGTGGTCGCCCAGAGCCACCAGCACAGCAGAAGAGGGAGCAGGGTGCAAAAGCGAAGCGGCCATCCCCTAGACAGTATGCCTGCTATTGCCCACCACACCAAGGGACCGAGCACACCAAAGCCAGCTCCAAGGAGTTCCCGGGCGTGTCAGTTCTTCATGCAATGTGCTGATGACAAGATACAAGTGGTTTGAACTCTGTGCAATCAGAGCCTGAAGCGAGGCATAAATGTTCTCAACCTGAGCACAACCTGCATGACAAGGCATCTAAGTGCAAAGCACGAGCTGCAGTGGAGTAGAAACCATATAAACATTTCAGCTTGATCACATTGAAGTTGATAGAGCAGATATCCAATTGGATCGTGGACATTACGGGGACATGCGACATGGTGGAGCAATATGTGTGCACACGCCTACACGTACTGACTGATGGGTCTGCCCCCTTCAACTTCTGGGTCTCCAAATTGGGCACATGGCCTGAGCTTGCCCTTTATGCCGTGGAGGTGCTGGCCTGCCCTGCAGCCAGTGTATTGTCTGAACGTTTTTTTAGCATGGCTGGAGGGGGTTATCACAGGTTATATTTCCCAATGTTTTGGGGTGTTCCCTTATTTAAACAAAAGAAAAAAAATTAAAACCAAAAAGAAGTGTTGGCTACCTCCTCCTCCACCGCCGCTTCCACCTACACCGCCACATCCACTGACTCCTCAACCTTCTACTCCATATGGACCTCGTTCTCCTAGTCATTTCCCTATCCACATTTGTTTGCAGAGCACTTGCCATGCTCTTAACCACATTTGCTTCCATTTGCAGCCCTCTAGTCCTTCCCAAGACTTTTTTAGAGCCATTTTAGTGCTCAAAAGTTCGGGTCCCCATTGACTTCAATAGGGTTCGGGGTCATGTTCTGGACCCGAACTCAAACTTTTTTGTGAAGCTCTGCCGAACCCGTCGAACCCAAACATCCAGGTGTCCGCTCAACTCTAATCATAAGAAATACATGTAACATTGGCCAAATGTCTTTCTGGCTCTCTAATCATTAGGGACTTTCTCCTTAAGATCTTAGTAGTTGAAGTAGAGTAACAGCAAAATAGGAACTTTTGAATTATGTACAGATGTAACCAGCGTTATATTAACAAGCTGAGAACAATCAGGAGAAGAAAGCGCTGCCGGCACTGCTACACCTGACCAGTATGCAGGATAGCTAGGAAGACACAGGTAGTGCGATTCAGTGAATGGATACGGTGGTGCTCTGCTGAGGCAGACACAGTGGTATATTTGAAGGAGAGATGAGAAGAAACAGTGGCACTCACCAATTCCAAAGTAAAACGTTCAGTTTATTAAACCTGTTAAAATCGTATACAAGCAGGTCTGTGCACATAGATCAGTAAAGGTACAGCCATTTCACGCTAAACGCGCTTCATCATGCCTTTCATGCTGTGGAGGTGAGTGACTGACCTATAAAGGTCAGGTCAAGACACTCCCCCTACCACATCACATAGAGCAGGCATCCTCAAACTGCGGCCCTCCAGCTGTTGTAAAACTACAACTCCCACAATGCCCTGCTGTAGGCTGATACCTGTAGGCTGTTTGGGCATGCTGGGAGTTGTAGTTTTGCAACAGCTGGAGGGCCGCAGTTTGAGGATGCCTGACATAGAGGAACAAGGTATTAACTCATTCAATACTCTATAGGACCAAAATCACAATGTATCAAACAAAAACAAATAAATCATTCCTATCATTAAAACCTAATGGTCCCATCGCTTCTGTCTTAATAATCCATAATGCTTCTCTCTGTAGGAGAAGCTTTTTTCTGTCTCCGCCGCGTGGCGGTAATTTCACTATTTCTAGACCTGCAACCTGTAAAAGGTCCTCGCGGTTTTGATGCGTTTCTTTCATATGCTGAATTAATCTGGTAGCTCCAATTTCTGTTTTAAGGCTATGCTTGTGCTCTCTAAAACAAACAAAGAGAGGTCTAAAGGTTTTGCCAATATAAAATTGGCCGCAGGGGCAGAAAAGGGCATAAACTACACAGGTGGACCTGCAATTAATGAAGTCTCTCACTCTGTGTTTTATCATTCCAATTTTCAGGTGTGCCCCTCTCCGCATCTGTTCACACATAGAGCAGCGTCCACACCTGAAGTGCTGTCCGCATCTTTTGCGGCCCCATTGAAGTAAAGGGGTCCACACCCGAGCCTCAAAAACTGCGGCTCGGATGCGGACCACAAAAACAGTCGTGTGCATGAGGCCTTAGTGAAATAAAACATATTTCACTAATAAAGTATATAACAAAAATGCTTCACATCCCTGTCCCTACATAGTATTAAAATATACAGTGAAAGGACGTTACACTTTCATTATAAAAATGGCTGGTTTCTGAAGTGACATTTTGTTTCCATTTGTTGACGTAATAGGAATTCCAAAATTATATAAACATTGCTAAAAATTAAGGCTGTCATTACAGACATCAAAGTTTGCTTAATTAATATTCACGGCAGGTCAGTGTATTGCCCGAAAGGCCAGCAGGCCCGATCGCTAGCAAGCAGTGCCACCAGCGCCCGGTTTCCATGGTTACCTGGCTGAAACTCTTAGTACAGGAGCTCCGGCCAATCCCTGCAAACACCAGCCCCTCCTGCTTGATGACATCACAGGGGTCACGTGATCCTGGGTGTCTCACATGATCACTGGGTGGCCCTAAAAACAGGCAAACTGCTTTCACGGTTACCTGTGAATAAGGTCTTATGGCATTCTGAATTGCTGTGTATTGCTGTGGAATTCTTGACTGGTATTCTGACTCTATATCTGCCTGACGATTTGAACCCTGACGTGACTTCTTGGTATTGACCCGGTGTTGGTACCATATTGCTCTTGGATTCTGATTTTGCAAATGCGGTCCACAATACGGCAACGGGCAGCACATATTTGTGTGCAGGAGGCCTAATACATAATATGTTTAGATTGCACTTTTTTAATTATGAGCCACCTTGCTTCACATTTTTTGAAGTGGCTAGGATAAAGTATTAGCATAATGTAATAACATTCAGAGGGCAATTAATAGGAGTTAGTCATACCAGCCCACTTCTTAATAACATTTTCTGGTAGACTTGAAAAATGACATGCTTTGTATTCTATTATTTTTTTTTCTTTTATGTTAACCCCGCAGTTAAACGAGACACCTAAAAAAACAATCATCATTGACTGATGCATCTAGTTGTTTAACAGTCGGAATTGGAGTTATTATATATTTTTTTGCTTTTTGGGATTTTTTTACGATTCAGGGGTCGCAGTCACTGCCCGTGTGCAACTCGTACTGCGACCCTATTCATTTCTATGGGATCAGTGCTACACTCTGATGCCCCTGTGATCCTGGCCACGACCAGTATCGTTGTGTAGCCCTTAGCTTAACCTAAAAGCTAAAGATGAGCGAATTTCCACTTATGAAATTCGTTCACACTTTGTTGGTTAAAGGTGAATTAGTGAGGTGGATCCGTTTTGAAGCCCATAAACTTCTATTATGACGGAATATATACAGAATGCTTCTAAAGGCATTCGGTTATGCATTCCGTCATAGAATTGCGTTATGGTCCTTGGTAATGGAATCCATAACGCAATTCACCTTTTACCTAACAATCGAAGTGTGAACGAATTTCAAAAATTCTCAGCAATGCAGACACATATGAACATGGGTCCAGCACAGATGCCGTCAGCTGCCAAGCGCACATGTAACAGGTCAGCCAGTGTCACAGGTTCAAATCTGACAGATGCCCTTTAAATCTCCTGGGTAGTGATGAGCGAAGCAAGCTTTGAATCCTAGATCCAAAGCTTTGGATTAATGCTGTACGGAGATCCATCCATACAGCATTAAAATGTACGGCCTCTGATGAGGTGAAGTCACTTATTCCCTTAATAACTTTGTTATTTGATTTTTAAACTGGAAAACCATTTTAAATCTTAGATCCGTATTCGGATCTGGTTCCGATTGGTACTCCGGAACCGAAGCCGAATTTTGCGTCACCGGGGGCCGTACATTTTAATGTTGTATGGAGATCCAGCATTAATCCAAAATTTTGAGCGAAGCGACTTCGGATCTAGGATTTGATGCTTGCTTCGCTCATCCCTACTTCTGGGCCCCAGGATATTTAAAGGGCCAAGGAGTGGACATACCATATGTGCAACTTTTACAGCTTCATAGGGCTCTGCAGGCAAGGGTGCCACTTCTATTTTACAAATAATAGTGTGATAGCGGTGAGGGTTTTTCTGGAATGACTGAAGTGGTCTATGGCTAGCACCCCACTGTCATTAAATTAGCAGCAAGATATTAATATACTATTACTATACAGTACACTAGTCCTGATGCTATTAATCTTTGTGTAAGGTGTTGCAATATCACCAGAATCATTTAATCTGGCAGCTAACTGTGCAATCATAAATGCATTTTTGTCACAGCTGATGTGACATCACAAGTTGTTTTCACTCATATTTGCTGCAGTGACATCACAAGTGGGTTTTACTCAGAGACGCTGCAGCAACACAAATGGGTTTCATCTAGATAAACTAATGAGACATCACAACTGTGTTTATGTCAGGTAAGCCGCTATGACATCACTATTCGGTTTTATCCAAGTAAACTCCTATGACATCACGTTTTTTCTGTCCGGTAAACATCTGTAAAATCACAACTTAGTTTCATTCAGGTAAACTGTTGTCAGTTTCAATGACATGACAAGTGTTGTAAACTGCAGGGACAGCACAAGTGGGTTTCAAACTGGTAAGCTGCTGTCACATCACAAATGTGCATCATTCAGTTAAAGGGGTTATCCGAGCCTGGAAATTCACGCCTCATATGCCTGGGCCCCTCACGCTGATTCTACTTATCTGGCTCCCCGTGCTGCTCCTGGTCCCCGCACTGCTGATGCTTCTCCCCGTGCACGGGGAGTGGGAATTCTGCCAATGGTAGGCGGTGACAGGGATGAGCTTCAGTAGCGTCACCACAAATGCTAAGGAGGCTAGTCCCCGTCACTGCCTGCCATTGGCTAACCCCCTTCCCAACACCAGATGTTTTTATCCGCGCATGGGGAAACGCAGCAGTGGCCGTGTGGGGACCAGGAGCGGCCCAGGGAGTGGGGATCCAGGTAAGTAGAATCAGTGTGAGGGCCCTGGGCATATGGGAAGGGGGGGGGGGCATTTCCAGGCTCGGATAACCCCTTTAAATTCCTGTGAAATTACCACTGGTTTTAATAAGGTAAAATATTGTCATTGTATAACAATGTTTCATATGTGCCATTAAATTAGTACTCAAGGTTCCCCTTAGGGTGCTGCCATATGTTCAGGTTTTTAAATTCTGCCAAAATCAGGTGTAGATCATAACAGGAGAGAAAGCATAAAAGGCAAATACAACTTCTCCACTTTTTTTTTAAATCCACTCCTAGCTTTTGCTTCAAAAACTGCATCAATAAAACTGAATATGTGTCCGCACCCTAAGGGCTGGTTTGCATTGGCGTCATTGAATTCCATTATGGGTTCCGTTATAACAGAGTTATAACGTTATATAATGGAATTGTAGGACAGAATGCAAAATGGAAGCCTTTAAGAGGCATTCTGTTTTGCTCCATCCTAACACATGTCTAGGGGGCAAGTAATTTAGCGAACTGACCGAATGGAATCACATCATATAGATCAACTCTATACAGTCAAATTCATTAATTTGTCATGTATTACTTTGACATGGAGAAATAAAGCCAATTCAGTTAGTTAAAGGGGTTATCCAACCTCTATAATGGCCCCCAAAATGCTCGGGCACCTCATATAGGTTATACTTACCACACTTCCCAGCACCCACGTCGCTCCTGATGCCCGGATTGCCGCCACTGCATCTCCCCATCATGTGGATCAAAAAATCCAGCGATGGATGGTGGCAGACAATAGCAGGCCGCGACGAGGACAAGCCTACCTAGCGTCGGTTGTGTGGGTATCAGAAGTGACGTGGGTGCTAGGGTGAGTATAACCTGTATGAGGTGCCTGGACATTTTGGGGGGCATTATAGGGGTTGGATAACCCTTTAAGTAATTTCTGGCTGGTATATGATTACTTGAAAATTCTAACCTTAGCACATTCATTCTATGATGTGCAATACTACTACTACTAGTGACCACAAGATGGCAGTGCAATCCACAAAATAAAATCATTGGACCACATGTACATATTTTACTGCAGCACAACCATTATTAACATTGTTATAAATTATATTATTACATAGTTGCTTGAAAGCAGTGCAGAATTTTCTTTATTTCTGCATACATTTTACCTAAAACTGCATCATACTTTTGCCAAATTGGATAATTTTCATCAATAAATGAATGACCAAGTCTAAGATGTTGACTCACTTGTTTAATTATTTTATCTTTATCTACTTTTAGGACTTGTGTGAAAAACATATGTAGTTTTACGTCACATTTGTGCAGAAATAAAGAAAATTCTGAAGGGTTCACAAACTTTCAAGCACCACTGTTTATACTGAGTCACAATGTAAAAGCTATGCCTGATGATACATCTACCTACTAATAGTAGGTGTACACTATCGAATTCGTCCACCAGGCCCACCAGAAGAAATTACTCCCGGGACCTAACCCTTATATCATAGATAACGTCTAATTGATTCAAAACCTAAGACATAGACCCTAGTGGAGAATTAGCTCAAAATGCTATTTTTCTCTTGGACTTTTTCAGGTCCATTGTGGCTTCATAAACTGGGCCCACTGAGAGATCCTCTAGTACTCTGGAGGACCAGTCCAACAATGTAGGTGTATCATATAGTACTATAGCGGAGAGTGCTCCAGTTCCAGTCTTTTGAAATCTACAGTAATGGCTACCCACCTTTCAGGAGCCTCAATGATGGGAATAAATACAATGCAAATGCCTCTGCGAATTGTCAGTCCTCACCACAAAACACTCTTATTACTACCCTGGCTTCAACACTAAAGACAATCCTGGTTTTGATTGTAAGTATCAAGAGCTAGTGACATCACACTAGATAATCCACACTGTTACCACATAATAGTACCAGGGCAGTAATAACAGCCACACAAAATTGTTCACACCATTACTCCAGCCAGTAGGCATAAATTAATCCACGGGAAGACCTATCATATATGCAACATGTACAGCTAAAGGTTCCCTGCATCCAAGTGATCTTCTACCTTACAAAAATGTACAAATTTCCTTTATTGTTGGTGTCTGTCCCATCTAAGCTACTGTGATATCACAATAGTGTTGTCTGGTAGGGTACTGTGGCATTACAAGTGTATTTCTGTCAAGTCAGCAGCTGTGAGATTACAAGTGGGCCTCAGTCAACTATGTGAACAGCTGTAACATCACATGCATGTTTCTGAGAGGGCACTGTTGTGACATTGGTACGGACAATGGTTGTGGAACCACTGTGTCATCTAGCTGGTTTGACATTGGGCTAGTCCTGGTGGCGTTATCCTGAAGGTTTCCTGGTTTTCACTCCTTAACCAGGGATCTGGGCGTTGCTGCAGGGGATCCACCAGGCCGCTACCTTATGGTATAGTCCTGGTCAGGGGCGGACTGGGCCGGGGGGCAGGGAGGCAATTGCCCCCCAGGCCTCCCTAAATAAACGGCCGCTGGGCCGCCCGTCTAAAAAAAATAATTTTTTTTTATTCTTCAGGGCCGCACCGCCGATCTCCACAGGCGGCGCGGCCCTGGATGTAATTGCGGCGGCGGCTGTGAGCTGTGGGGCAGGGGAAGGAGAGGCGTGTCCCTCCCCTGTTCTTCTGATAGGCCGCAGGCACTAATGCCTGCAGCCTATCAGAGGCCGGCTCAGGAAGCGCGATGACGTCATTATCATCGCGACGCCTGAGCCGGCAGCACACGCTGCTGATGGAGGTAAGTATTTTTTATTATTTTTTCTTCTTTGCGGAGATCTGTCACTATGGGGGGGGCGGAGATCTGTCACTATGGGGGGGAGATCTGTCACTATAGGGGGGGAGATCTGGCACTATGGGGTGCACTATAAGGGGAGCTGGCACTATGGGGCACACTATAGGGGGAGCTGGCACTATGGGGGGCACTGTAGGGGGAGCTGGCACTATGGGGGGAGATCTGTCACTATAGGGGGGGAGATCTGGCACTATGGGGTGCACTATAAGGGGAGCTGGCACTATGGGGCGCACTATAGGGGGAGCTGGCACTATGGGGGGCACTGTAGGGGGAGCTGGCACTATGGGGGGCCTATAGGGGGAGCTGGCACTATGGGGGGGCCTATAGGAGGAGCTGGCACTATGGGGGGTACTATAAGGGGGGGCTGGCACTATGGGGGGGTACTATAGGGGGAGCTGGCACTATGGGGCGCACTATAGGGGGAGCTGGCACTATGGGGCACACTATAGGGGGAGCTGGCACTATGGGGGGCACTGTAGGGGGAGCTGGCACTATGGGGGGCACTGTAGGGGGAGCTGGCACTATGGGGGGGCCTATAGGGGGAGCTGGCACTATGGGGGGAGGGCTGGCACTATTGGGGGAGCTGGCACTATGGGGGCATTTCTTACTGGCACATTATGGGGGGGCACCATGGGGGAGAGGAGCACTATGGGGGTAACTGGGGGCTCTAAAGGGGCTTTATTTTTAATTATTGGCACATTCTGGGGGGCACTATAGGGGAGAGCAGCACTATGGGGCATCTGGTGCTACTATAGGGGCATTATTTGGGGGCACTATGGGGAAGTGGGGGCTCTAAAGGGTCCTTTTGTATTGGAACATTATGGGGGGCACTATGGCATTTGGTGGCACTAAGGGGGCATTTTTTACTGGCACATTATGGAAGGCACTATAGGGGAGAGCGGCACTATGGGGGAGTGGAGCACTATTGGGGCATATGGTGGCACTAAGAAGGGGCATTTTTTTACTGGTACATTGTGGGGGAGAGGAGCACTATAGGGGCATCTGCTGGGGGCACTAAGGGGCATTTTTTACTGGCATATTATGGGGACACTATGGGGAAGGGGGAGAGGAGCAGTATGAGGGCATTTACTGGGGCACTATATAGGGGTATTTTATACTGGCATACATTATGGGGACATTAGCTCAACTGCGGGCACTAAGCGGGGGTATTTCATGTACTGTCATATTATAGGGAAAATTAGTACTACTAGGGGGTATTATGGGGAGCTTTACTACTACTAGGGGCTATGAAGAACATGATTACTAGGGCACTATAGGGGCATTATTACTACTAAGTGTGCTCTGGCAGAGAATTATTTCTATTGGTGGGATTTTGGGGAGCATTGTTACTTTGGGGGCACCCTGGCATAGTATCAGCTTAGCACAATTATTTTTGGGGGACTTTATCTTTATACTATTAGTGTCTGGGCGCAGTTATTTTTTAGAGCGCTGTGTGCCAATAATTGTTTAAGGGGGCACTATCTGTGTGGTAGTAGTATTTCCAGGCGGACTGTTTCTGCAGTATAGTATTGGGGGCATAGCGGGTACAGTATTGGGGGCACTATCTGTGTGGTAGTTTGTATTTCCAGGGGGACTGTTTCTGCAGTATAGTATTGGGGGTGGCAGGAAACTAATGTCTGTTTCTCAATCTCTGCAGAGAAGGGAGATGGCAGAAAAATCATCATGGCGGTCTGGTCTGAATGGAGAAGATGAGGAAAGAGAACGTCTACAACAAAGGTGACATCACTGGATGTAAGAGGTATGTGGTGCTATGTAGGAGAGGAGATGCTCCGGCTCCTCCTCCTGCCATTTGCAGAAGGAGGATTCAGAACTGGGTGAGGATGACGAAAGGGGGCAGCAGGCCACGGGCGGGTGGCAGATGGTGGGGGGAACCACAGGCCTTGAGCAGGATCAGGGTAGGGAGGAGAGCGGAGGAGCTTCCTGGCTGTAGCTTGTTATATAAGCAGGTAGTGCAGCCAGGACGGCCTCCCCTCTCCGTATGATGTGTAGAGACAGGCCGCAACTATAGAATGTCAGCTGTAAAGTGTGTGTTGGGAGTGGCCTATTATATGTAGGAGGGGCTTTTAATGATGGGCGGGGCTAAAAATGGGCCACTTGACTAGATTTGCCCCCCAGGACTAAGGCTGCCAGTCCTCCCCTGGTCCTGGTGTAGTTGCCAGCACACGCTCTGGGGTTAGACTCCAGCACAAAGCACCAGAGGCACAGGCAAAAGACAGAACCAGGCAGAGAACAAGCTGACAGGGTACATGCGAATCAAAGGCAAACACATACTGAATCAGACAAGTACATACTAATCCATGGAACAGACATAGGGAAATAACAGACGGAACTAGGTCAGAAGTCAGACACAGAACCAGAACAGATCTAAACACAATCTGGAGAGACCAGGCTGACAGATATAAGCTCCATCAAAGAACAAGCAGACAGGAACTGAACAGATCAAAACAGAACTTGGAGAAAAAAAGCAGAGGGCACTTGATGCACAACCAGGGACAGGACACACAAACTAAGAAAATATATAGCAGGGAAGTTAACTCATTAGACAAACAGTGCGCACACACACACAGAGCCATGGAGGGTCAACCCTGGCAGTACTGAACTGAGATGAGATACAAAGCACAATGGCCCATATTCAAACCAACAAGATATATCTTGTGTACCATAAAGTTAGCAATTGGAAATTGAAGATCCAATATACTGTTCATGCACAGGGCATTGCTGTCCATTAGTGAAGTAATCACATATCCACACAACGGCAAAGGCCATAGAATTTCATGCACCATAGAACAGTCAAACCCATGAATCCACTTGTAGCATCATAAATGGCATATGATGGGTGAGGGGGACTGTTGTAGATTTTACATTGGGGTCCAGGAGCTTCTGCAGTAACCCAGAAGACTACTGCGAAAGGGTTAACTATTACCAAAAGAGTTAATGTAATGTTAACAAGTTAAATGTTATGATTTGTCGTTAAATTCCTTAACTCATTGTGAGATCGTAACAGCAATGTATGGGCAATATAGGGTTAACATTGGCAAACTGTTTAGGTTGTGAGGGTGATGGACTTAGTTAGTAGAGAGGAGTCTAGCCTGGACAGTGCTAGAGGGAGGACGTGTATGTAAAAGTTCCTGCAGACCAAGCCCAAGTCCAGAGAACCTCTTGTCTCTTAAACTAGGAGCCACTTTACTACCAAAAGAAAGAGACCATAGGGGAGACTCTCACTGTGAGCTGTGAATATTACCACCATTCCCATCCTACTCACAGTCCTTCCCATGCAGGCTTGCTGAACTTCAAGTTACACCTTTGATGCCTACATTGACTCAGCTCCATCTAGTATGATTTATCTTTATGCATTTATAAAGACATATGTCTCATAACACAACTTCTTTTGATTGTTCTTTGCTGTTTCTAGGTAGATTATGAGCCACAGAGGTTGGGGCTCATTTGTGATTGCTACCCTTACAACTATTATAGCTTTCTCACTGTGCTGTAATAAGGATGATAATAATAGAATTTTTATTAGAGGCCATTGCCTACACATTCACCCATTACCAGTTCTGCATTTTACTGCTGTTACCATAATGTGGGACGTGCATGTACTGTGATAAGCAGAATATTGACTGTATATTTGTAAGCATAAATCAATGAAAGAGTAGGAGTGCAGATGTATTCATCAACTTTACAAATTTATGTGAGATGGTGGGGGGTATTTCATATAACTGAGACATAAGAAGATTTTCACAGACCCGCATGCAAGCAAAATACAGATAACTACCATGCGCATCCAGCAATTTCTGCAGGCCTCATTATGCAAATGTATTCTTATTCAAAACAGACAAGAATAGGACATGTTCTATTTTATTTACGGGACGGACATGTGGTCATACGCATGCAGACAGCACACGATGTGTGCGGATTGGATCGAGAAAAAAAAAATAATGTCTCACTTTAGCAAATAGCATTTATTATGTGGAGAAAGTTGATACAAGGCACTTACTAAAGTATTGTTATTATCCATATTGCCTCCTTGGCTGACTTGGTTAATTTTTTCATCACATTATACACTGCTTATTTCCATGATTACGACCACCCTGCAATCCATCAGCGGTGGCCGTGCTTGCACACTATAGAGCCAGCAAAGGAGGCGATATGGACAATCACAATACATTAGTAAGTGTCCTGTATTAACTTTCTCTCCATGATAAATGCCACTTGCTGAAGTGACAACCCCTTTAAGCAGAAGAATAATAATAAAAAAAAAAGCTTGAGTCTTCAAGCTTAAAGTAATACACAGAATAGGTCATACAATCATAAAAACAAGAGAGAAGATAGACCTAGGAACTTCTGTCAGAGAGGCATGAGAACAGATAATCATTGATAGTTCGATCATCAAAGAAACAACAGCAGCATATTGACAGAATCTGTGAGGTTGAGGAGTAGAGACAGTCTAAAAGCTTAGAAGACTGAAAATAAAATTAAATATACAACTAAAGGGGTAATGGGGATTAGGAACAAAGGAGGATAGAGGGCACAAGGATGTGGGGGCGTGTGGACCATCCCAACAGGATCATCACATAAGTTAGTAACAGCAGAGCACTTCACTAAAAGGAAGAAAAGGGAAACTTCAAAGGCACGACCCTAGCTAATTGGCAGTGCTCCTGCTATCGCTTGGTTCGGGTTGGTATACTGGAAGCAGTTAAGTACTTGTGTTTTATTTCGAAGAGGTAGGATATCAATGAATGGTTCCCACAGGGTAATAAAAATGCTAACATTGGTTTCTTTGTGCTGGGTAGCTTCTACCCAATCCATTCAGAATAGGTGGGACAGTTTTTGTTAAAACCATCTTAAGGGCGGGGCCTGCAGGGAAAGCCACTACTGCAATATAGTCTTTCAAGCCACACTAGACAGAATAAAAACAATTTTTTTTCCCTCAGGAGAGCAGTAGTAAACCTGGGGGTCTAGGTGACCAAAGATCACCCACAAAGGAAAAAGAGGGATAAAATTTACTAGGTTGATTCGATCCTCTTTCAAAACTGTTGAATTATAAGGTAACCCCAGAAGCAACGGTACAAGTCTCCTTCGAGTTGTGTGCACCTAGGACATGAGGAGTCAAGTATTCTTCCCATAAGGAAGTTCCTTAATGGTGAGATGTATACTCTATGGGTGATTTTATCCCAGTATGATGCTGAAGGTAGGTATAGGGATACTTTATATAATGTGTTTACGATGTCTTTGCATGGGAGATCCAGGAAGTGCTGGGCCCAGCAGGATATTCCCATGTGGGATTTAGAACAAAGCTTGATGGGTCGGAGAAAAGTATAATATCTGGATATTTTACCAGGTGTGTCTCTTGTGGATATTAAAACGTTGGCAATTAGATCTTGATTCTTATGTGCTTGGGTGTCGTAGATGATTTTTGTCCATAACTTGAGGCTTGTTGGGAAGGAAAGATAGTTTATGGGGGGAGATTATGTTTTTCCCAGAATCCTCCGAAACTAAATGTGACCATCGGCCTTTAGCAAGTAATGGACTCTTCTCACTCTCCTCCGAGCCCAACAGCTGAAAGCACCTGGCACTTTCCCATCCTGGAATTGAGGGTTACCTAGGAATGGCAACAATGTGGATACGTGAGATGGCAGGTTAGCTTGGCATCTAATTATGTGTCAAGTTTTGATTGTGCTGGGCAAGAGGAGGTTGAGACAGATCTCCTCTGGTAGTACCTCCTGGAGGCATGTAGGATATACAGGAGGGAATAGGTTTTAGCGAATTGGGGGTCCAAAGAGGTTATGAAAGTAGAGATATTGTGTACACGATCAGTAAGTAATCTGATGTGAGCCACTAGGTTGTAAAGGCGAATGTCTGGGAAGCTGAGTCCCCCGTTAAACCTGGTTTGTTGTATGACCAGTTTCCAGGGTACAAAAACAGAGTCCAGAAACTATTTAGGCCGGTAAGTTTAGCATCTGTCGTGCGTAAACTGTTTGAAGGTTTTCTAAGAGATGCTATCTTGGAGCACCTCAATGAAAATAACGCCAGCATGGCTTCATGAGGGATCAGTCATGTTAAACTAATTTAATCAGTTTCTATGAGGAGGTAAGTTCTAGACTGGACAGCGGCGAATCAATGGATGTCGTATATCTGGACTTCTCCAAAGCATTTGACACTGTACCACATAAAAGGTTAGTATATAAAATGAGAATGGTTGGACTGAGAGAAAACGTCTGTATGTGGGTAAGTAACTGGCTCAGTGATAGAAAACAGAGGGTGGTTATTAACGGTACACACTCAGATTGGGCCCTTGTCACTAGTGGAGTACCTCAGGGGTCAGTATTGGGCCCTATTCTCTTCAATATATTTTTTTATGATCTTGCGCAGTAAAATATCAATTTTTGCAGATGACACTAAATTGTGCAAAGTTATTAACACAGAAGAGGACAGTATACAGGTCCTTCTAAAAAAATTAGCATATTGTGATAAAGTTCATTATTTTCTGTAATGTACTGATAAACATTAGACTTTCATATATTTTAGATTCATTACACACCAACTGAAGTAGTTCAAGCCTTTTATTGTTTTAATATTGATGATTTTGGCATACAGCTCATGAAAACCCAAAATTCCTATCTCAAAAAATTAGCATATCATGAAAAGGTTCTCTAAGCGAGCTATTACCCTAATCATCTGAATCAGCTAATTAACTCTAAACACCTGCAAAATATTCCTGAGGCTTTTAAAAACTCCCAGCCTGGTTCATTACTCAAAACCGCAATCATGGGTAAGACTGTCGACCTGACTGCTGTCCAGAAGGCCATCATTGACACCCTCAAGCAAGAGGGTAAGACACAGAAAGAAATTTCTGAACGAATAGACTGTTCCCAGAGTGCTGTATCAAGGCACCTCAGTGGGAAGTCTGTGGGAAGGAAAAAGTGTGGCAGAAAACGCTGCACAACGAGAAGAGGTGACCGGACCCTGAGGAAGATTGTGGAGAAGGACCGATTCCAGACCTTGGGGGACCTGCGGAAGCAGTGGACTGAGTCTGAAGTAGAAACATCCAGAGCCACCGTGTACAGGTGTGTGCAGGAAATGGGCTACAGGTGCCGCATTCCCCAGGTCAAGCCACTTTTGAACCAGAAACAGCGGCAGAAGCGCCTGACCTGGGCTACAGAGAAGCAGCACTGGACTGTTGCTCAGTGGTCCAAAGTACTTTTTTCGGATGAAAGCAAATTTTGCATGTCATTCGGAAATCAAGGTTCCAGAGTCTGGAGGAAGACTGGGGAGAGGGAAATGCCAAAATGCCTGAAGTCCAGTGTCAAGTACCCACAGTCAGTGATGGTCTGGGGTGCCATGTCAGCTGCTGGTGTTGGTCCACTGTGTTTTATCAAGGGCAGGGTCAATGCAGCTAGCTATCAGGAGATTTTGGAGCACTTCATGCTTCCATCTGCTGAAAACCTTTATGGAGATGAAGATTTCATTTTTCAGCACGACCTGGCACCTGCTCACTGTGCCAAAACCACTGGTAAATGGTTTACTGACCATGGTATTACTGTGCTCAATTGGCCTGCCAACTCTCCTGACCTGAACCCCATAGAGAATCTGTGGGATATTGGGAAGAGAAAGTTGAGAGACGCAAGACCCAACACTCTGGATGAGCTTAAGGCCGCTATCGAAGCATCCTGGGCCTCCATAACACCTCAGCAGTGCCACAGGCTGATTGCCTCCATGCCACACCGCATTGAAGCAGTCATTTCTGCAAAAGGATTCCCTGACCAATTATTGAGTGCATAACTGAACATAATTATTTGAAGGTTGACTTTTTTTGTATTAAAAACACTTTTCTTTTATTGGTCGGATGAAATATGCTAATTTTTTTAGGTAGGAAACTTGGGTTTTCATGAGCTGTATGCCAAAATCATCAATATTAAAACAATAAAAGGCTTGAACTACTTCAGTTGGTGTGTAATGAATCTAAAATATATGAAAGTCTAATGTTTATCAGTACATTACAGAAAACAATGAACTTTATCACAATATGCTAATTTTTTTTGAAGGACCTGTACTGCTACAGATGGATCTGGATAGATTGGAGGCTTGTCAGAGAAGTGGCAGATGAGGTTTAACACTGACAAATGTAAGGTTATGCACATGGGAAGGAATAATGCAAGTCACCCGTACATACTAAATGGTAAAACACTGGCTAACACTGACATGGAAAAGGACCTAGGCATTTTAGTGAACAGCAAACTAAGCTGCAAAAACCAGTGTCAGGCAGCTGCTGCCAAGGCCAATAAGATAATGGGTTGCATCAAAAGGGGCATAGATGCCCGTGATAAGAACATAGTCCTACCACTTTACAAATCGCTAGTCAGACCACACATGGAGTACTGTGTACAGTTCTGGGCTCCTGTAAACAAGGCAGAGATAGCAGAGCTGGAGACGGTTCAGAGGAGGGCAACTAAAGTAATAACTGGAATGGGGCAACTACAGTACCCTCAAAGATAATCAAAATTAGGTTTATTCACTTTAGAAAAAAGACTGAAGGGAGATCTAATAACTATGTATAAATAATCAGGGGTCAGTACAGGGATATCTCCCATCATCTATTTATCCCCCGGACTGTGACTGTAACGAGGGGACAACCTCTGCGTCTGGAGGAAAGAAGGTTTGTACACAAACATAGAAGAGGATTCTTTACGGTAAGAGCAGTGAGACTATGGAACTCTCTGCCTGAGGCGGTGGTGATGGTGAGTACAATAAAGGAATTCAAGAGGGGCCTGGATGTATTTCTGGAGTGTAATAATATTACAGGCTATAAGCTACTAGAGAGGGGTCGTTGATCCAGGGAGTTATTCTGATTGCCTGATTGGAGTCAGGAAGGAATTTTTTTCCCCTTAGGTGGGGACAATTGGCTTCTACCTCACAGTTTTTTTTTCTGTCTTCCTATCATTGCAGGATAAACAGATGTCTTTTGTCAGCCTTCTAAACCATGTTACTATGTTACCTTTTGGGCGATTCGTGGATGGGAACACTTTCATTTAAAAGTCCTAAACATAGTCAAGATACATTTTTCATTTCTTGGCTTGAGATAGATGGAAGTAGTTTGGGAAAAGCAACACGTTTTGATAAGTTGACCCTTCCTGAAAAGGATAAAGTAAAGGCTTGCCAAGAGTGAAGTAATTCCTTCAAATGAGGGATGTGCTGACTGACCCCTTTTTTTCTTTGCAGTTAATGTTCATGGAGTACAGTTTATTTAGATTTTTGGGAAGATTAATACCCAGGTACTTAATGGAAGTATGAGACCATTTAATAGGAATGTCATGACCCCAGGATGGGGGTGTAGGGCCTCGCAACAGTAAAGCCTCAGATTTGGCTAGGTTAATCATAAATCCAGAAGTAGGGCCATATGTAGTTATCAGCATTTAGGTTGGGAGCAGTGTTTGGCGTAGATTAGGGAGGAATGGTAAGAGATGATTGGCAAAGGCTGAAACCTGTATCTCCTGAGCCCCTACCTCAATTCCCTGAATTCTGGGATCTGAGTTAATGAGATGTAGGTGGGGGTCAAGGTAAATGTTAGGTGGACAAGGGACATCCCTGCCTAACTTGCAAGAATTAGTATTCTTTCACTTTGTGTAAGCAGGAAGATTCTCTAAACTGTCTTACTCTTCAATAGGGAGATAGAGAGATCTATACAGCTCCTGGAATAATGATAAAAAGAGGGGAGAAATGTGAGAGCAATAAGGTCATTGTCAACATTATACCTGAGTATAACCTGAGTGATTATGTTATGCATATATTCATATAGATAAACCATATTTCAATAATAGGTAATGTATTTTTTGCTTTATAAGAAGAACTTCCCCCCCCCCCCCTCAAAAGTGGGGGAAAAAATGTCCCTGCGTGTTATAAAACAAATACTAGTGAGCACTTTAATTATGGAAGCGCTCATTAGTATGTATTAGGAGCGGGGAGTGAAGCGCCTCAAGCGTAGGTAATACTTACCCTCCCTAGTCTGCGCCGCGGCTGCTCTTCAGGCTGTCATGCTCCCATATTCCCGTCAGGATTTATTGAGCGTACTATGACCTGACGCTGCACGCAGTCATGTGACAGTGCAGCGCAGGCCGGGAAGATGGGAGTGCGACAGCTGAAGAGGAGCCGCAGCGCAGTACAGTTAAGATGATTTTTTATTTTAGTCTGAACTAAGGTCTGATGGGCTATTCTGAGGTCTGGGGGTACTGATGGGCTGATCTGAGGTCTGGGGGTACTGATGGGCTAATCTGAGGTCTGGGGGTTCTGATGGGCTAATCTGAAGTCTGGGATTACTCATGGGCTAATCTGAGGTCTGATTGGGGGTACTGATGGGCTAATCTGAGGTCTGATGGGGGTCTGATGGGCTAATCTGAGGCCTGATGGGGGTCTGATGGGCTAATCTGAGGCCTGATGGGGGTCTGATGGGCTAATCTGAGGTCTGATAAGGGTCTGATGGGTTAATCTGAGCTCTTAAAAGGCTTTGAGTGGGCTGATATGAGGTCTGACGGGAATATTTTTTTCTTATTTTCCTACTCTAAAATCTGGGGTGCGTCTTATCATAGCGTGCGTCTTATAAAGTGAAAAATACGGTATATACTTTGTGAAGATTAGTATTATTGCCACTGTTTCATAATGCCTTGGCCTTAGAACACGTTTTTCTTCAAGACCATCTGTATTAGTGCTGAAGTCTGCATATTTGTGAGGAAAAGGGAGTATTTCATCCAGTTTGGAACACAAGGAAGAAAGTTGATAAATGTGTAGTGTGAGCAGATTTGTATCAATGTTCTCATGATTCTAGGAAATGTTTTTCTACATAAAGGATCCAGATTGTTGGTGTACGTGTCCAACTTAAAGAGGACCTTTCACCTGGAAAAACATTGTGAACTAAGTATATTGACATATACAGCGGCGCCCAGGGATCTCACTGCACTTACTATTATCCCTGGGCGCCGCTCCGTTCTCCCGTTATGTCCTCCGGTATCTTCGCTCAGTAAGTTTATAGTAGGCAGAGACTGCCCTTGTTCTGCTGGGCATCTCCTCCTCCTAGGCTGTAGTGCTGGCCAATCGCAGCGCACAGCTCACAGCCTGGGAGAAAAAAACCTCTGGGACTTCATCTTTTGGGGGTCAGATCCCCTCTGCAATGCATTACAATACATCTGTATTGTAATCTATTGCCTGTTCATGTACTACAGTGAGTAGTACACAAACAGGTTGCCTAGGAGACCCAGCCTGAGGCTGGATCTCCTCGGCACCCTTAGAAGGGAGGTCCCGATGCTGTGCAGGGCATTGGGAAGCCTCTGCATGGCATCGGGCTGCCTTGTCACGCATCAAGTCCCCGCCGACAGCAGCGCGGGGACTCGATGTGCTGCTTCACCCACCGGAAACCACTTCTATGTCGCGGTCTCTGAGAAAGAAGTCTCTGAGCTCGACACCCATTCTCCATCAAAACTCTAAAGTTCATTTACAGATTACAAAGCTTCTATTGACTTTAAAATCAGGAAGTAATGCTGTAAGTTGCCCATATACAGACGTGGACAAAATTGTTGGTACCCTTTGGTCAATGAAAGAAAAAGTCACAATGGTCACAGAAATAACTTTAATCTGACAAAAGTAATAATAAATTAAAATTCTATAAATGTTAACCAATGAAAGTCAGACATTGTTTTTCAACCATGCTTCAACAGAATTATGTAAAAAAATAAACTCATGAAACAGGCATGGACAAAAATGATGGTACCCCTAGAAAACACAGAACATAATGTGACCAAAGGGACATGTTAATTCAAGGTGTGTCCACTAATTAGCATCACAGGTGTCTACAACCTTGTAATCAGCCATTGGGCCTATATATATGGCTCCAGGTAATCACTGTGTTGTTTGGTGATATGGTGTGTACCACACTCGACATGGACCAGAGGAAGCAAAGGAAAGAGCTGTCTCAAGAGATCAGAAAGAAAATTATAGACAAGCATGTTAAAGGTAAAGGCTATAAGACCATCTCCAAGCAACTAGATGTTCCTGTGAGTACAGTTGCACATATTATTCATAAGTTTAAGATCCATGGGACTGTAGCCAACCTCCCTGGACGTGGCCGCAGGAGGAAAATTGATGACAAATCTAAGAGACGGATAATCCGAATGGTAACAAAAGAGCCTAGAAAGACTTCTAAAGAGATTCAAGGTGAACTTCATGCTCAAGGAACATCAGTGTCAGATCGCACCATCCGTCGTTGTTTGAGCCAAAGTGGACTACATGGGAGACGACCAAGGAGGACACCATTGTTGAAAACGAATCATAAAAAAGCAAGACTGGAATATGCCAAACTACATGTTGACAAGCCACAAAGCTTCTGGGAGAATGTCCTGTGGACAGATGAGACAAAAATCGAAGTTTTTGCCAAGGCACATCAGCTGTATGTTCACAGACGAAAAAATGAAGCATATCAAGAAAAGAACACTGTCCCTACTGTGAAACATGGAGGAGGCTCTGTTATGTTCTGGGGCTGCTTTGCTGCGTCTGGCACAGGGTGTCTTGAATCTGTGCAGGGTACAATGAAATCTCAAGACTATCAAGGAATTCTAGAGAGAAATGTACTAGCCAGTGTCAGAAAGCTTGGTCTCAGTCGCAGGTCATGGGTCTTGCAACAGGACAATGACCCAAAACACACCGCTAAAAACACCCAAGAATGGCTAAGAGGAAAAAATTGGACTATTCTAAAGTGGCCTTCTATGAGCCCTGACCTCAATCCTATTGAGCATCTTTGGAAGGAGCTGAAACATGCAGTCTGGAAAAGGCACCCTTCAAACCGGACACAACTGGAGCAGTTTGCTCATGAGGAGTGGGCCAAAATACCTGCTGAGAGGTGCAGATGTCTCATTGACAGTTACAGGAAGCGTTTGATTGCAGTGATTGCCTCAAAAGGTTGCGCAACAAAATATTAAGTTAGGGGTACCATCATTTTTGTCCATGCCTGTTTCATGAGTTTATTTTTTTACATAATTCTGTTGAAGCATGGTTGAAAAACAATGTCTGACTTTCATTGGTTAACATTTATAGAATTTTAATTTATTATTACTTTTGTCAGATTAAAGTTATTTCTGTGACCATTGTGACTTTTTCTTTCATTGACCAAAGGGTACCAACAATTTTGTCCACGTCTGTACTTCAATGGTTTGTACATACGTGCATGCCCTACCTTATGGTGTCAGTACAATATAGAAGCGGTGACTGCAGTGGAATCATATCTAAAAGAGTGACTGTACTTTCACAAAATTTCATTTAATAGAGAATGGTGTAACTAGCAAATTTCTAAATCACTTCACTTAAAAAAATGCCTGCATCCACCTGAAAAAAAGCTGTAAAGTCATGGCCAATAGGGGTTTCACTTCCACCTAATTTGCAGTCCACTGCCTGTTGTCCGGCAAGATCCATCTCTAGTAACAGAGACACAGCAGACGACAAAGAGGAAGTGGGGACGTGTCAGAGCCAGCTGAGATCCTGAACCTGATTAAAGATCTGCTTTTACACGGCTTCTGAACATCACAGAAGTGTCCTGCCTTTCTGTAAGTGTGATCTTCCCCTCCCTATCTGTTCTGTGAGCTCCGGAGCTGAAAATAATCATAGTAGAAAGTAAGGAAAAGGATGTCACAGCAATACAGTGCTGGCAGATTCCACAGAAGGGACACACACCCTGCTTGTGAGAGAAATGCATCTAGCCGTGAGGCTGAAGAGGGGAATAATTAGGCTGAGAAAGATATTAGGGAAGCCCAAAAAACAACTGTTCCTTCACAATTATGATTACACAAACATGTACAACCATTATGCAAACTTTTTTTTGAAAACTCAAGTACGCTTAAAGTAGTGTGATTATAATTATGGTAGCCTCATCCTCCATGACAAGGTGATATGAAACAGTACAGCACGTCTTAAATCATGTCTTCAATCTCAGAATTTGTATGCCCATAAATGCAGTCAATCCTCATAATCATTTTGTCAAGATAAGCAGGAAATGTCATTTGTCTGGAGTTTTGGATAATATTTATATTTTGTATCATTCGATAAGTACAATTGAATTTGTTAGAGATCCATTCCCACAGCAGTCTGAAAGTTTGAATCCATGTATTACTAGTGTAAAAAATGTTTGATATCTTGAATGTGTTAGAAAATGGCTGATGAGAGAGTCACTGAGAGCAGCAACTGCTTACCCACCGAAATTAACTTACTTCTAGAATAGAGCAGAAGCATGGAAAGCTTCTGTGAGACAGACACTGGTGTTTGGCACCTTTATAAAGTACTGTAGCTTATTCTGTGCAGGCGCCACCAAGGCCTGGGAACATTCACAAATGAAGAAACACAAACTGCAAGCATGGCTATGTAAACATACCTTGTAAGTATATGACTACATATGATATCTGGCCCTATGACGAAGTTAGGTGTTAAAGGGGTTGTCTCATCTCGCCGTTACTAAGGTGAGATGAGACAAAGTTCCGACTACCTCCTGGCCGGGAAGCAGCAGAGCACTCCAGTGCACTGTTGAAGAAGAAGAAGAAGAAGAAGAAAAAATCCCTTTATTGTCCCTCAGTGGGGAAATGTTGTTGTTTGTTGTTGTTTGTTGTTTCAGTAGCTCTCATTGCCGTGCATAAGAACTACAGAAACGGCATAGCACAGCTAGCTATGCTGTTTCCTTGTCCGAGTTACATAAAATAAAATAAAAGTTAACCTGATGGTCAACAATAAGCTAAGCAACTTTTAGGCAAAAAAATAATAATATTTACCTAGTTCTGTTTTGGCCCCTTAGTTTACATGCAGTTGCAGAGCTGTGGGGTCCTGTAACAACAAACTGTGATTGTGTCAACAAAGACTGCCCTTCCACTCCCCTGCTCTGCAAAGGGGGTAAATAAAAGTGCAGCCCTGCCTGCAGTCTGACTGCTGGGATACTCAGCAGCATGTCTTATGTGTAAAACTTTTCTGAAGAATCCAGTGGGAGGGGAGACACAGGGCAGACGGCTCAGCCAGCAGATCGGCAGTGCAGGGTGGGCGTGGCTTGTCACTCTAACCAGCACAGCCTTCATACTGACGTTTGGTTCACAGAGCAAACATGCTCCCATAAGGCCATCAGAGCAGGGAAAGCTGACATCACAGGTCATGTGACACTTAGCTAACTAGGAGAATGGGGCCACTGGAGATTAAAGGTGTTGTCTGGGTTCAGAGGTGAACCCAGACATATCCCTATCTTCACCCATCCAGCCCCCCTGATATGAGCAGGGCTCTCCTTTGCCCTGACATTTTTTGGAGATCTGGTGACGTACCGGGCTCTCCATGGCGTAAGATTCCACCTAGCAGTATGCCCGGTGACATCACCTGCACTAATGGGCGTGTTTAAGCGCTGCCCTAGCCTGTAAAATGGCTAGGGCAGCGCTAGACCCCACCCATCAGAGCCAGTAACATCACCAGGAACACTGCTAGGTGGAAGCCTCTGCCTAGCAGTGTAATAATATAAACAAAAAAGCCCTTGCCCTGCCCTATCCAGCACAAGGCAAGGGAGAGCTCATGTCAGGAGGGCTGGAGGGGTGAAGATGGGGATATGTCTGGGTTCAGCTCTGAACCCAGACAACCCCTTTAAGTAAGTGAATTGAAAATCCCTTACATTTTGGTTAGTTACCAAAAATAAAATAAAAATTACTTGGACAACCCTTTTAACTCAGAAACAACATATCTTGTTGTGCTACTGCTGTTTCCATAGCTCTTATGCACGGCCGTCCGGGAGTTGGTCAAGACCGTGTTTCACCCCACCTTAGTAACAGCAAGATGACACAACTATTTTAATTAAACTAACTACTAAATTTGTGCGCCCACCACAAAAATAATGGTGTAGGTTTACCATATATTAGCTGGGCTGAACCTGAAACCATAATAAAAAAACATACAAAAAAAAATGAAAAAAATCTATGTACTAATAAACAAGCAACAAATAAAATGTATTGTACCATAAACTTAAAAGTTGATATTAATACTTATCACAGGCATTTAACCTCTCAGATGTTGTAGTCAAACCTGACCACGGTATCTAAGCGCGTGAAATACCAGAAGCGCGCGCTTCTAGGTATGCTCCGGCTTCCCCGTGTGGTGATCGGGGGTGCCAGGACATGTATGCGGCAGCCCCTGTCCTTCAGAATGGCAGGAGGCTGCTGCATAGTAGTTTCTATGGCGCCAAAATGGCTGATTCACAACAAATTAAATTAAAAGTGATCAAAAAGTCATACACACAGCATTGCACACATAACTACAAAAAAACTAGTTATGTGTGCTACGAAAAAAATAAAAATGTTCAATATCAAAATGTAAGAAAAACCAGAAAAACCAGATTCGGACTGACCTGGAGAACGAAGAGCAGTTTTACCGCATAATGAACCATGAAAAAAAAAAGGGGAAAACTGGCAGAATTGCGGGTTTTTTTTCAATTCCACCCCATTTGGAACTTTTTTCCCACTTCCCACATATATTTTATGCAATATTAAATGGTGGCATTAGAAATTACAACTTGTCCCACAAAAAAACATACAGCTATGTGAATGGAAAAATTAAAAAGGTTATGGCTCTGGGAAGACACGGGAGCAAAAACGAAAACGCAAAAATAGAAAATTGCCTCCCCTTCAAAAATGTCCCCTTCAAAAATGCCTACAACTTCTGTTTAAAAGACTTAGGATTTGGGCTTTATTATTGTATGAGCTTGTAATTATACAATTAGTGTTTACCTGCTAAAATGTTCTACTTACAGTACAAAAACACAACATGGGAAATGTGAATTGATCAGTGACTTACCTGAATTTTTTCCCACACATGCCGATCATTGTCCTGTCTCTGTATATCCCACATTAGCCTCTGTATAAGTGCTGCTCTGTTCTGTCGTACACTGTTTGCTGGAGCACCAGGCTGTGGGGTTGATCGGCCACTGCCATTTAAATACAATGCCATCTCACTGGGAGTACTTGGAGACATACAACGGGGAGAGCTGGGCCCAAGCTCTGAGCCTGAACTGATCTCCCAATCCTCTACATCCCTCAGTGGTGGTTGGGGCTCTCCAGGAGTTGGAGATACCAGCTGTGAAAGGCTACCTAGGCGCAAGGTAAGGAGGTCTGCTTGGTGTAAATGTGACGGTAAAGCTAGGAACTCATCTGACCCATACCAACTGTCTGTCCCTAAATTCTGTGGTGGTGAATCAAGCAGTCTGTTATCCTCTTGATCTTTCTGATTTTCATTTGGTGTGCTGCAGTTTAAATGATCAGCATTACTGGATGATGCTCTGCTATCCAGACACTGGTGCCCCTCACTGCAGTTCTTTCTTCCCACTATATTTTGTTTTGTGACATCATCTTCAGGTACCTGGCTTTGAAGAGATGATCGGACTGTGGAGTAGGTGGGAGTCAAGCTAAGACCAAAGTGAATTTTGGGGGAGGTGGGACATTCTGGTAAAGGAGAGTGAGGTTCATTGAACGACTGGTTGTCTGCTGGTGCCCAGTTAGTCACATCATTCAGAAACAGTCCCTTCTTTGGCAAGGAGGGACGAGTGGGGGAGTCTCCTCCATGGTCACTACTCTCCTGAAGAGGTCTTTTTGGTGTGGTGCTTTCACTGGGAGTGAACATTTTAAGAGACTGCTGCCCTGGTTCTTCAATCATTTTAGGTGCTGAATCTTGTTCCACTTCAGCATTGAGGATGATCTCTTTGTTAGGAATCACTGTCAGCAAGCCTGGCCCCTTAACCAGATCTGGAAACTCCTGTTGCATAGCGTTAAATGTCCAATCTTCCAAGGGCTTCGCAGGAAGAGGTGGCGTATCCTCCTCCCTAGGACTGTAGTCTGATAACTCAAAGGCAGTAATCCCACAATCAAGAGAGAGATAATCTGGTGGGCATCTAATGGTTAATTGACCAGAGCCATCAACTTCAGTGAGAGCATCCAGCCTATCCTGAAGAAAAGAAAAGAGTTAAATGTGGACTGTCATATACATATCAGTCCCTAACATATCAACTTAACATACTTGGTGTACTGATTCCAAATGTTTTCACTATATCCATCCACTATGTACCTGTTCTCATGTTAAAGAGGACCTTTCACTAGAATAAAAAAAAATCTAAACTAAGTATGCTGACATGGAGAGAGGCGCCCAGGGATCTCCCTGCACCTACTATTATCCCTGGGCGCCGCTCCATTCTCCCAGTATAGGCTCCGTTTTTTTCAGATTTTTGGCTCAACTGGGTGGAACCTGCTGGCGTCTCCTTCTCCCAGGCTGTAGAGCTGGCCAATCGCAGCGCTCAGCTCATAGCCTGAGAGGTTTTTTTTCTCTCAGGCTATGAGCTGAGCACTGCGATTTACCAGCGCTACAGCCTGGGAGAAGGAGACGCCAGCAGGCTCCACCCAGTTGAGCCGAAAATCTGAAGATACCGGAGCCTATACCGGGAGAACGGAGCGGCGCTCAGGGATTATAGTAAGTGCAGGGAGATCCCTGGGTGCCGCGCTCCATGTCTGTATAGTTAGTTTAGATTTTTTATTCTAGTGAAAGGTCCTCTTTAAAAGAGTGTTTGTATAAACGGGAAACCCATGCAATCAGACTTTATATCTTTCAATAACTAGCTAAATATAAACCTAAGCAAAATCCATTTAAAGGAGTTGTCTTACTTTGGCAAATGGCATTTATTATGTAGAGGAAGTTAATACAAGGCACTTACTAATATATTGTTATTATCCATATTGCTTCCTTTTTCCATCACATTTTACGCTGCTGATTTCCATGGTTACAACCAGCCATGCAATCCATTAGTGGTGGTCGTGCTTGCACAATATAGGAAAAAGCGCTGGCCTATTGTATGTGCAGTGCCATGGTCCTGGCCACCAGAGAGGACGGCGCTTTTTCCTATAGTGCAAGAACGACCACCACTGCTGGATTGCAGGGTGGTCATAACCATGGAAACCAGCAATGTATAATGTGATGGAAAAATGAATCCAGCCAGCAAAGGAAGCAATATGGATACTAACAATACATTTGTAAGTAGCTTGTATTAACTTTCTCTACATAATAAATGCCATTTTCCAAAGTAGAATTCTATAAAAGTCCTTCTTGCTTAGAAGAACATTACCCTGCCTCAAAGTTCGCTGACATTTTTGTACTGGTCATAAAAGTGAAAAAAAACGAGTCAGAAAGAATATTTTGATTTGTTGGTAAAAGTTACATTGAGATATGCATTCTATAAAGGATGAAGGTTATTACATTAGTCAGAGGGTGGCATCTGTGATCATAGCAATATGATTTACATTAGGAAATAGATGCTGTAATGACAAGACATTATTTTGGGCACTGGTCCATGGGCATAAAGTTGCCATGGGGGTCCCAAAATAAACTAGCAGCTTCCCAGTGCTCAGTACTTGATTATACAAACTATTTTAGTATTAAGATATCTTCTAAATTTAAAGAAGAGAGCTGTGAGTAAACAGTTGGTTAGTATGCGTCAAAGAAGATTAATAAGAGATGCAAATATAGAACAAAATCCATTATTTTGCATGCAGGGGCAGGATAGGTATGTCTTTGTAGATTCTGTAGGTTTGAAGAATGGGGTGGGTTAGTTTGTGTGCTACTCCTTGCCTCTTGTTCCTCCTTTGTAAATGCCTGCAGGATGTCCGTCTGCCGTGTATAGTTGCCGTTGCTGTCCTGCAGCCCTTGTAGGATCCTCTCCCTCAGGACCAGCACAGACACCCGCAGCTGATGCCACAAGAGCTGCACTGTATGTATATCAACAATCACATTTACAGAGTACGACAGGAGCTTCAGGGAAAACTCGGTGTCCAGCAGAGCATGGATCTGTTCCACATGATCCGAGATATCCTCACAAATGTCCTGTCATATAATAGAGAGAAAATCAATATTAGAGGTGAAAAAATCAGCAGAAGAAGCAGATACAAACAAAGGGCATTTATGAAAATATGAAAACACAGGAGTAAATAGAATATTGGCAATGTACCTGAAATGTCCTGACTAGAAAAACATATTTTACTAAATTATTTCCTTTGTTAATATGGACAAAGGAACTTCAGCACAACCTCAACATGACTACAACAAGCTGTCCTTGAATAAACCACAGCAATAAAATTACAAAAAGGAATGCCACGATTGTGAATGATGTTTCAAACCTAAAATTATTTGCAACTTAGTCCTAAAATGCGCTATTCCTTCTGATAAAAATAAGCTGTTGCCTTTGTAAAGTAAGCATGGCGTTGGGCAGCCCCTGGCTGTGCGTGTCCCGGGATTCATGACATAAGAAGACAGCTGCCATTACACTTTCAGCTGTCGGGACATTTTGATTCTAAATCACACAAACACACTAAGCTGCTTCAATTGCTTGTACTGTCTAAGGCTTTACAGACAAAGCTTTACATTCTCCTTTAAAATACCCACAACCTGTAAGACAGCTTCAGTTGATCTTTTACAAGTACAAGATTCTGTATATGCAAGCTGCAGGATTACAGAAAAAAAATAAAATACATTTTATAAGCGAATTATAATTTCCTACAAAAGAGTTTCATTCTGGCAACATGGTGAAGTGTAATGCAAAGAAATACAGTCATGAAGTCTCAATACAACGAGTTACATGTCTCCATCAGTGACTGTTAGAACAATAACTGACATAGGAACTGAAAATAATCCACATGTATCTTACCTGACCACCATTTATGACTCCACACCTGGTCTGCCAATCAAACCTGGGATTTACGGCCTTTCCCAGAGTCGGAAGGGCCCTGACTGAACCATGTCTTGTGTGAAGCTAGTCCCTCAATGCCCCTCCCAGGGACTATTTTTAGGAGTTGATTTCTTACCCAGGGGAATGTGATAGAAGATGGGAGAGACCCTTAACCCAGATGCAGCCTGGGAGGCTGGTACATTTCACTGGTCATGTTAGTGGAAAGAAACACTAATACAGATTACTGTGAACTATGTAACATTAGTACTGAGTCACACTAGAGTAATGTATGTAGCTGAAGAGCAAGCTATGTTATTAATGTAGAGATCATTTCCGCTACAGTGTGTTGAATCAGCCATGTCTAAATGCCTTATACGTTTTTATCTTTCCTACAGCTTTACATTATAAGGTCTATTGTACAAACACATATTACAGCTCTATACACTAATAATTCATACAGACATAACAGCATCGAGGCCCTACTGCTTCTCTCCATGGCTCTCATTTTATTTGGAACCATAGAGAGACGATGGTGGCATTCTTCATCATACACCATATTACAGAGCTATTTTCCATTCAAAGCATTGATTCTAACAGAGAATAACTGCATTATACAGGAGCCTTCATCAAAGTGTTGACCATTGTCTTGTAATGATCATGACTGTATGCACTGCATTTAGCACATCTCAATGTTCCCATACAACTTTAAAGTGGCATCCCCATCTTATAAAGTGATGACATATCGTTATTTGTTTTCCAGATTTGACCCTTCTCTGCCTGACCTGACCCCAGCCTGATCTCCATACTGACCCTGAGCTGCCCACCCTGACCTTGGACTGTTTATTGTTTTGTAAGCACTCTGCCTGTTATGACCTCAGCCTGTCACTGACCTGAGACTGAGAGGGTCAGCTGTCAACAAAACAGACACTACTCAGGAGGTAGCGGGCTGGTGGCTCCCCTGCAGCGGTTCAGATTCATGAACTGAGGTTCAAGGGTGAAAAACAGGTGACTACCATCATAATGACCTTTGGAGTAGCCTCAAGTCAAATCTGGTTGACACTTCTACTCCCTAATCTCTTCTGTGCCTTTACCAGGGCAATCTAACTGTGGAACAGTATTCTATACAGTTCTGAACCCTTGCCTCTGAGTTGTCATAGAACAATAAGGCCCTGGTAGCTGCTGTCAGGGCACATAAAGAATGAGTTGGCGGGTCGAGATAAACCATCTACCCTGAATGACCTGATTACCCTGGCAACCTGGATTGACCTCCTCTTCTTTCTGGCAGGCCGGACACCCAGGATTGCTCTATTCTTCCATGCAGGTTGTGGCTTGCTTGCCAGCCAGGAAGCTGACCTTTGTTTTTCTGTAGGGCACGGCACTCCCTCAGGTTTTTAAAGGGCCAGCAAGCACGCACCCTAATTCACACTAATCACTGGCTGGCCAGCTTGGGGTACTTAAGGTATCTTCCTCTATGGGAAGGTGTCTATGCAACAGGTTCTAGTTCTCTAGTGTCCTGCTAGGCATGCTGTTTTTCGTTTGTCTCCCTGTATACTGACTTCTGCCTATTTTTCCAGATTTGACCCTTCTCTGCCTGACCTAACCCCATCCTGATCTCCATACTGACTTTGAACTGCTCTCCCTGACCTTCGATTGTTTATCGGTTTGCATGCACTGTGCCTGCTTTGACCGTTGGCACGTCCCTGACTATGGTTTTGCCTGATCCCTTGGTGTTCTGCACTGGCATCTCTTCATCCCCATGGATCAGCAGTCAACCAAACAGAGACTACTCCAGGGGGTAAGGGCTGGTGGTCACCCTGCAGAGAAGTCCAAATCCCTGTACAGGGGTTAGGAGTAGCCCCAAGTCAAATCTGTTGATAGTATTTACTGGATAGTGGATAGTGTCAGACTAATATGTAACAATAAACTCTTCATTCATCAATGTGAAGATGGAGTTTCCAGCGTGTCCCTCTAATGTATCATAGGCAATCACAGAGGATTACTTAATGTGAGTAAGGTAGACACTACATTTTTCAAGTGATTAACTTGCTGCTCATCTTCCCCACCCTGTTTAGATGTGGTATAACTTACAGAAACTGTAATGTAGTAACAAAATAATTGCTTTGTTGCAAATACATTGTTATACTATGGCCGCCATCCATTATAGAACAGCTCAACTATTAATCAGTGGGCCCAACCTGCTCACAAAATGTGATCATGACAGCTAGAGTGCAAACACAGAAATATCTATAATGCTTAGGAAGACCATGGATTGTATGTCAGCAAGACTGAGATCTTCATGCACAATACCAAGTATAGACTGATGTGATATAAAGCACCACAACTAGACTGAAGCAGTTCAGATGTGTTTTTCTCCTGATAAACAACAGTTTTAGGAAGGTCCTATGTCAAGCATGACAGATTCCCTGTGCAGAGTTATAACCCCCAGGCTTTACAGATTCACCAGGGCTGTTCTGGATTCTTGGACCAGTCCAGCTGTCCCTGACGTTCCCTTCTACATCTCACCCCATCTCAAAAGAACCAGCAAGCCTGAGAACTAATAGGGCTCACAAAGCTGCAATAATTCTGTGTCTGTTTAAGAGAAGACATAACCTGATTGACTAGCAAGTGGCAGCATAACTAGTGATGTGCCCCTTTATATGGTCACCCTTTGGTTGGCACTATACAGAGGAAGCTGTGGCAGGTACTTGTATTATACTTGTGTGGCAGGTACTTGCATTCAGATATCCATGCTCACTACACATTTTTATGCTTATTTGTGGTCCATTTTTCTTGTGGGAAAATCGGAGCAGGGAGGTACATGCTACAATTTTCTTGGCACAGACCAGAGGTCACACAGAAAACTGATCATGGGAATTGATCCATTGACTTTACTGCTCAGTATTCAATCTGAGTGATATCTTTTCTAAAACTGTTCCAAAATGTAGTCAGCCCATAACTATGAAACAATAGTATAGAACAATTCCATATTAATGGCTATCACATAGGAATGTAATGCTCCATATGAATGTATGGGTGTGATGTTTGGCTTTCCACATACATTTATCACATCATCCTTTAAATGTGGCTTAGGTTTGCACCTTCACCTAAATGTAATTCTTCTGTCCATCTATTGGACTCTTTCCTAGGTGTAAGACAGAGCAGTAGGAGGCAAGGATGGCAAGGACACTGTACTGTTTGTGGATGCAGCCTGTCTGTTGCAAAGAATATCGGGAGAAGAACTATTTTGTTCCGAATGCTGATTAGTTGATACAGATCATGGAGTGTGGACCCACTGTGCAAGCTAACCAGTTTGGCTTTGAGCTAACTCTAAGGGAATTATTCCTGGTAGTATAAAAGCAGGCAAACGCAGGAGAATCGGAGAAGCACTTTACTTCAACACCTTTGCTGGTCGCTAGGAACCTAAATGCTCAGGCAACCCCTGCTTGAAAAGGGAGCTTTAAACACCCAGGGACCCCTAGCCATTGGTTCGAGAAGCATTTGGAATTGTGGCTGGATATCAATGTGTGTGTGTCCTAGGGGTACAGTGGCTGGAGAACTAAGCAGAAACATGGAGGCTATGTTTGAGTTTGAACGCTAATTTTATCTTGCAGAACTTGCACATGGCAGTGTTTTTTGTGCTGGCTCTGTAGAGAAAAACTACCATACGGGACATACTCCCACAGAGCTATTAGCAGCCAAACCAAGCTACTTAAACAGAGCTATCAGCAGCCAAGCTTGGCTTATGTCTGGCATATGTTGGGCATGTTCCCAGTCTAACTGTGATAGAAGTAGATCTGGCCCTGGCAGGTTTTTTTTTTAGGTTTTAGCTATACGTTGCCTCTTCTATTGCTACCATGGTCACCACCCTCCTCCTCAGATGTCACCTCCTCAGCACTAGTGATGAGCGGCAGGGTCAATATTCAAATTTGCGATATTTCGCAAATATTTGGGCGAATATTCATCATATATTTGTGAATTCGAGAATCCGCGATTATTTTCTTGAGTGCAAAAATCGGCAATGTAATATGCACGTATTGCATGCGCAATACAGGCGTGGGTCACTGTTACTACATTTTTTAAGCTGCTAGAAGTTTTGTGAGACTTGAGAAAATGGTTGGCACAGAAGAACATTATATGCAGATAGAGTGCTCCAATATATAATAATGGCAATTAATGATGCGCATATTTTTGTGTCTGACTACACATTACTGATTGGTGCACTAAGTATTGTTGTGAACTTGTGACATCACAGCACGTATGTACGGACAGCAGAACCTATCACACTACCTAACACCCTGCACTGGAACCTATAGCTACACTATATCACTATCTAATCTACACTGACTATCTCCCCCTAACTATCTGTATTATATATATAAGCTAACTAACTAACTAACTATCTAATGTAATTAAACAGTAAAGCACAGAGCACAGCAATGACACTGCTGTCTCTCTCAGAACTCCATAAATCTACAGAAAATGGCTGCTAGGGAGTTTCTTCTATAGTAAGGGGTAGGCAACTTTCCTATTGGTTGCTAGGGATGTTACTAAGCTCAGACAAAGACATTGCAGCCTTCTCATTGGCCCACAAGCAAGAAGGGAGGTTACTGATAAAAAAAAAAAATCTAGAATATTTGAAAATACAAATATGGTATACAGCACTATATTCTAAATCTTCGCGAATTCTCGAAGTGGCGATATTCGCAATTTAAATTCGCGATACGAATATTCGCGCCCAACACTACTCTGCACCTCAACCTGACTTCCAGGTCCTGGCAAACAAACAAGTGGTATTTTAACACTGCAGTATATTACTGCAGTATATTGCAACTAACTGGTACATTACTGGTATATTAACCCCTTAAGGACTCAGCCCTATTTCACCTTAAGGACATGGCCATTTTTTGCAAATCTGACCAGTGTCACTTTAAGTGCTGATAACTTTAAAATGCCTTTACTTATCCAGGCCATTCTGAGACTGTTTTTTCATCACATATTGTACTTCATGACACTGGTAAAATGAAGTAAAAAAAAAAAAAAACATTTTTATTTATAAAAAAAATACCAAATTTACAGAAAATGAAGTAAAAAATTGCAAATTTCCAAGTTTCAATTTTTCTACTTCTATAATACATAGTAATACCTCCAAAATTAGTTATTAATTTACATTCCCCATATGTCTACTTCATGTTCGGATCATTTTGGGAATGATATAAAATTTTTGGGGATGTTACAAGGCTTAGAAATTTTCAAAAACCCAAATTTTAGGGACCAGTTCAGGTCTGAAGTCACTTTGCGAGGCTTACATAATAGAAACCACCCAAAAATTACCCCATTCTATAAACTACACTCCTCAAGGTATTCAAAACTGATTTTACAAACTTTGTTAACCCTTTAGGTGTTCCACAAGAATTAATGGAAAATAGAGATACAATTTAAAAATTTCACTTTTTTGGTAGATTTTTCATTTTAATAATTTTTTTCCAGTTACAAAGCAAGGGTTAACAGCCAAATCAAACTCAATATTTATGGCCCTGATTCTGTAGTTTACAGAAACACCCCATATATGGTCGCAAACTACTGTACGGGCACACGGCAGGGCACAGAAGGAAAGGAATGCCATACGGTTTTTGGAAGGTTGATTTTGCTGGACTGTTTTTTTTTTACACTATGTCCCATTTGAAGTCCCCCTGATGCACCCCTAGAGTAGAAACTTCATAAAAGTAACCTCATCTAAAAAAACTACACCCCTCAAGGTATTCAAAACTGATTTTACAAACATTGTTAACCCTTTAGGTGTTCCACAAGAATTAATGGAATATAGATACAATTTAAAAATTTTACTTTTTTGGCAGATTTTCCATTTTAATATTTTTTTTTACTTTTACAAAGCAAGGGTTAACAGCCAAACAAAACTCAATATTTATGGCCCTGATGCTGTAGTTTACAGAAACACCCCATATGTGGTCGTAAACTACTGTACGGGCACACGGCAGGGCGCAGAAGGAAAGGAATGCCATACTGTTTTTGGAAGGCAGATTTTGCTGGACTGTTTTTTTTGACACCATGTCCCATTTGAAGCCCCCCTGATGCAACCCTAGAGTAGAAACTCCATAAAAGTGACCCCATCTAAGAAACGACACCCCTCAAGGTATTCAAAACTGATTTTACAAACGTTGTTAACCCTTTAGGTGTTCCACAAGAGTTAATGGCAAATGGAGATGAAATTTCAGAATTGACATTTTTTGACAAATTTTCAATTTGAATCCATTTTTCCCCGTAACAAAGCAACAAAGCAAGGGTTAACAGCCAAACAAAACTCAATATTTATGGCCCTTATTCTGTCGTTTACAGAAACACCCCATATGTGGTCGTAAACAGCTGTACGGGCACACGGCAGAGTGCAGAAGGAAACGAATGCCATACGGTTTTTGGAAGGCAGATTTTGCTGGACTGTTTTTTTTGACACCATGTCCCATTTGAAGCCCCCCTGATGCACCCCTAGAGTAGAAACTCCAAAAAAGTGGCCCCATTTTAGAAAATATGGGATAGGGTGGCAGTATTGTTGGTACTAGTTTAGGGTACATATGATTTTTGGTTGCTCTATATTACACTTTTTGTGAGGCAAGATAACAAGAAATAACTGTTTTGGCACCGTTTTTATTTTTTGTTATTGACAACATTCATCTGACAGGTTAGATCATGTGGTATTTTTTGATCGCTTGCTATTACACTTTTTGTGATGTAAGGTGGCAAAAAATAGTTTATTTAGCACAGTTTTTATTTAACATTTTTTACGGTGTTCATCTGAGGGGTTAGGTCATGTGATATTTTTATACAGCCGGTCGATACGGATGCGGCGATACCTAATATGTATACTTTTCTTTATTTATGTAAGTTTTACACAATAATATCATTTTTGAAAAAAAAAAATCATGTTTTAGTGTCTCCATATTCTGAGAGCTATATTTTTTTCAGATTATCTTAGGTAGGGTCTCATTTTTTGTGGGATGAGATGACGGTTTGATTGGCACTATTTTGGGGTGCATATGACTTTTTGATCGCTTGCTATTACACTTTTTGTGATGTAAGGTGACAAAAAATGGTTTATTTAGCACAGTTTTACACAATAACAGCTTTTTTAAAACAAAAAAAAATGATGTTTTAGTGTCTCCATATTCTGAGCCATAGATTTTTTGGGTGATTGTCTCAGGTAGGGGCTCATTTTTTGCAGGATGAGGTGACGGTTAGATTGGTACTATTTTGGTGCGCCTTTTTGATCGCTTGCTGTTGTACTTTTTGTGATGTAAGGTGACAAAAAAAATTGTTTATTTAGCGCCTTTTTTTTTTTACGGGGTTCATCTGAGGGGTTAGGTCATGTGATATGTTTAGAGAGCCGGTTGATATGGACGTGGCGATACCTAATATGTATACTTCCCCCCCCCCCCTATTTTTTACCAATTTTTTACCAATTTTTTTTAACTTTATTTGGGGAAAATGACGTTTTTGTTTATTTTTACTTGAAACTTTACATTTTTGGCAGGGAAATTTTATTTTTTCAACTTTTTTTAACTTTTTATTTTGTCCCACTTTGGGACTTGAACTTTTGGGGGTCTAATACTTTACAATTGCATTCCAATACTTCTGTATTGCAATGCATTGGCTGTATGAGCAATACTGTGTGTATTACTCATACAGCTTCCGGTCTGTGAGATCCAGGGGGCTGGATCTCCCAGGCTCGTCACCGGAAGGCAGCGCGATGCCTTCCTTAGGCATCGCGCTGCCTTCTATGCCATCAGATCCCCCCTACAGCAGCATGGGGACCCGATGGTACTGCTACACGCCGCCGCAAACCGCAGGTAAAGCCGCAAACCGCAGGTCTGAATTGACCTGCGGTTTGCAGCGATCGCCGACACGGGGGGAAAACCGGACCCCCCCGCGCATTTAGCCAAGGTGCCTGCTCTTGGCTAAATGCGTGATGAGTGCGATTACGTCATCAAAGGTCCTTTTGCAGGACCTGAAAGAAGAAGAAAGAAGACGATCCCGGCTGAGCGATCAAAGGGATGAGGTGAGTTAATTTTATTTTATTTTTTTAACCCCTCAAGCAACATTTTACTAAGCATTCTGTATTAAGAATGTTATTTTCCTTTAAAACCATGTTATGAGGGAAAATAATACAGTCAATTTACTAACATCTTCTCTTAGCAACCATGCGTGAAAATCGCATTGCATCTGCACTTGCTTGCGGATGCTTGCGATTGTCACGCAGCCCCATTCATTTCTATGAGGCCTGCCTTGCGTGAAAAAATGCGGAATATAGAACATGCTGCGATTTTCACGCCACGCACTAGTGATGCGTGAAAATCACCGTTCATCTGCACAGCCTCATTAAAGGGAATGGGTCCGGATTCAGAGCAGGTGCAATGCGTTCACCTCACGCATTGCACCCCCGCGCGGAATTCTTGTCCGTGTGAAAGGGGCCTAAGAATAGATGCTCCAGAATTGTTTTTACAGGAGGAATGCTAGTAGTTACTATAAAAGACATGTCAGGAGAGGTGACAGGTTCTCTTTAACTCATTGAGCACCGGATGAGTTTTTCATTTTTGCGTTTTCATTTTTCTTCCCTGTCTTCTCAGAGCCATAACTTTTTTTATTTTTCCATTCACTTAGTCTTATGAGGACTTTTTTTGCGGGACAAGTTGTACTTTCTAATCCCAACATTTAACATATCATACAATGTACCGTATGGGATAAATATTTTAATAGTTGCATCATTTTGGGATGCAGAAATCCCCATGATGTTGTTTTGCTTAGGCCTCATGCACACGACCGTTGTTTGGGTCCGCATCCGAGCTGTCGTTTTGGCGGCTCGGATGCAGACCCATTGATTTCAATGGGGCCGCAAAAGATGCGGACAGCACTCTGTGTGCTGTCCGCATCCGTGGCTCAATTCCACGGCCCCGTTAAAAAAATATAACATGTCCTATTCTTGTCCGCTCTTTGCGGACAAGAATAGGCATTTATATTGCCGGCGTCCGTTCCGCAAATGGGCACCTTCGGATTTTTTGCGGACCTCAAAAACCGGCATGGTCGTGTGCATGAGGCCTTAGACTGTAGTTCATAGAAGTTCCATTTACCCCCCCCCCACTTCCTCCATACATGTACGGTGCTGAAATTCAAGGGGTTAACACAGCAGCATAAGGCTTTATGCACACGGCCAATTGCAATTTGCGGTCCCTAGTGCATGGGCAACAACTTGAATGGGCCCTTGAAAATGTTCTATTTTTTTGCGGTGCGGAGGGACAGACAGAAACACCACGTAAGCACTCCGTAGTGCTTCTGTGGGGTTCCATGCCTCCGTTCCGCACCCCAGTTTCGAATTGCAGACCAATTCAAGTAAACGGGTTTGCATCCGTGATGCGGGGAGCACACGGCCGGTGCCCGCATATTGCGGACACTCTGTTTCCGGGGCGCGGTACGGCCGTGTGTATGAGGCCTAATGAATTAAATTTAACTGCTACATTAACGCAGCAGTATAATTTGCAAAAACTGGTATATTAACTGCAGTATACTGTGTTAAATTTAACTGGTATATTTACACAGCAGTATAATTTGTTGAATTTAGTTGCAATCCTAAGAACATTTTTAAACAAATTAAAAACTATATAATTCTGGTATTGCTGTATTCATATTGACCCGCAGAATAAGCGCACACTGAACGCCGGAATATTAAAACCCAAAAACCTAGGCGGAATTTTTTTCAGTTTTACCCCCCAAATAATTTTTTCCCTACTTTTCAATACAAGACATGGTAAATTAAATAGTCTAATAAAAAAATCCATCTTGTCCCGCAAAAATATATGGAGAATTGAATGGAAATTGTAAAACGTTATAGCTTTTGGAATGTGGGCAGTAAAAAATGATAATGTAAAAAAGGAAATGGGCTTCATCTTGAAGGGGTTAAAGTGGACATTTCATAAGCGTTTTACATAAAGGGGGCATACAGAGTGACCTTGATTAACAGCCTGATGTCCCATTGTATTACCATGGAGCCACTGCCTGACTGCACGCTATGGCTAGTTTCACTAGCGCTAAAATGGTCCAGCAGGCAATTCCGGCAGAGGAACAGTCTGCTGGAGTTCATCGCATCTGACATAGCCAGAAACTGCAAGAGCACAGCCAGGCCCCATTTACTATAATGGGACCTGGCGGGGATCTGGCCTGTTTCCAGCATTAGTGCTGGGATTTGGCCGAACAAATACCACTGGAAGCAGCAGTTTTTGTCCAGCTGAATCCCAGCACTAATGCTGGATCCCCACAGAGTCCCTTTATAGTCAATGGGCTCAGGTGGGGAAAGTAGTATCCGGTGTGGTAATGTGCACAGTATGAGTGCTGTAAGGTGTGTATATCCCACCCAGATACCTCAGCTGGGTGAGATAAATAAAATCCAGAAGGCTGCAGGGGTTTCAGCAAAGCATAGTTTGCTGAGACAGTTTTGTTTACATTTTGTTCTGGGCTGGATTTCATTTGGACAGGTGGATGGTTTGGTAGTGGGATCTGCCAGTCCACACCCTTCCAGTCCGGGTATTGTCTTTTACCTGAGGTCATCGCAGGTGACGCCTGCTGTAATCAAGGAGGGCTAAAACCAACCCTCTGTGTGTCAGTCTGGAGAGAGAAAACTTGGAAACAGAGGCCTACAGAGGCTCTGTGTGGTCTCAGCCAGGAGGGCTGAGGGGCCACAAGGCTATGTGAAGCCGGATCTCTTTCCGTATGGACTTGTGTCTGATGAGAAGACCTGCTAAGGCTTGGGGCCTGAGACCCTGTGCTTAGAGGTGAGTCAGGGAAAATATTATGTATTAGTTAGAGCCCAGACGGGCAGGTGTTTGTTTCATTTTGATGCTTATGTTTGTGTGGGTGCTGAAGTGCCACAATAAAGCACCAGTTTGGATATTAAATCCAGGTTGTCTGCGAAAAAGTCTGTGACTGCGACACTCTGAGAGAAAGCGATCCCTTACACCGGCTATACCAGATACGATGAACTCTGGCAGGCTGTTCCACTGCCGGAATAGCCTGCTGGACCATTTTAACACTAGCCTAAATCTCTACAGGATAGGATGGTATAAATCAAGATGATGCTTTACATAAGCATGAATTTACATGTTTTGTTTTTTTCACATCGCGATATATTGATTCCACATGCAGTACTGAAAAAAGCCACTAGATGGAAGTCTAATTCAAGAAATCTCTACAGAATTCTTCATTGCTTAGGAAGAAGCATTTGCGCTCCCTCACAAAATTGTATTTTGATGACAATGAGATGAATACATAAATACCAAACCGCCCTAAGTGTGCTATTGGAGACTATTTCCAGGTCTAAGCCTTGCCACTTTACATTCCTGCATAATTCTGGGATTATCTACTGCCTGTCTATTCTTTTGTACTTTAATGTCACTGTTTAGCCTGTTTCAGCTAAAGCTACTGATAATCTACATAACAAGCATTCCTGGTTATTTTGACCAGTTTGATGTTCTAGGATAGTAATTAGCTGATATTTTGCTATTCAGAACAATGATTAAAAATGTACTCTGCATTGCAAATAAAAATATGTACATTTCCTCTTCTACCCCTGGAGTATCTGATGCTTTGCATGTTATATTGAAAAAAATACATATTCTTTACACCAGGAAGGCAGGATGACACATTGCTATTTCCTATGCCATTATGCCTATGCCACTGTCATCACGTTAGAAGCCGAGACATCACAACTAGAGATGTGGCGAACATAAACATTTTCGTGTCGCGAACGGCGAACGCAAATTTCCTCAAATGTTCGCGAACGGGCGAACCACCATAGACTTCAATAGGCAGGCAAATTTTAAAACCCACAGGGACTCTTTCTGGCCACAATAGTGATAGAAAAGTTGTTTCAAGGGGACTAACACCTGGACTGTTGCATGCCGGAGGGGGATCCATGGCAAAACTCCCATGGAAAATTACACAGTTGATGCAGAGTCTGGTTTTAATCCATAAAGGGCATAAATCACCTAACATTCCTAAATTGTTTGGAATAACGTGCTTTAAAACATCAGGTATGATGTTGTATCGATCAGGTAGTGTAAGGGTTACGCCCGCTTCACAGTGACAGACCAAACTATGACAGACCAAACTCCCTGTTTAACGCACCGCAAACAACCGCAAACAGTCCATTTGCACAACCGCAAACTCCCCATTTGCACAAGGTTGGATACCAAGCTAACCATGTCCCGTTCCTTGTCCTCACTGATGTCATTGAAGGTCTCTTCCTCCACCCAGCCACGTACAACACCAAGGGTCCCTCAAAGGTGACAACAAGCCCCCTGGGACGCCTGCTGTGTTTGGTCTTCCACCTCCTCAAAGCCACCTTCCTCCTCTGACTCCTTTTCTTCAGACTCCTCTCTCTGCGTTACCTCTCTCTCTGCGTTATTCTAAGGTGTGTTAAGTAGTACTATTCCTATCAGTTTAATCCCTGTTACGTCCCCTATCAGGGGATGTGTATATGGAATCGATTTTAGGAACCAGGAGATGGAAAAAGATGCTTGGTCGGTCCTCCTACTTCCAATTTGGGGCACTGCGCGTGCAATCTACTGTGCCACCAGATAGGAGTGGTGTGTTACATAGTACTATTCCTATCAGTTTAATCCCTGTTACGTCCCCTATCAGGGGACGTGTATGGAATGGATTTTAGACAACCGCAAAGAGTTGTCAATAGTTGACACACTCATGACATATATTGTATTCCTCTATGCGTCAATCTTGGTGTAGTGATGACTGTGCTCGTGCGCACGTTTGGGAGATTGCAGGCAATGTTTTTTTTTCAAAGCCTATGGTCGTGCTGAGGTAGTTCAGTGACCCAGAAAACAATGATTCTGCAGTGTGGGCCCATTGTTGGCCTAGTAGGCTTTAATGATCACCTTAGATGATCACAAAGAAAATGAATGTTTTTTCTATGCAAAATTATCCAGCCGATCGCTTTTGGTCTGTTCACAATGAAGCACCGACCTTATCATCTGGGGTGTGCCAACATTGCCATTGCCAACACACTCATAGAGGTGGTCGCTTCATTGTGATACGCAAGCCCCTTCACCACAATCAAGGTAACGATCACTAAGGGGAATTGACACATTGTATGTGCCTTTTTTTTTGTTTTGTTTTTGCAGCCACAGTGCAGCACCAGAGGCCCAAAAAATAAGGCATGTGAAAAATTTGGTATTGTTGCAGCCTGTTTCCCAGGCAGAAAGTGCCCTAAAACATTGCGGCTTGAACTCTAGTTGGTGGTGGATAAGTCACGCAAGTCATCCGGCATTCAGAGATAAAATACAGCAGCGTGTGTACCATTTTTAGCCCAAGGCAGCTCATCTCATCAGGCCTTTTTAGTTGAATGTATCGCCCACTGTCAGTCCTTTTGGGATCCATTCCTCATTCATCTTAATAAAGGTGAGGTAGTGTAGACTTTTTTGACCTAGGTGACTTCTCTTCTCAGTGACAACACCTCCTGCTGCACAGAAGGTCCTTTCTGACAGGACACTTGAAGCGGGGCAGGACCGGAAGTTCTATCGCAAATTGGGATAGCTCAGGCCACAGGTCAAGCCTGCACACCCAGTAGTCAAGGAGTTCATCGCTCCTCAGAGTGTGAATATCTGCAGTTTAGGCGAGGTAGTCTGCTACCTGTCGGTCGAGTCGTTCTCTGAGGGTGGACCCCAAAGGGCTGTGGCGATGCGTAGGACTTAAAAAGCTCTGCCTGTCCTCCATCAACAACACATCTGTAAAGCGTCCTGTCCTTGCCGGCGTGGTCGTGGTAGGAGGAGGATTACTTTCACCTCTCCCCCTGTTAGATTCCCGTTGTGCTGTGACATCACCCTTATACGCTGTGTAAAGCATACTTTTTAATTTATTTTGGAACTGCTGCATCCTTTCCTGCTTATACCGGTGGTCTAGTAGCGTGGCCACCCAGTACAGGTCGTTCTCCTTCAGCCATTTTATATGAGGGTCCCTCAACAGGCACGACAGCATGAAAGACCCCATTTGCACAAGTTTGGATGCCGAGCTACTCGTTCCTCGTCCTCACTGATCTCACTGAAGGTATGTTCTTCTCCCCAGCCACGTACAACACCACGGGTACCAGATAGGTGACAACGAGCACCCTGCAATGCCTGCTGTGGTTGGTCCTCCTCCTCCTCAAAGCCACATTCCTCCTCTGACTCCTCTTCCTCAGACTCCTCTTCCAGCGTTGCCGCAGGTCCAGCAAGCGATGCTGATAAAGCTGTTTCTGGTGGTGATGGTGACCACAACTCTTTCTCTTCACGCTCATCTACGGCCTGATCCAGCACTCTTCGCAGGGCACGCTCCAGGAAGAAAACAAATGGGATGATGTCGCTGATGGTGCCTTCAGTGGAACTGACTAGGTTTGTCACCTCCTCAAAATGACGCATGAGCCTACAGGCATTGCGCATGAGCGTCCAGTAACGTGGCAAAAAAATTCCCAGCTCCGCAGAGGATGTCCTAGCACCCCGGTCATACAAATACTTGTTGATGGCTTTTTCTTGTTGGAGCAGGCGGTCGAACATTAGGAGTGTTGAATTCCAACGTGTCGGGCTGTCGCAAATCAAGCGCCTCACTGGCATGTTGTTTCGCCTCTGGATATCTGAAAAGTGCTCCATGGCCGTGTAGGAACTGCCTGAAATGGTCACACACCTTCCCGGCCTGCTTGAGGACGTCCTGTAATGCCTGGGTACTTATGCACAAAGCGTTGTACGGTCAGATTACAAACATGTGCCATGCACGGCACATGTGTCAACTTGCCCAAATTCAATGCCGCCAACAAATTGCTTCCGTTGTCACACACCACTTTGCCGATCTCCAGTTGGTGCGGAGTCAGCCACTGATCCACCTGTGCATTCAGGGCGGACAGGAGTGCTGGTCCGGTGTGACTCTCTGCTTTCAGGCAAGTCAACCCCAAGACGGTGTGACACTGTCGTATCCGGGATGTGGAATAGCTCCTGGGGAGATGGGGGGTTGCCGTTGATGTGGAGCAAGACGCAGCAGCAGAGAGGTTATTGAAGAGGATGGAGTAGGAGGAGTAGAGAAGGTGGCAGCAGGCCTGCCTGCAAGTCGTGGCGGTGTCACCAACTCCTCTGCAGGTTTACCCAATGAGCAGTGTAGGTGATATACCTGCCCTGACCGTGCTTTGCAGACCAGGTATCAGTGGTCAGATGGACCCTTGCCCCAACACTGTGTGCCAGACATGCCATGACTTCCTTTTGCACAATCGAGTACAGGTTGGGGATTGCCTTTTGTGCAAAGAAATTTCGGCCGGGTACCTTCCACTGTGGTGTCCCAATAGCTACAAATTTTTTGAAGGCCTCAGACTCCACCAGAGTTCTGACAAGCCAGCTGTCAGATGCCGGGCAAGGGGGTGACTTTGTGACATTGGCTTCTTACGCTCAAACATGTCCTTGACAGGAACTGCTCAAGGCGAGAGACGGAGTGGCGGATGGTTGAGAGGGGGCAAGGAGGACAGCAGTGGTTGACGTGGCTTAAGATGCTGGACCAGGAGGAGGATGGCGGCTTTTAGTTTGTGTGATGCTTGTACTCATGTGTTGATCCCATAAGCGTTTGTGATGTGCGATCATTCATATGCCTTTGCAAAGCAGTTGTACCTAGGTGGGTGTTGGACTTCCCACGACTCAGTTTCTTTTGGCACAGGTTGCAAATGGCATCGCTGTTGTCAGAGGCAGACACACACACAAAATGCCACACTGCTGAGCTCTGCAATGACGGCATTCTGGTGGTGGCAACAGCATGCGTTGATTGGCGTGATGTCTGGCTGACCCCGGGTGCCGATACATGCTGTCTGACTGTGCCACTAGCTCCTTGCAACGACCTCCCCCTGCTTCCAACACGTCTCCTCCTCCTCTCTGTCTCCCCATCTGAACTTTCCCCCTGTTCTTCTTCTCTTCTAGCAGGCACCCACGTGACATCCACAGGACACATCGTCATCATCAACCATTTCACTTGTATCTGACAACTCAGAAAAGAAAGCAGCAGCAGCAGGTACAACATCATCATCATCACACCGTACGTCCATGTGTGTAATGCTGCCTGACTGAGACATATCCCTGTTATCTACATCCTCTGGCAATAATGGTTGCACATCACTCATTTCTTCCAACTGATGTGTAAATAACTCCTCTGACAGATCAAGTGAAGCGGCTGTGGTGCTAGTGTTGGTGGTGGCGGCAGGCGGGCGAGTGGTAACTTGAGAGGTGCCCGAAGCTAATCCAATATTGATGGACTACTGACCAAATGCTGACCGAGTGAAGGCGGATGCTCAACAGACAGGATCCGTTTTTTTTTTGGGTTATTGTTCTGACAGTTCAGAGTTACGGCAAACTAATCAGTGACGTCAACACAAACTTACTGCTAACACCCTCTCCACTCTGTCAGGGGGCTCTACTTGTATAAGCAATTATATAGAACAGGTTCTGTAGACATCTATGTGGAATCAGCTGATGACTGTGTAAAAGGAGTGCGCTTCTTCTTGGCGCTAACATCAACCTGTAAGGTTGAGTTCATAATTATTTGGTCAGTTTTGGCCCAGTGACTGCCCAAATAAGTGAAGTGTGCAGTGATTCTAAAGCTACTTTCACACTAGCGGCAAGGAATTCCGTAAGGATGTTCCGGCGGGTGAACAGCCTGTGGGATCCGTGCTGCCGCGAGTGCACGCTTGCCCCTGGACTACCACTCCGGCCCCATTGACTATAATGGGGGCAGTCCGGAGTCCCGGCGGCAGTACAGCAAACATGCCGAGAGGCGACCGGAATAAAACTACGACATGTTTGCCGTTCTGCCGTCGGAACTCTGGCCCGCCCCTGTTACAGTCAATGGGGCCGGATCTGTAGTCCAGGGGCACGCGTGCACTAGCGGTAGCATGAATCCGCCAGGACAGCCTGCCAGAGTTCCTTGCACTAGTGTGAAAGTAGCCTAAGAGTGATGCCTGTCATCTAAATGTCATACGGACTCACAGTACAGTCGTGGCCAAAAGTTTTGAGAATGACACAAATATTAGTTTTCACAACGTTTGCTGCTAAACTGCTTTTAGATCTTTGTTTCAGTTGTTTCTGTGATGTAGTGAAATATAATTACACGCACTTCATACGTTTCAAAGGCTTTTATCGACACTGACATGACATTTATGCAAAGAGTCAGTATTTGCAGTGTTGGCCCTTCTTTTTCAGGACCTCTGCGATTCGACTGGGCATGCTCTCAATCAACTTCTGGGCTAATTCCTGACTGATAGCAACCCATTCTTTCATAATCACTTCTTGGAGTTTGTCAGAATTAGTGGGTTTTTGTTTGTCCACCCGCCTCTTGAGGATTGACCACAAGTTCTCAATGGGATTAAGATCTGGGGAGTTTCCAGGCCATGGACCCAAAATGTCAACGTTTTGGTCCCCGAGCCACTTAGTTATCACTTTTGCCTTATGGCACGGTGCTCCATCGTGCTGGAAAATGCATTGTTCTTCACCAAACTATGTTGGATTGTTGGAAGAAGTTGCTGTTGGAGGGTTTTTTGGTACCATTCTTTATTCATGGCTGTGTTTTTGGGCAAAATTGTGAGTGAGCCCACTCCCTTGGATGAGAAACAACCCCACACATGAATGGTCTCAGGATGCTTTACTGTTGGCATAACACAGGACTGATGGTAGCGCTCACCTTTTCTTCTCCAGACAAGCCTTTTTCCTGATGCCCCAAACAATCGGAAAGGGGCTTCATCGGAGAATATGACTTTGCCCCAGTCCTCAGCAGTCCATTCACCATATTTTCTGCAGAAGATCAATCTGTCCCTGATGTTTTTTTGGGAGAGAAGTGGCTTCATAGAAGTGGCTTCTTTGCTGCTCTTCTTGACACCAGGCCATCTTCCAAAAGTCTTCGCCTCACTGTGTGTGCCGATGCGCTCACACCTGCCTTCTGCCATTCCTGAGCAAGCTCTGCACTGGTGGCACTCCGAACCTGCAGCTGAATCCTCTTTAAGAGACGATCCTGGCGCTTGCTGGACTTTCTTGGACGCTCTGAAGCCTTCTTAACAAGAATTGAACCTCTTTCCTTGAAGTTTTTGATGATCCTATAAATTGTTGATTGAGGTGCAATCATAGTAGCCACAATATCCTTGCCTGTGAAGCCATTTTTATGCAACGCAATGATGGCTGCACGCGTTTCTTTGCAGGTCACCATGGTTAACAATGGAAGAACAATGATTTCAAGCATTACCCTCCTTTTAAAAGGTCAAGTCTGCCATTTTAACCCAATCAGCCTGACATAATGATCTCTAGCCTTGTGCTCGTCAACATTCTCACCTGAGTTAACAAGACGATTACTGAAATGATCTCAGCAGGTCCTTTAATGACAGCAATGAAATGCAGTGGAAAGTTTTTTTGGGGATTAAGTTAATTTTCATGGCAAAGAAGGACTATGCAATTTATCTGATCACTCTTCATAACATTCTGGAGTATATGCAAATTGCTATTATAAAAACTTAAGCAGCAACTTTTCCAATTTCCAATATTTATGTAATTCTCAAAACTTTTGGCCACGACTGTATTATTTCACTACCAGAGCAGACTCCCTATGCGTGTTACTGCAAGGCACAGTGTTCTACACCACTATAAAGGCTCTCTGCAGCCAGGAAATAGCTGGTTTTTTTTAGCACAATTCGCTGCAAATAAATTTGGATCAAACTGAATGTAATTTTTGAAAAATTTGCTCATCTCTAGTAAAGACTTATACAGAATTTCATATGCATTAATGTTATTTAGTTCTAAGTATCTAATCTTTTTTTTTGTGTGACCACATCCTGAGGTAGACTATACTCCACAGATTCACAGCTCTCATGGGGAAGTAGTCTTGTCGCCTCTGGAATGAATGAAAAATTCTCTAGATGGAAGCAGTGCCCTCTTGTCTCTTGAGAGTATTTTTTGGAGGGGATTGAAGTTTATTTTTTTTTTTTATAATCTTAGCTTAGACACACCGCTTAGACACACCCCGCCGTTTAGCCTCATTTAGCCTCATTGGCCTAGCAACCTGAAGCCTATGAGGAGCGCTAATGTGCATGGCATCATTGCAACTTCCTGTGTCGGGTCATAGGTGGTGTGACAATGTCATCACGCCACCAGAGACTCCGCGCAGACCAACTGTGCCGTAATGCTAGGAAGCCAGGGCAGCAGTAACAAGGTGGAAGGATAACATGCGCAGACAGTGAGAGTAAGGTGAGGTTTTTTTTCCATTTGGTTTGTGACCACTACTGGGGGCACTTTTTTGGGAGGGATTGGTGCATTATTTACTGGGGGACACTATATCTAAAGAGGCACCATTGGGGGGCTATATTTAAAGAGACCACTACTGGGGGGCACTTTATGTTATGAGACCACTATTGGGGGTATTATAAGTGAGAGGGTCTTACTGGGGGACATTATATGTAGATAGGGCACTACTGGGGGCATTATGTCTACTAGGGCCTAAACAAGTATGATTTATAAAGTGTTATTATTGGCAATGTTGGCCACATATTCTGTAATATGTACTTTATTGTGTTCTGTTATCTGGGGGAGGGTTTGCCCTGATTGGCTGATGAGGTTTTATTTCAACCTCTGAGCCAATCAGGGCATCACATCGGCGGTCCGTGTCTTGCTTTCCTGGGCAAGCGCGAACGTCGCTCTACTCTCCCTATGTGAATTGGAACTAGTGCTCTGTGAACTGTCTTTCAGCACTGCAAGAGTTTATCCTTTTCTCATGCCCTTGTCCAGGGCCGTTTGAAGGAATTTGGGGGACCCAAGCAAAATAGACATGGAGGCCCCCCCCCTCCACGCCCTCCCCACCTTACGCACGCAAAGCCTACAGGAACCACAGTATAGCCATACAGTTTAAGTTCACCCACACTTTATATAAATAAAAAAGGAGGTTTACAGTGCAAATACTGCTGTTGCATTTAATGTGCATGAAATTTGAACATTTTCAACAAATGAACATTTGCAAAAAACACCACTGTACCATACAATCCAATATACATTAAAAAAAAGTGCACAATAACTAAATCCAACATACTTAAAACACACACATTAACATTTTTCACAGTGTGAAAGAGCTCCCTGTCCTGCCCCCTTTCCTATAGAGCTCTCTTCTTTCGTCCCTTAGAGCTCTGCACCGGCCCCCTCTCTGTGTTCTCCTCACCCCCCTTCCCTGTGTTCTCCTCATCTCCTCCCCCCCTCCCTTTGTCCTTCTTATTCTCCCAACCCCACCCCATGTCCTTCTTACTCCCCCTTCCCCTCTCCTTCTTACTCCCCCTCCCCCTCCCTGTGTCCTTCTTATTCCCCTCCCCGTGTGCTTCTTACTCCCCCCTCGCTTCTTATTCCACTACCCCATGTCCTTCTTAGTCCCCCCTCCCCCTCCCTGTGTCCTTCTCTACCTCCTCTACCGAGCTCTCCTCCTCTACCTCCTGGCTGTCACTCAGTCCGGCCGGGAACCGCGTGGTACAGGTCAGGAGATTCTGTTTCCTGTTCCTGGCCGCGGCCGGACTAAAAGGAAGTGAGCACTCACTCAGTGTGCACCTCCTGTCAGTCCGGCCGGGAACAGGAAACTGAATCCCCTGTTCCTGTACCGCGCGGTACCCGGCCGGACTGAGTGACAGCCAGGAGGTAGAGGAGGAGAGCTCGGCCATGCTACAGAGCAGCAGTCAGCACAGCAGAGGAGGAACCAGGAGTGCTGCAGCCGCCTGAGGCTCTCTATAGAGCGCTCAGGCGGCTGCAGCCTTAAAGGAAGCAAAACAAGCAACGGCTCTGCTTCGGGCCCCGGGCCAGCTCGGGGCCCCAAGCAATTGCTTGTTTTGCCTGTCTGTTAGCGACAGGCCTGCCCTTGTCCAGGTGCTGGCTAGGTTACTGTTCAGTCCAGGGCCATGACAACAGGTAGTCAAGGGTAGATGCACACCTAGGGGCCACCTCGCTACCCTGAAGTGGGGTGCAATTATAGCCTAGTAGCCTGAAGCCTATGATGACGTCACCGTGACCTCCTTGCGCCAGGTCACACGCCGAAGTCTTCGCACAAGAATCGGTGCAGGAACGGAGTGAGGTAAGTGTTTTTTTTTTTCTTTACTGTAAGCAATGGCCTACAAATTTATACTGGGGGCACCAAAGAAGGAGGCAGAGGAACATCTATAAAACTGGCACTATAAGGAGGGGGGGTGCATTATATACTGGCACTAGGGTGGAAGGGGCCTTATAAATATTGTGGGCCCTGGTTGCATTATTACTACCAGGCATACTGTGGGGGATTATTATTACTGGGCACAATATAGAGGGCATTGCTGCTAATAGGGCACTCTTGAGAATTATTATTACTATTAGGGCACTATTACTAATCGTCGGGGAGCACTATTACCACGGGGGGGAGGGGGGGCTTAACTGTAAGGCACAGATATATGGCACTATCTGTATATTTGACAGTATAGTGTTTGTCAGCATATGGGAGCACAAAGCCGACAACTCAGCTGCATTTGCAAGTTGGATCTCTACAGGGGGCATTCAAATACAGACTGGAGCACCAAAGGGCTTATTATAATACAGGGAGCACTAAAGGGGGACATTATAATACAGACCAAAGCACTACAGGGGGAATTATAATACAGGCCAGAGCACCACATGGGGGATTACAATACTGGCCAGAGCATTATCTCTGTAGGGGCATTATAATATATGGGGCACTATGGGTGGCATTATAATACAGGGGGCACTATAAGGAGGATGTTATAATACAGGCTAGAGCACTAGAGGGAGCATTATAATACAGGTCAGAGAACTCCAGGGGGCACTATAATACAGGGGGCACTACAGAGTGCATTATAATACAGGCAGGAGCACTACAGAGAACATCATAATTCAGGAGGTATTATAATACAGGGGGCACTACAGGGAGGGCGTTATAATACAGGCCTAAGATTTAACGGGGGCATTATATTATAGGGAGCACTACGGGAAGCATTATAATATATACTAGAACACTACACAGGGCATTATAATACAGGGGGTATTATAATACAGGGGGCACTACGTGGGGGGACATTATAATATAGGGGACACTACAGCGGAGGCATTATGTATATAGGCACTAGATGGGACACTGGGGGGATTATAATACAGGCTGGAGCATTACGGGGGGGGGGGTATTATAATACAAAGGACATTATAGGGGGGTTATAGTACAGGGGACGCTACATGGGGAGCATTATACATACAGTCTTTATAGGGGGGATATTATACATACCGGTACTACAGGGGGTCATTATAACTACAGGAAGCAATGAAGGGGGCTTTATATTGGGCTACTACACGGAGCATTATAAATACTTGGAGCTACTACAGGGGCACCTGGAGGGAGCATTATAATACAAGCTGGAGCACTACAGGGGAGCATTATAAAGGCCAAGCAAAGGCTCTTTTTTCCTGAGGAAGTTAAGGAAAACTAGGCTTCTGACACAGCTTTTAGTGAATTTTTATAGGAGTGTAATAGAAAGCATTCTCTCCTCACAATTTGTTTGTGTTGTTGCCATTTGGTAGATTCTAGACCATCAAATCAATGATTTAGACCGATAAATAGACTGAGAAATGGCTTCCATTCTAGGGCGGTGACGTCAGTGAGCAACACTGTTTCTCTGCCTTCTATTTTCAACATATGTATAGATACAAAGATTACTGTTAGGGGTAGGAGTAGAAGAGATTAGGGGTAGAAATGTCCTGAAATATGGTTGAAAGGCATGTTATCAGATGCCAAGGTGAAATCAACATCATCCTTCTGTTACTGAAATGATGAGTAAGCCATCCAGTCCCTAATGTCATCCTCTTCCTCCTCAATAATAATCTGTCACCTAGTAGAACAAAAGGAGAGCTGTGGGCTGCTACTACTGGCCTGATGGCTGGTGCAGACTGTGCTGCTGCTTGCACTACTTACTACAGCCACATTCCTACTGGCAGATGAAATTGTATTGGTCTTTCATTATCCATTATACCACCCAATGCCACTCTTTGTCATTTACCAGAAATTTTGATTTGAAGCCTATTTAACTCTTTCAAGACCTTTTCCGTTTTTTGCATTTTCGTTTTTTACTCCCTGCCTTCCCGGAGCCATAACTTATTTTATTTTTATGTTCACATAGCCATGTAAGAACTTTTTTTTTTTTTTTTTTTTGGCGGGACAAGTTGTGCTTTTTAATGGCACCATTTACTATTGCATACAATGTAGTAGGAAGCTACATAAACATTCCAAATAAGGTGGAATTGGAAAAAAAACACAATTTTGTTTTTTATGGAGTTCCCTGTGCAGTAAAACTGACCTACTGCATACATTCATTCTCTGGGCTAGTATGATTACAATAATATTTAGTTTTCCTGGTGTTATAATAGTAAAAAAGCATAACAAATTGGGAAAAAAATCGTTTCACCATATTCTTGCCCCTCATAACTTTTTTTAATAGTTTTTATTGATACCATTGTATGACTTTTTGATCACTTTTTTTCACTTTTTGGGGGAGGTGAAGTGATGAAAAAATAGTAAATCGTCCATTTAGATATTTTTTTCTGTTACACTGTTCGCCATATGGGAGTAATATTTTAATAGTATAGCCATTTTTGGACATGGCGATGGTCATGACGTTTAATTTTCTTATTGTTTAATTATGTTTTTATTCTAGGAAAATTTGATTTATTTTTTACTTTTTTTGTACTTTCACTTTGCTTGTCACCTCTCTGACTATGGCCTCATGCACACGACCGTTCCGTTTTTTGTGGTCCACAAATTGCGGATCCGCAAAACACGGAAGCCGCCAATGTGCCTTCCGCAATTTGCGGAACGGAACAGGCGGCCCATTGTAAAAATACCTATTCTTGTCCGCAAAACGGACAAAAATAGAACATGTTATATATTTTTTGCGGGGCCACGGAATAGAGCAACGGATGCGGACAGCACACAGAGTGCTATCCGCATCTTTTGCGGCCCCATTGAAGTGAATGGGTCCGCACCCGAGCCGCAAAAACTGCGGCTCGGATGCGGACCACAACAACGGTCGTGTGCATGAGGCCTTTAACAAGCAATTATTAGATTGCCACATGTATTTTCTAAATGGTATCTATGCATTACAGAATCTGCAGACCAGCATTGGAATATATACTAATAAACAGCCTGGAAGCCTTCACAGGCTTAAACCTATTGCTAGTACAGATCGCTTTCCCTGATCTCAGCCAGGGGAAGGCGCGCAACTGCGGGTTTGGTATTAGCTCTCTCACATTTGACCACTGCATCTAAGGGGGTTAAATGTATGTGATTATCATTATTGCTGATTTCAGACATTAGCCTAGGGACTCTGCTGCCCTAAAACAGCAGAAACCTGGAGGGTATGGCAACCCTGGGTTTGCTAGTGGGCACCATCTTAAAGACCAGACTTCCATCATACATGTACAGCAGAGGTCTGGGTTCAACAATGAGATACAGATTGCAGGTTTGGTACACTTGTTAAATGAAGAAACTCTGCAACAGGTTTATTGAAAAAAGAGCGCAATTAGTCATCGTCTGCAGCAAAGATATACACTAATAGTGACACTGGATAATACAATTACTGTACACTTATTTATTATTAATTGAAAAAAATTGTAGCAGGCTTTTGTAAAAAATGTGCAATTAGACACAGTCTGTACAAAAATATTTGCTGAAGGTGACACTGGAAAATATGCTTTTTGTACTGTCACGGTGCGCTCTGTGTGGAGGCAGGGACGACCGGGGCACGCTCGCATTATCAGCGCGCCCGGCGTCGCCCATTCCCATGGTAACCGCAATGAGGCTGAGCTGCTCTCTCGGCGCTCGGCTGTACTAGAACTCAGGAGTCATGTGACGGTGGCCACGTCACATGATTCCACCAGCACCCTATTTAAACAGGCAATCTGCTGGCCACAGATTGCCTGTTATTGAGGTCCTCCCTGCGATTACTTACCTGGAAGGCTGTTCTCCTGCTCGTGTTAGACTTCCACCCGTCTCATCCCTTGGTCTTGGTGTTCCCTCCTTGTTCTGACTTTGGCTTTCTCCTGACGATCCTCTGCTTGCTCCTCTGGTACCTTGCTGCTCTCCAGGTTTTTACTCGGCTCGTTAGATTGCTCTGTTTTGTGTTTTGTCCATCTTCCCTGCACTTATCCTAGTTGAGGGTTTGTCGACCAGTTGTCCCTTGTCACTAGGACTTGCAAGGCAAGTAGGCAGGGACAGGGGTGCGGGTTGAGCTCAGTGGTCACTTCCCTACCCCCTATGTGTGTGACAGAATAACAGGCCCAAATTGCCACTGTTACCACGAATCCTTTGGTTACCCTGACAGAGCATGTTTCCAATTTGACTCAGATGTTTCAGGAATTGGGGGATAAACGGAGTCAGGACAGAGTGTCTCCACTCCGCATTTACCTAGTCATCATATGGAGCCCCAGATTAAGCTTCCTGAACCATTTTCTGGTGACCGTAAAAAGTTTTTTTCTTTCAAAGAGAACTGTAAGATTTACTTTAGGTTACGCTCCTTGTCATCCAGCTCTGAGAGTCAACGAGTAGGCATAGTTATCTCCCGACCTACAGGATTGGGCTTTTTCCTTGCCTTCCAATGCTAGTTGTCTCAGTTCCGTCGAGGGTTTTTTTCAGGTTCTGGGAATTTTGTGTGATGAATCTGACAGGGCCATGGTAGCTGAAACCGTTCTTAAAGCTCAGGGAGATCAACCTGCAGAAGAGTATTGCACCTAGTTCAGAAGATGGTGTGTCCCCTCTGGCTGGAATGAACCAGCCCTTAAAAGCCAGTTCAGGTCAGGCTTGCCTGAGAATCTTAAAGGGACTCTGTCACCAGTTTCTAACCCCCCCTTTTATAACTATGGTTCTCTCCATGGTCCCCTTCTCATTACAAAGCTGTTGTTATAAGTTAAATCCGCCGTGTAGTTTTCATAAAAATCGCTTTTATCTAACCTGTCAATCTTCAGGATAAGGTGCCCAGGGCGTTTCTGATGGTCTGAATCTGCCGCTCTTCGCCGCCGCCGTTGGTGCCCAGCTCCTCCCATGATCCTTTCAGCGCCACCTCGATGTAATGCAATCCGCCTCCGGCTCTCCTCAGTGCCCCCTCCTCCTTTGCAAAGATCTCGCGCGTGCGCACAGGCCTGTGCCTGATGTGCCCGTGCGGACGTTTAGATTCTGCCTCACTGAGCGAAGTGCGCATGCGCGCGCACGCGCGAACGCGCGCGAATATGCGCGAACGCGCGCGAATGCGCACTTCGCTCCACGAGGCAGAATCTAAACGTCCGCACGGGCGCATCAGGCACAGGCCTGTGCGCACGCGCGAGATCTTTGCAAAGGAGGAGGGGGCACTGAGGAGAGCCGGAGGCGGATTGCATTACATCGAGGTGGCGCTGAAAGGATCATGGGAGGAGCTGGGCACCAACGGCGGCGGCGAAGAGCGGCAGATTCAGACCATCAGAAACGCCCTGGGCACCTTATCCTGAAGATTGACAGGTTAGATAAAAGCGATTTTTATGAAAACTACACGGCGGATTTAACTTATAACAACAGCTTTGTAATGAGAAGGGGACCATGGAGAGAACCATAGTTATAAAAGGGGGGGTTAGAAACTGGTGACAGAGTCCCTTTAAAGACCTATTAGTTAATTATCAACTTCCTGAGACATTGGAGGAGACTATGACGGCAGGAACGTTTGCTTTTTCTCCAGGAGGCAGTACAGCCAGAGGTCTGTCCTATGAGCAGAGCTCATATTTCTTCTGAAGTGTCGCCGACGTGGGGCTTGTTTCTATTGTGGAGACTCAGACCATTGGATTAATCAGTGCTCCAAGAAGCCTTCCTCCATTAAATCAACCAAAACAAGGTACCAGGTATATCCAAACATGGTCAAGAGTAAGGTATTAGTACCTATTACTATCTCCATGGGTAATAACAAATGTTCTGATAATGCTTCTATTGACTCTGGTTCTGCTGCAAACTTTATTGATCATAAATTTGCACTAGGGTTGGGCATTCCGATTTTAACACTACCCACTCCCATCCACATCATGGCAATTGATTCCACCAAATATGCTCCCTGTTAGTTCTTGAAAACTTACCAGTAGAGGTAGTACTGGGGATGCCTTGGCTCCAGTTACATAATCCCATTATTGACTGGACCAAGGGAGAACTGGTGAAATGGGGGTCTAAATGCCACTCGTGCTTGTCTGTGGTCCAAGCTGGGGTCTTAGCAGAATCCGATACATTGCCTCTAGTCATAAAGGAATATATGGATGTGTTCTCCTCACCTGACCCCGAGTCTTTACCACCCCATAGGTCTTACAATTGCACCATTGAATTGGTAGGGAGTGCCAGGTTTTGCAAGGGACGCATCTATAATCTTTCTAGGCTTGTATGCAAGGCCATGGAGAATTATGTCAAGAAGAGTCTCAGTAAGGGGCACATTAGACCTTCGGTATATCTTATGGGGGCCGGATTTTTCTTTGTTAAAAAGAAGGATGAAGGCCTCAGACCTTGAATCAATTATCGGAAATTCAATAAGATAACGATTAAAAATCAGTACTCCCTCCCGTTGATTCTCGATTTGTTTAATCAAGTACAGGGGGCTTCCTTGTTCTCTAAAATTGATTTGAAGGGGGAATATAACTTAATTCGAATTAAGGAGGGAGACGAGTGGAAGACAGCTTTCAATACTCCAGCTGGACACTTAGAATATCTTGTAATGCCTTTTGGACTCAGCAATGCGCCAGCGGTGTTCCAAAATTTTATGAATGATATTTTCAGAGAATTCTTGGGTAAATTTGTGATTGTTTACCTTAATGATGTTTAGATTTTTTCCCCTGACCTTGAAAGTCATGTGTTTCTTTTTAAACAAGTGTTGGAGATTTTGAGGAAGAATCAATTAGCTGCCAAACAAGAGAAATGTATTTTTGGGGTACAAGAGATATCATATCTTGGGTATGTTCTCAAAATGGATCCTAGCAAGGAATTAGCAATTATGGATTGGGTAAGGTCATCATCCTTAAAGGCCTTACAATGTTTTTTGGGGTTTGCTAATTATTACCGCAGATTTATAAAGAATTTTTCGGTAATTGCTAGACCCTTGTCCGACCTCACCAAAAAAGGGGCGGACCTGGATAACTGGTCTGTTGAAGCTACTGTAGCATTTGAAACTCTTAAAAAGGCCTTCAGTAGCGCTCCTGTTTTGATTCAGCCGGATCAAGAGAGACCTTTCATTGTGGAGGTGGATGCCTCAGAGGACGGAGTAGGGGCGGTCCTCTCTCAAGGTCCCTCTACTCTTACCAATTTAAGGCCTTGTGCCTTCTTTTCCAGAATATTTTCTCCCACCGAGAGAAATTATGACGTGGGGAATCGGGAATTGCTAGCCATTAAATGGGCGTTTGAGGAGTGTAGGCATTTTCTTGAAGGGGCTAAACATTGTGTCACCATTGTCACTGATCACAAAAATCTAATGTTTCTTGAGTCTGCTAAGGGTACTTTCACACTTGCGGCAGTACGGATCCAACAGGCTGTTCACCCTGTCGGATCCGTCCTTCCGCTATTTCGCCGTGCTGCCGGACCATCGCTCCGTCCCCATTGACTATAATGGGGATGGGGCGGAGCTCCGGCGCAGTATGACAGTTCGCGGTGAGAGGCCGCCGGACTAAAAAGTCGGACATGCATGACTTTTAGTCCGGCGGCCTTTCGCCGTGCACTGCCGTGCTGCGCCGGAGCTCCGCCCCGTCCCCATTATAGTCAATGGGGACGGAGCGGCGGCACAGCGAAATAGCGGAAGGACGGATACGACAGGGTCCGTTCTGCCGCAAGTGTGAAAGTAGCCTAAGAGGTTGAATCCCTGTCAAGCCAGATGGGCATTGTTTTTTACACGTTTTAATTTCTCCATCACTTTCAGGCCAGGAAGTAAGAACGTGAAGGCCGATGCCATATCTTTGAGTTTTTGTGCGTTTCATCCTATGGATGCACCGCCTGAAACCACACTGCCAACTAATGTCTTTTTAGCAGCCTTGTCCCAAGACCTTACGATTCTTATTAAGGCAGAACAACATCTGGCCCCGGCACCAACACCTACAGATAAGTTGTTTGTTCCCAAACAATTCCATCTCCGAGTGTCATGACTCTATTTTGTGTGGACATCCTGGTATCAAGAGTACTAAAGAGCTGGTATCAAGGTCTTACTGGTGGCCCACCCTAGTCAAGGATGTCAAGTCCTATGTGTCGGCCTGCGAGGTTTGTGCCAAGTCTAAAACCCCTAGAACTCGCCCTGCTTTTGAGTTGCAACCCCTACCCATTCCCAGTAGACCGTGGTCTCATATTTCTATGAATTTCATCACGGACCTGCCACCTGCGGAGGGTAAAACTATGATTTGGGTAGTGGTCGACAGGTTCTGCAAGATGGTACATTTTGTTCCTCTTTCTAAGCTTTCTAATGCTAAGACTCTGGCCGCTGTATTTGTAGAACAAATTGTACGTTTGCACGATATTCCCGAAAACATTGTATCGAATAAGGTTTGTGTCTAAATTTTGGAGAGCCTTCTGTCAGAGGTGCCAAATTTCATTGTCTTTCTCGTCTGGCTATCATCCTGAGAGTAACGGGCAGACTGAACGACTTAGTCTGTGGAACAGTTTCTAAGGTCATATGTCTCTGATGATCAACAATTATGGGTTAAGTACCTTCTTTTGGCAGAATTTGCGATAAACAACTGTGTTAATTCCTCTGCTGGTGTCTCCCTATTCTTTTGCAATTACAGTTTCCATCCTCGTTTTCATTCTGGGTCATCTGTCTCCTCATCTAACCATGAGGCGGATAAGGTCTCGTCAGAACTGTGCACAGTTTGGGCTCGGGTTCAGTTGAACCTAGAAAAGCTCAAAACAGTATTAAAATCAAAGCGAATAAGAAACGTTCTATGGGGTTGGATTTTCAGGTTGGGGATAAGGTGTGGCTATCTTCTAAAAATTTGTCTCTGAGGTGGCCTCCAAAAAGTTTGCACCTCGCTTTACGAGATTAAGGAGGTAATTAACCCAGTATCTTTTAGGTTAAAACTGCCCAAGTCTTTCCACATCCATGACGTCTTCCACAAATTTCTGCTTAAGAGACATGTTGCACCTGTTGTTCCTTCGCAGTCCGCTCCGCCGCCAGTACTGCTTAATAATTCCGTGGAGTTTGTGGTTTCCAGGATACTGGATGTTAGAAGAGTCCGTAACTCTTTACAGTACCTGGTGCACTGGAAAGGCTATGGACCAGAGGAAAGGTCCTGGGTACCAGCTAAGGATGTTCATGCCTCTAGACTTGTCAAAATTTTTATGTGGAACATCCTGAGAAGCCGTCGCCTGGGGCCTTGGGTCTGGTGGCCCCGCGTAAAAGGGGGGGGGGTACTGTTATGGTGCGCTCTGTACAGAGGCAGGACGACCGGGGCGCAATAGCGTCATCAGCGCGCCCAGCGTCGCCCATTCCCATGGTAACCGCAATAGGGCTGAGCACTGAGCTGCTCTCTCGGCGCTCGGCTGTACTAGAACTCAGGAGTCATGTGACGTTGGCCATGTCACATGACTCCACCAGCGCCCTATTTAAACAGGCAATCTGCTGGCCACAGATTGCCTGCTATTGAGGTCCTTCCTGCGATTACTTACCTGGTTTGCTGTTCTCCTGCTCGTGTTAGACTTCCATCTGTCTCATCCCTTGGTCTTTGCGTTCCCTCCTTGTTCTGACTTTGGCTTCCTCCTGATGATCCTCTGTTTGCTCCTCTGGTACCTTGCTGCTCTCCAGGTTAAAGTCTGGACTCTGTGGTGGCCAATCCATGTGTGAGAATGATGTCTCATGCTCCCTGAACCACTCTTTCACAATTTAAGCCCGATGAATCCTGGCATTGTCATCTTGGAATATGCCTGTGCCATCAGGAAAGAACAAATCCATTGATGGAATAACCTGGTCATTCAGTATGTTCAGGTAGTCAGCTGACCTCATTCTTGGAGCACATACTGTTGCTGAACCTAGACCTGACCAACTGCAGCAACCCCAGATCATAGCACTGCCCCACAGGCTTGTACAGTAGGCACTAGGCATGATGGCTGCATCACTTCATCTGCCTCTCTTCTTACCCTGATGCGCCCATCACTCTGGAACTCATCAGACCACATGACCTTGACTCATCAGACCACATGACCTTCTTCCATTGATCCAGAGCCAAATCTTTATGCTCTGTAGCAAATTGAAGCATTTTTTTCTGGTTTGCCTCACTGATTAGTGGTTTTCTTAAGGCTACACAGCTGTTCAGTCCCAATCCCTTGAGTTCCCTTTCCATTGTGAGTGTGGAAATGCTCTTACTTTCACTATTAAACATAGCCCTGAGTTCTACAGTTGTTTTTCTTCAATTTGATTTCACCAGACGTTTAAGTAATCACCAATCACGATTTTTTTCCGGCCACATTTCTTCCTCGAATACGATGGGTCCCCACTATCCTTCCAGTTTTTAATAATTTGTTGGACAGTTCTTAACCCAATTTTAGTAGTTTCTGCAATCTCATTAGATGATTTCTCTGCTTGATGCATGCCCATGATTTGACCCTTCTCCAACAGACTAACATCTTTTCCACGACCATGAGATGTGTCTTTCGACATGGTTGTTTAAGAAATGAGAAGCAACTCATTGCACCAGTTGGGGTTAAATAACTTGTTGCCAGCTGAAAGATAATCGCCCATGCTGTAAACTTTCTGATTAACTTTTATTAACTGTTTCTGGGAGAGAGATAATTTTTCGGCATAAATTACATATCTTTATTCTCTGGGTTAGTACGTTACAGTGATACCAAAAACATATATTTTTTTAACGTTTACTACTTTTGTGCAATAAAACCCCTTTAAAAAAAAAAATTGGCATTGCTGTATCCCAACACGCATAACTTTTTTATTTTTCTTTCTATGGAGTTGTGTAGGGGGGAGTTTTCATTGGTATCATTTAGAGGTTTTTGATCGCTTGCTATTAAGTATTTTCTGTGGTGACTAAGAATAAATTAGCAATTCTGGCATTTTTTTTCTTTTTACAGCATTCACCATAGGGGAAAATTTGTGATAATTGTGTAGTGTGGGTCGTTACGGTCGCAGCGATGCCAAACATGTGGAGATTTTATTTTCAATTTTTTTTCATTGAAAAGCGCATTTCTATTTCCATAGGGCTCGCATTCCTGGCTCCAAAAGGGAGTTGTTAAAGAGGACCTTTCACCAGAATAAAACTTCTAAACTAACTATACAGGCATGTAGAGCGGCGCCCAGGGACCCCCCTGCACTTACTGTTATACCTGGGCGCCGCTCCGTTCTCCCGTTATTGCCTCCAGTATCTTCATAGTTAGGCTCCACCCAGGGGAACCTGCCGTCGGCTCATTCTCCCATGCTGTAGTGCTGGCCAATCGCAGCGCTCAGCTCACAGCCTGAGAGAGAAAAAAGCCTCTCAGGCTATGAGCTGAGCGCTGTGATTGGCCAGCGCTGCAGCATGGGAGAAGGAGGCGCCGGCAGGTTCCCCTGGGTGGAGCCAAACTGTGAAGATACCGGAGGCTATACCGGGAGAACGGAGCAGCGCCCAGGTATAACAGTAAGTGCAGGGAGATCCCTGGGCGCCGCTCTACATGCCTGTATAGTTAGTTTAGATGTTTTATTCTGGGGAAAGGTCCTCTTTAATCTTACAGAGACTACTCCAGGAGATAGTGGCCTGGTGGTTCTCCTGAAGCAAAAGTGTAAATCTCTGTACAGGGATTAATGGGTAAAAACCAGGGGAATGCCAGGAAAACTGCCTTAGAAGCAGCCAAAAGATCAAATCTGTTGGTTGACACAGTGGTTCCACACTGACTGCCATAACAAACTGGTGTTGAAGATGGAAGCAAGGGAAATTTGACATAAGCACCAATGCAGTGAAACACCCCTTTTAAACATCTAGGGGTAAATTTATCAGGACTGGTATGTAGTACACTGGTCTTGATGCTGCCAGAGGATGTGCTTAATTTTCATGAGGCACAGGCCTTGTCAGAACTTAGGTGCATCCTCTGGCACTCCATGCACCTAAACTAAAATATACGGCAGCTTATGGTTGCTGTAGATTTTAGTTTCCGTTTACACCAAAAAACTGGCATAGGCGGCGTAGGTATTTGAAAGTGGCAAAGGCGGCGTAGGTATTTATTTGCAGTGGTGTTTAAAAAGTCACAAACACAGAATTTGCAACTTTTTTTCCAGCTTTTTTTCCAACTGACGCAGGGGGGAAGATAAATTCCTCCCCAGTATTTGCTTTGCTCCTGTCTGTATCAATATTAAGGATGCATTCACTAGTCTATCATTGACACACAGAAGTAAGGCTAATTTCACACTAGCGTTTTGCTGGATCCGGCAGTGTTCAGCAAAAACGCTTCCTTTACTGATAATACAAGCGTCTGCATCCGTTATGAATGCATCCAGTTGTATTATCGTTAACATAGCCAAGACGGATCCTTCATGAACTCCATTAAAAGTCAATGGGGGACAGATCCGTTTACTATTTTGGCAGATTGTGAGAGAAAACGGATCTGTCCTCATTGACTTGCATTGGGGGCAATGCCGGATCCGTCTTGCTCCACATCCCAGGATGGAAAACAAAATACAACATGCTGCGGTTTGCTCTCCGGTCTGGGAACACAACTAAACGGAACGGAATGCATTTTGGAGCATTCCGTTCTGTTCAGTTTAGTTTTGTCCCCATTGACTATGATTGGGGACAAAACTTAAGCGTTTCTTTTCCGGTATTGAGCCCCTATGACGGAAATCAATACCGGAAAGCATAAACGCTAGTGTGAAAGTCCAGACTTGGTAACATAGTAAATAGTAACATATTTACTTTTCAATGAGTATATTGTAGGCACAGCATGAAAATAAAGTGGAAAAAAAAAACGATTTTTCTCTACTGTCCTCACCTTAAGTTGCATTAGATGCACATCAACGTGCTTGCTTTGAGGGTCTTCTTGCACAGATTGTGTAAGCCCTCTTACTCTTTCAGCTGTGCTTCTTATCCAGGTATCAATTTCAGGCAGGTGCAAGATAATTTTCCAGTCTGCCGCTGTATGTACAGGAGGAGGCTTTTCAGAGCGCTTGACACAATCCTGCCCAAAAGAGGGCGCTATTTCATATGAGTCACCATCATTAGGGTCCATGATATCTGCTTCTTGGGATCTAGTAGTTGTCAGACTCATGACGTACAGCTATTCATACCTAGGGGAGTAGAATAATAGTAAAGTTTTTGCGACATATTTGCAGAAATGTATCGTGCCAGTAGCAACCAATTACATCTCAAGAAACAAATTCCACAATTTGATTGATTGCTATGATTACATCATATGAGTACTATAAAATGCCCACAGAATGATGTATTCCTATATCAAATAATAATAGCGCCCTACAATGCCGCTGTATAGTTCCTCGATAATGCTAACAAACCATGCAAATATGATGCATTGATCTTTTTTTATGTAAGTTTCTAGAGACCACTCAGGCCAAATAACACTTCTAGAAGGCAAATAACATTTCAAAGACCTGTTCAGTAATAGTATAAAGTAGAGATCCTGCTTGGAAGCGTTTAACCACAGGTTAACACAAGTCTCCAGAAGGCGACAACCAGAAGCAGCAGCAGGAACATGCAGACCGGTGTTGCCACAGCCTCAAAAACATGTATTTAGGATCTCATTGAAAATGTTATGCATCCACATGGTTAGTTTTTTGGTTGCAGTAAGGGGGACTAAGGGGGTCAACACTATTATTAGGGGGCACTATGGAGGCAGCACTATTTTAAGGGGGTACTAAGGGCGCAGCACTATTGTGAGGGGAGCACTAAAGGATCATTCTTACTGTAAGGGGACAATTCGGGGCAAATACTAATGTGATGGGGCATAAGTACAGTGCGGGGGCAATAACATGGACATGTGTGAGGGCCCTAAGGTGCATTTTATTGAGATGAAGCACTAAGGGGGCATAACGTGTGAACAAATCCATGGTCTCCTTGGCTCAAAGAGAAGCACCCTGCTATGTGATTCCTTCAGATATACATGTAGGTTTTATAAAGGTGACCTGTACTTTCCTGTCATAAGCATTTTAAGTGTCAGCATTACATGACTAGTATGTAAAGTATTATGATAAGCTATCTATAAACTTCACAACTTCTCAGTACATAGTTGGAACATTATTTTCTTGCCACGCACATACCCTCCCCCACACCAGCCTCCCTATCAATAGCAGTTTACAGACAAGTGGTTAATCCAGAGCAATATGGATGGAACAGAATTCTTGTCTCAATTCTGGGCTAAGGGGTCACTTAGCTGTATTGAGAAGGAAAATCAACATTGGGTTACACATTACTGCTATTTTTATTTGCAGAGTGAGCAGCACTGGCCTGTCAACACAACTCCTAACATACTGTATTTTTAAAAGCACAGTATAAGGCTACACATGACAGTGAAAAACAAAACGGCTGTTAAAAAAGCATACACTGTCCGTTTGTCATGAACATTTTTGGCGTCATTTATCAATCTGGTGTAAAGTGGAACTCGCTTAGTTGCCCATAGCAACCAATCAGATTCCACCTTTCATTTTTCAAAGGACCTGTCAAAAATGAAAGGTGGAATCTGATTGGTCGATATGGGCAATTAAGTCAGTTCTACTTTAGACTAGCTTGATAAATTACCCCATTTATGTCCATGTATACATCTATTTTCTATCCGTTTATCGAGATAAATTTTTTAAAAGTTCAGTCCAGACCCAAATCAATTTGGGCCATACCAAAGTTTCTCCAGTTGCCCTGAAAATTGGTATATAGCCCCCTCTAGCCTCAGATTTTTTAGGAAAATGTATCTCTTTTTATTTTGTATTTTACAACACACACAAGTGGCTCGTTGTGAGCTAAAATAATCAGCTTTTTAACTGGGAGCAGCAGCAGCAGTGCAGTGTGGATGTGGAAAGGGTACGGTACGGATATAGTGGCAGGAGGTGGCCGAAATAGTAGCGGCAGCAGGAGCAGTATAGCATGGAACATAGAAGGCTGTCTATGGGTAGTAGTAGTAGTATTAGCAATAGTAGTAGTGGTGGTAGTAGTGGCAGATGCTTTGCATTAATAGCGGTGGCAATAGGGGATTAGCAGCTAGGAGCAGCGGCAGCTGAGGCAGCAGCAGCAGCCATATGGTCCATGTTGGTACACAGCAGCACGATGGAGGCAACAGCAGCCTTACGGAAGATGATGGTCGGCAGGCCGCATCAGTGGCATGATGGTGGCGGTGGCATGATGGCTGCAGTAGCAGCCATATGGTGCATGTTGGTAGACAGCAGCATGATGGAGGCAACAGCAGCCTTACGGAAGATGATGGTCGGCAGGCCGCAGCAGTGGCATGATGGTGGCGGTGGCATAATGGAGGCAGCAGCACCCGTACAGAACATGGTGGTTAGCAGGCTGTGGCAGTGGCATGATGGAGGCAGCAGCAATACAAAACATGATTTTCAGTAGGCTGCAGCAGTGGCATAATAGACAAGTGAAAACAGAAAAAAGGGAAGTTACTCCAATCCAAGGGGATCACAAATAGTCCCAAAGGAAATGAAGGATAGGTGTCGACAGGAAGGGGATGATAAGGTGGAAAAAGGGTAGGCAGCTATAGCGGGTGTTTGACAACAGTCAACCACCTAAAACAAGGGGCTAGAAATAAGGTGTCGGTCACATCGGTGGCCAAGATCCATAGGTTAGTGCAAATTGCTAAGCGCCACTCCCCAGAACCAGAAGGAACTGACATACACAAAATAACTGTACAATAATTATATCAGAAGGACGTATGTGACAACGGGTCAAATATCACCAGTGCAATAGTAGGAAATTAATGCCATGGATTCAGCATATAGTCAAAGTGCATAGAAAGCATAAGGCCATGCAGATGAAAAGAAGATGGACCTCCTAACTTTAATATTAGACTATATAAAAGGTACATTGACGATATTATAATTGTGTGGGATGGGACCGCTGAAGATCTATTCAAATTTGTAGAAACTCTCTATGAGAACGAGGGAGAAGGTCAGATTCCACTCAAACATCACCCAGAAGACGCAATCTTTCTAGATCTGCATCTGAGTATAGTAAATAATTCGATCACCACCAAAACACACTTTAAACAGGTTGACACGAATAGTTACTTAGATTTCAAAGGTTGCCACCATCACCACTGGAAAAATAATATCCCCTACAGCCAAATGAGGCGAATCCGGAGAAACTGTTGTGACGACAAGGCACTCGTAGAACAGTTGGACTTAATTGGGAAGAGATTCCGCGAGAAGGGCTACCCGTCTGGTTTAATCGACGAATCAAAAAAAAAAAAAAGAACCCTACTCGTAAACCAAAAGGAGAGTTTATTGAATAAAAGAATTAAACCATCGAATTCTAAATATTGCCCCATAAGTTTGATCACACAGTATAATACCAAACATGTAGAGATCAGGAACATCTTAACCAAACACTGGTCAATATTAAAGAAGCATCCCATCATAGCACGAGTATCCTTATAGCCCCCCATCTCACATTTCGTAGGGCTAAAACCCTTAAAGATATCCTTGCACCATCCTGTTCTAAAGGGAAGGTAGCATCTGACACACAACTGCCTCTGCCTACAAATACAAATGGGTTCAAAGTAGGGTCGTTTAAGTGTGGGAAAAATAGGTGCATGTGCTGCACTATGATCTCAAATAATAAAAAGGAAGTGACATTGACTACCATGATAAACCCCATTCCCTTGCGACACAACAGGAATTGTGGCACGTCAAACGTAATTTACCTATTACAGTGCTCTAGCAACATCTATTATGTGGGCCGTACCACGCAAACTTTGCGTGAACTCATGAACGAGCTCAGGTCTAATATAAAACATAAAGATAATACCCATAGTGTGTCCCGGCATTTCTCTCAACATCATGATGGGGACCCTACTACACTGACAGTAACTCCACTTGAATGGGTCCCCTATTCCTATCAAACATTGTGCTGCAAGGAGATGCACTGGATATTTAAACTGAACACTTTGACTGCGTTTGGACTTAATGAGTCACTTGAGTATGTAAACTATTAGACCCATTGGGGTTAATGGGTACGTGGGATTGAGTGAAGCACATACATAGACATGTATTACCCCTGTTATATCATTTACATATGCAATTGGAGGTTGTTAGTGTTTTTCCATGTCCCTACACGTACTTTGACCTTTTTGTACATACTTGGGTAACACGAGTGCACCCATAGGCTTCATATGAGTTTTTTATGTTGTGTCGTACATGTCTATTTTATACTCATGTACTATTTTATACTCGTGTACTATCCAAAGTTTTTTTATATTTATATATTTTTTATATATATATTTATATTATTGCTATTTTTTATTCTTGATTTTTATTTTATTTCTTTTTTAAAAATGTTATCATTATTTCTCATATTTCTTAGATATATTAATATGCTTTTAATGTTGCACCTAATGCTACTATACAGACATCTACGGATGCTAGAGTACTTGTGTGTATGTGTATGTTTCTATACACATATATATGCACTATTTACTGATTATTTTTTTTGTATTTGTTTTTTGATGTGCATGGATGGTTATACACCTATTTCAACCCTTAATTGAATTATGGATATAACCTATACCTGTCTCCCATTATTATTTTTAGACATACTGTCCCAATTTTAGACATATTATATATATTATAATATAGTGTCCTATTATTATTATTATTATTATTATTATTATTTTATTATTATTTGCCATTAGGACTATAATATCTGTATATTATTTATTAGAGGCACAGGTGCATGTATATATATGTGTATGTGTCCTCATTTATCATCAGATATTACAGTTTTTGTCTTGTTTCAACGATCAGTATGGATGGAGGCGCAGGTTTCCAATGTTGATTTGGAGCTGTTCACAGACGCGTCAGACGTGCATTCTGTCAGGGTCAATGGAGTGCGGGGCCGTGGCCTGATGAGTGGCGGGGGGCGGGCTCCCTGACTAATGCAGTATGCCAGTCCTTCAGGGTGAGCGAATGTGAGGTCACGGGGGTCAGTTAACGGACCGAGGGTTGCTCTTAGTACTCAGTTTGTAGGATACCCTGGGCAGGCTTACAGCAGTGATGGAGAGGCTGGCACGTAGATCCTCTGGGGCACTCTCTGGATTTAGGGACCAGGACGGGTGATAGATGAGGTGCCCTGGATGTTGTAGGTTTGGCGTGCCTGTGGCAAGATCCCTTACAGTTCGTGACGCCAGTGCCGGTAACGGTGGCACACCGATTGTTAGGAGGAGTAATGGAGGTACACACGATTGTAGTGAACTAGAATTCCTCTTTACTGAACAGTTCAACTATGTACAAGCTTCAGACAGTTCCATATGAAGGATATTGGTATCAGGCAGGCTTTACATAAACGGCAGGTAGAATCCTAGCAAGATAACTCAGAGGGAATAAAACTCACAGATCAGGCTGTACTTTCTGCAGAATCCTGTCTGGCTTTCTCCAAGGCCTGTATGCATAATAGTTGGCTTTATCCTTGGGTATAGAAACCTTCTTCTGGTATAAATCCTCTTGCTGTAAATAAACTTCTGCCCTTCAGCTTTCTACTTGGCTGGATAAGATTAGCACTGCTCTGTACTTTGCAAGATGCAGGATAACTTCAGGAGGAAACTTCCTCTCCTGGACTAACCTCTGAGCTACACTTGCTCAGGACTTCAGGCAGGCTAGACTGAACTACTTAGCCTCCTAGACTAGACTGGACTAACTCTTTCCTGTCTGGGCCTAACTATATATACTAGGGAACTCCCTCTACAGCATAGGAGGAGAAACTATACCCCTAGCAGGGCTGGTACACAGGAATTAACATGGAATTATGCAGTCATACAATACAAAACATAATAGCAATCTCCCACAGGAGGTGGGGGATAACATGACCCAATTGACCCTTAGTAGTGCCCACCTTTACGTAGTGGGACACTACACTAACCTAGCCTTATTGGAACTGTTTCCTATCTTCTTGGCTATTGAGTTATGGGGGGAATTGTTTCGGAATAAACAAGTTTGTTTTTGTTGTGATAACTTGGGTGTTGTACAAGCTATCAATTCGCAGTCTGCTAGTTCTATTTTTTTTTAGCCGCTGTTAACAGCAGCGCTATTACCTGTGGTACCTCTCCTTTATAACGTTTCCGCATCCCAAATATCTGCGATATTGACTGTAATTTTTTCTTAGCCGCTGTTGACAGCAGCGCCATGACCTCCTGACGAAGGCTTTTTTTGGCAAAACGTGCGTCGAGGTGCAGCTCTGGTCATACACTTTGGGTTCCAGCATACCATGGGTAACTTATGTTTTGTTTCATGCATGGTTAGTTTATTTTAGTGTTACTGCTTGCACATAGCATTCTTGCTTCGCCCTTACTTTGTGATGCAGTTTGGTTGTCTGTATTCCCATGATGGCCATTCATGTTACCAATGGTGGGCAAGTCTGCTATGTGTGACCGTATTGATCCTCTACATGTATGCAACACACATATGTTTATATGTTACTTTGGGCGAACTTACAGCTCTCCCATCTTTATGCGGTTTTATACCCAGTATTTATGACTCCTTTTCCCTGTTAGTCAGGTATATGTGAGGGTGGTTGCTCACGGTCCTGTTACACGGGGCGTCCCACTCTCCTTTACCTTGTGCCCTCTTGTTATATTAATTGTATTGTGTCTTAATAAACTCATTTTCTATGGGGTTATTGTTTTTTTCCGTTTGTTGGCTAAGTATATTATACTAGACCCCAGTGTATTGTATACACCCAATTTAAGTTTTTTCTTATAGGTTGGTCTAACTGACTGCAGCGCCATTACCTGTGGTACCTCTCCTGTATAACATTTCCGCATACCAAATATCTGTGACATTGACTGTAATGTATTTGCGCATACACTGTGCTACTGTACGTGTGACATACTTGAATATATACCATTTAATATTATGAAGGCGAGCAGTAAGGGACAGAGAAGTGGCCGAGCTGCTAATGGAGCACGCAGAGGCCGTGGCCCTGGGCGCGGTGAAACTGTACCTGCTAGCAGAGCCCAAGAAACACACTCATCCACGATACCTAGCTTCATGTCCCAGTTTGCAGGGCGGCGCAGGACACCACTCTTGAAGTCAGACCAGTGCGAGCAGGTAGTCGGTTGGATTGCAGCAGATAATTATTCCAGTTGGTTAAGCATTATTCTTTCTTCCAGTAGCTCAGTAGCCAAGAGTCTGGTCAACAGAATCATCGCCCTGATCCTCCTTCCTCCCACCATGGAGAGTCTTTGCAAACTACTGATCCCACACTCGGATATTCCGAGGAGCTCTTTTCATCGCCCTTTTTTTTATTTGGGCCTCTCGCCAATCCCACTTGAAGAGGGACATGAGGAGATCTTGTGCCCTGATTCCCAAAGTCTTGAGCATCCACAGTCAGAAGAAGATGGCGGTGAGGAACAGCAATTAGTGTTTCACAAGGTGGATGATGATGATGAGACACAGCTGCCAATAAGTCAACGGCAATTAGTGTCTCAAGAGGTTGATGATAAGGGTGAGACACAGTTGTCAATAAGTGAGGTTGTTGTTAGGTCAACAAGTCAGGAGGATGACCAGAGTGAGGAAGTGAAAGAGGAGGTGGTGGACAATGAAATCGCTGACCCAACCTGGGAAGGTGGCAAGCTGAGCGAGGACAGCAGTACAGAGGGGGAGGGATCCGCAGCACCGCAACTGTTCTCCGGAGCACCCCCTTGCAGAAATCTCCCTTGCCAAGGGACTTTTTTGATGAAAGTGCGGACGATAAAATAATTGTCATTTGCAACCTGTGCCATACCAAAATGAGCAGGGGCGTGAACACTAGCAACCTCACCACCACCAGCATGATCCACCACATGGCATCAATGCCTGGATCCACAATTAGCGTCTGCGGGTCACATCACTGCCTCCTCTTCCCCAGTGTTACATGCTGGCCAATCCACTGTCGAAGATGCAGGCCCGGATGCCTTAGCACTAAATACACCTTTCCAAATTACTGGCCCTGGAAATGTTGCCATTTAGGCTTGTGGACACTGAGGCTTTCTGCAGCCTGATGGCGGTGGCTGTCCCTCATTACTCAGTCCCCAGCCGCCACTATTTTACCCGATGTTCTGTTCCAGCCTTACACCAGCATGTGTCCCATAACATTACCTGACCAACACAGTTATTGGGAAGGTCCACTTAATGACTGACACATGGACAAGTGCTTGTGGCCAGCGAACGTTGTGGAGGTCGGGAGCGAGTCGTACCCTGGGATGGCACAGGTGCTACCGACGCCAAGGATTGCAGGCCCTACTTTCATCAGAATTTCCACCACCACCTACATTAGTGGCTGCAACCCCCCCTTCTCCTCCTCCACTTCCACCTCTGAATTGTTATCTTGCATCACCAGTCAGCCATCAGTCAGTAGCTGGAAGCAGTGTAGCACTTCCGTGATGAAACTTATTTTCTTAGGTGACAAACAGCACACCACTGCAGAGCTGTGGCAGGGTATAAGAGACCAGACTGAGCTGTGGCTCTTGCCACTCAAACTTCAACCAGGCATGGTTGTGTTTGATAATGGCCGTAATTTTCCGGCTTTGGAGCTCGGAAAGCTCACACACATACCATGCCTAGCCCACGTGTTAAACTTAGTGGTTCAGCGGTTTCTAAAAACCTACCCCAATTTGCCTGAGCTACTGGTGAAGGTGCGCCTCGTGTGTGCCCATTTCTGAAAGTCATCTACAGCTGCCGCCGGGCTGGCAGCGCTGCAGCAGAGCTTGCAATTGCCTGCTCACCGACTGTTGTGCGTCATGAGCACGTGCTGGAACTCCACTTTCCACATGTTGGTCATGATCATCAGTGTAACCATCCCACTTCTGTGTCTACTCAAACGCTTGCTGCTCACAATGAAGGCGGACGCTTTGCATGTGGAAGAAGTGGAAATGAGGGAAGACGGTAAACAGGGTGATAGCAAGACCACCCTCATTTCGTCTTCTCAGCACAAATTGGATGATGATGATTAGGAGGAGAAGCAGGAGGCAGTTGCCTTTGCTACAGAGGGTAGTACCCATAGCAGGTTTATTCCATATGTTCAGCGTAGATGGGCAGAAGAGAAGGAAGAGGATGAAGAAATTAAGAGTCATCCTCCTGATGAGGACAGCAAAGCCTTGTCTGTTGGGACTCTGGCACACATGGCTGACTTTGTTAGGCTGCCTTTCCTATGACCCTAGCTTTGTACACATTTTGGACAACCCCGATTACTGGTTGTTCACCCTTCTTGACCCCCGCTACAAAGAGAACTTCTCATCTCTCATTCCTGTGGTGGAGAGGACTAGAAAAATGGTGCAATACCAGAAGATCCTTGTGGAAAAATTGCTCCAAAAATTTCCAGCTGACAACGCTGGCAGCAGAGTAGGTAGTTCTTTGAGCAACCGAGGAGAGGAGGGGAACACACAGCAGTTCCAACAGAGGCAGGGCAACACTCTCCAAGGCCTGGGACAGTTTCATGACACCCCACCAGCACCATCACCCTGATGCACAGCCTACTGTCAAAAGGAGGGAAATTTTTGGGAAGATGGTGAAGGAGTACGTAGTAGACCGTGTCTGCATCCTCAATGATCCCTCTGTGCCTTACAACCAGTGGCGTAGAGATCGCCATAGCAACCATAGCAGTGGCTATGGTGGCTATGGTTGCAGACAAGAGTAGGACATGTTCTATTTTTTTTTCGGGAACGGAATTGCGGACCCGGAAGTGCGGGTCCGCAACTCCGTGTCCAGGCTGCACATCGTGTGGCCCCATAGAAATGAATGGTTCCGCAATTCCGTTCCGCAAAATGCAGAACAGAATTGCGGACGTGTGAATGGGCCCTTATTGGTAGGTGCCAGACCAGATGTGACAACTCCAGACCCTAAGACTTTTCTATGCTCATTGCGGTGGGAGATCTAGGATGGGTGTTTGGGTGGGAGCTCTGGAAGGGGTGGTGGGAGGCGCGATAGATATGTGGGGGCTGGGGGGGGCCCATTAACATTTTTTGCTATGGGGCCATGAATTTCTAGCTACGCCCCTGCTTACAACTATTGGGTGTCCAAGCTGGACACATGGCACGAACTGGTGCTGGAGATGCTGGCCTGCCCTGCTGCCAGCGAATTGTCAGAGTGGGTATTTAGTGCTGCTGGGGGCATAATAACTGATAAGCGCATCCACCTGTCAACTGAAAATGCTGACCGGTTGACTCTTATCAACATGAACAAGACCTGGATTGCCCCTGACTTCTCTACTCCACCAGAGGAAAGAAATTTGAATGTGGCTTTTTATAGTGTATTGAATACACTGTATTCCCATGCAACCCTTCCACCACAAAAAAGGGTATTCAATCTTCCTTTTCTCGTCCTTCTCCTCCATCATCAACATGCTTATTAGGCTATCCTCGCTCCTAATGTTTTAGAGTGTCAGCTCAGCAGCAGGCCCTCAACCATAATTTTTGCTATGGTCAGATCAGCAGCAGGCCCTCGGCCCTAATGTTTTAGAGAGTCAGCTCACCAGCGACCCTCACCCCTAATGTTTTAGATGGTCAGCTCAGCAGCAGGTCCTCGCCCATAATGTTTTAGATGGTCAGCTCTGCAGCAGGCCCTCACCCATAATGTTTTAGATGGTCAGCTCAGCAGCAGGCCCTCGCCCCTAATTTTTTCTATGGTCAGCTCAGCAGCAGACCCTCACCCCTAATGTTTTAGATGGTCAGATCAGCTGCTGGCCCTCACCCCTAATGTTTTAGATGGTCAGATCAGCTGCAGGCCCTCGCCCCTAATGTTTTAGAGGGTCACCAGCAGGCCCTTGCTCCTAATGTTTTTGAGGGTCACCAGCAGGCCATCAATCATTATTTTTCAAGGGTGTGTATGATGCCCTCCTTTATGTGTAATAAATGGTATATTGGAGTGCTGGTCCCTTGTAATTTTTGGCCGCCCTTAGTGCATAGGCTTTATGAGTGTAGGAGTCCCACTACCTGAACAATTGTACTACAATGTGAATGAGGCCCTCCTTTATGTGATATACAGGTTGTATCGGAGTGCCTCTTCCTTGTAATTTTGGGCAGCAATTGCACTTTATATACAGGTAAATATACAGGAAAGCATGTTTCCTAACAATTTTCCCTCTAAAATCGATTTTATCTTCAGTTTTGTGCATATTATTGTCAGTGTGTAAAATTGGAGTACTACTCGGACAACATGGTTCCCAGCAGCGACCTGGGAGTCCAAGATGTATCTAGCCATCCTCCCAATGCTGTTACCGAACCATTTCAGTGGTGTTTCCATGTCACCCAGACACCCTCCCCTCTTCAGAGCAGGGGGTGCCTGGTTTAATGTTCGGATTCTCCCATTCACTTCCATTGTGCTCTACCAAGCACCCGAGCATCCCGAGGTGTTCTACTAGAGCACCCGAGCACTTTGGTGCTCGATCAACACTAATTGTGACCTATTGGCTTAAAAGTCATCATCATCCATAACAAAATGGAGAGGCTTGAACAAGTTTTGAGACCGACACAAAATTTGTTTTTCAGAAAGTTTGCTTCTTCAACTTTTATGGTGCTAATTTGCATTACATCTAGATTGTTATAAAGAGTAGTTATATGAATTGCAATAATAACAAAGTCCTTCCTTGCCATGAAAATGAAAGGGATTGTCCAAGTTCAGGGCTGAACCCAGACATAAGCTCCCCTTCACTCCTTTAGCATGTACGAGTGGAGCATTGGATCATTTCCTTGCTCAGATGCTCCCGTTGCCTTGCACTGCATTGCACAGGGCAAGGTCTGTTTGTTATGAGCTGGTGATGTATCGGGTGTCACGCTTCGGTGTGGGAGGGAAACACAACACTAAAGATTAGGAGGGAAGGGGGGGGGGACAGGCTATCAGGCCTGAGAACTAGGGAAGGAAAATGGACACTTCCTAGTGAAAACCCTAACCAAAATCCTGACTGACTACTAGTATGAACAGACGAAAAGGTAGGTAAGTTCATACGCAGGAATATCTAGAGTTCTATCAAGCCCTATAGGACCCTAGTACTAATGGTAGGGATGAGACTACCTGTTCCTCCAAAAGGATGGACGAACAGGAGTCTCCTTCAGCCCTAATACAAACAATAGGGAAACGCAACACACAAAACCCAAACAAAATACAAAAGGGAAAGGAAAGACTTAACTTCAAAGGAGCAATGGAAGCACCAGGAACTCAGCCGAGATCCAACCACAATCTATCCAAAGGTCCAAACAGAAGCTATAAACTGTACAGCATTGTGGGAGAAGCAACTATAAGCAACTATAAATAGAGAAGGTTAAATGGCCCTAATAGCCACACCTGGGGAAAGAAGGTGTGGCAAGCACTAGAAACAACACAGACGTCATTTGATCCAAACGGAAAACATGTCAGATCAAACCACGTGTTGCCAGTCTCACCGATCTCCTGCCAAATGTCACGGGAACATCCGTGACATCATGCGTGAAGCAGTGGATCAGTGTTCTAGGGGGAGACTTCGACCTAGCAGGGAGCCCGGTGACATCCCCAGTCTCACAGGCAGGCTGTCTGTGTATTACACTAGTAATACACTTACAGTCAATGTATTACAATACACATGTAGAAGGGATCAGACCTCCAATAGTTGAAGTCTCACAGTGGGACAAAAATAAAAAGTTTAAAAAAAAGTTTAAGAAAGTGTTTTCATAATAAAAAATAAAAGTTTCAGGTTAAAAAAACAACAACACCCCTTTCCCATAATAAACACATATAGCCAGGGGCGGACATATCGCCTGTGCTGCTAGTTCAGCTGCACAGGGGCCGAGAGAGGGAGGGCCTTCCCAGTGCCAGCTGAGGTGTTTTTTTATTTTATTTTATTATTTTTTCCCTCCTTTCCTCTGCGAGGGTAACCTTGGTCACCTTGGGGTAAAGGGGGGGAGGGGTGTGTTGGGGGGGTTCTGATTAGGACTTACTGTGAATCTGCTGCCCATTCTGCCTATACTCCATAGCTGAAGGACCTGCAATGGCATCATAGTCATGTAATCTTTTCAACACTGGAAGTGGAGGTAGGACCTGTGATGAGGTCACCATCATATGACCAGTGCAGAAAAGGCAGCACTCAGAAGGGGAGACCTGTGATGCCATGGAATGAATGTGTGTGCCAGAGAAATGCTGAGAGATGTGGTTCTCCCCTATTAACCACCTCCGGACCGCCTAACGCAGATTCGCGTTCCGGAGGTGGCAGCCCTGCGCACAGTCACGCATATATGCGTCATCTCGCGAGACGCGAGATTTCCTGTGAACGCGCGCACACAGGCGCGCGCGCTCACAGGAACGGAAGGTAAGCGAGTGGATCTCCAGCCTGCCAGCGGCGATCGCTCGCTGGCAGGCTGGAGATCCGAATTTTTTAACCCCTAACAGGTATATTAGACGCTGTTTTCATAACAGCGTCTAATATACCTCCTACCTGGTCCTCTGGTGGTCCCTTTTGTTAGGATCGACCACCAGAGGACTCAGGTAGGTCAGTACAGTCGCACCAAACACCACACTACACTACACTACACCCCCCCCCGTCACTTATTAACCCCTTATAAACCCCTGATCACCCATGATCACCCCATATAAACTCCCTGATCACCCCCCTGTCATTGATCACCGCCCTGTCATTGATCACCCCCCTGTCAGGCTCCGTTCAGACGTCCGTATGATTTTTACGGATCCACGGATACATGGATCGGATCCGCAAAACGCATACGGACGTCTAAATGGAGCCTTACAGGGGGTGATCAATGACAGGCGGGTGATCACCCATATACACTCCCTGATCACCCCCCTGTCATTGATCACCCCCCTGTAAGGCTCCATTCAGACGTCCGCATGTGTTTTGTGGATCCGATCCATGTATCCATGGATCCGTAAAAAATCATGCGGATGTCTGAATGGAGCCTTACAGGGGGGGTGATCAGTGACAGGGGGGTGATCACCCTGATCACCCCCTGTCATTGATAACCCCCCTGTAAGGCTCCATTCAGACGTCCGCATGTGTTTTGTGGATCCGATCCATGTATCCATGGATCCGTAAAAAATCATGCGGATGTCTGAATGGAGCCTTACAGGGGGGGTGATCAGTGAGATGGGGGTGATCACCCTGATCACCCCCTGTCATTGAAAACCCCCCTGTAAGGCTCCATTCAGACGTCCGCATGTGTTTTGTGGATCCGATCCATGTATCCATGGATCCGTAAAAAATCATGCGGATGTCTGAATGGATCCTTACAGGGGGGTGATCAGTGACAGGGGGGTGATCACCCTGATCACCCCCTGTCATTGATGACCCCCCTGTAAGGCTCCATTCAGACGTCCGCATGTGTTTTGTGGATCCGATCCATGTATCCATGGATCCGTAAAAAATCATGCGGATGTCTGAATGGATCCTTACAGGGGGGTGATCAGTGACAGGGGGGTGATCACCCTGATCACCCTGATCACCCCCTGTCATTGATAACCCCCCTGTAAGGCTCCATTCAGACGTCCGCATGTGTTTTGTGGATCCGATCCATGTATCCATGGATCCGTAAAAAATCATGCGGATGTCTGAATGGAGCCTTACAGGGGGGGTGATCAGTGACAGGGGGGTGATCACCCTGATCACCCTGATCACCCCCTGTCATTGATAACCCCCCTGTAAGGCTCCATTCAGACGTCCGCATGTGTTTTGTGGATCCGATCCATGTATCCATGGATCCGTAAAAAATCATGCGGATGTCTGAATGGAGCCTTACAGGGGGGGTGATCAGTGACAGGGGGGTGATCACCCTGATCACCCTGATCACCCCCTGTCATTGATAACCCCCCTGTAAGGCTCCATTCAGACGCCCGCATGTGTTTTGTGGATCCGATCCATGTATCCATGGATCCGTAAAAAATCATGCGGATGTCTGAATGGAGCCTTACAGGGGGGGTGATCAGTGACAGGGGGGTGATCCGGGAGTCTATATGGGTGATTACCCCCCTGTCATTGATCACCCCCCTGTCATTGATCACCCCCCTGTCATTGATCACCCCCCCCCCTGTAAGGCTCCATTCAGACATTTTTTTGGCACAAGTTAGCGGAAATATATATATTTTTTTGTTTGTTTTTTCTTACTAAGTCTCATATTCTACTAACTTGTGTCTAAAAATAAAATCTCACATGGACGCACCATACCCCTCACGGAATCCAAATGCGTAAACATTTTTAGACATTTATATTCCAGACTTCTTCTCACGCTTTAGGGCCCCTAAAAAGCCAGGGCAGTATAAATACCCCACATGTGACCCCATTTCGGAAAGAAGACACCCCAAGGTATTCGCTGAGGGGCATATTGAGTCCATGAAAGATTGAAATTTTTGTCCTAAGTTAGCGGAAAGTGAGACTTTGTGAGAAAAAAAACAAAAAAATCAATTTCCGCTAACTTATGCCAGGCCCCTCATTGAATACCTTGGGGTGTCTTCTTTCCAAAGTGGGGTCACATGTGGGGTATTTATACTGCCCTGGCTTTTTAGGGGCCCGAAAGTGTGAGAAGAAGTCTGGGATCCAAATGTCTAAAAATGCCCTCCTAAAAGGAATTTGGGCCCCTTTGCGCATCTAGGCTGCAAAAAAGTGTCACACATCTGGTATCGCCGTACTCAGGACCTTGGGGTGTCTTCTTTCCAAAATGGGGTCACTTGTGGCATAGTTATACTGCCCTGGCAATTTAGGGGCCCAAATGTGTGAGAAGAACTTTGCAATCAAAATGTGTAAAAAATGCCCTGCAAAATCCGAAAGGTGCACTTTGGAATATGTGCCCCTTTGCCCACCTTGGCAGCAAAAAAGTGTCACACATCTGGTATCGCCGTACTCAGGAGAAGTTGGGGAATGTGTTTTGGGGTGTCATTTTACATATACCCATGCTGGGTGAGAAAAATATCTTGGTCAAATGCCAACTTTGTATAAAAAAAATGGGAAAAGTTGTCTTTTGCCAAGATATTTCTCTCATCCAGCATGGGTATATGTAAAATGACACCCCAAAACACATTCCCCAACTTCTCCTGAGTACAGCGATACCATATGTGTCACACTTTTTTGCTGCCAAGGTGGGCAAAGGGGCACATATTCCAAAGTGCACCTTTCAGATTTTGCAGGCCATTTTTTACACATTTTGATTGCAAGGTACTTCTCACACATTTGGGCCCCTAAATTGCCAGGGCAGTATAACTACGCCACAAGTGACCCCATTTTGGAAAGAAGACACCCCAAGGTATTCCGTGAGGGGCATGGCGAGTTCCTAGAATTTTTTATTTTTTGTCGCAAGTTAGTGGAATATGAGACTTTGTAAGGAAAAAAGAGAAAAAAAATAAAATCATCATTTTCCGCTAACTTGTGACAAAAAATAAAAAATTCTAGGAACTCGCCATGCCCCTCACGGAATACCTTGGGGTGTCTTCTTTCCAAAATGGGGTCACTTGTGGCGTAGTTATACTGCCCTGGCAATTTAGGGGCCCAAATGTGTGAGAAGAACTTTGCAATCAAAATGTGTAAAAAATGCCCTGCAAAATCCGAAAGGTGCACTTTGGAATATGTGCCCCTTTGCCCACCTTGGCAGCAAAAAAGTGTCACACATCTGGTATCGCCGTACTCAGGAGAAGTTGGGGAATGTGTTTTGGGGTGTCATTTTACATATACCCATGCTGGGTGAGAAAAATATCTTGGTCAAATGCCAACTTTGTATAAAAAAAATGGGAAAAGTTGTCTTTTGCCAAGATATTTCTCTCATCCAGCATGGGTATATGTAAAATGACACCCCAAAACACATTCCCCAACTTCTCCTGAGTACAGCGATACCATATGTGTCACACTTTTTTGCTGCCAAGGTGGGCAAAGGGGCACATATTCCAAAGTGCACCTTTCAGATTTTGCAGGCCATTTTTTACACATTTTGATTGCAAGGTACTTCTCACACATTTGGGCCCCTAAATTGCCAGGGCAGTATAACTACGCCACAAGTGACCCCATTTTGGAAAGAAGACACCCCAAGGTATTCCGTGAGGGGCATGGCGAGTTCCTAGAATTTTTTATTTTTTGTCGCAAGTTAGTGGAATATGAGACTTTGTAAGGAAAAAAGAGAAAAAAAATAAAATCATCATTTTCCGCTAACTTGTGACAAAAAATAAAAAATTCTAGGAACTCGCCATGCCCCTCACGGAATACCTTGGGGTGTCTTCTTTCCAAAATGGGGTCACTTGTGGCGTAGTTATACTGCCCTGGCAATTTAGGGGCCCAAATGTGTGAGAAGTACCTTGCAATCAAAATGTGTAAAAAATGGCCTGCAAAATCTGAAAGGTGCACTTTGGAATATGTGCCCCTTTGCCCACCTTGGCAGCAAAAAAGTGTGACACATCTGGTATCGCCGTACTCAGGAGAAGTTGGGGAATGTGTTTTGGGGTGCCATTTTACATATACCCATGCTGGATGAGAGAAATATCTTGGCAAAAGACAACTTTTCCCATTTTTTTATACAAAGTTGGCATTTGACCAAGATATTTTTCTCACCCAGCATGGGTATATGTAAAATGACACCCCAAAACACATTCCCCAACTTCTCCTGAGTACGGCGATACCAGATGTGTGACACTTTTTTGCTGCCAAGGTGGGCAAAGGGGCACATATTCCAAAGTGCACCTTTTGGATTTCACCGGTCATTTTTTACACATTTTGATTGCAAAGTTCTTCTCACACATTTGGGCCCCTAAATTGCCAGGGCAGTATAACTACGCCACAAGTGACCCCATTTTGGAAAGAAGACACCCCAAGGTATTCCGTAAGGGGCATGGCGAGTTCCTAGAATTTTTTATTTTTTGTCGCAAGTTAGTGGAATATGAGACTTTGTAAGAAAAAATAAATAAAATAAAATCATCATCATTTTCCGCTAACTTGTGACAAAAAATAAAAAGTTCTATGAACTCACTATGCCCATCAGCGAATACCTTAGGGTGTCTACTTTCCGAAATGGGGTCATTTGTGGGGGTTTTCTACTGTGTGGGCATTGTAGAACCTCAGGAATCATGACAGGTGCTCAGAAAGTCAGAGCTGTTTCAAAAAGCGGAAATTCACATTTTTGTACCATAGTTTGTAAACGCTATAACTTTTACCCAAACCATTTTTTTTTTTGCCCAAACATTTTTTTTTTATCAAAGACATGTAGAACAAAAAATTTGGCAAAAAATTTATATATGGATGTCGTTTTTTTTGCAAAATTTTACAGCTGAAAGTGAAAAATGTCATTTTTTTGCAAAAAAATCGTTACATTTTGATTAATAACAAAAAAAGTAAAAATGTCAGCAGCAATAAAATACCACCAAATGAAAGCTCCATTAGTGAGAAGAAAAGGAGGTAAAATTCATTTGGGTGGTAAGTTGCATGACCGAGCGATAAACGGTGAAAGGAGTGTAGTGCCGAAGTGTAAAAAGTGCTCTGGTCATGAAGGGGGTTTCACCTAGCGGGGCTGAAGTGGTTAAACCTCCTCCCTGCTTAGTGGTAGGGAAATATCTTATTTAACTGGGACTGTATGCTAGAGATGCTGAAGGGAGAGGATGGGTGTTAGTTACATGGGACTGGAGAGTAAGGTTACTTTCACACTAGCATTTTAGTTTTCCGGTATTGAGATCCATCATAGGGGCTCAATACCGGAAAAAAAAAAACGCTTCAGTTTTGTCCCCATTCATTGTCAATGGGGACAAAACTGAACTGAAAAGAATGTAATGCTCCAAAATGTATTCCGTTCCGTTTAGTTGTGTTCCCATACCGGAGAGCAAACCGTAACATGTTGTAGTTTGCTTTCCGTTCTGGGATGCAGAGAAAGATGGATCCGGCATGACCCCCAATGCAAGTCAATGGGGACGGCTCCATTTTCTCTGACACAATCTGACACAATAGAAAACTGATCCGTCCCCCATTGACTTTCAATGGAGTTCATGACGTATCCGTCTTGGCTATGTTAAAGAAAATACAACTGGATCCGTTCATAACGGATGCAGATGGTTGTATTATCAATAACGGAAGCGTTTTGCTGAACACTGCCGGATCCAGCAAAACCACTAGTGTGAAAGTAGCCTAAAAAAGTGATGTTATTTTCATGGGACTATGTGTTGGAGGGGCTGAAGGAGGGTATTCAAGTTATTTACATGGGACTGTATGTTATAGAATGTAAGGAAGAGAGGTTATTTACATGGGACTGTATCATATAGAAGACTGGTAGGAGAGCACTGGTGTTATTTACATGGGATTGCATGGTATAGTAGACTGGAGAGTGAGGAGTGATGTTATGTACATGGGACTGTATTGTATAGAAGACTCTAGGGAGAGGACAGGCATTATAATGTATGTGGACACTACAGAGAAGATTATAACTTCAGGGGGTATGGCAGGAGGCATTATAATTATAGGGGGCACTGCAGGCAACATTATAAATACTGTGGGCAGTGGTGGTGGGCATTACTACTGAGGGCTCCATAGGAGTGCCTTATAGACTGGCCTTATTTCTATTAGAGGTGCCTTATTAGTACTGAGGGCACTGTGGGGGTATTACACAGAGAAATACACTAACAGGTTGCCTGGGAGGGGGCTTCCGTCTAGCAGTGAACCCGGTGATGTCACCGGCACCAATTGACTGGCACTGCCCTAGGCTGTAAAGCCACACTTCAGTGCCGGTGACAGGAACACTGCTAGGGCTGTACACAAAAGCCCTTGCCCTAAGGTTTACAGCGCAGGGCAAGGGAGTGCATCAGAGTGTGAAATGTCAGAGGGGCTGAGTGGGGGGAGAAAGGGATATGTCCAGGTTCAGCTCTGAACCCGGACAACTGTTTTAAAGGGCATCTGTCAGCAGTTTTGAACCTATGAAACTGGCTGACCAGTTGATGTTTTAATTTATGCAAATGAGCCTCTAGGAGCCATTACACCTAGAAATAAATGCAAATAAACCGGAGCCTCTAGGTGTAATGTATAATAACAAACGCCATCTTCTGCTCGTACCTCCAGGCCTCGGATGGTGCAGGACTGCACTCCCACAGCGATAAATGTAAGCGATTTCCAGCCACCGGTATTGGTAAAATCCATTACAGGCCTCACATCTCTCTGACGCGTTTTAGGTACATGCTTGTAGCACCCTGAGTCAGAGTCAATAACTAAGGGTGCTACAAGCATGTACCCGAAACGCGTCAGAGAGATGTGAGGCCTGTTTTGTATTTACCTTTTGTAACTGCTTTTAATGGAGAAAAAATAAAATTTTATGGATTTTACCAATACCGGTGGCTGGAAATCGCTTACATTTATCGCTGTGGGAGTGCAGTCCTGCCCCATCCGAGGCCTGGAGGTACGAGCAGAAGATGGCGTTTGTTATTATACATTACACCTAGAGGCTCCGGTTTATTTGCAACTGCTGCTCCTCGTCTACTTTGACAGGGCCTGGCAGTGAAAATGTCATCACAACTGGCCATGTCAAAGCGCAGAGGGTGCGGCAGTTACAGAGAGAGCGGAGCCTTTTGGAGTAATTGTAACGCCCCCGTTTGTATATAATAAAACATCATTTTTCTCAGCAATGCAGGCACATATGAACATGGGACCAACACAGATGCCTTCAGCTGCCAAGTGCACATGTAACAGATCAGCCCATTAATTGTGCAAGCGTATGAGGGAGTCCCGAGGGATAGCTGAAGGCCTAGGCAGCATTTTACCATCTAAAAAATATGGAGTTCAGTGGGGGGAGGAAGCTGGCACTAAAGTGCCTAGGGCAGCATCAAATCTAAATATGGCCCTGGCTCCACAGCAAAAGCACAATGTAGTGTCAAACATCACACTGCTACTGTAAAGGGAGGACAATATCTGGGCATAGCTACTGCGAAGGGGGCACATATCTGGACATAACTACTGTGAGGGGCATATATCTAGACATAACTACAGGGAAGGGGGCACATAGTTGGGCATAGCTACTTTGGAGGGGCACATATCTGGGCATACCTACTGTGAAGGGGGCAGGTATCTGGAAATAACTGCTGTAAAGGGGGCATCTCTGGGCATAACTACTATGAAATGGACACAGATCTGGGCATAACTACTGTGAAATGGGAACAGATCTGGGCATAACTGCTGTGAAGGGTTGCATTTCTGGGCATAAGTGCTGTGAAAGGGGCACACAACTGCTGTGAAGTGTGCATCTCGGCATAACTACTGTGAAGGGGGCACAATGTGGGCATTACTACTATGTGCAGGTACAAAGGTGGAATAATTACATTAAGGGGACTGGTTGTGTATAGTTATGCTTTGGGCAGAGTCAGAGGCGTGACCTAGTATGTAAAAAATATATATACATACATATAGACCCATATTAACCCCTTCCCGACATATGACGTAATAGTACGTCATGGCGGTAAGTGACTTGCCGCATTTTTACATACTATTACATAATTGTGATCGGGCAGGCACCAGAGTGATGCGGGGCCCGCAGTCCCTGATAGCTGGGCCCCTGCTGTATCCACCGACATCTCTGCATTCAGCGCTGACCGCGGCATAGATTTGCAACGGGTGAGGGAGCCCATCAGGTCCCCGCGTTGCTGTGGCGGGGACCCGATGAGTGACAAGGCAGCCCGATGCCATGCAGAGGCTGCCCCTGCCTTCTACGGGGGCCGAGGAGATCCAGCCCCAAGCTGGGTCTCCTAGGCAACCTGTTAGTGCATTACTCTGTGTAATACACTAACAGACAATGCCTTACAATACAGATGTATTGTAATGCATTGCAGAGGGGATCAGACCCTCAAAAGTTGAAGTCCCAAAGTTACAAAAAAGCAAAAAAAAGTGTTTTTAATAAAAAAAAAGTTTCAAGTAAAAAAATAAAAAAAGCCCCTTTTCCCTGATTTTAGAATAAAAAATAGAAAAAAAACACACATATAAGGTATCACCGCGCCAATAACGACCGTCTCTATAAATATATCACATAATCCACCCCGTCCGATAAACATCATAAAAAAATAAAAGCCATTTTTGTCACCTTTCATTACAAGGTGCAACACCGAGCGATCAAAAAGGTGTATGTCCCACAAAATAGTACCAATAAAACCGTCACCTCATCCCACAAAAAATGAGCCCCTACATAAGAAAATCACTCAAAAAGTAAAAAAAAAAACTATAGCTCTCAGAACATGGAGACATTAAAACATCATTTGTTTTGTTTCAAATATGCTATTATTGTGTTAACGTAAAATAAATTTAAAAAGGAGATATAGTAGGTATTGCCGCATCCGTAGCAACCTACTCTATAAAAAATATCACATGACCTTACCCCTCAGGTGAACACTGTGAAAGAAAAAAAAGGAAAAAACGGTGCCAAAAAAGCAATTTTTTTGTCATCTAACTTCACATAAAGTGCAACACCAAGCGATAAAAAAGGCATAAGCCCCCCAAAATAGTACTAATCAGACCGTCACCTCATCCCACAAAAAATCAGACCCTAACTAAGACAATCGATCAAAAAATAAAAAAAAGCTATGGCTCTCAGACTATGGAAACACTAAAACATAATTTTTTTTGTTTCAAAATGCTATTGTTGTGTAAAACTTAAATGAATAAGAAAAAGTATACTGTATTTTCCTGCGTATAAGACAACTTTTTAACACATGAAAATCCTCTCAAAAGTCAGAGGTTGTCTTATACACCGGGTGTTGTCTTATATGCCGGTATACGGCGTGCTGGAACTTACTTTCTAGCCGGACTGGAGGCTAGGTGAGCCACCGTGCGCTCAATCCGGGCCAGCCGCTCCAGAAGCAGCCCCCTCTCCCTGCTCTCATTGGTTTTCTCATGCCGGTATGAAGACAGGGAGGGCTGGGCAGGCAGGGAGGCTTTGTATGCAGTGTGCACAGAAAATACCGGTACATTGCTTGCTGTGATTGGCTGGTTGTTGTATAATGGGTTGGATTGGCGATTCTGAGGGGGAAGCAGGAGCATCTGCACTTCAGCCAATTCTAATTTTGGATCGGCGGATCTCTAATGAAGTTTGGTGTGAATCTTATCTGTGGGGAAAAAATGCGTCTATCTGGGGAGCAGATACATACAGTACAGCACCAGTACATATAGTACAGTATACAAATGGCTAACAGTCTAGACCCCATCATGGCTCTACCAGCAAGAAGAAAGAAATATGAAGCCAGTTTCAAACTTTAAATTGTAAACTTTGCCATGGAACATAATAACTGCGCTGCTGTAAGACAATATGGAGTAACAGAAAAGATGGTTCGGGACTGGAAAGCAAATTAAAAAGCATTAAATGGTATGCCAAGGGGTAAGTGTGCATTAAGAGGCACCCCACATTGGCCAGAACTCGAAAAACATGTAGCAGACATGGTGAATGAGCATCGCCAAAACGGTTATGTAGAGACACGTAATAAACTATGTTTATGAAGATTCGGTGAGTGCCGCCTTGTTTTTTCTTTTTCTTCTACCATTCATGACATTCAGCTATTTATTCAGGCAGAGCACCACTCGATTTTTTTGCATGGACGTTGAGAGATAATCCGTACTATACCGCAGAGTAGTGCCGACTGTGTTTCCTCTTTTTTCTTTTAATAAACTACGTTTGTTTGCACTTCAGTGGGCCAAATCTAACCCAGATCACAGCAACAGATTTAAGGCCACTGTATCCTGGTGTACTAGATTCTTGGAAAGGCATAATATGGTACTGAGGAAAAAGACGAAAATTGCACAACAATTATCTGCAGATCTTGATGCCAAAGTAGTTTGCGTTAGAGGGGTAGTCTTACTCAGTGAGTATAGCCCAAACCCTATATTTTAACTGGAAAAGTTGGGTGTCGTCTTATACGCCAGTCATCTTATACGCCGGAAAATATGGTACATATTAGGTATTGCCACGTCGTAAAGATCTGCTCTATAAAAAATGTCACATGACCTAACCTCTCAGGTGAACGCTGTAAAAATAAATAAATAAAAACTGTGCCAAAACAACCAATTTTGTAGTCACCTTGCCCCATAAAGTGTAATAATGAATTATCAAAAAATCATATGTACCCAAAAATGGCACCAAAAAAAAGCCTGAGGCTGGATCTCCTCGGCTCCCGTAGAAGGCAGGTCCCGATGCCGTGCAAGGCATTAAGCAGCCTCTGCATGGCATCGGGCTGCCTTCGGAGACTTCGAGTCCCTGCCACAGCAGCGCGGGGACTCGATGCGCTCCCCCAAAACACAAACCCCTTCTATGCCACGGTAGTGGCATAGAAGGGGTTAATCCACCCCGATCGCTGATACGAGGGGCGTCACAGGACCACCCTCGGCATTGACCCAAGGTGCCTGCTCCTGCTGATTTGAGCAGGCACCTTGTTCCGATCGGAAATACACAGGGCGTACAGGGCGCCCTGTGTCCTTAAGTACCAGGACATCAGGTCGTACCTGTATGCCCAGTGTCCTTAAGATGTTAATGGGTACTATTTTGGGGTGTGTATGACTTTTTGATCTCTTGGTAGTGCACTTTTTGTGAAGTTGAATTTTTTTTTTTTCAAGGTGTTTACCTGAGGAGATAGTTCATGTGATATTTTAATAGACCTGGTAGTTACAGGTACGGCAATACCTAATATGTCTACTTTTTTATTTTTTTACTTTTAACACAATAAAAGCATTTTTGAAAAAAATAAATATATTTTAGTATATTCCTATTCTGAGAGCCTTGTTTTTTAAAATTTTTACCCGATTGTTTTATGTAAGGGCTCATTTTTTGCGAGATGAGGTGACGGTTTGATTGGCACTGTTTTGGGGTGCATACGCCATTTTGATCGCTTGGTGTTGCACTGTTTGTGATGTAAGGTGAAAAAAAAATTGTCATTTTATATTTTCTACAGCGTTTAGGTGAGGGGTGGATCATGTGATATTTTTATAGAGCAGGTCATTACGGACATGGAAATACCCAATATGTCTGTTTTTTTCTTTTTTTCACAATTTTATGTGTCTTATTTTGGGAAATTTTATTTAATTATTTATTTATTTTTTACTTGAAACAGTATTTTTTTTTTTTGTACCACTCTGGGACTTTTATGCTGACAGCCTGCCTGTGAGACCCAGCCTAAGAGCTGGATCTCACAGGCTTGCTTCCATAGAAGGCAAGCCCCGATGCCTATGGAAGGCATTGGGCTTGCCTTCTGTGCTATCGGGTCACCGCCACTGCAGGGACCCGATGGAGATGCAGAGGACACCTGTACCCTCCGCAAACCTTCTGCAAGGAGTTAATACGCCGGCATCGGTGTCTTTACTGATGCCGGCGTATGCAGCAGGGGCCTGGCTGTCAGTGACTGCCGTGTCCATGACACTGATCGGGCGGGCGCAGCTCCTGCACCCGCCCCATCAGCCCGCCATACATGTACGGCACTGGTCCTAAAGTGACATCCACCAGCGCTGTGTAAAATTCTGCTGTTAATAAATGTGCCCCATAGTATTTTGTATTTAGGCTAAAAAAATTATCTTTGGTCGCATCTGACCAGAGCATCTTTTTCCACATGTTTGCTGTCCTTTACATGACTTGTGACAAACTGCAAATGGGACTTTTTATGGCTTGCTTTCAAAAGTGGCTTTCTTTTTGCCACTCTTCCATAAAGCCCAGATTTGCTTAGCACTTGCCTAATAGTTGTCCTGTGGACAGATTCTCCTACCTGAGCTGTGGATCTCTGCAGATCCTCCAGAGTGACCATGGGCCTCTTGGCTGATTCTCTAGTTAGTGATCTCCTTGCCTGGGCTGTCAATATAGGTGGATTACCATGTCTTAAGCAGGTTTGCAGTTGTGCCACATGCCTTCTATTTTCAGATGATGGATTGAACAGTGCTCTGTAAGATGTTCAGAGCTTCAGATATCTTTTTGCTAACTCTGCTTTACACTTCTCCACAACTTTATCCTTGACCTGTCTGGTGTGTTTTTTTTGTTTTCTTAATGCTGTTTGATGCTAATGTTCTCTAACAAACCTCTGAGACCTTTACAGAGCAACTGTAGTTATACTGAGAATAAATTACACACAGGTGGACTATATTTACTAATTAGGTGAATTCTGGAGGCAATTGTTCACACTGGATATTATTTAGGGGTATCAGAGTAGAGGGGCCTGAACACAAATGCACTGCACACTTTGCAGATTTTTATTTATTAAAAATTTTTAAAACCATGTATGATTTTCCTTTCATTTAACACATACTTGCAACTTTGTGTTGATCTATCACATAAAATCTCAATAAAGTACATTTAAGTGTGTGCGTGTGACAGAAAAACAAATGTGGAAAACTTCAAGGGGTATATATACTTTTTCAAGGCACTGTAGTTCTCAGAAAGTGGCTGTTCTGGTACCACAGAAGCTATTCAATAGCAATATTGCTTTCATAAACCAATCCATCAAAATCTGTGTTGCAAAAGCCAATTGGTGGTCTTTCCCTTCCAAACCCTGCAGCATACCCAAACAGCAGTTTATTTATATCCACATTTATGGAATTTCAGTACCCAGTAGAATCTGCCTAATAATTTAAGGGCATGGTGTGTCTCACATGGCACGAGCTGGGCACAACATATTGGGCACTGAAATGCCATATCTGTGGAAAACTTGCAATTTTAAGTTTACACAGTCTGTAGGGTCAAAATGCATTCCCCACCCCTTAATAAATACCTTGAGGGGTGTAGTTTTCAAAATGAGGTAATTTCACATGGCTTTCAATTAATATTTAACCCCAGAGCTTTTACAGTTATCAGTACACATTGGGCCTCAAATGCACATGGTGCTCTTTTACTCCTTAGCCCTGTGGTATATTAATGGTATGTACAGGAAAAAGGTGAGGTCCAAATTTATAGTGTTTATAAAACCAGGAAGCATTGTCTAATGATAAGAGAGCTGATTTGTCACATTTGCGTACTCTGTGCACAACATATTGGGCACTGAATTGATTTTTGCAAAACATCTGTGGAGTCAAAATGTTTACTATAGCGCTTGGTAAATTCTGTCAGAGGACTGGTTAATAAAATGGGATCACTTCTTGGCAAAAATAGATTAAAATTGTACAGAAAATAGATTTAAAAAAATGGAATTTTAAAATTTTCATTTAATTCTTGTGGAACACCAAAAGTGTTAACAAAGTTTGTAAGATCGGTTTTCAATAATTTAAGTGGTGTAGTTTCCAAAATGGGGCACCTTTTGGGGTTTCATCTGTAGAGATACCTTTGTATTCATAAGAGACACAGTACCTGAAAATTAAACAATATGACACTCCTTCCATTCTGAGCCCTGGCATGTGCCCATACAGCACTTTACAACCACATATCGGGTGTTTCTGTAAACTGCAGAATCAGGGAATTAAATATTGAGATGTATTTGACTGTTAACCCTTGAAGTGTTACTGGAAAAAATGGATAAAAATTTAAAAATCTGCAAAAAAGGGACATTTTAAAATTTCACTTAATTTAATCAGTTTCTATGAGGAGGTAAGTTCTAGACTTGACAGCGGCGAATCAATGGATGTCGTATATCTGGACCTCTCCAAAGCATTTGACACTGTACCACATAAAATGTTAGTATATAAAATGAGAATGCTCGGACTGGGAGAAAACATCTGTATGTGGGTAAGTAACTGGCTGAGTGATAGAAAACAGAGGGTGGTTATTAACGGTACACACTCAGATTGGGTCACTGTCACTAGTGGGGTACCTCAGGGGTCAGTATTGGGCCCTATTCTCTTCAATATATTTATTAATGATCTTGTAGAAGGCTTGCATAGTAAAGTATCAATTTTCGCAGATGACACTAAACTGTGTAAAGTAATTTACACTGATGAGGATAGTATACTACTACAGAGCGATCTGGATAGATTGGAGGCTTGGGCAGATAAGTGGCAGATGAGGTTTAACACTGACAAATGTAAAGTTATGCACATGGGAAGGAAAAATGCAAGTCACCCGTACATACTAAATGGTAAAACACTCGGTAACACTGACATGGAAAAGGATCTAGGAATTTTAATAAACAGCAAACTAAGCTGCAAAAACCAGTGTCAGGCAGCTGCTGCCAAGGCCAACAAGATAATGGGTTGCATCAGAAGGGGCATAGATTCCCGTGATAAGAACATAGTCCTACCACTTTACAAATCGCTAGTGAGACCACACATGGAGTACTGTGTACAGTTCTGGGCTCCTGTAAACAAGGCAGACATAGCAGAGCTGGAGAAGGTCCAGAGGAGGGCATCTAAAGTAATAACTGGAATGGGGCAACTACAGTACCCTGAAAGATTATCAAAATTAGGGTTATTCACTTTAGAAAAAAGACGACTGAGGGGAGATCTAATTAATATGTATAAATATATCAGGGGTCAGTACAGAGATCTATCCCATCAGCTATTTATGCCCAGGACTGTGACTGTGACGAGGGGACATCCTCTGCGTCTGGAGGAAAGAAGGTTTGTACACAAACATAGAAAAGGATTCTTTACGGTAAGAGCAGTGAGAATATGGAACTCTCTGCCTGAGGAGGTGGTGATGGTGAGTACAATAAAGGAATTCAAGAGGGGCCTGGACGTATTTCTGGAGTGTAATAATATTACAGGCTATAGCTACTAGAGAGGGGTCGTTGATCCAGGGAGTTATTCTGATTGCCTGATTGGAGTCGGGAAGGAAGTTTATATTTGGTAGAAAATTGGCTTCTACCTCACAGGGTTTTTAGTTTTTTTTTTGCCTTCCTCTGGATCAACTTGCGGGATAACAGGCCGAACTGGATGGACAAATGTCTTTTTTCGGCCTTATGTACTATGTTACTATGTTACTTCCATTTTCTTTTAATTCCTGTGAAACACCTAAAAGATTAATAAAGTTTGTAAAATCAGTTTTTGAATAATGTGAGGGGTGCAGTTTCTAAAATGGATGTTTTCTATTATGTAAGCCCCATAAAATTACTTCATAACTGCATTGGTCCTTTAAAAAGTCAGTTTTGGAAACTTTCTTGAAGCCTTGAATCAGATTGCTTGATGCTAACAATATGCCTGTCCGTGCATGAGCAAGCAAAAATATAGCTTCCCATTCTCTCTCGCATGTCTGAGGACCTAGTTCTTTCTGGGTTCACCCCCCAGTGTGATGTTTGGCCATCATGGCCAGTTACATCATCATTATCATTAGCCTCGTCCTCCAGTAAAAGTGACTCCTCCTCTAGTGGTAGCATCTCTTCTTCCACTTTCTCATCCATGGTAGTTTGTACATATGGGTCCCCAACAGCTACAGAGTGGCCAGCAAGATGTGGAAGCTGTTCTTCTTTCACCATCCCTTGTTCTATCAACATGAGTGTTTGCTCTAATATAAATATCAGGGGGATAGTATTGTTGATGCTGTAGTTGTCCCTATTAACAAATCTGGTGGCCTGTTCGAAGGGCCTGAATACACAAAATATGTCTCTAATGAGCTGCCATTGCCTGACTTCAAAACAACACATTCTCCCTGCTGAGGTGATCTGGTGCATGATGAACTCATTCACCACTTTTTGCTGATCGTACAGACACACCAGCATATGCAAGATGGAATTCCGGCGAATTGGAACATTGCGGGTCAGTTGGTGCAATGGCAAACTGTTCTGTTGCTGAAAGTCCAGGAGGGCGTTCCTTGTCACATAAGAATGGACTAAATGCGAAGACAGTCTTTTGGACATGGCCAGCACCTTCTGCAATCCGCAGTACTTTTTCAAAAAGTGTTGCACCACTAGATTTATCACTAAGCAATCCAGAAATTTACACATATGATAGGAGAGAGAGGGAGTAAAAGCAATGCTCTGCCCTCTTTCTGTTAGGGACAGGAAGATGTCCATTGAGGAAGACATGGAGGAGGCAGATAAGCACTGGGTATGGGAACTGTAGTGTCCCACTAGGTAGGGGTGGGCACTACACAAGGGTCAATTGGTGTGCGCGTTACTCCTACTCACAAGGAACAGAAATGTTATATTTAATTGTGCATTTAATGTATTTTCTAATGTGTTTTCATATGCAATGCACCCCTGTATGATGCAATAGCAGGCCTAGTTGGGTGTAGTTAGACACTAGAGACGCTTAGCTTGACTGGATTTGTTTGCTGCATCATCTTCATACTAAATTGGCGGTAAAAATTGGCGCCTTCTGCTGAAAAGTGCGGGAAGGCTATATGCTGGCACCACCGCCCTGTCTGGACATTTGCATGTCTGCTGGAATGGACTCCGCCTCCCCCGTGCTGGAGTGCCTGGGGGGCGGCCTCCCAGTGCAATGGGAGGATCTGTCTGAACTTGTTGGCGCCACCCTGTCGCTCTCCAGAGAAGGATCGAGCATGTTGAGGAGTGAGGACTGCTCTGCTGAGATGTCTGCGCCTGATCTACTAAAGATGAATGTTACTCGTGTAGAGCAAGAGGACGCTCCACCGGCCTACTCTCCGGGACCGGAGAGACCCGCCTGCCCGCCACCGAGGACGCAACCGGAGACCTACTATGGCTCCTGGAGAGACTTCTTCCAGCCGTCGTTTAAGTGGTCAGCGTTGATGGCAGAGATCCGGGAGGCCGAAATAAAGAAAACGACCAAGACAAAAATCTATTATGAAGAACTGGCAAAGACCGTTCATGAATGCCACACTGACACCCAACCCCGCCTGGAAAGGAGAATGGGGTTGGTTGTGGCCTTTGACAAGGACCGAGGCTTCGGTTTCATAAAGGACTATCTTACTGGAAGAGACTTATATGTCAATCGGAGGTCCGTCAAGCGGAGCTACCTCCCAGAACATTTGCATAACCTCCTGCGAGGGAGAGGAGGTTGAGTACAGCCCTGCTGAGGGCCTGTGAGGCCCCTACGCCACTGCCGTGTCCCGTCCTAAAAAGAAAACGGAGGACTGGGACCTTGATGAGGACCACCCTGGCTGCGAGCGCGAACCTGTGCGCTCTCGAGAACCGGCCCATCATGCCTTCCAAGAACGGGGCTCCTTCATTGGCCCGAATGTATTTTGGCAACCAACAGTAGGTGGAGAAGAGGGTAAGCCCATAGCCCTCACCTGAGCTGCCTCGCAGGGAAAAGACTGTACGTGAACTACAAGATGCAGAAAGATTCCGTGCTACCCTGGAGAATATCCGGAGAGGGAGAAAAGCGGACGCCTCACCTGAGCCTGCAGCGGCTGCGCAGGACGTGCCACCCACCTTACAAGTGCCGACGGCGACAGCGGAGAACAGCGATCCCGACTCCGAAAGCCTGGACGACCAGATCGTGCGGCTGGAGATGAAACTACGGGAGCTGCGCCAGATTGCCTCCGCCAGGATCCAGACTCCACCTGACCTAAAAGAAAGTGGACGTAAGGACTCGGACGTCTCCGGGTCTAAGGTGAGAGTACCTGTCCCTTCCAGCCGTCCCTCCTTAGTATCGGCACCTGCGGTGAGGTCTTCTTACGCTGTGCACCGGCGCACAGAGCCAGTCGTCCACCGGACCGCTTGCAGCAGCGGTACCCAGGCCAGTGCAGCAGCCCACCATTGTCATGCCTGCACCGGTGCGGTCAGCAACTTTGATCACTCCTAGGCCTATGGGGCCTATACCTATTAGGGGTCCGTTTATGCTGCAGTTGCCCCCCAATACAGTGTTGTGGGCACATCCGTCTGTTGATCCTCAATACAGGCCCAATATACAAATGGAGCCAGGGAGCACCACTGAGATGCCTAGTGGATATGACTTGCCCCTGTGAATTGGCCTGCTAGGCCCTTGATGTTTGATTTATTTTGCCAAGGGACCCTATAAAGAAGATTTAACCCTTTCAGGACAGGAGTCCTTCGTTGTTTTGGCCCTCTGTTGCTGCTGCCAGTTACCCACGGCTCAGTGGAGGCGGCAAACCACTGAAATACCACATGCAGCAAGGCCATCTTGTTTACAGGACCTCCTGCCTGCTTTCTCAGAGTGAAAACCCAGTTGTGCCTATTTTCATATGATGCAACTTTAACCCTTTAACCCCCTTTTCAGGTTGATTAAGGGTATTACAGCACTTATTTCTATATGGATGCCATTTAAATAATGTGGACTATTTTATGTGCTGCCATTTTATTATGCAACTTAAATTCCAAGGATTGTGCCCAGGGAGAGACTCAGATGCACATGAGCCTCTGAGATTTTGCTACTACTTTAAAGAAATGTGCCCAGAGATGGACTCCACCATATGCGAGCCTCTTGCTTTGCTGTCTGTGAAATCCTTACTTGTCTGAAGAGAAAAGAACCTGGGTACGGACTCATTTTATATGCTTTGAGCCTCCAAGAATTGTTATTTAATGTTTTTACATTTTCTATGGACTACAACTGTTCTATCATGGACAATTTGCACTTTAACGTTTTCTATGGACTATCCTGGTATTTATTGTAACGCTGTGCCAGGTCAGCGCCCCTGTTCCCTTACATGATCCTGAGAGAAGAGAACGACGCCCCTTTTCACCGTTACTTGCTCCTAAGCCCAGTGGAACTGCCTGATATATATACATATAATGTATTTTTCGCAAATGTAGATGTGTGTTCCTGCTTTGCATTATTTTTTCTATTACAGGTGCAGTGTCCAGCTGGGCAGGGCCCCTCCATGTTGCGCCGAGGACGGGCAACGTTATAGCGTGGGGGTATGTAGTGTCCCACTAGGTAGGGGTGGGCACTACACAAGGGTCAATTGGTGTGCGCGTTACTCCTACTCACAAGGAACAGAAATGTTATATTTAATTGTGCATTTAATGTATTTTCTAATGTGTTTTCATATGCAATGTACCTCTGTATGATGCAATAGCAGGCCTAGTTGGGTGTAGTTAGACATCCCAGACACTAGAGGGAGATAGGGAGCCCCTAGTATAAATGTCCAGGCCTAGACAGGGAGAGTTAGTGCAGAGTCAGGAGTCTGAGAAGACAGAGGTTAGAAAGCCTTCTCCTGACATGCAGCTTGATAGCCCTGGCTGCTAGCTATGACCAGGAGGCTAGTGAGGAGACCTAGCCTGCCTGAAGCCAAGAGAGCCTTAGTTAGCTCTGAAGTCACCCCAGTAGCAGGACAGAACCTCCTGGGAGAAACCCACAGTCATCCACCCACCAAGTAAGGAAATCCCAGGGAAAGATAAGTAAACCTGATGGGCAGATGCATTACAAAGTAAAGCAAGGATTTAATTAATACCAGAGGAAGAGATAGTTACCGAGGATTTAAGCCACCATTTAGGCATCCGGGCCTTGGGAAAGAAAGCCAGACAGGAGTTCTAGAAAGAACAGTGTACACTATTTCTGAGGAAAGGTACAACCTGCTTCTGAGTGCATTGTGAATTTAACCTCTGCGTATCTTGCATAATTAATACCTGCCATTTTGTGGAGAAAGCCTACTTGTGAAACTGTGATTTAAAGACTGTGTTACCACCTACTTGTACAAAGTTGGACTGTTCAGTAAAATAACGTTTGGTTCACTATACTACCTGTGTACCTCCATCATTCCAACTACCAACCGGTGTGCCACCGTCAAAGGCACTGGCGTCACGAATTCAAAAGGGACCTTGCCCCAGGCACTCAAAATACCTGTAACATCCAGGGCACCTCATCCACCATCAGGCCTCGTCCCTCCATACAGAGTGTGCCCCAGAGGAACCGTGTCTACCTCTCATTCACTGCCACGCGCCTGCCCAGGGTTCTCCAGTACAGTGAGCAACCCTCGATTGCCCATAACCGTGACCTCACTTCGCTATACCCTGCAGGTCTGGCGTGTTGCAGAACCACACTGACACAAATGTGGAAATGACAATAGGACCTGGCCTTGTTGATGTGGTGCTGTATCGCCGCTGCCACACAAAACATTGACCCAGTGGGCCTTCAAAGACATATCCGATAATGCAAGATACATGATATTAAAGAGTATTGGGCTTAACACTGATTACCCCGCTGCTGAGTTTAGCACATTTGTAGTATGTACCATTTATAATGTCCCATAACCAGTTCTTTACACAAGTGCCAGGTGTGTAGCTATAGGGGAAGCAGGGGAAGTGGTTGCTTTGGGGCCTGAACTCAGAAGGGGCCCCCTCAACAGTTTTATAAAATGAAATTATATAAAAAGACCCTGTATAAAAATGGATTGAGTGGCTGCCGGGTGATCTTGACTAGCCACAGGAGTGGCAGAGGGGGTTTCAAAGTTGCCCGGGATGCCCTGTTCAAAAATTTGCGGGACAGGTGCAGACCCATTTATTTCAATAAGGCCGCAAAAGATACGGACAGCACACCGTGTGCTGTCCGCATCCGTAGTTCCGTTCCACAGCACTGCAAAAAGAGCCAAAATACAAGAATAGGCATTTTCTTTGATAGTGCCGGTCATGTGCGGTCCACAAATTGCAGAACGCACCCAATTACCTTCTAACGTCATATAATTATTTTAATAAGGTCCCCTTTTTACAATTGTCACATGATCTATCACATGATGTGAGTATCGTAGTGAAAAGATTGGCCAGCAACCGAAGCAGATTGGTCAGTGCTCAGTGGTAGGAATACTCCATCAATCATTTTTTTAAATACAACGGCACTTCCAAAAAAACACCAGTGTTTTGGTCCCACCCAACTCATGGAATTTGTTCATGGACAGAAAGAGAACCGTCGTAGAGCGTCACAGTATATCTGTCCTTACCACATACTAGCCGCTGCCTGCTCCTTCAGGCCATGAACAAGGTCCATGCTTTTGGACTGAAACGCTGGTGTCAGACATTTTTTTGTGGATTCTGGAGCACCTATCAATAAAGACAAGAAAAACTGCTTGCATACAGGAGAATGCTGTAGTATTCTTTTTAAATGATGTGGGTATAAATACACCTGTTCCGAAAGGCCCCTGAATCTGCAACACTATATTATAACAAAAAGGGAATTAATATGGCACAACTGCAAACCTGGGTATGGTATTGGCCAACATGGTAAGCACTATTGTTGGCACAAACCTATCACCCAAAGAACACCATACAGTGTGCACAGTGCATGTACGGCTACCTCTCCATTCAACTCTATAAGATTGCCTGAAAAAGCTGAGCCAGGAATCGTCTACTTTCGGAACTCCCATTGGAGTGAATGGAGGGTGGTCACACTTGCGCCGTGCTTTCTCATTTACTTTCTGGAAATAGGAGTTGGTCCCAGAGGTGTAATCGTGAACCTACCTCACATTGGAAGCATAGCCATGTATGAGATGAGACAACCCCTTAAAGTCTTAAAAGTCTTTAAACTGCCTAGTCCAGTGATGGCTAACCTCCGACACTCCATCTGTGGTGAAACTATGACTCCCAGCATGCTCAATTCATTTCTATGATGTTCTGAGAACAGCCAAGCAAGTGTATATCTTGGGAGCTGTTGTTTTACCACAGATGGAGTGCCATAGGTTAGCCATCACAGGCCTAGTGTCACAGTGGAGAGTGGGGGAAAACTCCCCACTGTATAGCATAGGAAAATGGGGAATCAGCTAGGCCTGGACACCAGGAAAAGGGAGCAGGTCACCTCCTAATGCCGCCTTAATCCTGGCCCTGACTCCTAACCATATGAGCAGACCTAGATGGTAGGTGGGCTCATACACAGGAACCTCGGACCCTGAGTCGCCCTGAAGATCCCTGCAATGAGGTTAGTAGCAGAAGATGACCTGTTCATCCCACATGCAGATAATCAGGAGTCTCCACTGATCTAGCTACAAGGAAAGCGACAGCCAGTGAACAGCCACTGAATCGGCAGGTAAGAGCCCAGAAACAACACACACTTACCTGCCACGGCCACAACAACCACTGGACCCCCATGCAAACAGGAAGAATGGCGGCCCCAGGCAGAGCTGCTCACTGACTTGTGATTCCCACTGCGGGGAACCCAGAAACCCCCTTCCGGAGGGTCAACAGTGGAAATGTCTAACAACCATGCTGGAAACCAACACCAAACATACTAGACATGAGACACAAAACTAGACATAAACACACACCCAAAACACCAACCACACCAAACAAGACAACAATTGAGGATGGGAAAAGGACAAAGGGAACATAGGTGAGACATCATGGTGACATCGGAAAGACATCAATGTCCCACTAGGTGGCCATCAAGGACTGGCCAGATAAAACACCCAGGACAGGAGCAAAGCTCCAGCACCAACAAAGGATGGACTCTCCAGCCTGAAAGCCACTGGTGATAAAACCCTAGTGGCCACACCCAGCCAGGAAGTTAACCCCTCCAGCACCAGACAGGGGAGGAACCAGGAGAAGGAGAGCAAAGCCCATACATGCTGACAGCTACGTGTACAGCTAATGTGTCATGGTACACAACAAAGACCGTGACACCTAGTCAAAGCCCAGACCTCATTGAGAATTTGTGGCATGACCTGGTGATTGATGTGCACTAACCCATATAACTTGAAGAATTTGTAGTAGTCTTACCTGAAAAAATCCCAGGTTGTAAATGTGCCAAGAGACTTGCATTTGTAATTGCAGCAAAAGTACACAACGTACAGATTTTTGGAGTGTGCATGGTTTTGGAGTGTGGATACATTAAGGGCTTATTCACACGGCCATTGCCCCTCCATTGCCATATTGCAGCCTGCATACGGCGGGTCAGCAATACACAGGGCACCGGCCATGTGTATTCCGTATCACATATGCAGGCCGATTCAAGTGAATCCGGAGATGCGGAACGGAACCCCACAGAAGCACTACGGAGTGCTTCCGTGGCGTTCCGTTCCGTGCCTCCGCACCGCAAAAAAGATAAAACTTGCTCTATCTTTTTGCAGAACGGATGGATTGCGGACCCCATTCAAGTGAATGGGTTCACGATCCGCATGTGGCTGGCCCACGGTCAGTGCCCATGCATTGCGGTCCTCAGCACGGGCAGGGCAGGACAACGGCCGTGTGAATGAGCCCTAAAGCTGTTTTTTTGTCTTAAAGGGGTTGTCCAGGTTCAGAGCTGAACCCGGACATACCCTTATTTTCACCCAGACAGCCCCCCTGAGGCTAGCATCGGAGCATCTCATGCTCTGATGCGCTCCCTTGCCTTGCGCTAGATTGCGCAGGGCACGGGCTCTTTTGTTTACCATAACACATTGCCGGGCGGAAGCTTCCGCCCAGCAGTGTGTTCTGTGACGTCACCGGCTCTGATGGGCGGGCTTTAGCGCTGCCCTAGCTGTTTTACTGGCCAGGGCAGCGCTAAATCTTGCCCAACAGTGTCGGTCATGTCACCGGGCTTCCTGGCAGCCCCATGGAGAGCCCAGTATGTCACCGGATCTCCAAAAAATGCCTTTTTCCTGCGCGTTTTAGCTCAGGGCAAAGGAGAGCATTGGAGCAGGAACTGCTCCGATGCTCAAGTCAGGGGGGCTGCTGGGGTGAAAATGGAGGAATGTCTGGGTTCAGCTCTGAACCCGGACAACCCCTTTAATTGTTGTCTTCATAACTTTTTATGTTTGTATTTTGAAAAGAAATAAATTATATGGAACAAAAAAATTGTCTGCATTACAGTAAAAAATATTTTGCACTTTCAAAGATTCAAAGTGGTAGGCATGTTGTGTAAATCAAATGGTATAAACCCACCAAAAATACATTTTAATTCCAGGGTGTAATGCAACAAAAGAGGAAAAAAACTTTTGCTAGGCAGATAGCCAGTATACATTTCTCTATAACACACATACAAAAGGAAGAGCAAATTGATTCTACCAGTTCAGGAACTCTTTCTGATTTTTAGAAACACAATTTTTTTTTGAGAGCGAGAGCCTAGTATCCCAGGGGTGCACCCTTTCTTATTACAGAGAGTGTCTAGTATGCATAGTACATGTGCGGAGTATTGTAGGCCAGGCAATGCAATTCTGGGTTTCTGAGAAAGATATTTAAATTTACTTTCCTAAGCCTATCTGAAGACAGCATCTGGGTTTCTGTATCTTTTCCAGAAACCCAGAGGAACGTTGACTGGCTTTAAATACTCCCTCTATGCACCCTTCATAAGGAGAAATAGTACCCCAACCAAGTTTCTTTGCTCAGTTCTGTTTAAGGCCTCATGCACACGGCCGTTGCCCGGCCGTGGCCGTATTGCGGCCCGCAATATGCAGGCACCGGCCGCATGCTTCCCGCATCACGGATGCAGACCCATTCACTTGAATCAATTTTTGGATTGGTCTCGATCAGTCCCGGCTGCCGCGCGGACGTTGCCCGTGCATTGGGGACTGCAAATTGCGGTCCACAATGCACGGAATGGCAGCGCAACCACCGTGTGCATGAAGCCTAAGGGTAGTTATACAGAAAGAGGTGGGTATCTGGTATGAGACACTCAGGGGCACATTTATTAAGACTAGGGATGAGCGAATCGACTTCGGATGCTTCATACGAAGTCGATTTGCATAAAACTTTTTTTTAATACTGTACAGAGCTAGCGCGCCGTGCCGTATAGTATGAGAATGTATTGGCTCAGATGAGATTCAGAAATGTATTTCTACTGTAAAAATCCTTTGTATATAAGCCGAGTGGAATCTGATTGGTTGCTATGGGCAAACTAAGCCATGTGAAAAACATGTGCAATTCACTATTCTTTCTGAAAGATTAAAAACTATCTCTCCCCCTCTCCCCAGGCCTCCTGCTCCTTACTGCTTTCAACTGTGTCTGCGCCCAGAGGATGCAAGCACAGTTGAAAATGTTGCTACAACTGCCATGGGGCTCTATTAAGGGCAAACTTGACTCTTCGGTCCTGCCAAATCAAGTTGCTAAATTCACTGCTGTATTGAATTGTGCTAAATATCCACATATAGGTATATAGCTACTTGAATGTGTGAATAATGTAAATATACACATACAGGTATAGCGCTACTTGAATGTGTGAGTAATGTAAATATACACATATAGGTATATAACTACTTGAACGTGTGAGTAATGTAAATATACACATATAGGTATATAGCTACTTGAACGTGTGAGTAATGTAAATATACACATACAGGTATAGCGCTACTTGAATGTGTGAGTAATGTAAATATACACATATAGGTATATAACTACTGTATTTGAATATGTGAGTAAAGTAAACGTGCAAAGGTATGTAGTAATTACACTCATAGGGGGAGAGTTATGAAAACTGGTGTAAAGTAGAACTGGCTTATTTGCCCATAGCAGCCAATCAGATTTCATATTTCATTTTCCAAATGAGCTGTGAAAAATGAAGGGTAGAATGTGTTTCGTTGCTAGGGGCAACTAAGACAGTTTTCCTTTACACAAGTTTTGATAAATCTCCCCCATAATGTAGTAAACAATTTTAAAATTTTGGGGTGATTGGGCTACCTACTCTCAACACAGCCCAGGGCCCATGGTACCCTTACTCTGATCCTGGTGCTGAATAGGGTGACTATTTACTATTTTTAAAAACACACTATCCAGAAATAAGTCTGGGTTAACATCACATTTTTGCCATCCATTTAGCGTACACACATAATGTATACAGTACATTAATGGATGCTTCAGACTGGTGCCATACAGAGGTATCTGTTCATCATAGAGTTCTATTGTAAAAAAAAAAAAAAAAAAAAAAAAAAAAAAGAGTATACGTTAAACAGATGGCAAAAACAAGATGTGAACCCACCCTAAGCCTGACATTTCTAACACTATCTAACATTTTTGGATAGTTTCTATTTTTACATACAATAGGGGCAGACTATGGGGTTTCTATGGGGCTGTTTGAAAGGGGGCAATTCTGGGTTAACCTCGTACTTATTTTTGTGAGTGATATTTTGTGGTCTCCACAAGAAGTTTAATGTCAACAAACAAGGAAGTAAATGTGAAAAATGGAGCTGGATGGATTTACCAGGATCACTGGTAAATGTCTAGGAATCACTAGGAATGTGGTAGTGTCAATACAAAATCTGGCCCCAATACAAAATCTGCAATAGGGCTCTTTGGGTCCCTTCAGGCATCAGGGCCCTGATGTGACAGCTTCCTTTGCTATAACTACAGTACGCTACCCAGTGGCTGTAAAGCACAATCTGAAGAAGCATTTTTTTTTTTTTGCTACTAGACCTCCATCTTCTATATATGCTACTAAGGATGTGAATTTAGTCTAAGGGCCATTTTATATGGGCCAAGAATCTGTCACGGTCTCTTCCGTGACAGGGGTCAGAAGATCTAAGAGAGTGGCTGCACATGATGTGATCTGACAGCCTCTTTGGTTTCACTTGTTTCTGTGTTGTTGGGGGTTATGACATCTCTTGTCTCAGGTCAGGTGTAGCTTATGTGGTCATTCCAACTCCTATATTTAGTCTGGTCTTACGCATCATGCTATGCGGTTGATAGCTCCTTTTTGGTTGTGGAAGTGCTGGAGTTTGGTTCTCCACTGAGTTCCTACTTGTCCACGTACTACAGAGTTAAGTGTCTTTTCCTATTTCTAGTTTGCTGTATTCCCCTATCTTTTGGTATTAGGTCTGAGGGAGTCTACTGTTCCTTCGTCTGGGAAGGAACAGGTCATCTTTTGTCCTGACACTTTTTCCAGGGCCCTTTAGGGTCATTAAGGCTCTAGGTCCCTGCGTATGAACATTCCTACCATCGAGGTTTGTTCATACTGATAGTAGTCAGGGCTCAATTTAGGGATTCAATAGGTGGTGACCTTTCCCCTTTCCCTAGTTTTCATACCTAGTACCTTTTTCCTTCCCTCCTGTGTTCAGTGTGGAGTTTTCCTCCCACACTGCGCCGTGACATTATCAACCGCCACTAACCGTCATTTTTTGTCTGTGTCAATGAGGCTATGGATCCAATCGCTGCGCTGGCTAGACAATTGCATGGTCTGTCTACAGAGGTAGCTAACCTCTGCACGCAGATCCAGGGATCACAGGCTGCTGGTGGTAACCAGGCCTGTACTGAACCTATGGTTGCACTTCCAGACAGATTTTCGGGGGAAGCGATCATTTCATTCTGTTCAGAGAGTCGTGTAAATTGTACTTTGAGTTATATCCACTCTCATCTGGGGATGAGAGTCAAAGAGTGGGTATTATCATGTCGTTGCTTAAAGTGGACGCTCAGTCTTGAGCTTTTTCTTTACCAACCGGATCACAGCCCCTTCGGTTGGTAGATGAATTTTTCAGAGCTCTAGGTCTTATCTATGATGACCCAGATCGGATCTCCCTGGCCGAGACCAAGTTATGTGGTTTACGGCAGGAAAAGCGTTCTGCTGAGATCTATTGCTCTGAATTTAGGAGTTTACCTCCCACACCACACTGTAACAGAATCGGGCCAATGAACATTGGTAAGAATGATGGTTTCACGTAATTTTGTTGTGCTGCCGATTGCTCGAGAAATGAGCAAATGCAATCACTTTTTTTTGTGGCACCAATAGAATCCTCATTTGTAAGCTAAATATCTCCCTGTGCTGCCAAAATTATGCAAACTGAATAGGAGACAAACAAGCACAATAGCAATTATTTGTCCCCCTTTCACTTTGCATTGGGCCCCCATTTACCGAAAGGTGCCAATTGACGTGTATATCATCGAACAACGCTAATTATTGGCCCAGCATCAGGCCAAGTAACAGGCCCTAAGCTTGGCTGTGCCTAAATTATATGTGTACTACTATTTGATATTTCATTAAAGGGGTTTTACTAGATATTTTATGAGATGTTTGAGAAGGCACTGACGCTTGCAGTAGCTCTGCAGCCTTTTCTCAGCTCACCAATCACAGCGCGCACATTGTATAGCAATTATGCTTGGTATTGCAGCTCAGCCTCACTCACTTCAAAGGGGATGAGCTGCGCCTAAGCAACTTGTCTGAAGAACATGACATCACATGGCCAATGCAAAGCTGAGAGAAGGTCGTGGTGTTACTCCAAGCGCCGGTGTCTTCACAAGCAGCTGATCGGAAAGGGGTCCCGGGTGTCGGACCCCCACTGATCAGATATAGGGTTGAGTGAACCCGAACTGTAAAGTTCGGGTTCGTACCGAACTGTAGGATTTTTGGACCCTGGACTCGAACCCCGAACTTTTCAGTAAAAGTTCGGGTTCGGTGTTTGCCGAGTTAGGGTACTTTCACATTAGCGTTTTTCTTTTCCGGCATAGCGTTCCGTCACAGGGGCTCTATACCGGAAAAGAACTGATCAGGCATATCCCCATGCATTCTGAATGGAGAGTAATCCGTTCAGGATGCATCAGGATGTCTTTAGTTCAGTCATTTTGACTGATCAGACAAAATAGAAAACCATTTTATCTCCGGCGAAAAAAATTTAAGACTTGCCATTTTTTTCCATTGGAATGCATTAGTGCCGGATCCGGCATTCAAAATACACGCATGCGCAGACCTTTAAAAATTAGAAAAAAATAAATACCTGCTCTCCATAGGTGACAGGGACCTAATTTTTGTAAAATTGTCTGTTCAAATGATGGGTGACATGAACACAGTTTTTCCGTGAAAAAAAGCCTGCTCTGCGTAGGTGACAGGGACCTAAATTAAAAAAATCGTCTGTTACATTGTCAGGTAACATTTTACCAATTTTGCTGTATACAAGCCCCTGCTCTGCATAGGTGACAGGGACCTAATTTTTGGAAACTCGTCTGTTCAATTGGTGGTGACATGAACACAGTTTTGCCATGAATAAACCCCTGCCCTACATAGTTGACAGGGCCCGAAATGTTTTAAAATTGTCTGTTCCAATGATGTGTGACATTAACTTATTTTTGCCAATGAAAAACCCCTGCTCTGTATAGGTGACAGGGACTTGAATTTCTAAAATTCGTCTTTAATTGGCCCTTTCATTCGATCCTTCCGCTTTAATAACTTGGCCCACATTTTAGATTGATCACATTGCAGCTATTGACCTCCCTTGGATGTGGTATCCCTTTCTCAGGCTCCCTCTCTGGCGTGAAACCCTGATTCGCCACTAACCGTGATCACCATGGTAGGCGCAGAAAAGAACATCAAAAGTTGATAGAGCAGATATCCAATTGGATCATGGACATCACGGGGACGTGCGACATGGTGGAGCAGTATGTGTGCACACGTCTACACGTACTGACTGATGGGTCTGCCCCTTCAACTTCTGGGTCTCCAATTTGGGCACATGGCCTGAGCTTGCCCTTTACGTCTTGGAGGTGCTGGCATGCCCTGCAGCCAGTGTATTGTCTGAACGTTTGTTTAGCATGGCTGGAGGGGGTTATCACAGGTTATATTTCCTAATGTTTTGGGGTGTACCCTAATTTAAACAAAAGAAAAAAAAAATTAAACCAAAAACCAGTGTTGGCTACCTCCTCCTCCACCGCCGCTTCCACCTACACCGCCACATCCACTGCCTCCTCAACTTCCTACTCCATAAGGATCTCGTCCTTCAAGATCAAGATTTTTATTTTATTTTTTATGTATTTTAAAGTATTTTCCCTATCCATATTTGTTTGCAGAGCACTTGCCATGCTCTTAACCACATTTTGCTGCCGTTTGCAGCCCTCTAGCCCTTTCCATTTTAGTGCTCAAAAGTTCGGGTCCCCATTGACTTCAATCGGGGTCAAGTTCGGGTCCCAAACTCAAACTTTTTTGTGAAGTTCGGCTGAACCCTTCAAACCCGAACATCCAGGTGTCTGCTCAACTCTAATCAGATACCGATGACCTATCCAGATGATAGGTAATCAGTAAAAAATCTCCGAAAACCCTTTAAGTACATTTTTCTAGGAATGGATTCATATTTTTGTGACGGACTTTTCATAATTTAGAACATAGAAAAAATCACTAAAAAAAATCGCTAAAATACTGAAATAACACATGTGATAGTGTTCTTCAACATGAGTATTATACAATAATAATAAAATATTCCATTGACCACTCATGTTTTCTCAGTATAAAGCATATTTGCTGTCTAATGCCCTCATGAGCCTCTTATCTCAATATTCTCCTGTTCTCTTACATCCAATCCCATTTTACTATTGAGGCCTCTCATTTCCGCCTGTCACAAGCATGAAATCTGTACACACTTATAAATAGTGGATAGTTTTCAGGCCTCAGGCAGTTCACAGAATCTGGCAGCAATTAATGTCCCCAAGGTCACTGAACTATATCCTGCTGCCTCTCCACTCAGAAAGGGTAACCTAAACTGTGTAAGTGGGGGGTCCAAATTAACTCTTTCATTGTGATTATTAAACAGTTCTACAAAGATGTCAAGTATTTCCATAGGTTAGGGATCTCCACAGACATTTTTTGCAATGATGCATGCACCACATGTATTAAGTGCCTGAAATATAATTTATGAAGCTTTCTCAAAACAGGATTTCATTTGTTGGTAGAATTCAATTTTTCTAAAATGTGCTAAAGACAATGCAAGGCAAACCTACGTAGAAGTTGCAAATGCAACATTTCAAACTACATTTTAGTTTATAGTGCTGGTACTTGGTCCAGTTTACAGATAAGCCTACAATAATTTACTGAATTTGGCTCAAGTCCTGTAAATTTTGTGCCATTTTTACTTAAAAGACACCTTTTAAACATAAACTCTTAGGCTCCTTCTAAGATGTACACTTATGAAAGGAAAGAGTTAAAATAACATTTTGAATAACACTCCGAATAACAATTCCAGAGACCAAGGCTTAAAAGGGCCCCCAGTTAGAGGCACTCCAAGCAACAAAAGGGTTAATCCAAGTTGGGTGTTGAGATGCTAAGCACATCTGGAAAAGAACAGAACCACATGGAAGAAATTCTATTCTTTACATTCATCTGTGTAAAATAGCATTTCACCACACCGGCATAGCAAGGGGAGGGGCGGCAATGGAAAATCAATATTCTGCGAAAACCAAAATCATCCTGCCCTTTAAAACAGCTTAACGGGGAACGCCCTGAAGTCAACTGGACTACAAGAACCATGATACACTGCAAAGCAGCTATGACAAGGCCTGGCGTTATGGTAAAATGATAAATCAGCAGATGGAGGAGGCTAGTGATACACCCAAAATTAAAAAGAAGTAAGACGAAACCAGCAATTATACCACAATGCAAGAATATAAAGTTTCATTTGCAAGAGCCAGAGGGATGTACATGAGAATATATATATATATATATATATATATATATATATATGTGTTATTGGCAGCAGAATAGAGTAAATGCGGTGAGCTCCTAGCATTATTATCTATGCAGAGATACAGTAATGATCATTTTATACATAATTCACTAGGACATCACAATTCGAACATAGTAACCATTTACAGAAATAATACAAAATAATGTACACTGGTTAACACAAATCTGGTAGGCAAATAGCTCATCAAAATATGTATTGTATAGAATACTAGCAATAAACAGTGACAGGATTAGTTTCCATGGTTGATATCGTTATAGTGTTACAGCTTGCAGTGGTATTTCCCAGCGTGTGTATAGGTGGATGCTCATTGATTACATGCAGTGTACTATGTAGATGTGTAGCAGCAGGTGCCATGTGTCTTCTCTTGTAGATGAATATCTGTCTGTGCTTTCACGGTGAGGCCTTTGTCTTCTAGACTGCCTGTGAAGGCCTTGTGTATCCGCACCATCCCTCCCTTCCTCTACTCCCTAGGCTACAAGGGTGGGTACCACTTGTCTCCGAGCCATAGCAGATACATAGAGTCACCGCTGTCCTTAGCAGCATCCTCGGCCACTTAATGGTCTGGGGCTCACTCACCTCCTTCTGGACTGCAGTCCCTGTGTTTGAGGCTCTGGGCGGAGAGCGGCTGGTACTGTGACCTGCTGGTTGATGCTGTGACATCAACTCAGATGATGTTGCTCATTAGGGTTGCAGTTGCCTTAGTAACCTAGGATGTGATACAGGGAGGGTGGGAGGATGGATATGACTAGGATGATGGGAAGTACCTTCAGACAGAGGTTTAACCCTTCCCGGGAGAGGCTGGGAAATAACAATGACAATTCACATTTGCCTCCTATGAGAAAGCAACACCAGGAGACACACCTATTTAAGGAAAAGCAGCAAATCTTCAGGATAACCCGAATTTGTTGGGACTCACATGTGAAGATTTTTTTTTATCAGTGTCGCCAACACTAAAATGAGTTGATATTTAGATAATAGATGATAGATAGATAGATAGATAGATAGATAGATAGATAGATAGATAGATGCTTTAGGCCCGATTTTAAAAATGACGAGGGCATTTCAATAATGTACAGGAAGCTCCTTCTTCAAAAAGAGGTTCTGCAGTATCCTGTGTACTCCCTGCAATAAATTATCACAAATATCAGTAATGGGTAGGATTGCATGCAGACTTTTATAAGGTCACAAAGCATTATCCTATACATAATAGATGGATTATAGCCCAACAAAATGGGTCTGGTATCTAAAAGGCTAAAAATCAGGTGAACTATATAAAAATAAAAAAAGGAGCATTTATCAAACCAGATACGTCAGGTTTATGGTGTACAAATCTTGGGCCGACATGCCAATTGCGACTTTTTTACAACATTTAGGAGACATGATACTGTGGTCTATATTTAAGGCAGAAAGGTGAGATTAGACCTGAATGATGGAGCATTTGCTATCTGCAGCACTTGAAATTTCACAGAAAAGTTGCATCCTATGCTGGCCAGCCCCCTGGTGTATTTTTTAAGATTAAGTCATGCATTTGCACCAAAGACATGAAAACTGTGATTTCATAAGTTTTGTGCAACCATACAATGCAAAACCAGACTTAAAGGGGTTGTCCGGGCTTTTACTATTGACGACCTATCCTCAGGATAGGTCATCAATATCAGATTGACGTGGTCTGACACCAAGCCACCTCCGATGATTAGCTGTATGATAGACATCAGCAGCAGACAGGAAGAGAGACGAGAGACGGCACGTGACCCCCGCCACTCACCCGTGACCCCCGCCGAACAACCCTTTTAAAAGTGACATGAAAAGGATCTCACTTGATAAATGTCCCCCAGAATCTTCAAAATTTGGTAGTGCGCTGCTGGACAATAGGATCCCTTGCTGTTTCTTGTTGTATGTAGTCAATGTCCATTTTACTCAGGGTTCTGCTATGCTGGGCCGGTGCTACCATAAGGCAGACCAAGCGGCCGCCTTAGGGCGCACCCTGGGGGAGGGCGGAAAAATGTGACATGGAGGGGGAGAAATGTGACATGGAGGGCTGATGTGACATAGGGGGGTGATTTGACATGGAGGGGGAGAAATGTGACATGGGGGGCTGATGGATGGGGGCTGATGTCTGACATGGTGGTCTGATCTGAGGTCTGAATAACATTGGAGGTCTGATTGGGGCTGTGAGCTGAGGTCTGATTAACATTGGGGGTCTGATTACTGGTCTGACCTGAGGTGTAATGGAAAATATTTTTTTCTTATTATCCTCTAAAACCTAGGTGCGTCTTAGAGGGCGAAAAATACGGTCCTCAAACCAGTGATTGTCTGAAGCAGAGAGAAGATAACAGGACCACACAGAGGAGAGGCCAGCTTCCTGCAGACGGGACCAGGGCCAGGTGAGCTGTGAGGGGGGGGGGGGGGGGGGCAAAATGTAGCTTCGCTTGTGTTGGCAAAAATCCTTGCACCGGCCCTGCTGCTATGTAACTCTGGCAATGACATTAATAGGCAGCGGGGGACCTCAGTGACCAGAGGTTTGGGTATGTCAATGGATTTTAATTGATGTTTTTGTTACGCAGTCAAGTCACATTATGACCTCCAGGTAATATCCAGATTAACTGCGGTGTGCAGCATGGACAGCAGCTAGATGGGCTGGGTGTGACTCAATAGGGTCTTGTTAGGTTGTCACAGGCATCGTACCTCTTATATTCCCACAAGCCACCTCACAACATGTGACTTCCGTCATGAGCTACCAACATCGAAAGTAGGACATAAAGGTCATAATATTTGTGATGCAAAAGTGTATTATTTGGCTGTATATTACGAAACAACACATATATACCATCCTGATAAAAAATGAACACCTAAAGCAATGCAAACTCTATTGTAAACTGTCAGACATTGTATAAAATTGTCAATGCATTCCTGCAGAAGAAAATATGCATGCCGTCATTACCAGGATAAGATGTATCTCAGTTATTATTAGTCATATAGTTTTAAGGGATTCAGAATCTGTAATACAGCTTTAGTCATGTGGAAGGTCTATCTACTAAAAGGTGTACAAGAAACAACCATGGTCATCTATATACAGTACAGACCAAACGTTTGGACACACCTTCTCATTCAAAGAGTTTTCTTTATTTTCATGACTATGAAAATTGTAGATTCACACTGAAGGCATCAAAACTAGGAATTAACACATATGGAATTATACACATAACAAAAAAGTGTCAAACAACTGAAAATATGTCATATGCTAGGTTCTTCAAAGTAGCCACCATTTGCTTTGATTACTGCTTTGCACACTCTTGGCATTCTCTTGATGAGCTTCAAGAGGTAGTCACCTGAAATGGTCTTCCAACAGTCTTGAAGGAGTTCCCAGAGATGCTTAGCACTTGTTGGCCCTTTTGCCTTCACTCTGCGGTCCAGCTTACCCAAAACCATATTGATTGGGTTCAGGTCTGTGGACAGTGACTGTGGAGGCCAGGTCATCTGGCGCAGCACCCCATCACTCTCCTTCATGGTCAAATAGCCCTTACACAGCCTGGAGGTGTGTTTGGGGTCGTTGTCCTGTTGAAAAATAAATGATGGTCCAACTAAACGCAAACCGGATGGAATAGCTTGCCGCTGCAAGATGCTGTGGTAGCCATGCTGGTTCAGTATGCCTTCAATTTTGAATACATCCCCAACAGTGTCACCAGCAAAGCACCCCCACACCATCACACCTCCTCCTCCATGCTTCACGGTGGGAACCAGGCATGTAGAGTCCATCCGTTCACCTTTTCTGCGTCGCACAAAGACACGGTGTTTAGAACCAAAGATCTCAAATTTGGACTCATCAGACCAAAGCACAGATTTCCACTGGTCTAATGTCCATTCCTTGTGTTCTTTAGCCCAAACAAGTCTCTTCTGCTTGTTGCCTGTCCTTAGCAGTGGTTTCCTAGCAGATATTCTACCATGAAGGGCTGATTCACACAGTCTCCTCTTAACAGTTGTTCTACAGATGTGTCTGCTGCTAGAACTCTGTGTGGTATTGACCTGGTCTCTAATCTGCTGTTAACCTGCGATTTCTAAGGCTGGTGACTCGGATGAACTTATCCTCCGCAGCAGAGGTGACTCTTGGTCTTCCTTTCCTGGGGCGGTCCGCATGTGAGTCAGTTTCTTTGTAGCGCTTGATGGATTTTGTGACTGCACTTGGGGACACTTTCAAAGTTTTCCCAATTTTTCGGACTGACTGACCTTCATTTCTTAAAGTAATGATGGCCACTCGTTTTTCTTTACTTAGCTGTTTTTTTCTTGCCATGATACAAATTCTAACAGTCTATTCAGTAGGACTATCAGCTGTGTATCCACCTGACTTCTCCACAACGCAACTGATGGTCCCAACTCCTGTTATAAGGCAAGAAATTCCACTTATTAAACCTGACAGGGCACACCTGTGAAGTGAAAACCATTTCAGGTGACTACCTCTTGAAGCTCATCAAAAGAATGCCAAGAGTGTGCAAAGCAGTAATCAAAGCAAAAGGTGGCTACTTCGAAGAACCTAGAATATGACATATTTTCAGTTGTTTCACACTTTTTTGTTATGTATATAATTCCACATGTGTTAATTCATAGTTTTGATGCCTTCAGTGTGAGTCTACAATTTTCATAGTCATGAAAATAAAGAAAACTCTTTGAATGAAAAGGTGTGTCCAAACTTTTGGTCTGTACTGTATATATAAAGAAGGACGTATATATGTGTGTGTGTGTGTGTGTGTGTGTGTGTGTGTGTATGTATGTATGTACGTTCCGCGATGACTCAAAAACACAACCATCAATTTCAACGAAACTTGGAATGCACATCCCGTGCTACCTGGAAAGAAATTTTATGGGGGTCATAGCTTCGTAGGACATACCATTCCTTAGATATTCCTAAAAAATGACCTGCATTAGCCAATACAAGTCTGCAAGTCTTTCTCTTCATATCCGAACTGCCATACACACGGTCACATGTCCCTTATCAGCCAATAGAAGCTCTCAGGTCCTTAGTCTACACATACACACAGTTTTACTCCAGGTCTCCATAACAACCCAGCCATTTTTCTTCACTGCTGTAGGTCAGCTTTAAGCTAGGGCCAGCTTTAAGTGTCAGCTTAGTGTCGCGCGACAATACGACACATAGGGCACAACTACACTGCTACACGAAATTTACTCCTCTTTAATGATTTTTCGACTTCTTCAGGACAAGTTGTCCAAACTCCTTGCTCTCATTAAATGTTTTTGCTTGGTTAAATCCGTCACCCTGAGGCAGCTCCAGTCCCTTCTCGGGCTCCTGGTTTTTGCTTGCAGGGTCATGCCCATCGGTAGGGTTTTTGCCCCCTTTTTTTGCGGGGGTTTCGGCCATTGTCGCACAGCGTCGGATAGCGGGTGTTAGCTTTCACTTTGTATTGTGTGGCTGGCCGACGTCACCAGAATTTTTATAGTTCCTCAAGCGTAAAGAACATGTCCAGCGGAAGCGCAGGCGCCCTATTTCATATCAGCTCCTTGCCCAACTGGTTCAGGCTACATTTGTGCATCACCTGTGGAAATTTTACTTTTTCGAGCCACTTTTGCCTCTCTTTTTTCAGTGCCCTCAGAATTGGAGAACATCTTCCCCAGTTTAGTTTTATTCGCCGATCCAAAACTGATGTTTTTCCCCGGGGGGCTTGGGTTTCTTTGTATCGTTTTGAGGACCCAGTTTGCCCTTATTGAGCCGTGCCGGAGTTTCAAGCTTCACGCCCCGTCGGCTATTCCTCTTTGTGCCATGCCTCCGGCTTGCCTCTCACCCGTTTTCAGTTTTGTTCTATCTTTCGTCACTGCCTTGCGCGCCTGGGCCTCCTCCATCTGAATACGGCACCCATTCTTTCTGCATTGAGGCGGCCATGGAAGCCACCAGGGTGGGGTTACCCGATTCAGAAATGCAGCGCATCAGCGGGTGGAATTGAGACCTGAATTGTTGTTCTGATTTTCTTTCAGGTCTCCCTCGCCCTACGGTTTGTTTTCTGGGGCATTACTATATTTAATGGTCCAGGCAGAGAGCCGAGTTTTGACCGGGTGGCCGCAGCCACGTGGAGGACACTTTGCGGGGAAATCAAGGTCTTCGCTGGCCAGAGACTATTAACATCTGTAAGGTTGTCCAATCCCCTGTTATTCTGGTCATCCATGCTGGGGGAAATAACCTCTGCATGCTTAAGGTGGCGGATCTCATTACTTCCATTAGAGCTGACTTGTAACGTATCCCTTTGTTTTTTCAAGAGGTCATTGTTGTCTGGTCAGAGATGTGCTCTAGGGTCTCTTGGTGGGGCGCCAGAGATGCAAGCGCAGTAGAGAGAGACAGACATACTGCCTGGATCTCTTGCCTTGTTCGTTCCCATGGATCTCTGCAACTCGACATTGGGTTGGTAGTGTGGTTAGGTTCTCGTCAGTCTTTCCCGCTGTTGTATGAGCGTGATCGTCTGTTCTAAGATAAATATCAGGCGGATGGCATCATTCATGCTGCTGTTGTCTCTACTGACAAATTTTGTGGCATCTTCGAAGGGCTTCAACATGCGACAGGCATCTTGGATGAGCTGCCACTGCCTGACCTCAAAGCTGTACCAGCTTTACGCTGCTCATACAGACGCTCTAAAATGTGCAAAGTGGAATTCAAGTGAGTTGGAACATCACCGATTAATCAGTGTAACAGCAGACTGTTCTGTCACTGCAGGAAGTCCAGGAGGGCGTTCTTTGCCACATAAGAATGGCTGAAATGCAAGAAAAGTCACCTGGGCATTGCCAGAACATTGTAAAAAGTATTGCATGACTAGGTCTATCATGTGTGCCTTGCAGGGAGCATGTGTTATTTCTTCCAGGTTCAGCACAGCCACAATGTTGCAGCCATTGTCGCTAACCACCTTGCCCTGTTGGAGTTGGCGGGGAGAGAGCCAGTGGGATGTTCACTGCTTTATGTACTTTAGGAACGTCTCACCTGTGTGGCTACCAATTCCTAGGCCGATCAGCTCTAACACCGCATGGCAATGCATGTGTAGGAAGTGGGAGTGAGAGCAATGCTCCACCCTGCCGCCGTTGGGGATGGGAGGATGTCCAATGGAACTCACATCGAACATTTGTAGTGTATAGATAGAACTTGGATAGTGTTTTTTATGTTAATACATTTGTGTTATGTTCTCTCAGTTATTCATACCAAGGCTATCATTTTGCACCACCCTGCCATTTCTAGCACCAGTATTACTAGCAAACCTCACCAGCATATTAGGCACTAGGTAATAATCATCTGGAGTTCTGTACACCAGAAAAGGAAATCTATGCCAGCAAAGGAGCCCACAGTTGATTTTTGGTCTAATGGCGCACATGTTAAATAAGTGGGGCTAATGAGATCCCACCCATGGCTTGCCGACTTTTTGTAAAAAAGATAGAGGAAAAGTGGCAAGGGTCTTGTAAAAGTGCAAAAAGTCTCAATTTTGGTACAAAAACGGTACTGGAGCTGAAAGTGACATATTATCTTTATACTTATTTTTATATCTAAGGGGTTAATCCGCCAGCATCAGCATTTTTAGTGACGCCAGCAGATACAGCAGGGCCCTGGCTGTCAGTAAGAGCCTACCTTGGAATTGATTGGGCATGCACAGCTTCTGGGACTCCCTGATCAGCTTGCCCGCTGCACTGTAATAGTACGGCGCATGTTGGGAAGGGGTTAAATGTAACGTACAAATGTCCAAGTAATGGTACAGTAGACCCACTCTACTGTCCCCTGAACTGATGTGCTCCTTGTCTCCCAGGCTGTCCTTTTTAAAAGGACATGTGGACAGCAATCAAAGTGGTTGTCCAGGAATAACAACATATGGATGCAGTCACATGACTGTCTATGTTTTTGTGGATCACAAATTTCGGATTCGCAAAACATGGGGACCAACCATGTGGGTTCTGCATCTTGCGGATCGGAAGTTCCTGCCCCACATAATTGCCAAACGGATGTGGAAAGAAAAATACGGTCCTCTGAATGGGCCCTAATACTGATTATCATTATCCTTACTGATGGTGAGCCCCATTGGGGACAGTGAGCGATGATAATGTCTGTAGTTCACAGTGAAATATGTCAGCACTATATAAGTAAGCAAAAGAACGAGTACAGTACTTGGCTACCGCTGGCCGTCCTACACAGCTTGAATGGAGCAGCAGCAGTCAAACCCTCAAGCATTAAACACAGATAGTTGATAAGGTATCATTCTGGGGCAACCACTTTAACCCCTTCATGCCCAGGCAATTCTATTATAATTTTTTTCTCTCTTTATTGTTTTTTAATCCCAGCCTTCCCAAAGCCATAACTTTATATTTTTCCATTCACATAGCCATATGCGGGACAGGTTGCACTCTCTAATGGAACTATTTACAGTTGCATACAATGAAATCGGAAGCGGGAAAAAATTCCAAATGTGGTACAACCAATTAAAAAAAAAACACACACAATTCTCCACACTTTTATGGGTTTTGTTTTTACAGCGTTTTCTATGCAGTAACTGACTTGTTACTTTCATTCTCCGGGTTAGTACAATTACACCACATATGTATAGTTTTTCTTGTGTTTTAATACTGAAAAAACTAATAAAAACTTTGGGAAAAACACAATCATTTTTCCTTTTTTTTCTTTTAGCCATTTGCCATATGGGATAAATATTTTTATATTTTAATAGTGCTGGCATTTTTACATGCAGCAATGCCCATGCTGTTTATTTTTTTGTTTAGGTACTTTTATTTTATTTTTCGGGAAAGGGGGGTGATTTGAAATTTGATATTTTTTTATACTTTTGTTTTATTTTCTTCACACTTTTTAATAGTTCGATTACCATTGGAGTCTATGAAAATTTCACTGTGTTCCTATGGAATCCTGCCACAGGCAGGCTATCCATAGGAAGTTATGTGCGGCAGCCTCCGATCATTCAGGAGGACCAAGGCTGCTGCACACACTATCCAGCTTCCCCGTTCTTCGGTAGGGGAACTGGTGCACGTCTGGGAGCGTGTGCTCCGGGTTTTTAACCTCACAAATGCTGTGGTCACATTTGACCACGGCATCTGAGGGGTTAAATATGTGTGACCAGAATTGTTGCATACCTTAGCCCTTGCTGCCTGCTGTGTAAAACAGCCGGCACTCTGCAGCTATGGCGCCCGTTGCACTTGAGAGCAGGCACCATCTTTAAATATCTGACCACTGACATGTATATACGTTTGGTGGTTGGGAACGGTTTAAGGAATAAGCCTTGTTAATCATTACCTTTACTCCAGTAAGTAGTGCAATTTAACCACCTCCGGACCGCCTAACGCAGATTTGCATTCCGGAGGTGGCAGCGCTGCGCACAGTCACGCATATACGCGTCATCTCGCGAGACGCGAGATGACGCGCTTTGCCGGCCCGCGCATGCGCATCGCGGGCCGGCAAAAGTTAAAGGGGGGTCACGTCAGCAACCTGCCAGCCAATGATCGTTGCTGGCAGGTTGCTGAGTTTTAAAAAATCCAATCAAAGGCCAGATAACAGATCATATTAGTAAATATGATCTGTTATATGGCTGCCCTGCTCCTCTGCTGGTCCTTTTCGTCGGTTGGATCCAGCAGAGGAGCAGGCTTCACAGTGAGTAGCACCAACAGTACACTTTAGTCCCAGATCACCCCCTGCACCCCAATTAACCCTTTGATCACCCCTTTGATAGCCCCTGTTAATCACTAGTGAAAGTGAAAAAAGTGATCAGTGCAAACTCGTCACATTTTTTTTTCACTGGTATTGACTGTTAGGTTTTAGGGATAGTTTAGGCCCCTTGGTTAGGTAGTTTAGGGATCAGTTAGCGCCCAGTCCACCGCACCGCAGTCACTTATTCGCTGATTAGCGTATCGCTAATCAGCTTTTGTACTTTTATAGTATCTGGAAGTGATCAAAACTGATCATGGTCAGATCTATAATAGTATTAGTGTCACTTTAGTTCGCCCTCCACCCAAAACGCAGTGTTTGCCCGATCAGGCCTGATCGGTCGCCCACACGTGCATTCGCCCACGCCCGCCCCGCCGCAGTGACAAAAAAAATATTTTTTTTTGATCACTGCACAATCAGTTTTGATATTTTTTATCAACCGCAGCGGCCTCCGGTACTTCGCTAGCCTCCCATTTGTAAGACAGGCTTGCTTTTTTTCTTGGGTAGTCTCAGGGAATACCCCTAAATTTAGTTGCCCAAATGTCAAACAGGGGGTATTCTTCTGAAGAGGCCTACAGGCTTCTGACCCAGTCGGATGAGGAATGGGAACCCTCATCTGATGAATCTAGCGGGTCAGAATATGAACCTGTAGAAAGCAGTGGCTCTCTGACCCAAAGTTCGGACGAGGAGGTTGAGGTCCCTGATAGCACCAGGCGTACCCGGCCCCGTGTCGCTAGACCGCAGGTTGTGCAGGATCCGATTCAAGAGCAGCAGAGTGGGGCTGGTGCTGTCGGATTACGTGGTGAGGCATACACCAGCAGTGCAGCCCTCCCTGGACCTAGTACCAGCACTGCCGTAGAACATGGTGAAGTGGCGAGCACCAGAAGGGCAGTTGAAGCTGGTACGGTGGCACGTGCATTAGTTACCCCGTCGCAGCCACCGCACAGACGGGCCTGTAGAGCCCCTAGAATCCCAGAGGTGCTGGCAAACCCTGATTGGCAGTCCCCAACTTCAGCCGCACCTGTAGTTCCCCCTTTTACCTGCCCAGTCTGGAGTTCGGGTTGAGACAGCTCAGATCGGTTCGGCCCTGGGATTTTTTGAGCTGTTCTTGACTGCGGAGCTCTTGGACTTAGTTGTGGCAGAAACAAATCGGTATGCCACTCAATTTATATCCGCCAACCCGGGAAGCTTTTATGCCCAGCCTTTCCGGTGGAAACCAGTCCAAGTTTCCGAAATTAAAATTTTTCTGGGCCTTCTCATCAACATGGGTCTAACCAAAAAGCATGAATTGCGGTCATATTGGTCCACGAACCCAATTCATCACATGCCCATGTTCTCTGCTGCTATGTCCAGGGCACGATTTGAGGCCATCCTGCGTTTCCTGCACTTTAGCGACAACACCACCTCCCGTCCCAGAGGCCACCCAGCTTTTGACCGGCTCCACAAAATAGACCACTTCAACCAGAAATTTGCAGATTTGTATACCCCTGAGCAAAACATCTGCGTAGACGAGTCCCTTATACATTTTACCGGGCGCCTTGGCTTCAAACAAAACATCCCAAGCAAGCGCGCCCGGTATGGGGTCAAATTGTATAAGCTCTGTGAAAGGGCCACAGGCTATACCCACAAATTTCGTGTCTATGAGGGAAAAGATCAGACCCTGGAGCCGGTCGGTTGCCCTGACTACCTGGGGAGCAGTGGGAAGACAGTCTGGGACTTGGTGTCACCCTTATTCGGCAAGGGGTACCATCTTTATGTGGACAATTTCTACACAAGTGTGGCCCTCTTTAGGCGTTTGTTTCTAGAACAGATTGGCGCCTGTGGCACCGCGCGAACTAGTCGCGCGGGCTTTCCCCAACGGCTCGTTACCACCCGTCTTGCAAGGGGGGAGAGGGCTGCCTTGTGTAACGAAGAACTGCTCGCGGTGAAATGGAGAGACAAGCGTGACGTTTACATGCTCTCCTCCATTCCCGCAGACACGACAATACAAATTGAGCGAGCAACCCGTGTCATTGAAAAGCCCCTCTCAGTCCACAACTATAACCTTCACATGGGAGGGGTGGACTTCAATGACCAGATGTTGTCTCTGTATTTAGTTTCCCGCAGAACCAGACGCTGGTATAAGAAGGTGTCTGTATACCTAATTCAATTGGCTCTGTATAATAGTTTTGTTCTCTACAGTAAGGCTGGGAGAACTGGATCCTTCCTCAAATTTCAGGAAGAGATCATCGAGAACCTCCTGTACCCAGGAGGTTCCGTGGCCCCATCCACCAGTGTAGTTAGCCGTCTACATGAGCGACATTTCCCCAATGTCGTTCCTGGTACCTCAACCCAACCGTCATCCCGAAAAAGATGTCGTGTCTGTAGCAGGAGTGGAATAAGGCGTGACACCCGCTATTTCTGTCCTGACTGTCCTGACCACCCTGCCCTATGCTTTGGAGAGTGTTTCCGGAAGTACCACACACAGGTACACCTAGCATAGGGATCACATCTCACCAGGACAGGCACACAGGGCTTTTAGGGCCCATTCACATACAGCTGCTGCAAACGTCTCCTTTCACCTGGGACAAAGTGCATAACGCACTTCGCCACATCTTTGGGCGATTTGCGCTTTGCACATTGACCCATGGGGAAGGAGAGGTTTGTTCTATAAAGGTAAAGAAAAAAGGTTAATGTTTAGTTCAAAAAGTTTAAGTTTATATGTTCTGTTCCAAAGTTAATAAAATTATTGCGTTGCGGCCTGGTTTTTTCTTTTTTACCTTCCAGGTGGACAAACCGATCGACTAGCTGCAGCACTGATGTGCATTCTGACAGAAGCATTGCGCTGCTGTCAGATTACACGCAAGTCGGTGTATGCGGCGCTGCAAGACGAGATTTCTACTCTGCAGTAAAAGATACGTTTGCCAAGGCATACGAGCTGAGGAGGAGGCGGCGTTCCTATGCTTTGGCAAACACTTTGTATATAAAAAAATAAGATAAAATCCCGGCAATGATTTATTCATCCACATCGATTGATGTGAATGGAGAAATCTGGTTTGCCAGGGCATACGAGCTAAGTGGGTATGGATGTGTTGGGCGGAGCTCCTATGTCCTGGCAGACGCCTATCCCCTCCTTTTTTTTTTTTGGGCAGAGATTTTTTCATCCACATTGATCGATGCGAATGAAGAAATCTGTGCCCTTAATTTTTTTCTTTCAGCCCAGAGGCTGAACGGAAAAAAAAAATCTCATTACCTGTATGCTCAATATAAGGAGCTGGGTGAGATAAATATCTTGGTCAAATGCCAACTTTGTATAAAAAAAATGGGGAAAGTTGTCTTTTGCCAAGATATTTCTCTCACCCAGCATGAGTACATGTAAAATGACACCCCAAAACACATTCCCCAACCTCTCCTGAGTACGGCGATACCAGATGTGTGACACTTTTTTGCAGCCAAGGTGGGCAAAGGGGCACATATTCCAAAGTGCACCTTTTGGATTTCGCAGGCCATTTTTTACACATTTTGATTGCAAAGTACTTCTCACACATTTGGTCCCCTAAATTGCCAGGGCAGTATAACTACGCCACAAGTGACCCCATTTTGGAAAGAAGACACCCCAAGGTATTCCGTGAGGGGCATGGCGAGTTCCTAGAATTTTTTATTTTTTGTCACAAGTTAGTGGAATATGAGACTTTGTAAGAAAAAAAAAATCATCATTTTCCGCTAACTTCTAAAAATAAAAAGTTCTATGAACTCACTATGCCCATCAGCGAATACCTTAGGGTGTCTACTTTCCGAAATGGGGTCATTTGTGGGAGTTTTCTACTGTCTGGGCATTGTAGAACCTCAGGAAACATGACAGGTGCTCAGAAAGTCAGAGCTGCTTCAAAAAGCGGAAATTCACTTTTTTTTGGGGGGGGGGGGAATCGTTAAATTTCGATTAATAACAAAAAAAGTAAAAATGTCAGTAGCAATGAAATACCACCAAATGAAAGCTCTATTAGTGAGAAGAAAAGGAGGTAAAATTCATTTGGGTGGTAAGTTGCATGACCGAGCAATAAACGGTGAAAGTAGTGTAGTGCAGAAGTGTAAAAAGTGGCCTGGTCATTAAGGGGGTTTCAGCTAGCGGGGTTAAAGTGGTTAATGGAATGGTTTAGGTCCAGAAAGCAGCCGGATCCCTGCTAGATCCCATTATAGATAATTGGGTCAGGCAGTGAACACCAGTACCCGGGGCGGACTGGCCATAGACCCTACAGGGAAATTTCCCAGTGGGTCGATGCCAAGAGGGCTGCCCTCCTTATGGCCACCAGCTGGGTAAATTATGATCTGATGCTCTAAGCATTAATTGATGCTATGAGCATCAGGTACTTGTGCACCTGGACAACGGCCCTCCTGACCTCAACTGTATCACCATCCTCAGGACAGTTATACAGTTCAATACTGTGTTGAAGGTGGCAGTATTTTGTGCTGCTCTGTGCTATTTGGTTCTGCTGGGGCGGTATTTTGTGCTGCACTACAGTATTGCAGGCCAAGCTTACTTCTGTTTTCCATTCCTACTATATCGGCCCTACCTACTTGTGTTGCCTTGCTTTCTTTCACTTTGGACTCACTTTGGGCCACTTTTAGATTTTCTTTTTATAGGGCCACTTTAAATTCCCAGTCCGCCTGTGAGCTGTACCCAGCTAGGCCAGATCCAATGAACTCCAGCAGGCTGTTCTCTGCTGGAACAGACTGCCAAATCCAATAAATGTAAGTGTGAACCTACCATAAGTGACAAGTTTTAAGTTAATAAGAATTTGCACTAATCAAGAATTACAGTCTGTGTTATATCTCAGAGCTGCATTCACAAAACCGAAGGCTGCAGAACTGATATTACCCAGCATTCTTTGCTGGCTTGATATCCCTACAGAGCTTGCTCTTTGTAATTAGCATTCCATTTCATTACTGAATGAGGCCTGATTAGTGTTGGGAAGGAATTTTTTGCCCCCCTAAAGTGAGGAAAATTGCCTTCTACCTCACAGTTTGTTTGTTTTTTGCCTTCCTCTGGATCCACTTGCAGGATAACAGGCTGAACTGGGTGGAGAAATGTATTTTTTCAGCCTTATAAACTGTGTTACTATGAGGCACTAGCCAGTAAGTCACCAACAGTCCAACTGCATCATTGGCATTCAGCCAAGCGAACTGTTCCCAAAGGCAACCAGCTGGAATGTCAATGCAACTGTGAGCTATAGTACAGGCTAAATGCCAGGATCAGTGCAAGACAAGTAAAGCAATGCCTTTACAGTACATTACAAAGACAATGTGCTTTTAATGAACAGGACCAGGAGTAGTATAGTACAGTGCAGACAACAATATATAATGCAAACAGGACATACAAACTCCACAGAGATTGTCCTTGGTTAGAATTGAATCCTAGGAATTGAATCTGCTGCAAGAAATGAGTGCAATAGTATCTATACTCAGGGCTGGCACTGGAGAAAAGAAACTGGGCAACTGCCCAGGGCCCCCATCCTCAAAGGTACCACCAGAACTGAACCATGGCTCTGTAGCTTAAATACTGCCCCCAGCACTTAAAGGGGTTATCCCACCTTAGACAATGGGGGCATATCGCTAGTATTTGCCCCCATTGTCTGATGGGACCCGCACCTACAAGGAGAACGGAGCGGAGAAAGTAGAGGAGGGCACACTGCGCATGGGCAGCCGCCCCCCATTCATTTCTATGGAGCCGTTGAAAATAGCCGAGCGCTGGCTCAGCTATTTCCGTCAGCCCCATAGAAATGAACAGGGGCGTAGCTAAAGGCTCATGGGCCCTGGTGCAAGAATTCAGTTTGGGCCCCCCTTCCCTCTGTGCTTTGTGGCCAGTGGCAGGGGAGAAGAAAATTGAAACGGCACCACCCAAGCCAAATCTTGACCTAACCCCTTCTCTCCAGCCAGAGGTGTAACTTGACCAGCATGCGCTTTCTATAATACCGGTGTGTTCTTATGAAGCACAAGGGTCTTTGGGCCCCCTCAAGCTTCTGGGCCCGATAGTGACTGCTACCTCTGCACCCCCTATATCTACGCCCCTGGGCAGTTGCAATGCAGTAACGTCATGGTTACTGCTAAGCTGAGCAGAGGGAGAACACAGGATAGGGGGAAGGTGTGCTCCAATCATCTTGGGGACTGGGATAGGTGAGTATTACTTTTTTATTTTATTAAAACTACAGGGCAGCACTATTGTGGGGGACACTAAGGGGGCCACACTATTGTATAGGTGGCCTTGTAAGGCCGCACGAAGGGCCAACACTATTGTAAAGGGCATTAAAGGGACAACATTATTGCAAGACGGTCACTAAGGGTACTTTCACACTTGTGGCAGGACGGATCCGACAGGCTGTTCACCCTGTCGGATCCGTTCTTCCGCTATTTCGCTGTGCCGCCACTTCGTTCCAATTGACTATAACGAGAGGCCTTTCGCCGTGCACTGCCGTGCTGCGCCGGAGCTCCGCCCTGTCCCCATTATAGTCAATGGGGACAGAGCAGCGGTCCGGCGAAATAGCGGAAGGACGGATCCGACAGGGTGAACAGCCTGTCGGATCTGTCCTGCCGCAAGTGTGAAAGTACCCTTAAAGGAAGCAAAATTGTGAGGAGGGCACTACTGAGTCAGCCTTACTGTGAGCAGCACTTGTGTTGTGGGGCACAGCAATGTGTTAATAGGGCAATACTTCCAGCATTAACAAGGACAGAACATGCAGGACCAAGTTGTATCATAGCCTCCCACTGAACTGGTGAGCACATATGAAGTCACAGTCCTGTCCCAGCCAAATAGGTGTCAGCTATCCAGGGAATGGAACTTGGAAAGGGATGTAACCACGTGCTGCTCCCCATACAGAGACAGCTCCTCACACACAGAGACCCCTCCTCATATTCAGACAGCGCCTCACACACAGGTTGCTGACCGTGACCCTCTGCTCGTTACGCCACCAACCTCACCTCCCTCACCTCCCTCACTCGCGAGTCGCATCTTCTCCCCCACATCTGGCCAGTACTGCCACGGGAACGGGACCTCCATCCTCTGGCTGAGCCTGCGCCTGCATACACTGCTCTGTCTCCGCCCCTCTGAACTTAGCCGCCGGCGCCGCCTGCAGCGCGCAAGTGTTATAAACTACCCGGGCCAAGGCTTTACTCCTTATCTCCTGGGGGGCCCCGTGGGCCCCCCTGACTTAGGGGCCCGGTCGCAATTGCGACCGCTGCGACCCCTATAGTTACGCCACTGGAAATGAATGGCATCAGTGGCAACGCATGCGCGGTGTGCTTCTATTCACTTCAATGGGAGAGGTGGGGAGCTGTGCCTGGTGGTGGACAGACCCAGGGAAACCCGGGATCCTCCAGCCACAACTCTCCCTGGCTCTGTTCTCCTTGTAGGTGTGGGTCCCAGAGGTGGGACCTGCACCTATCAGACAATGGGGGTATACCCTAGCGATTTGCCCCCATTGTCTAAGATGAGATAACCCCTTTAATGATCAGGCAAAGCTGTAATGAAACTCTTTTGCCAATCAAAGGAAGCTGTGTGGCTCTTCATCTACAGTAGCGCGGTCCTCTCTATCCCATCCCTGTATGCATCTTCTACAGCCAGTGGACGGAGGGAACAGGTTAACAGTGTAAACGTGATCACACTTGCCTGATCCTGTCAAAGTGCAGAGGATGCAGCAGTTGCAGAGAGAGCAGAGCCTCAAGGAATAATGGCAAGGCTCATTTGCATACCTCACAACCGTCCCGGATCCAGCGGGACAGTCCTGGATTACAGTGGCTGTCCCGCTGTCCTGGTTCGGGGGAGGTATGTCTCATTTTTTGGCAGCTGTCTCTGCCTCCATAGGAAGACCAGAGGTGTGGAGAGCTGACAGGGGGGAGGGATGATGAAGCAGGGAGCCTGCTTCATCATCCCTCCCCCCTGTCGGCTCTCCACACCTCTGGTCTATGTGGGGGGTGGGGCCGGCCGGCAGTCATTCTCGGCTCCGCCTCTTTCACAGACTAGAGCAGCTGATGTCCTGCTGCTGCTGCTAGGAAGAAGGTAAGTATTTGGTGTTTTTTTTTTCTTTCTGTGAGAGGCACAATGTGTGCATATTACTGGGGGCAAAGCTGGGCATATTACTGGGGCACAATATGGGCATATTTCTGGGGGCCCACCTGGACACAATTCTGTGAAGACAAAGTATAAATACTGTGTGTTGGCATGAAGGGGAAATAATTACTATGTGGGGGCATTAATGGGACTGGGTGGGATTAGGTGTATAGTTATGTTTTGGGCAGAGTTAGAGGCATGGCCTAGTGTGTGAAAAAGCCACACAATGTGTCCCTCTTTATTCGTTTACAAAGTTGGGAGGTAAGCATTTGCATATGTTAAAATTTAATTTTTCGCAGTAATGTGGACACATATGATCATGAGACCAACACAGGTACCTTCTGCTGCCAAGCACACATGTAGCAGGTCAGCCAGTTTCATAGGTACAAATCTGCTGACAGATGCCCTTTAAGTAAAGCATGTAATATATCATCACTTGTTGGCATGGCAATCCAGCTTTGAATGGGACCCTTCCAAAAAGCATGAAAGGGAGGAAAGGTGTTATAGGGGAAAAAAAATTCTATCAAACAATTGTGTGGATTCCAGTGGTCAAATGCCAACCATGACAGTATAGTAAATATACTGTCGATCACTGCTTATTTACTGCAGTCAAATGTAAAGGGAGATGTGCTGCCTAACAAGCATTTTATTGGCGCATAAAAAAATGTGATCAGCTGAAAAACAAGCATTTGCGGTGGTCGTGGCATGTTTACACAGGGCAATGAGTGGGGTGAATAAACCTTTGTACTAATGTTCATTCCCAAACATCAGGGTATAAGGACCCTAAAAAGGGATTTAACCCCTTGATGCCTAATGCCCTATTTGCACTACTGTAAAGAGATACATTTATTCTTCTATCTCTAGTCTGATTTCCTGACTTCTACACCATACTCTGAATATTGCACTCTACACACCCTGCCTTACACCCATCTCAATAAACTATATCAAGAGCACTCGATCATCAGGCAGGAGCCCCAGACTGACATATAGTTTTGTGGGAAAAGATTCAGCAAAAAGTGTTTTTTATTAATTTAAAGTACTGCTCCTTCTGGGATTTGAAGTCATGGAGGTGGTCCTGATGCAGTACCACAGAACAGGGTACTTGCAAATAGTTTTTGATTTATTATTTAATCTGTTCATGCTTTGTATATATTCCAAAAAGCTGTCTGTAGGTGGCAATGTTTAATTAGTTAGGCCCAACCTCAGAGGAAGGAAGCTAACCCTGCCTTCCCTGAGGGAGCGTCTGTCTAGTTAGTAATGCATCAGCAAAGCTGAGTTTTAGCTCTGCCCAGGGATGTACAAAGAAATGACTGGGCCCCATAGCAAGAATCTAAATTGGGCTCCCATGGCCCATTTATAGCCACTCCGACTACCTGTTCCTGGCCAGTATATACAGCAGTGTACTGATATGTGAGGTATGAGGTATAAATTTGAGCTTGTACCTGCTGTATATACTATATTTATATATCTTAACACACTGCATCTATTATACCCTATACCTCACATATCAGTACACTGCTAGGTATACTACATACCTGTGTCCATTGAATCTATTATATACAGTGGATATAAAAAGTCTACACGCCCCTGTTAAAATGTCAGGTTTCTGTGCTGTAAAAAAAATGAGACAAAGATAAATCATTTCAGAACTTTTTCCACCTTTAATGTGACCTATAAACTGTATGTAAGGGACTCTGCAGTTTTGGTTCCCTTGCGGGCAGATACGGTGGGGCGTCCGCATGGGCGCCGGAAGGGGAGGGCCGCGGGGATCTCTGAGGCAGAATTGCCGGGCTGATGGCAATACATCACAGCCGGTCCTGCCTCCGGTGTCTCCTGCGGGTTCCGTTCCGGCATCCATGCTGGCACAATTCCGTGCCCGTGCCGAGTCTGTTAGCCGTCCGCGTGCACGCCAGAGGGGTTATTCGCAAAGGAATGCGTGGCCGAGTGTGCGTGCATCTTATGCGCTACGTCGGCCACTGGCAGGTAATGCATCTGTGCACTAATTCAAAGTTGATTAGGGATTTGCTGCACAAGTGCTAATGAGTAGGATCATCGCATGACCTATGAGGTTCTGACAAGCAGCACTCTGTGATTGGCCAGCAGGTTTTTAAAAGGTGATCTCCCTGGATGATCAGTGCTCACTGTTGTCTCTACAACCTGGGAGTATGCCGGTTCAGATTCACTAAGTTTGTTCCATGCATGAACTCTGTGTGTCTCCATTTAGTGAATGCCTCTGGAAACCTTGTCTCTGCTCTACAGTTGCACCGTGTGTGGCCTCGGATCGGACCTTGGATACTTCACCGTCTCATCCTTAGGTATTTGCTTTCACAGGACTATTCTGTATGATCTTTGGCCTGGTCTGGCTTTTCTCTGACATTTTCCCACAGAGGTTATTATTTGGACTACGTTATTTCTATATGATTTCTAGCTTGGACTTTACTGCTGTGTTTTCAATAAATCCACGTTTGTTCAGATCTTTGCCTGGTTGCTTGGGGTTCTACAGCATTACAGAACAGTGAGCCCCAACTTCCAGTTATTATGGATCGTATCCAACAGCAGCTAGTGGAATTGACCGGAGCAGCAAACGTCTTGGTCCAACACAGGATAAACATCTCTGCTGTGAATATTAATAAGATCCATGCACAACTGGCAAAAGTCGGGGACGAGCTTAAAGTATAACAGTCATCATTTTATTTATTTTTTTGGGAGTATTGGATTCTGGTGATTAATATCTCCTTGGTGGCCCTATTTCAACTTTTGTTCCCTGTACTGCCTACTTTTACCTGTGCTTAAAATAGGGTTGCTAGGCATGGTCCGTCTATGTGTTGAAGGACGGAGGATGCACAAGCACGCAGCCTGCAAGGTCACATTAGTGACAGCCAGGGACTGTAAGTAAATGATTAAAGCCAGGTCCTCCCCAGCAGCTGATAACAGTGCCTGGGCTGTGTGCACTTCTCCCTGTCCCTGTGCTTGGCAGATGCTCCCTCACTCAGCAGAGCTGGAGAATGCAGAGTTGAAGCAGCGCAGACCAGGGAAGGGAGATCTACCATCTGCTCAGTGTATAAGTGAAAGCAACATGTGGTAAGAGGACCCCTTTGTGCTGCAGGAAATGAACCCTTTAGGGGGAGGGCTGTGGTTACTGACACTTTTGGGGTGCTATTGTTACTGGCTAGTGAGGGCAGGCGGGATTAGCCTCAGGGTGAGGGCAGTGGCGGCCATCTTAACTGAATAGTGAAATTGCAGTTTTATGTAGACTGGTTTCTAAGGGCTGAATCTTATTAAATATGGGGTAAGTCAGTCTAATAGTAACTGATTCTGGAATATCATGTTATTAGTAACTACATATATTAAAATTGAAATTAGGGTCTAAGTGTGACATTTATCCTTTAAAATGCTCCTCCAGGGTTTGCCCGACCCGACTTCAGCAGAATGCCCAGTGGAACCCAAGATACCCCTACCTGAGGTTTTTTCAGGTAATAGGCAGGAGTTTCTCAACTTTCGTGACTCCTACCGCTTATACTTTGAACTGCGCCCTGTATCATCGGGTAATACCAAACAAAGGATTGGCATAGTGATGTCTCTATTGAGGAAGGACCCGCAACGATGGGCCTTTAACCTCCAGACAGGGGATCCTGCATATGACTCAGTAGAGGCCTTCTTTCATGCTATGGGTTTTTTTTATGACGATCCAGATCGCACTCGAACTGCTAAGACTCAACTGGAACACCTCTAACAAG